>NW_024070205.1:55484746-56084746 GCF_014754425.2 Oryx dammah
GCAGGCGTCTGCGCGGCTTTTCCGCTGGGGGAGTTACTGTTGGGCTCGTAATCTGTTGGTTTTAATTATTTATTCGTTTTTCCTTCCTGTTATGTTGCCCTCTGTGTTTCCAAGGCTCGCCTTAGACTCGGCAGGTAGAGTGTTTCCTTGTGTTTGGAAACCTCTCTTCTTAGAATTCTCTTCCCGGGACGGGCTTCCCTTCCCAGGACGGAGCTCCCTCCCCACCTCCTTTGTCTCTTTTCTCGTCTTTTATATTTTTTCCTACCTGGTTTTGAAGACACTGATCTGCTTTTCTGGTTGCCTGATGTCCTCTGCCTGCCTTCAGAGGTTGTTTTGTGGAGTTTGCTCCGCGTTGAAATGATCTTTTGAGGAATTTGTGAGGGAGAAAGTGGTCTTCCCTTCCTATTCCTCCGCCATCTTAGGACCTATTTTTAGTTTTTTGAGGAACCTCCATACTGTTCTCTATAATAACCACTATAGAGAGACACCAATTTACATTCCCACCAACCATATAGAAGGGTAGAAGGATCTTTTTAAAATTTATTAATAGTTATAGCAGTGCACCCATGAGTGCTAAGTCATTCAGTTATGTCTGTTTCTTTGAGACTCCGTGGACTATAGCCTGCCAGGCTCCTCTGTCCATATGATTTTCCAGGCAAGAATATTGGAGTGAGTTGCCATTTCCTTCTCCAGGGGATCTTTCCAACCCGGGGATCGAACCCATGTCTCCCTCATTTTAGGCAGACGCTTTACCATCTGAGCTACCGGGAAAGAATACTAAAGTGGGTTGCTATTTCCTCCTCAAGGGAGCTTCCCCACCCAAGGATCAAACCCACCTCTTCCGCATCGTCCACACTGGTAGGCAGATTCTTTACCACTGAGCCGCATGAGAAGCCCAGATATGACAGATTATTTCACACACACAACAAAAACACGCCAAATTATGACCCACTAACAAAGAGATAAAAGCAACCTCAAGGTTCTAAGTTAGCTCATATGCAACAAGGGTAGGAATTATTTTGTTTCAGAAAGGTAATCTGTTTATGGAAATGGTTGAGGCATCCACTCTTCATTCATTCATTCACTTATTCATTCATTGAATGAACTATTTTTGAATGCTTGAGATGTTCCAGACACTCTACTAATAAAGGAGATGCAAAAATGAGTAAATCAGAATCCTTGCCCAACGTTTCTTACATAAACAAACAATTACAAATAGTTCAATAAGCTAGTGGTAAAGATATGCTCACGGCATCATGGAGTCATCAAGAAGAGGCATCAGCGCAGTCCAAGAGGGTTCACAAAGAGTCTCACAGAATCTGACACTCAGGAGCACTCTTATAAAAAAATTACCAAAGAAATAAAGGTGGCAGTGGGGCAGGAGAGATAGTAAAGAAGAAGGCAGTGAGAACTATTGTTTCTCCTTCCTGCTTCCTATTCAAGGAAGACCCATTGTCTTTGTTTGAGTCAGTAGAGAAAAGGGACTCTGAGTAGTGTTTTAGAATGAGCACCAGCAGATGAAATATTACCCACCATCTCTTCCAGAGTAACAATAGCTACTACTTGCCAATAACCCAACCTCATGACAGGAACTGTGCTACGTGCTTCACACACTTGATCTTGGTTAATTCTTTCAGCAACCTTAGCAGATTGGTATTTTTATCTCATTTTACATATTAGGAAACAGAAGTTCAGTTAGATAAGTTGCTTAAGGTTACACAGTAAACAAGTGGATACTGAAACCAGATTCAAGTTGATTCCAAAGCTTTTGCTCTTGACCTGGGACACTAGACACCTCATTATTAATTACATAGTATTTTCAGACTTATTTTAGCATGCAAATTGAGATAAACTATGAAATAAACACAGTGTTTATATTTTAATTTTATAGCTAAAAAGACCTGTGCACAAAAGTTAAAGACCCATCTTGAAATCAAGCCATAAACTCTCTACCTGAGAACATCACTGTCTTATCCATTCAGCAGATCCCTTTTCAACAATTCTAAATGTGTGTTGAACACTCTGTCACCTCTGTCATTCATATTTCCCTCTTTCTATGTCTCATAAAATAACTCAGGTAGATGGTTAAAAATTAAATATTTCCATTTTGTAAATAAGCTCATTTGTATAATTTTGTTTTAGATTCCACATATAAGTGATATCATATCATCTTTTTCTTTCTCTGTCTGACTTCACTTAGTATGATAGTCTCTAGGTCACAGACATAGAAGACAAACTTATGGTTACCAAAGAAGGTAATCAGGAGAGGGATAAATTAGGAGTTTGGGATTAACAGACACATACTACTACATATAAACTAGGTAAACAGAAGAGACCTACTGTGTAGCACAGGGTTATTGTAGTTTAGTTGCTAAGTCATGTCCGACTCTTTTGCAATCCCATGGACTATAGCCTGTCAGGCTCCTTGATCCATAGGATTATGCCTGCAGTAAGATTGGAGGGGGTTGCCACTTCCTGCTGCAGGGGGTCTTCTTGACCCAAGGATCGAACCCATGTCACCTGTGGCTCCTGCGTTGGCAGGCAGATTCTTTACCTCTGAGCCACCAGGGAAGCACACAGCACAGGAAGTCATATGCAATATCTTGTAATAACCTATAATGAAAAAATCTGAAAAAGAATATATACACCTGAAACTAACACAGCCTAGTAAATCAACTGTACTTCAATTAAAAATTCAATATTAAGTGGTGTTCAATAAAAAGTAAAATTTTCTCAATCCATCCCCTCGCTCCAACCTTCTTTTTTTTTAATTTTAATTTTTACTTTATTTTACTTTACAATACTGTATTGGTTTTGCCATACATTGACATGAATCCGCCACGGATGTACATGTGTTCCCAATCCTGAACCCCCTTCCCACCTCCCACCCCATATTATCTCTCTGGATCATCCCCATGCACCAGCCCCAAGCATCCTGTATCCTGTATCAAATATAGACTGGCGATTCGTTTCTTACATGATAGTATACATGTTTCAGTGCCATTCTCCCATCTTTTTAAAAAACCCTTTCTAATGTCTATCATCATCCCACATAATGTATTTATAATCTTTATTTCTTGTTTCATCTACTTTAAACTGCATATATTGACATTTTCTCTTAAGTCATATATTTTCACACAAAAGTTTGAAAATTCTCTACTGTGGCAAATAAGAACAGTTGAGAAATACTGCAATGTAATCATGTTAAAAAGAAAGGGTAGGGGGAGGGACTCTCTCTTAAAGCAACTTTACTTCTCCAGCAGCAGAAATGCAAAGGGGAAATAAATTTGAAAAGAATGCAAGTTTATTCTTTTTATGTGGTAACTCTAAATGTATTTCCAGCCATCTTCTTTTCTCCAAAAAATGAAGTACAAGTCCATCACTGACTGTATTTTTCCTTTACCAATCCCTTAATTACATTTTTATATATTTTATCATAGGAACCATTCCTATAAAATTTTATCTGACCTTAGACACTCATATTTACTGAAGACATGCAGCCTAAAAAAGATTAGCTCTGACTCTTTTGAACAATCACAGTAGATATCTCTGGAGCCTTAGTGAGAGAACTAGGATGGCTGGTACTGGCCACTCTGAATTTATTCCTGAATTCTGACTGCTACCTGAAAAAGTAGCCTATCCCTCATCTTGCACTCTTCTATCATCTCTGCTGCTTTGAAGATTTCTGCTAAAAATCTGCTTACCTATCACCTCTCTTCCAAATTAAATCACAGCTTCTCTGAGAGACAACCTCAGGACTGCCCTTTGGTCTCCACACTCCCCACATTATCTTCTGATGACCACTAATGTCAGGTCACTGGTAATGCTGGAAGAGCCCCAGCTCTGGGATAGGGTGGTGTGGCAGAGTTACACTTTGACTATGAAGGTCGCTAAAGCTCTAGATTTATACGACCACAGCTTGAGAGGCCACCAGCTTGCAATGAACTACTCCTCCATCCTTCATGCTGTCCTGTGGGAGTGAGAGCTAGTAAGAAAGGGGATGGAAAGGACGCAAGAAGACGCTCTGGAGTTGTCTGCAGCAGTGGTCTCTGTTTTCTTAGATTCTATATTTGTTTGTTTGGCATCTGTTAATCACAGAGCCAAAATAACAGTCAAAGTTGCTTACATTTCTCTTCTGACCCAACTTTTGCAGGCATACAATATTTTCTAAGCCTTAAATCAACCCAGAGCCAGGCACCAAAGGACTAGGGACAGGTTCCATGCCCCAGTGCTGTGCTATACACTATGTCACTTTAGTCGTGTCTGACTCTTTGTGACCCCATGGACTGTAGCCTGCCAGGCTCCTCTGTCCACGGGATTCTCTAGGCAAGAACACTGGAGTGGGTTGCCATTTCCTCCTCTAGGGGATCTTCCTGACCCAGGAATCGAACCCATATCTCATGTCTCCTGCATTGGCAGGAAGGTTCTTTACTACCAGCACCACCAAGCCTGTTGGAATTATTCAAGCGACTAGTCAGTTCTAAGCTATTTCCTCTCCCGCTTCTTGCCTTTCTTATGGACACCTCATTAATGGTGGTAGCCTATGCTCATGTGGCCCTATATGGCATACCATGCTGTGGCCCCTTTTTTTGGGAAGTGTAAGTAGTAAATTCTTTCATGTCATCACTCTATCGCCTTTATAAACTAAAACCTGAGAACATATAAAGTAACACATAGGCACCAATCAAGTAGCTTATTCACTTACTAGTCTAAGATGAAAAATAAAACTATAGGCTCCAGAAGAGTAACAACCACCCTCTACTTTGCTTGCAAATTAAAATGCGCATACAGCAAAATTCACTAAGAAGCTAGTGATTTCTCCATCTCTTTTTACAAAGCTCCAAAATAAATACTCTCTGCTGGCCAATATTCCAGTCCCTCTAATCCAAATGTATCAAGTTCATCCAAAGGAAGGGGCTGAGGTTAGGAGAGTAAGAAGACAGAAATGTTTTTCTTAAATCAGTGCTTGAGGCCTGAGATCCAAAAGTAATTTTTTTGGTACAATCAACTCCCCTGACCAATCCTGGTCAATTGGTCAGTAGGTAATTCTCATGGAATGTTCTTGAAGGGAGCTCCAGGGGTAGATGCTAGTGAACTAGGGGATGGTTCACTATTCATTGAAGGTCCTCGTGGTGTTTCTATATGTGGGGAAAGTGAATTTGCAGAGATGACTAAATATATAGTCAACATATGGAGAAATTGTGTTCTGGATTCTGACCAAAGGAAGCTATTCTCTTCCTGGACAATAAACATAAATGGCTAGAGACAATGGCTGTTTCTGGTGCCGGATGAAAGCCTGGTAGTCTGGGCCCACTCTATGTGAGGAGTCTTGGATGAACACATAGAAGGAAGGAACTGTTTTCTGCTCAGGTGGTATCTTCAGGCCTGATTTAACCTTCAGATTTGACAGAGAGAGAAGGATGTTGGAAGCAAGTGTCTAATTCTAGGTAGTAGAGGAACTGAGAGGGATGTTGAAGGAGGTGGAAGGAAGACATGTTTTTAAAACCACCCCTTGGATATAAAGTTGAGATTGAAAGTGAAAGTGGTCTTTAAGAGCTGAGAGGAGTCAGATAAACAGCAGAGGGTACATCCTCTTCCACATTTGAATAATGTGACCAGAAGTCAGACCTGGGTAGGAATCCTGAATCTGTCACTTGCTGTGTGACCCTGAGCAGGTTTTCTTGTCCTCAAATTCTCCTCTGTGACTTGGAGAAGATAGTAACTTTTGCAGGAGACAGCATTGTAAAGTACTTCACATTATGTGAGTTTCACTAAATATTTGCTATCATTTGCCACCTTTACAATGCTATGTTTCTTTAATGTTTACTTTTGAACTCTGGAAATGCCCCCTGTTTTGTGCCAGTCGCAACCTATCAAGAGTGATGCTATCAGCTGGGAATGCCTTGGGGCCCTAATGCTTATGATGGATCTATCCCACAACATGTTTTCCTAGGCCTGAGAGACAATCGTGGCTGGACTGGCTTTTGTGGTTCTTATTATGATTATAAGAGGTACCTCAGCAGCAATTATCAGGGAACTTTGAAAAAAAACTCATAGGTACTAAAGAATACACTGCTTTTCCAGGACCACACAGGGAGGTCCTGTGTACAGAAAGACAGAGAGAGAGCTTGGACCTGAGCTTCTGCCTTTATTGGCATCAAAAATAGGATTCCTAGGGTTTCACAGGTTCGCTCTTTATTGGTAAACTTTTTTTTTAAGTGGATATTAAAGTGCAGGAAGGGAAAAGCAAATGGTCAGTTACCTGGGTCACAGAGGGCTTTCTGAAAAAGGAACTTCGTGTTTGGGGTGGCCTGGCTCTTTCTCTAATTGTCTGGTTGGCAATGTGTTTATTCAAGGTCTCTCTCTACTCAGTCGTTCAGTTGTGTCTGACTCTTTGCAACCTAATGGACTATGGTCCACCAGGCTCTTCTATGGAATTTTACAGGTGAGAATACTGGAGTGGGTTGCCATTCCCTCCTCCAGAGGATTTTCCTGACCCAGGGATCAAACCTGTGTCTCTTACATCTCCTGCATTGACAGGTAGATTCTTTACCACTAGCACCCACCTAAGAAGCCATTTATACAAGATGGATGCTTTGAAATGGATGTCTCTGAAATCAAAATCAATGTCAAACTCTTACACTGCAATTAAAAAAAAAAAGCTAATTTTCAGGCACTACGTCCCTTGCCTGTGCCCTGGCTTAAAAATGGTAGTTTCAAATATCAGCTCCAGCACCTGTGGAATGAATGGTCTGGGAAAGGTGATGCAATCTATCCCTTGTATTCTTTGTTTCTATAAAAGGGAAATAATCATGATGCTCCAAATTTGTTGGGGAGACTAAAGACCAATACAGATAAACTGTAATACACCTCCGTAGTGTCTGATTGCTTCACCTACCTGAACACGTCACTTCTCTCCATATGCCTATGATCTTTCCTCTGTATCAAGTGGGTAATGATGTGCTTACTTTACTTAGGTGTGGGGTTTATTTGAGTTGACACATGTTCACATGTGAAGAACACTTAGAATCCTGGTCATAGATTACATAAGCATTCAATAAATAGTGGCTATTATTACAATAAGTGCTCAGAAAATAAGAGCTGCTACTACTTCAGATGAAAAGAATGGCAATGATGATGATAACTATGATGGTAGTGATGAATTCTATGGTGCCTATTCTAAAGAAAAGAGTTGCTCTAGAATGTGAAGAGGTTTGAAACTGAGCCATATATTTGCTCCCTGAGAGCCTAGTTGGTGAATAATGTTCTTAAGAAAATTCCCAACTAAATATTGAGGGGCTGACTGTGGGGCCCCTAAATATTCAGGTGAAGTAACTGATTGAACAATGCCACTTAGAGGAAATAGTCTGGCTCAAATATGATGCCCAAATCTGTTATTCCTCTAGTCCGTCTTTTCAGTTTCCATGGAAGTCTTTCTCAGTTTTCTTGTGTTTCGCTCCATCATGCTATATCTAACTGGGCTTCCCTGGTGACTCAGTGGTAAAGAGTCTGCCTGCAGTGCAAGAGAGCGGGGTTCAATCCCTGGGTGGAGAAGATCCTCTGGAGTAGGAATTGACAGCCCACTCCAGTATTCTTTCCTGGAGAATTCCATGGACAGAGGAGCCTGGCGAACCACAGTCCAGGGGATTGCACAGTGTCAGACACTACTAAAGCAACTAAACAGCAGCAGCAGCCTATATCTAATTATTCACCAGATTTTATAGATTTCACCTCAAATCAACTTTCACACCCAAATCAACTTTCTCCTCTTTCATTTCTTGAACTTACTTATTTGTACTTATTTGAAAATGCATATTAAGTCTTTATTGGGTTCCTGGCATCTTCAGGGCTCAGGGGACAGAAAAATAAAGACAATAGTCTCTTTTTCTGCCTTCAAGGAGCTCACATTGTGGAAAAGAAAACAGATAGGAAACCTAACAAATATGCAAGCAAAATATGTGCAAGTTGTGATAAATACTGAGAAGACAAGCAAGCACTAGTAATCAGGAAAAGACAATGTAGATATGGAGAGTGGTGGCTAATTTTATGTGTTAATTTAACTGGGCCATGGGATGTCTAGATAATTGGTTAAGCATTAATATGGGTGTGTTCACGTGGGTGTTTCTGAATGAGATTAATATTTGAATTGGTAGGCTAAGAGAAGCAGATTGTCCTCATTATGGGTGAGCTGCATCCAACCAATTGAAGGCCTATAAAGCAAAAAATGACTGAGTAAGAGAGAGTTGGCTCTTCCTATTCAACTACCTTTGAGCTGGACATTAGTCCTCTCCTGTCTTCAGATTTAGACTCAGACTAGAACTCACACTATCAGCTCTTCTGGGTCTCCAGCTAACCAACTGCAAATCTTGGATTTCTCAGCCTCCATAAGCACATGATCCAAATCGCTTTATAGTAAATTTTTTATTTGTATTTATATGGGTTTCCCTAGTGCCTCAGATGATAAAGAATCTGCCTGAACTGTGAGAGACCTGGGTTTGATCCCAGGGTTGGGAAGATCCCTTGGAAAAGGGAATTCCTAGCCCCTCCAATATTCTTGCCTGGAGAATCCTGTGGACAGAAGAGCCTGGCAAGCTACAATCCATGGGGTCGCAAAGAGTCAGATACTACTGAAGTGACTAACACTTTCACTTTTTGTAGATATGTGTGTGTGTGTGTGTGTGTGTGTGTGTGCGCGCACGCGTGCGCACGCGCGCATTTCCATCTCTATCTTTCTATAAACCCAATTAATTTTCTGGAGAATCATGACTATTAAATGGGCTGATGGAAAGTCTGTCTGGAAATCTAACACTTGTGCTAAACTCTAGAGAATCAGAAAAACACAGGCATGATAAGAGCCAGAAAAAAATATATATAATAATTCCAATCAAATGGAAGATGAGAGCAAAAACCCAGGCCAAAAAGAACTAAAATGAAAGCAGTGAGCATGAGATTATATCAAATAGAAAAGCAAGGACCAGATTGCTTGGGTTTGATTGATAGGGAAGGAACTTGAAATTTTTCCCTAAAAGCACTGAAAATCTGAATAACTGCCCCTCAATAAATATTTGTGTGACAAATGAATTAATGGATAAGTAGTTATTTCCCAAATGGTGAAAGTAATTTGAAAACTGTAAAAAGAATGACTATTTTTCCCTCATTCCTTGATAATTTTCATTTAGCAGGCCTGGCAGATGGGGGCAAAGCGGAGGATGCAGATAAAAGTTGGCCTTGTCACATCCGACGAGCAGAGGCAATGGATGTGCAACCCCAGCACAAATGAGTTTCCTGATATGTTTGCAGTTTGGATTTTTTATCTGCCGTTGCAGAATGTGTGTGCACTAATGCGGACTACATTTACCAGATATCATAAGCAATGAATCATCCACTCGGTAATGAACAAGGAAACCTCTCTTCTTCCCAAGAAGCCGGTTGCAGCTTTACACAAGAGCACCCTCTTCTGTGCAGTTACGGCCCCAGATTTCAGAGAAATGGTGATGGTCCCCCGCAACCCTGATGCAAGCTGCATCCTGACAGTCAAGACTACGGGAAAGCAAGCCCTTCTTAGCTTCTGTCTTTTCTTCCACACTCCCAAAGGCTATAAAATGCAGGATTCACCTGGAACACTTGCCTAAGCATGGGGAAAAGGCAGAGAGTGGAGTTTGGAGCACTTTATTGGGAAGGGAAAGGGAAGCACTTTCCACCTAATAAAATTCTACCTCATCACCCAACATAACAGGGGTCATCCAGAATGTTCTGGCCTACCAGCCCTGGGAGCCAGGGGAGCCAAATGACACCCAGAGTCCACAAGGAAGAGAGATACCCAGAGATTAAAGAAGAAGAACCAGAACAAACCCTGCAGGTATACTGGTTGTGCTGTACTTTGAGTGAAATGACTTTAAGACAAAAGAATTGGGCTCTGGTACAATCTGGCACTGCGTGTTTGAGGGAAAGTTAGCAACTATCGGGGCACTAAGTACAGAGTACTCAAATATTTATTGAATAAATGAAAACATTGGCTTCCCATGTCTTTCAGAAGAGGGGAAACATGAAATCTTGTCAGCCATTTGTGTCTTTAGTTTACTAATTATTTCAGATAACTAAGGTCACAGAGGATAGAATGGCCACAAAACCTAGTAGGTGCTACTTTCAGTCACTTCAGTCGCTCAGCGTCCTACTCTCTGTGACCCCGTGGACTATAGCTCACCAGGCTCATTTGTCCATGGGATTCTCCAGGCAAGAATACTGGAGTGGGTTGCCATGCCTTCCTGCAAGGATCTTCCCAATCCAGGGATCAAACTCACGTGTCTTTCATGTCCTACATTGGCAGGTAGGTTCTTTACCACTAGCCCCACTTGGAAGATCCCACCAAAACCTCAGGAACATACAAAACTGCGTTTATGTAGCTCACAGCTGTGCTGGTTGGCAGCCCTGTACTATTGATCTCAACTGGGCTTGCCCAGCCATCTGCATCTGCCTGGTGTCAACTGAAAGCTGCTGCTCTGGGGTGAGCTCAGCTGGATGGTTAGAGTCTGTTCCTTAGGACTTTCACTCTCCTCCTGCTACAAGCTGTCTGTCCTTAGGCATATTCTCTCTATGGGCATAGCAGAGGTTCAAGAATGTAAGTTTAAGCAAGAAGACACTTTTCAAGACTATACTGCCTTAAAAGAAAAGAATCAAAATCCAACCCACTTGGATATTCTTGCCTGGAAAACTCCATGGACAGAGGACCCTGGCAGACTAGAGCCCATGAAGTCTCAAAGAATTGGATGTGACTGATCAACTGAGCACCATAGATATATCTATATATAGATATATATAACTATATAGATATATAGATATATATAACTATATAGATATATATAGATATATATAACTAAGTCACTTTACTGTACACATGAAATTAATGTAACACTGTAAATCAACTATACTCCAATTTAAAAGAAAAAAAATTAAAAAGACCCTACTGCTTTATGGATGCTGACTTCCCATTGGTCAAAACAACTCACAGAGCCAAGTTCACCATAGTTGAAGTGGAGAATCACATTTTTTGCATGGGGGTCATGGGGAAGGAGTGACTATTTCTGAACATGAATCTTATGTACTATGTAGAACTGTTCTTGTTAGATGAGTCAAGGCAGGACAAGTTAGCACATGTAAAAAAATGGCATGCATGGGGCCTGGACAATTGAGCATATCCTGAGGGCTAATTCACAGATTAGCCTATATCCCTTAGTCCTGAAAAGGACACAATGAAGTTGACAATATCAACCTCATTTTATAGAGGAAAAGGTTGAAGCTGTGAAAGTGTTAGTCAATCAATCGTACCGACTCTTTGTGCAACCCCACAGACTGTAGCCCACCAGGCTCCTCTGTTCCTGGAATTCTCCAGGCAAGAATACTGCAGTGGGTAGTCATTCCCTTATCCAGGGGATCTTTCCTACCTAGGGATCGAACCCAAGTCTCCTGCATTGCAGGCAGTTTCTTTACCATCTGAGTCACCAGGGAAACTCAGACTGTAAAGGGATGCAGAAAAATTGCTTAAGACCACTGAACCAGGAAGATGCTGAGTCAGGACTTGAACTTAGATCTGCTCTGTTCCAAATCCTATGCTCTTTACCATTGTGACTAAGATTGGGAAACTACCCCAGGAAGTAACCCTGACTGGTCCCAGTTCTAATCTTTAGATGAACATAAAGCAAATGTAGCTCCTTTCCCATAAGCCCATCTTTCTGATATTTAGAGTCAGCTTCCTTGTCTTCTCTCCTTGAGACCATGAAAGCCTACTTCTCTGTTCATCTTCCTAATTCCATTTCCCTGGACTTCATACTTTTCTAAGCATCCAAGCCTAGAAAAGACAGAGATAAACAGACCTGGATGAAAGCATTCAGAGAAGACTTTCATAAAGCAGCACACTATAGAATGAAGACAAGTGGCCAAAGCAGAAACAAACAAGGCATTTTATATGTGCTAAAAAGCAAGATGAAGACTTGGGGAAAGGTAAGCAAATTTGGTTGATACAACTATCAGGTGGTGTTTTTGGGCACACTGATCAAACTATTTCTGGATATTTAGATCAGGGAGCACATATTAAGAAAGAAACAGAAAATAAGAATACTTAGAACTGACCAATGAGAATGATGAAGAAATCCAAAACCACATCACTGGAAGAATTTTTGGATACACTCAGGCTTTGCAGCTGGGGAAAGAAAAGAGATTTGTTAAAACATGTGAGGGGTTATCATATTGGCAAGGGGATTAAGGTTTTAGCAGGAAGAGCTAATACTAAATGGTAAGAGTTAAATATTTCTACACAACTTGATAATTAGAGCATGAAATATTAGAGCTGGCTAAATAAAGCTCTGATTTCCTTGTGAGTGAAGTGAAGTGATGTCGCTCAGTCGTGCCCGACTCTTTGTGACCCCGTGGACTGTAGTTTACAAGGTTCCTCTGTCCATGGAATTTTCCAGGCAAGAGTACTGGAGTGGGTTGCCATTTCCTTCTGCAGAGGATCTTTCCGACCCAGGCATCGAACCCAGGTCTCCTGCATTGCGGGCAGACGCTTTACCGTCTGAGCCACCAGGACAGTATATTTTACTGAAGTTTCAAGAAAAGAGTGGGTAATTAACTTATCAAGAATTGGTCAGAGATTGGAATTGAAGTACACATTGGACTAACTGAACTTTTTTTGAACTAGCTGAACATTAAGATCTTTTCCAAATTTGGAAATTCCATTAAAGAAATCCAAAGAAATATTTTTTATTATTATAATGATAATAATAGTAATAATAATAATCCATTCTTCTTCTATTTTGTAATATGGAACATACCATCATATACTCAAAACCATTTTGTGGGACAGGTAGAATAAGTGTTTGGTTTCCATTGTATACAAGGGACTCAGAGCTAAGTGATCTCCCAGGACATTAAAAGTAACTAAAGGCCAATGCATTCATTCAAAGTAAGTAAAAGAATTGAGCTTCTTCCAAGAGCCGCATTGTATCAATACTATGCTATCAAATCAGATCACAAAGAGAAAGTTAATGACCACTCTAGATATTGTTGGAGAAAGGAAGAGCTGATTTCAGAATGGTCAGCCAGGACTTCCTGTTTGGAGAGCTCAGAGTCATGTCTCCCTTTATTAATCTACTAGGAAACAGCAATGAGCACCCTTAACAAGCCAGCAAGCCTCTTGTACAGCTTACTCTTTGCAATTGCCTTGTTTTGACTCTACCCTGAGATCCTTGCCAAAAAAAAAAAAAAAACACCTTATTTATGATACAGTACAATCAAGGAAACACAATCCAATTGGCAACTTTTTATTTAACAAACTTTAGAGCTTTGACTGAGCTTCCCTGGTGGCTCAGATGGTAAATAATCCACCTGCAATGTCGGAGACCTGGGCTAGGCAACCCCCTCCAGTATTCTTGCCTGGAGAATCCCATGGACAGAGGAGCCTGGTGAACTATACTCCATGGGGTCATAAAGAGTCAGACTGAGTAACTAAGCACACACAAGGCTTTGATTAGCTTTACTTGGTTTTCGAAATTCTGACTTTGAGGGCATTGTTTCCCCAACTGTTTTGTGTATTTCATTTCTGCATCTTCACTTTGAACTAGATAGACACCCCCTCCTTCACTTTCCCCTCTACCTTCACTTCCCTACAGTTCACCACAGGGCTGAATGAGGGCAAGCAGGAAAGAGGCTCATTCAGCTCGCCCCTCACCCCACCTTCCCCGTGCCAGCCTTCCCCCCAAGGGGAACTCTCCCTTTCTGAAGTGGAGAGCTGCCACGCACCAGCAGCACTCCAAGAACCAGCAGCACTCCTTCAGGTTACTTGTTTCCAGGTAATTTTTCAGCTCCCTATCAGCACTTCACAGCCTTGACTTCCCCTACTGAAAGAAGACTAATTAAAATGACAAACCCTGCATTGATTTATTACCACATGGGTGAAAACAGTACACAAGCTCCACAGTGCTAATGCGCTCGCTGCTCTCTCACCCCTCCCCCACTCTCCCCACCTGTTTACCGACCGACCAAGGCAGTGGGGAAATGGTGACATGAGTGCAGTAAGGTTCCCCTGTGTTCCCTCTCTGATCCGGGTCTCTTTACCTCCCCCCATTCCATCTGCCCCGCCATCCACCCTTAGAGCAAGGAACCCCCAGAACATGGGAGAATCAACTTTGACTTGACTGAGGCATTCCGCCCATCTCTCATCCAGTCTCAGGAGGACACTCATTATCACTGCATTTCACAGATGAGAAATCTGAGAATCTAAGCGATGAAGTAATTAACTCAAGGTCACAGGGCTACTAGACAGACTACTAATTAAACACGTACACTTGAACAAACCAATAATTCTTCATAAAGCCTTATTCAGTAAACATTTTTTGAATATTAACTACATGCAAATGCCTCTCTCAGGGCTAGGAGATGAATGAAAGGAT
Source organism: Oryx dammah (assembly GCF_014754425.2). Taxonomy (NCBI): domain Eukaryota; kingdom Metazoa; phylum Chordata; class Mammalia; order Artiodactyla; family Bovidae; genus Oryx; species Oryx dammah. The sequence continues at coordinate 55,499,191 of NW_024070205.1, forward strand.
AGAAGTAAGCCCCTCATTCAAGAAAGTGGGGAGGACACTCCGGGAGCAGACCTCTGATATGAGATCCTGACAACTCTCCATGCCCTCAGAGAGCCTAGAATGAAGGAGCCAGAAAGCAACCAGGCTCTGAGTGCTCAAGTATAGGATCTCTTCCTGATTTACATCAGTTGAGTTCAGTCACTCAGTCATGTCCAACTTGTTGTGACCCCATGGACCGCAGCACACCAGGCTTCCACACCAGGCTTCCCTGTCCATCACCAACTCCCGGAGCATACTTGAACTCATGTCCATTGAGTCAGTGATACCATCCAACCATCTCATCCTCTGTCATTCCCTTCTCCTGTCTTCAATCTTTCCCAGCATCAGGGTCTTTACATGATTTACATCATTCCTCTATTTGTTCCTTTAGAACCTCTCCTGACTTCCCTCCTTCTACTGCTTCCAACTCATTTCTCTTCTTTTCACAGCAAAATCCTTGTAGTATTATATACACCTGTATTTTTGTAAGGAGGAGGCCTGGCGTGCTGCGATTCATGGGGTCGCAAAGAGTCAGACATGACTGAGCGACTGAACTGAACTGAACTCTTAAGCAAAGCTGAAGCTGGCACAAAAGCCTGTGACCAACCACTCTCATATTTCTTCCTCCACACCCTAAATTCTTTTTATACTATTGCCTTGTTTTATTTCCTTTATATCATTTATCACCATCCAGAATTTTCTTACTGGTCTGTTCATTAGTTAATTGCCTACTTTCCTTCTACAAGGATGGATCTTGTTTATCATTGCAAACTTAGGACCTAGAATGGCAGGTAGAATAGAGGAGAGCAAGAAATATTTGTTGAATGAATGAATGAATGTATCACTCTGTACCCCGATTATGCACTCTCCACAGTCTTACTCAAGTGTATTTATTTAAACTCATCAGAGATTTGTCTATCATGTATTCTTATGATGTCTGTGACATTGCTTAAGGGTTACAGACAAAATGTGTAAACTGCCTAACATAAGGTCAGGCATATAGGAAGCACAAAATAATTATATGATGATTATGTAGGGGAGAGGAATATTCTATCCTCTAAAAAGTTTAGAGTTATTCTGAACACTATGAATGTGATTAACAAATCATATCGAAGCTAAACCCATATGCAAAGACCTTGAGCCGGAACACCACTCTTTGCCAGGACAAGAACCACCAAATTCAAATGGATAGAGCAGCAATAGTATTAGAAGCCAAATCAGATGAAAAATGGGTTCCAGACAAGAAGCCTGTGGTGGAAACAAAGGGAAAGAAGGCTGTTGGCATTAAGAAGCTGACGAAGTCTTTGGTGGAAAAAAAAAAGTCTGCAGTGATCAAGAAATCAGCAGCTGAAAAGAAGTCCACAGAAAAGAAACCCATCACAGAGGAAAAGAAGGCTGCTGCATAAACTTAAATTTGTTTATTTCATAAAAATCAAATCATCTTAGACAGCTAATGTTGAATAAAGACCTTATGAAAGAAGAATGAGAAAAAAAATGAGATTCACAAATGGAATTTTTAACAACAAGCTATTACACTATTTTCTACAGACTCATGAGCTGAGCACCAAAGAATTGATGCCTTTGAATATGGTATTGGAGAAGACTCTTGAGAGTCCCTTGGACAGCAAGGAGATCAAATCAGTCAATCCCAAGGGAAATCAGCCCTGAACATTCATTGGAAGGACTGATGCTGAAGCTGAAGCTCCAATAATTTGGCCACCTGATGTGAAGAACTAATTCATTGGAAAAGATCCTGATGCTGGGAAAGATTGAAGGCAGGAGGAGAAGGGGACAACAGAGGATGAGATGGTTGGATGGCATCACCAACTTAATGGACATGAGTTTGAGCAAGCTCCAGGAGTTGGTGATGGACAGGGAAGCCTGATGTGCTGCAGTCCATGGGGTCGCAAAGAGTCAGACATGACTGAGTGACTGAAATCAACCGATTACACTAGGTGCTGAGTTGAAAGACCCACATAAGTATAAGCTCTTTTCTGGGTTTAATAACCTACCTGGGTTAAAACCCATATGAAATCTAAATGACCATATGTGTTGAATAATTCAAGACAAGTTTGCTTACCAGGATAGTACAATAATTATTATATAATTGTGATGTTGTTGTTTTTTAGTTGCTAAGTCATGTCCTACTCTTTTGCAACCCCATGGATTATAGCCCATCAGGCTCCTCTGTCCATGGGATTCTCCAAGCAAGAACACTGGTGTGGGTTGCCATTTCTTCCTCCAGGGGATCTTTCTGACCCAGGGATCGAAGCCACATCTCCTACACTGCAGGTGGATTCTTTACTGTTGAGCTGCAGCTAATATTTATAGGGCTCTGATGATGTGAAAATACTTGATATATGGGTTCTTATTTAATTTTTACAGCCCCAGAGGTATGAGTATAATCCCACCTTTATAGGAGATGAAAGAATTCAGGAAGTTATTTCCTTTGATGACGCACCAAGAGAGGATGTGGAAGAATCTGCACTTCAAGTCCAAGCGCATTTGCTAGGAAAGCTCAGTCTTCTAACCACTAGGTAATGCTAGTGTGATAAACTGCTCTTCTATGTGGGGCTGGCAATTTTGAACAAACTGAACCAAGCATTTAAGTTGGGGTGCTAATTTTTCAAGTTCAAAAGCAGTGGACTTGAAGCCATTGTGGATGGCATCATTCGGGAAGACTGCACACAGGCTTATGCAGTGAACCAGCTCTGCAGGGACTCTTTGGGAGTGTGTTCAAGGACACAGCAAGGTGATGGTATGGGTGTTCCTGCTGTGGATTAACTCTAGTCTTATCCAGTGCTGATTTTTTTCCAGGGCAATGAAACTCAGCTGCATGGTTTAGAGCTGTGATACAGAGAAATGAGAACGCATTGCACAATACACTCTGGAAAAGCATCCTTCCATGGTCTTCAGAAGATATGCACCATTGTCTCCCACGCGCCATGGCCTGACGAAGCGTCGTTACACGGAAACCCACGTGTCTGTTATCTCAAAGCATCTGCCTTTGTACATCTGAGGTCTCAATTTTGCCTAACATCCTGCTTAAAAGATACTGGCTTGAGAGGTAAAAATCTTGTTACCATCAAATTCCATTAGCAATTGGAGACAGAAAATGAAGTGGGTACATACGATAGAGTATTTAGCCTTAAAAAAGAAGGAAATACTGCCATTTGTGACAATACAGAGGAACCTGAGGGAGATTATGCCAAGTGAAATAAGCCAGACACAAAAAATAAAATACTGCATGAGCTCACTTATATGTAAAATCCTAACGAAGCTCATAGAATCAGAATTAGAATGGTGGTTGCCTGGGGTGGGGGAGTGAGAAATTGGGGGTGATGGTCAAGGCTACAAAGTTTCACTTACACAAGACAAGTAAGTTCTGGAAATCAACTACTCTTAGCATAGTGTCTTTAGCTATCAATACTGTATTGATTACCTGAAATTTCCTAACAGGTGAGATCTTGGGTTTTTGTTTTTGTTTTTGTTTTTTTTTTTAACCAAGCCAAAAAAAAAGAAAAAGTAATAATAAAGGTATATTCAGGTTGAATCCCTGGACAAGTTAGATAACCTGGAAAAGGAAATGGCAACCCACTCCAGCATTCTTGCCTGGGAAATCCCATGGAGAGAGGAGCCTGGCAGACTCCATGGGGTCACAAAATAGTCAGATAAAACCAACTAAACAACAATGACAACCAAAGGGATAGGAGGAAATTTGGGAGATGATGCATACATCTGTGCCCTTGATAAAGATGATGGCTTCATGGATGAATACTTACCCCCAAGCTCATCAAGTTGTATACATTAAAGTCTACAGCTTTTAACATATCAATTACTGACAAACAGAATGGCTTTAAAAAAAAAAGAAGAAGAGGGAAAGAAAATGAGAGAGGAACATAAGTGAGAATTGAACATCTAAAGAAGGAGAAAATGGGGATGTGGCTTGGGACAGGTTGATAAAAAATTTGAAGAATATTTTTCACTGAGTTTAGAAACTACCTGAATTTCTGATATCACATTCAGTTCAGTTCAGTCACTCAGTCGTGTCCAACTCTTTGCGACCCATGAATCTCAGCACACCAGGCCTCCCTGTCCATCACCAACTCCTGGAGTTCACTCAAACTCACATCCATCGAGTCGGGGATGCCATCCAGCCATCTCATCCTCTGTCCTCCCCTTTTCCTCCTGCTCCCAACCCCTCCCAGCATCAGAGTCTTTTCCAATGAGTCAATTCTTCGCATGAGGTGGCCAAAGTACTGGAGTTTCAGCATCGGCATCATTCCCTCCAAAGAAATCCCAGGGCTGATCTCCTTTAGAATGGACTGGTTGGATCTCCTTGCAGTCCAAGGGACTCTCAAGAGTCTTCTCCAACACCACAGTTCAAAAGCATCAATTCTTTGGCACTCAGCCTTCTTCACATTGTAGATACTTAATTTTTGTTTACTGAAGATTATTTATACAAGTGTGACAAATATCTCCTCAGACAACAATAAAAACACTTCTAAGACTAAAGGCTCAGAGGTAATCAAGTAGTGTTGATTTCAATGAGTACAGTAAAGCAATCCACATATACAGAGATACCATGACTTTTTTCACAGAATATCTATTCAGAGGGGAAAAAATGATTAGATGTGAAGATCTGATGATTATCAGCTAGCTGGTGTTGAAGTGCATCAGTTCAAGATTTTCAGAGTCGAGTTATACTTATGACGATGATTATTAGAATATAAAGAATGGGCATATGCATGCGGTTTGGATAAGGGAAGAAAGAAAGAAAATATGAGAAAATGCTTCAGAATAAGACTTGACAAATCACGTCATACTCAGCTCTAGTTACATAGAGAAGTAGGAACGTCAGCAATAAGATAAACTAAAATGACCTTTGTCAACTAAAAAATACAGTCACAACCTGAAAGTAGAGAGTAATTTATTTGGTGGGAAGGTTTAGGACTCCAAGCCCTGGAGACAGCATCTCAGTAGCTCTGAGAAAACTGCTCCAAGAAGGCAGGAGGGGAAGTCAGGCTATATACAAGTTTGCAACAAAGGGAGCAGGCAGTGCGAACGTCAAAGATCAGGTATCAAGTGAAGGAATTTATCATTCTTTGTATGGGAAGATGTAAGCCTTCGGGCTCACTGAATTCATTCCTCTAATATGCATCTCAGATATCTCGGGCCAATCCTGTTTTCTTGTTCCCCTTAAGGAGTGGCAGATGGCTGCTTCTTGCCTTTCCCCAGCTCCTCAGCAGTCACCGTGGGGGTGGCAGCTAGCAGCATCCACTGGATCCCAGTTTGGGGAGCCATCATTCACATTTGGAGACCAGAAATCATTGATGGCTGTAAAATTTCTTTTTTATTGATATGGCAGGAGATATTTTCTTTTCACACTTCTTAATAATATGCTCAATGCACCTGATTCTCATTAGAGAAAGTAATAACTCAGGTTAGGAGCAACAGGAGCTTGTGGTCTGCAAGAATTCCCTGTGTTCTCTTCCATTCTAATACCCACCCTCCCCGTGCCATCACATACCAGCCAAAGAAGGAAAGGCTACTGCTGTTAACTGCTAAATGGTCAACTGAACCATGGTCTCACCTGTCGGTTAAACCAAAGGACATCAACAATTTCCTACCTCAGAGATTTATCTAGAATTTAGTAAAGTATCCTGCCCTTAGAGCTGACAAGAACATGGAAGCAACAAAACAATGAATACCTTGGAAATAATCTCCAAGGGTCAATGGCAACTCAAGGCTCCCACAACAAGCACAACTTCCCTACCCCCTCACTCCATCCCACATCTTCCTCATTTTGTTGCTGTTATAGTTCAGTCGGAGAAGGCAATGGCACCCCACTCCAATACTCTTGCCTGGAAAATCCTATGGATGGAGGAGCCTGGTGGGCTGCAGTCCATGGGGTCGCTAAGAGTCGGACACGACTGAGTGACTTCATTTTCACTTTTCACTTTCATGCATTGGAGAAGGAAATGGCAACCCACTCCAGTGTTCTTGCCTGGAGAATCCCAAGGACAGGGGAGCCTGGCGGGCTGCCATCTATGGGGTCACACAGAGTCGGACATGACTGAAGTGACTTAGCAGCAGCAGCATAGTTCAGTCACTAAATTATGTTTGATCTTTGTGATTCCATGAACTGCAGTATGCCAGGCTTCCCTGTCCTTTCCTATCTCCCACAGTTTGCTCAAACTCATGTCCGCTGAGTCAGTGATGCCATCCAACCATCTCACCCTCTGTCTTCCCCTTCTCTACCTGCCCTCCATCTTTCCCAGCATCAGAGTCTTTGCATCCAGTGGCCAGAGTATTGGAGCTTCAGCCTCAGCATCAGTCCTTCCAATGAATAGTCTGGGTCGATTTCCTTCAGGATTGACTAGTTTCATCTCCTTGCAATCCAAGGGACTCTCAAGAGTCTTCTCCAACACTATAATCTGAAAGCCTCATTTCTTTAGCACCCACCCTTCTTTGTGATCCAACTCTCACATGCATACATGACTGCTGGAAAAACCATAGCTTTGACCAAATGGACTTTGTCAGCAAAGTGATGTCTCTGCTTTTTAATATACTGTCTAGTTTTGTCATAGCTTTTCTTCAAAGGAGCATGTGTCTTTTAATTTCATGGCTGCAGTCATTGTCTGCAGTGATTTTGGAGCCCAAGAAAATAAAATTTGCCACTGTTTCCACTTTTTCCCCATCTATTTGCCATGAAGTGATGTGACCAGATGCCATGATTTTAGTTTTTCGAATGCTGAGTTTTAAGCCAGATTTTCACTCTCCTCTTTCACCTTCATCAAGAGTTCTTTAATTCTTTTTTGTTTTCTGCCATTGGAATGGTATTATTTGCATTTCTGAGGTTGTTGGTGCTTCTCCTGGCAGTCTTGATTCCAGCTGGTGAGTCATCCAGCCCAGCATTTCTCATGATGTATTCTGCATATGAGTTAAATAAGCAGGGTGACAATACACAGCTTGACGTACTCCTTTCCCAATTTGGAACCAGTCTGTTCCATGTCTGGTTCTAATTGTTGCTTCTTTACCAACATACAGGATTCTCAAGAGGCAGGTAAGGTAGTCTGGTATTCCCATCTCTTGAAGAATTTTCCACAGTTTGTTGTGAGCCACACAGTCAAAGGCCTTAGTCTAGTCAATGAAGCAGATTTTTTTTTTTAATTCTCTTGCTTTTTCTTTGATCCAACGAATATTGGCCATTTGATCTCTGGTTCTTCTACCTTTTCTAAATCCAGCTTGTACATCTGCAAGTTCTTGGTTCACATACTAGTGAAGCCTAGCTTGGAGGATTTTGACCATTACCTTGCTAGCATGTGAAGTGAGCACAATTTTCGGGTAGTATGAACATTCTTTGGCATTGCCCTTTTTGGGACTGGAATGAAAACTGACTTTTTCCAGTCCTGTGGCCCCTGCTGGGTTTTCCAAATTTGCTGACATATTGATGCAGCACTTTAACAGCATCATCTTTTAGGATTTGAAATAGCTCAGCTGGAAATCCTTCACCTCCACTAGCTTTGTTGGTAATAATGCTTCCTGAGGCCCATTTGACTTCACACTCCAGGATGTCTGGCTCTAGGTGAGTGACCACACCATCATGATTATCTAGGTCACTTTTGTATAGTTCTTCTGTGTACTCTTGCCATCTCTTCTTAATCTCTTCTGGTTCTTTTAGGTCCTTTCTGTTTCTGTTCTTTATCATGCCTGCCCTTGCATGAAATATTCCCTTGATATCTCTAATTTTCTTAAAGAGATCTCTGGTCTTTTCCATTCTATTGTTTTCCTCTACTTCTTTGCACTGCTCACTTAAGAAAGCTCTCTTTTCTCTCTTTGCTCTTCTCTGGAATTCTGCATTCATTTGGCTATATCTTTCCCTTTCTCCCTTACCTTTCACTTCTCTTCTCTTCTCAGCTATTTGTAAAGCCTCCTCAGACAACAACTTTGCCTTCTTGCATTTCATTTTCCTTGAGATAGGAGCTTATTTGTCCATGAGACAGTATAAATAATTTAAAATTGTCTTTACTCAAGGTGGAAATAAAGAAATTGCTGTCATTATAATTTTCAGGTTTAGTCTGTCAGAAAATGTTTTCCCCCTTCTTTTCTGAAGAGGACTCTTTAGCCACAGGGCAATTCATCAATGTTTGGGGATACAATGCTTCACCTTTGACAGATGTCGCCATGTGTGGCATCCCTTATCACCCACTGCTTGTAACACCGCAGAAAGCTGTACCCCTCCTGTCATGCTGTCTCTTCTGCAGGCCTGTTTCATCACCTCAGTGAAACCTGTGTTCGATTTGTTACTGAAAATGAAGTTACTTTATCATACTAGAAATAAAAACATACAAAATTTGCTCTTCAAGATGAAATTTGACAGTACTAAGTACCACGGTACCAGGCCATGTCCTAACGAGTTGTTGGATGTCATTATCTAAAAATATTAGGTTTCTTTTCCCAGATAAAATGTTGTATGGGTATGCTTCAGAATCAGGAGTGGGGTTTCCTTAGAATGTCACTGACCAGATCATTTAGAACAAAATGCCCCTCCCCTTGACCCTTGAGGACAAGAGACAGGAAAAATCCAGTTCACTAATCTTTATGGTGATGTAGCAAAGCATCTTCCCTCTCTAATTGTAGCTGAGAAAAACATTCCTTGGGAACCAGGTGGGTTTCACATCATTTCACTTCCTGCATATATGTGTGATGGGTTGGAGATTGGTTTCAACTTCTTTTTTTCACAAGTTAGAAGTTATCATTGAAATTCCAAACGTGTGATAGATCAGTTCTGTTCTATTCTCCTAGTGAACATGTATATCTTTGTGACTCAGAATGTTGGATTCTAATACAAATTCTAGGGTGACTTGGAATTTCAGGCTGGAATGTGTCAGCCCAGGAATTTTGGGTCCAGCCCTGGGTCTCTAGTCAGTCAGTCCCCTTCTCACTCCTAGCTGGATTCTACCCTAGGAAGGACCTTCTTGTACTTATTAGTGGGCACTACAGTCTGTCCCTCAGAGCTCAATTTGCAAATCAGCCACCCCTGTCCACCTAGACCACTTAGGTCCAGGGTGTACACAGACCCTGCAAGTGCTTAAAGATGGCCCAGGGTCATTTGGGCAGTGGATTCCAGGGTCCTGACAACTGGGCAGAGTTTTGACAGGAGGATGGATGAGGAAGCTTGGGCTCCTTGCCCATGGGAAGGAACAGGATGGATAAAACCTAGGGAAGAGCCCTCTAAGGCATGGACGCCAAAGTGGGCCAGCTCTTGCTGAGTCTAAGGGCATAACTGCATTCCACTCCAATTATTTCATTATAGATGGATATCATCTTTCTTTTTTAAGATTAATTGAACTTTTAATTTTACTTTATTTTACACAGCTGAAGTCAATGACATTTTGAACAGGATAAGAATCAATTTCTTTTTGGCTGAGAAAATTAAGGTGCTATTTTATTAAGCACTACTGATGCATAGTTTTAATCATATATATTGGATTTGGACAAGGGGTTAAACAAAGGGCTTGTTCTTCTCTACCATTTCATTATGGTCTCAGTGATCTTCTCCACCCATTTTATTAATCAGTGAAAAAATCTGGCCTGCATACTCTGTTGGACTCCCAGTCACCTCTCAGGACTACCTGACTTGGCTCCTCAGTGGTTGAGGAAAACACAAGAGCAAGGGGCTAAAGACAGACTGGCCAAAAAGCACTCAAATTTCTCTACAGGCTGCCACTCCTACTCATGTGTACAAAAATCTCCATGTCATAGTCATTTCTATAGTGGGCGATTTGGAAGTAATGACAAAACACACAAACAAGTGAACTAATTCAGGGCCAAGGTCTAAAATGCATTCTTTCAACAAGTATAAATGGAGTATGTACTCCTTTCCTGAAACACATCAGGAGACAATCCAGATCCCTAACCATCCCCTCTAAAAAATGCTTTGTCCTTATGTGGTTTATAATCTGGTTAGAAAGGATGGAAAGTAAACATTACATAGAAAAAATAAGTAAGTATAATATATATAGTATATTAGAAGATTAAAAATGTAATTTGATCTTACAGTAAAGAAATAATAGCAAGATAAGGAGTTGGGGTGGCAGTTTGCAGTTTTAAAGAGGGTGACACTGATTAATACGGTGACACAAGATCAGTCCTGGGTGTTCATTAGGACTGATGCTGAAGCTGAAGCTCCAATACTTTGGCCACCTGATGCGAAGAGTTGACTCATTAGAAAAGACCCTGATGCTGGGAAAGACTGAGGGCAGGAGGAGAAGGGGAAGACAGAGAATGAGATGATTGGATGGCATCACCGACTCAATGGACATGAATTTGGGTAAACTCTGGGAGTTGGTGATGGACAGGGAGGCCTGCCGTGCTGTGGTTCATGGGGTTGCAAAGAGTCGGACACAATTGAGTGACTGAACTGATCTGAACTGAGTAAATACTTGAAGGACGTGAGGGAATTAGCAGTGTGAATATCTGGGGACAAGAGCTTCTGGGCTCTGGAGACCATCAGCACAAAGCCCTAATGGTTCACAAGCCAGAAAGAGACTAGCATAGCTGAGATGAAGTCAGTGGTGGTGTGGGGGGAAGCACAGTAAATATAATGTCAAAGAGCCAGCAATGGCCAGATCTCTAGGGCATATTGGTTTAGAACAACATAGAACGCAGTTTTTAATCTGAGTGAAATGAAAAGCCATAGGAATGTTTTGTGCAGGGAAATGACACCGTCTGACTTGCATTATGAGACCTGTTAGTTTGGAAAGATTGGACTGCAGAGGCACAAGAGTTCAAGCATGGAAATCAGGAGTGAGGCTATTACAGGAATCTGGAAGACAGATTCCTATTCCCTGGACCTGGTAATAAGAGTAGAGATGGTAGAGATGGTTAGGAGTGGTAGCATTTTGTCATATTTTGAATGTACACACATCAGGAACTTTTGACAAGCAGGAATAGGGGATGGGAGAAACAGACAAGTGAAGGATAATGCTGAGATTTTTATCCTGAAATAGTGGATGAGAGAGCCTGACAGAGGAGCAAGTGTAGAGGGAAGATCTGGAAGGTCAATCAGATTTCCCAGTGGAGATGGTGAATATATCATTGGATATTATAATCTGCAGTGAATGTATGATATAAATTTGAGTCATTAATATGTAGATAGTATTTAAATCATAAGATTGGATGGAATCACCAAAGAAGTGAATGAAGATAAAGAAGTCAGTTGCCAAGTGGGACAAGAAAGTCTCAGAAGTTTCGGAACCCGTTCTTTCTGCCTGTTGCCTAGGTTGGTTGTTAATGGCACCTGTGATGTGTGCACCTGCAAAAACATGTTTATCACTTACTGAGCATTTACTATATGGCACTGTTTTGAGCATTTTGCAATATGGGCAATATTTAATCACCATGTCAAATACATAAAATGGAAACTATCACTAACCCCATTTTACTGATGCCACAAATAAGGCATAGCAAGGTTATATAACTTTAAAATTCCCATGATAAGAAGAGGCAAGTAGTTCCAGTTAGACCACTGGTTATACAGAACCTAAGTGTTTCAGGCAGCCTTATTTTCCCAAGCACAATAGGAGACTATCAACAGCGAGCCTGAGCATTTTATGAGAATCAATCACCCCTTCCCCTCCAAACCAAACCCCCAGTTAATTTTAGGGCAAGAAGGGAATATTTCAGGAGGATAAAACATAAAATAACATAAAAGTTTCTTGACAGTGTATTATGGAAAGGGGAATTTTCCTCTTGCCCATAAAGGGAGCCTTATAGTCAAGGAGTCATTAGAATTTTTTGTGTATATTTATATACACCCACACACATAATTCCAAAGGTACTAGTTTACTTGATTTTGAATTTTTGGAATGAATAAAGTTAGGCTGTTTGATTAGTTTTATTTCCCAAGTTTCTGCAGAAAGATTCCTGCCAAAGGAAAGGTGACAATCCCAGTCTTAAACCAAACACTTTGTTTTGGAAATATTGTTTTCCAGTTTCCCAGGCATGGTTTCCACGATACTAAGAGTGAGAGAGGCAGAATCAGCCACACATGAATTATATGTAATGGGGTTTCCGGAGGAAAAGAGGGTCCCTAATCAAACAAGGGCAAAGGGGAGGCGTTCTGGGTCAAGAAAAGCTGTAAATACCACATCAACTATTATATTTCATAAGCTAAGTGGGTGGAGAGGAGGATCTGAACTTCTGAACTAAGAGAGTGGGAAGCAAAACAGGAAGGAGAGGTGCTGGATATCACTAGCCCTTAGAAAAATGTAAATAAAGAGAATATGAGATGTCACATGACGCACCTACTGCAGTGGTTAAAGTCAAAGAGGCTGACAGGACCAAGGACTGGCAAGGATGTGGAGAAACTGAACCCTGACAAATTCCTGGTGGGAATATAAAATGGTGCAGCCACTCTAGAAAACAGTTTGGAAGTTTCTTAAAAGAGTTAGATATATACTTGCAATTGTTGTTGTTCATTGTTCAGTCACTCAGTTGTGTCCAACTCTTTGCAATCCCATGGACTACAGCATGCCAGGCCTCCCTGTCCTTCACCATTTCCCAGAGCTTGCTCAAAGTCATGTCCGTTGAGTCAGTGATGCCATGGCATGATGCCATGCCTTCCTCTGTCATTCCCTTCTCCTCCTTTGCCTTCACTCTTTCCCAGAATCAGGGTCTTTTCTAATGAACTTACTCTTTACATAAGGTGGTGAAAGTATTGGAGTTTCAGCTTCAGCATCAGTCCTTCCAATGAATATTCAGGACTGATTTCCTTTAGGATGGACTGGTTTTATCGCCTTGCAATCCAAGGGACTCTCAAGAGTCTTCTCCAGTACCACAGTTCAAAGTATCAATTCTTCGGCCCTCAGCCTTCTTTATGGTTCAATTTTCACATCCCTACATGACTACCATAAAAACCATAGCTTTGACTAGATGGACCTTCATTGGCAAAGTGATGTCTCTGCTTTTTTAATAAACTGTCTAGGTTGATCATAGCTTTTCTTTCCAAGGAGCAAGCGTCTTTTAATTTCATGGCTGCAGTCACCATCTGCAGTGATTTTGGAATCCAAGAAAATAAAGTCTGTCACTGTTTCCATTGTTTCCTCATTTGTCATGAGGTAATGGGACTGACTGCCATGATTTTAGTTTTTTGAATGCTGAGTTTTAAGGCAGCTTTTTCACTCTCCTCTTTCACTTTCATCAAAAGGCTCTTCAGTTCCTCTTCATTTTCTGATATAAGGGTGTGTCATTTGCATATCTGAGGTTATTGATATTTCTCCTGGCAATCTTGACTCCAGCTTGTGCTTCATCCAGCCCAGTGTTTCTCATGATGTGCTCTGCATATAAGTTAAATAAGCAGGGTGACAATATAAAGCCTTGACATACTCCTTTCCCAATTTTGATCCAGTCCACTGTTCCATGTCCAGTTTTAACTGTTGCTTCTTTACTCACATACAGGTTTCTCAGGAGGCAGGTGAGGTTGATCTGGTATTCCCATCTCTTATAGAATTTCCCACAGTTTGCAAGGCATTAGCATAGTCAATGAAGCAGAAATAGAAGTTTTTCTGGAATTCTCTTGTTTTTTTCTATGATCCAACAGATGTTAACAATTTGATCTCTGGTTCCTCTGCCTTTTCTAAATCCAGCTTGAATGTCTGGAAGTTCTTGGTTCATATACTGTTGAAGTCTAGGTTCGAGAATTTTGAGCATTACTTTGCTATCATGTGAAATGAGTGCAATTGTGAGGTAGCTGGAACATTCTTTGACATTGCCATTCTTTGGGATTGGAATGAAAACATCTTTTCCAGCCCTGTGGCCACTGCTGAGTTTTCCATATTTGCTGGCATATTGAGTCCAGCATTTTAACAGCATTACCTTTTAGGGTTTGAAATACCTTAGGTGGAATTCCATCACCTCCACTAGCTTTTTTCACAGTGATGCTTCATAAGGCCCACTTGACTTTGCACTGTAGGATGTCTGGCTCTAGGTGAGTGATCATGCCATTGTGGTTATCTGGGTCATGAAGAGATCTCTAGTCTTTCCCATTCTATTGTTTTCCTCTATTTCTTTGCATTGATCACTGAGGAAGGCTTTTTATGTCTCTTTGCTATTCTTTGGAACTTACAAAAGAATACTTATGATAAAATCCAGCAGTTCTATTCCTAAAAATCCACCAAGAGAAACAACAACATTTGTTTGCATAAAGACAAGGACACAAATGCTTATCAGTAGCATTATTTACAATAGTGAAAAACTGGAAATGTCCATCCACTGAATAAATGTCATCCACTGAAAAAGTGGATAAACAAAAGTGGTCTATCCATACAATGGAATACTTTTCATATTAAAAAGAAAACAAAGTGATGACAAGTACTGCCACATGGAAGATACTCAAAAATATTATGCCAAGTGAAAGAAGCCACATGAAAAGAGGATATAAAAGGCCACATGTTGTGTGATTCCATTCAAGTGTAATAATAAGAAAAGGTGATCCAGAGAGACAGAAAGTAGATCAGTTCAGTTCAGTTCAGTTCAGTCGCTCAGTTGTGTCCGACTCTTTGCGACCCCATGAATTGCAGCACGCCAGGCCTCCTTGTCCATCACCATCTCCTGGAGTTCACTCAAACTCACATCCATCGAGTCGGTGATGCCATCCAGCCATCTCATCCTCTGTCCTCCCCTTTTCGTCCTGCCCCCAATCCCTCCCAGCGTCAGAGTCTTTTTCAATGAGTCAACTCTTCACATGAGGTGGCCAAAGTATTGGAGTTTCAGCTTTAGCATCATTCCTTCCAAAGAACACCCAGGGCTGATCTCCTTTAGAATGGACTGGTTGGATCCCCTTGCAGTCCAAAGGACTCTCAAGAGTCTTCTCCAACACCACAGTTCAAAAGCATCACTTCTTCAGTGCTCAGCTTTCTTCACAGTCCAACTCTCACATCCATACATGACCACTGGAAAAAGCATAGCCTTGACTAGACGGACCTTTGTTGGCAAAGTAATGTCTCTGCTTTTGAACATGCTATCTAGGTTGGTCATAACCTTTCTTCCAAGGAGTAAGCATGTTTTAATTTCATGGCTGCAGTCACCATCTGCAGCGATTTTGGAGCCCAGAAAAATAGTCTGACACTGTTTCCACTGTTTACTCATCTATTTCCCATGAAATGATGGGACCAGATGCCATGATCTTCGTTTTCTGAATGTTGAGCTTTAAGCCAACTTTTTCACTCTCCTCTTTCACTTTTATCAGATCAGTGGTTGCCAAATACTGTGTGACTGGGATTGACTGTAGAAAAGCCAGAGGGAATTTTGAGGATTATGGGTGTTCTCAATCTGGATTGTGTTGACTGTTGCACCAATGGATAATATTACTAATCTTGGAGAGAGAGCAGTGAACAGTCCTAAAGAGAGATCTTAGTTCCCTGCCCAGGAGTTGGGCAGGAGTTAGTCCCCCGAGTAGGGTGGGTGAAAACCAGGAATCCTAGACACTTGACCACCAGGGGCTAGAGGCTAGAAGTGAAGTGGCCCTGGCTCATTCTCCCATTTGAAAGCAAGAATGTTTCAAGGAGGCAAACACTGTGAAAACAGGTACAAAAATTATTATTATAGACACAGCATAACTTATGGATGAGTACACAGAGAAGTAGCTTGTCTATTTAAGTCAGAAGCTAGACAGAAATACAGACCCAGAGAGAAAGGGTGGGTGGCATCCTCTCTGATGAGGAGGAGTCCAGTAAAGAGGTGATTTAAATCACTTATATAGGACAGTCCTTCCAGGCCTTTGTTTACTTTGGCCAATTATCTTGTTTCTTCTTTCACACCTGCCTGGGACCCTCCCCATGATGTATGTGCAACTTTTTGCCAAGATGGATCCCATGCAGAGGACTCTGTGTGCATGTTCAATCATTATGGGGTGGCACCCCCTTCCATTTTAACCTTCAAGTAGCCTTCCTGCTCATATGCAGACAGGGACATCTTCATTGACTTCATATTGCTGTTTTTCAGTTGTTCAGTTGTGTCCAACTCTTTGCGACCGCATGGACTGCAGCATGCCAGGATTCCCTGCCCTTCACCATCTCCCAGAGCTTGCTCAAACTCATGTATACTGAGTCGGTGATGCCATCCAACCATCTTATCTCCTGTTGTCCCCTTCTCCTCCTGCCTTCAATCTTTCCCAGCCTCAGAGTCTTTTCTAATGACTTGGCTCTTTACATCGGGTGGCCAAAGTATTATAGCTTCAGCTTGAGTCCTTCCAATGAATATTCAGGATTGATTTTCTTTAGGATCGACTGGTTTGATCTCTTTTCAGTTCAAGGGACTCTCAAGAGTCTTCTCCAACACCATAGTTTAAAAGCATCAATTATTTGGTGCTCAGCCTTCTTTATGGTCCAGCTCTCACATCCATAGATGACTACTGGAAAAACCTCAGCTTTGATTATGCAGACCTTTGTTGGCAAAGTAATGTCTCTGCTTTTTAATATGCTGTCTGGGTTTGTCATAGCTTTTCTTTTCACTTCAGCAGAGCTCAACTTCTGCCACTAGCTTTGTCCTAGAGTGCTGGGGGTGGGGGAGTTAGGAGAACAATGCTTCAATTTTATCTTGACAAACACTTGTCTAGCCCTGGGGCCATCTATCTCCTACCTCCTTACTAATACTCAGCAAACTATACCCTCAAAATGGTAGGTCTCATGGTTTTAAATTTATACCTCAATAAAATTACTTTAAAAGAGAGGGATAATAATATCAAACAAGGTGCTCCTGGGTACCAAAGACTTTTTGTGTCCCCCGGTTTTTGATTACAGGAAATAGGCTTCATTTAGCCTCTGGGACCTTCCCTGAGGTCCCCAAACAGATGCTAATCAGGGAAGGGAGGAAAGTCTAAGGAAACAATCAGTTCAGTTCAATTCAGTTCAGTTGCTCAGTGTGTCAGACTCTTTGTGATCCCATTGACTACAGCACACCAGGTCTCCTTGTCTATCTGAGTAAATTCCTGGAGTTTACTCAAACTCATTGAGTTGGTGATGCCATCCAACCATCTCATCCTCTGTCGTCCCCTTCTCCCCCGCCTTCAATCTTTTCCAGCATCAGGATCTTTTCAAATAAGTTAGTTCTTCGCCTCAGATGGCCAAAATATTGGAGTTTCAGCTTCAGCATCAGTTCTTCCAATGAATATTCATGATTGATTTCCTTTAGGATTGACTCGCTGGATCTCCTTGTAGTCCAAGGGATTTTCAAGAGTCTTCTCCAAAGATAAAACTCTATCTCCTAGGTTTAATTCAGTGTAGGGGATACAAAGGGGTATAGGGGCCAGATTTAGCTTCAGTAAATGATGGATATGAGAGAAACTGGGGATGAAGACTATTCCTTGTCCAACGCTGATAGGCTGTGAGGGATGAATGAGTAGACAGAGTTCGGGGTAACCCCCAGATTTTTGATGAGGAAATGATTGGTGACATTAAACAAATAAAAGAAAAATAATGAGTTTGTTCAGAGAAGCAACAGTCACACTACATGGTTCCCTTCATGTTATAAACACAGTGACTTCCTTTTCTATTTCCTTGAAAGTTTAGAATTGAAATAATTTCATGACCTCTTTTCCTTCACTCTCACCAGAGTCTTGGTTCTTTAAAAGAAGCACTTTCAGAACCTTCAAACAGAGAAAACAAAGCAGCATATGAAATCCCAGGCGAGTCTGACCTAGTAAGTGTTACATTTTATTTTAGAAGCACAGAGGCTCAGATACCTTGGCCCACTGCGTATGTAATAAACCTCTTCCTTTTTTAGCTTCTTCCCTGAAGTAACTGAAGCTCCTTCTCATAGTTACATGAGTCCAGTAGGAGAATAACTCAGGGATAGAAATTTCTACTCATAAACCAGTTAATCCCAGCCATTTCTAGCAATGACTTAGTTTAGATAAAGGGTAATCTTCCCTCCTTTCCCCTGGAAGAGGAAATGGCAACCCACTCCAGTATTCTTGCCTGGAAAATTCCACGGACAGAGGCCTGGCAGGCTACAGTTCACGGGGTTGCAAAGAGTCAGACACAACTATCCACACATACATGGTCTTCCCTAAATTTGAAAAGAACTAGCTTTCTAAAAAGATATATTCTTTTAAGTTTTTGTTTGTTTGTTTGTTTAAGGAAAACCTAATAGATTGTTTTCTCAGAAGCTTATATGAGGCTAATTTTTCATTGTGTTCAGTCTCTCATTAGTGTCCAAATCTCTACAGCCCCATGGACTGCAGCCCATCAGGTTTCTCTGAATCATGGGATTCTCCAGGCAAGAATACTGGAGAGGATACCCATTCCTTTCTCCAGAAGATCTTCCCGACCCAGGAATCAAATCCTTGTCTCTTGTGTCTCCTGTATTGGCAGGTGGATTCTTTACCACTAGTATTTTTCATTACCTTAAAACAAACACAGTTAGAACCACAAAGCTAGTTAGAAGCATTTCTCTATCAGTACATCTAAAATGAAGTTAATTGGAGAGATTCTATGTAAGATTTTTTAACATTGTTTGTAAATAAATAATCTGCAATCAGAGTTTCAAAATAAGAGAACGGATTATATAGGACTTTTTCTCATATTAATGTTCTGTATCACCAAAAACTACCTATTGGCTCTTTTAATACCAGTTTATCTCATGCAGTCATCAGAAGTCATATATTGTTTGAAACTTATTTTATATACTGACCAGAAACTAAGGTTTTGGAAGAAGAAAAAATACTTTATTTATAACTAGAAGTTACAAAAATATTGTAGTATTTGTCTCAGCCAGACTCATTTTTTAACAAAGGTGCATTTCCCATTTAGGTGGAAGCTTTCATTTATTCTTGTGAAACGTGGAGAAGCTATGGAACACAAGTAGAGCTAGCCCTGATCTCCTGTCTTGTCCTTGCCTGGGGCAATTGAGGCTCTCCTCTTCTCTCCATTCACCAAGGAGGAACAGGACAGACTGAGAACAGTGCCGCTGTACTTTGTAGTTTTTCGAAATGAAATTTTGACTTTTGTTTGTTAGAAATTCAACAACAACAATCTTCTGGTCTTACGGATCCCTGGATGATCTCCACCAGGTAAAACCTGAAAGGATTTCTGCAGTCTTCACCTATTTTTTTATTGGGTGACCAGTTATAAGGTCTCAAGAGATAACTGTCTTTCACACTGTCATTTTCCTAAACAATTTGTAAATTCTTTTCACATATAGATAGCAATAGATTCTTCTGAGTAAATTTTTTAAAGAATGAAAGGAATCTCTTCTTCTCTACAATGTCTTTTGCCTTCATAAACCCATAGAAAAGTCTTTGTTCAAAAACTCAAGAGAAATATATCTACCTCTTCTTAATAAGCAAGCCATCAAAGTGAATAGAATCCTGTACCTTAAGGAACAATACAGATGAAAAGGTCTTTGAATGTGATCTCTCTCGAGTGACAGGAGGACGAGGAATACTCTAGATTGCAAAATTTGATGGGGAGAGGAAAAATGAAGGTTCTTATGTCTAAATTACAGGTAATAAGGTGATAGATATGCTTCACTTTCATACAGTTCTATGTACATGGAATTTTAACTTATTCATGTAATGGTTATTCAAATTACAAAATGATTCTTTTCTTTAAATGGAAAGCTTCCAACAGATACTTGTTTCTGTTGGCTACTTGAGCGAAGGGCTGGTTCAAAAGAAGGTGGAGAAGTTCATAGCTGAAATAAATAGATTAGACGTCACTGCTCACTGAAGATAAATCTGATGAATTATCTTCTGAAATTAGAAAGATGAATTTCTTCTGATGATGAATTTTTTATGATGATGAATTTCTTCTGAAATTAGACTGTAAAGAATTAGGGGAAACATTTATTAATAAAAATTGGATTTGCTGTAACTATTTTACAAAATGAAGCACATCCAAAACGTCTTCCTTTTTGTAACAGTATCTGCTCCATTGCCTGTGGCCTCTCCCCAAACAACTGTTACTAGCTTGGTCCCAAGAAAAGCAATACTATATTTCTAGCTTGTGTGGTGGGACTGGTTGCCTAGCATTGCAGTAAATTTTACAAAACAGTTGGCAGAAGGATCAGACCAGCTCGGCTAAATGAATTAAGCAATCACCTAAGACTGCAGGGCATATTAAGGAAGAATGTCCACATTATAGCACTTGATACTCCCTTCTCACAGCCCCACTTCCCCCAGTATAATGCTTTGGCTGAGCAGGCTGTAATTTGATATGAAACAAGGTTCTTATTAAGTAGATGCAATGAAATAATGCTGAGTTTTTGTTGCATTAGTGGAGTTAAATGCATTTTATTAGCCCTCATTAGAAGGAGGGAAAACTTGAAGCTAAGGACTCATTAGCCGGCCCCTGTGAGGTAGAGTGATTAAACTGCTGGGGGCCAGAGAAAGGGGACCTGGGCCACACACAGCAAATTCTGAAAGCTTGTCCTCTCTCTGTCTGCCATGACAAAAATGTCTGAGAACAGTTTGGGGGAGAAATGATAGGTCCAACCGCAGGTCAGCTGAAAATATGTGTTTCTTTCTAAAGCTGTTAATTTGACAAAAGGCAGAAGCCCCAGAAAGAAAGCACAATTATGATTTATACTTGAGATTCAAAAGGAAGTCATTTACTCCAGAGATTTGAAAAAATAAATGCTACCAGCTCTCCAATTTTAAAGAATATATTATGAAATCTGCTTTTATTCTAGTTTGTTGTTAGGAAAAAGCCACACACAAACACACACACACACACACACACACACAAACATGCGTCATTGCTCCGAAATAAAAGTTTCTCCCCAAAGTACAATGAATATATGAAGTTACTTTGCTCAATTAAACTTCACAATGTAATTTTGAGCTAAAGAACTAATGCATTTTAAATAACCCTGAAACTTCAGAATTTGGGAGTTTCATTGTCCTCATCTGTCTCTGTGATGCAGCTCTATGGAGTGACTAGTTTGTGAATGCATCCAGCTGATGACCTGTTATTACCTCTTATTACATCTCTGCTCCCTTATTTCTGTCTCATCTGCTGGCACCCTACCACTGGCTGTTTTACAAACCTAGTACACTCCAAACCAAGTCTATCATCAGTTCTTCCAAGGCCCTCCAATTCTCCCTCTATTAATGGCACCATCATCTTCACAGTCGTCCAGCATTGAAACCTTAGCATCATTTTCATTTTTTAACTTTTAACATGTGGTCAGTTTACGAGTCCTCTAGACTTAACCTCTGAAACACCTTTATGTTCATCCTCTCTCCTTCATCATAGTTTTACAAATCAGATCATCCTGGGTCATTATTCGAACTATAGCCATAGCCTCAGCCCGCAGACAGGAACTCCTGTCCATTATCTTTTCATTATACTCCATCTTGCACACAGATACCAGAGGGATCTTCTAGGAGCACAGCTCTAAATGGGCAGTTTTTCTTGCTTAAAGTCTTCAGCAGGCTTCCACTGTCTAAATCTATAAAATGAACATGATATGATCTATTGCAGAGTTGTAAAGCTGAAAAATGATAATGGATAAAGCTCTCTACCCAGTAGATGTCACATAGTGAGAGTTCAGCAGTGGGTACTTTTTCTATCTGTTGTCCATATCCTTTCCTCTGACCACACTGAACTGTTCATTGCCTGTACATGCCAGCCATGATGCGGTTTTCTTTTCCTGTTCTCCTTCAGTTGTCTTGGCCTGGAGAACGCTGCCCTCATTGACCCAAATTCAACATATTCATTGTCCAAGACCCAACTCTTTCCATCTCCTTCTGGAGGTAAGGGACTCCTCACTCATCTCAATAACTACAGCCCTTCAGAGAGAGTTTTTTAAAATTATTCTTGGGATTTTCTTATGCTTGCCAAGTTTTGAATTTTAAGGAAAGGATTGACACCTAATTCATTTTTATATCTATTGTCTCATAATGACTGTCAGAGAGTTTTTCTCAGGACTACTTTATGGAACTCTGCAGAGCTCAAGAAATCTGTGCTTGCCTCTGCTGTCCCACTTCATCTTATGTCTGGGCAGAAATGGAGTGCAGTGAAACCTGAAATGAATTCCAGTTTGTGTTTGATCGAGCAGCACTTAATGCTCAGATGCTCACGTTAATGTGCAGGAGTCAAGTATACATTTTCTTGCTTTTCTACCAACTTGTCTTAGCAGTTCAACATGAATAGCCAAGTCTCCCTTCTATTATTATAGAAAGTCTATTTTGGCTTCTGCCTTGTGCATTTTTTATTTTCATGCAGAGATAGCTCTAAAAGGCAATATTTTTTTCATATCCATTTGTGTTCTCTATTAGCTCCCTTGCACATGGGCCAGGACCAGCCACAACCTATGTGTGTGTGACACGCAACTCTGGCACTTCCAACAGTGCCTTCCTCCTGGTGATGTTCAGACCTTGTTCACTGAATAATAAAAATACTCAGGAATTTTTCAGTTACAATCATGATTCTATAAATCTTGATCTTATAAGCTGGCTTTTAGTTCTTTAGTCTAAGAAAACACTGATTAATTTGTATTAATAAAATAGCTATAAGATAAAAATACTGAGAATTTGAAAGTGCAATATTAGGGAAGGGTTCATAACCTCTAGTAGTAGAAGAAGTAATAAAAGCAGAAGTTACACCTAGAAGTTACTAGTCCCAAGTGGTTACTATGGCAGGAAGTCTGTTGAAGGTTTTAATGAATCTCCAAAATACCTGTGATAAGTATGTTTATTAAAAGATAAGAAAATGAAAGCTTGTTTAACTAATTTGAGAAGGAAAAAAACCCATTTGATGGCGTAATGAAATAATATGTGGCTAATGTGATGATAATAGAAGATGATTTAATGACTTACGTAAATGTTTTCCAGAGAGCACTATGTATAAAATAGAAAGTTGGTTATAAAACAATTTTATGATCCATATATATATATATATATATAAACATAATAGAAAAAAGAAGCTGAGCAGGTAATATAGCAAAATAGTAAAATCACCTATTTTTGAATAATTAGATTTTGAATGAAGGGACTGAAACTATTTTAT
Source organism: Oryx dammah (assembly GCF_014754425.2). Lineage (NCBI taxonomy): Eukaryota > Metazoa > Chordata > Mammalia > Artiodactyla > Bovidae > Oryx > Oryx dammah. Next base: position 55,522,224 of record NW_024070205.1, read on the forward strand.
TATTATTATTATTATTATTATTTTCTTCATTGTGTTTTAATATGTGTAAGAATTATGTTATTATTGAAAAAGAAGCCTTTTAAAATTTGTTGCTGACATTATTGTCTGTAAATGTGCTTTTAATTAAAGGAAAATTGATGGAATCTGTGTCCCCTGAATTATTCTAGGGACGTGCACTAGTTGTGCAGGTAAAACTGTTAAAACTATTCTGGACTTGAAGCTGACTTTCTTCCAGAAAGGCCTGGGGTTATGCCTCAATGTGTGTCCTTCCATGACTTTCTGCATAGCAGTTTCTGACCAAAATGACTCTGACTACCCACCAACTGGCCCATACTACCCACAACCCCAGGGTGGTGATGCAGGGAGTTCCAACAGCTTTTTTCCAGGCAGATGATAGGTTTGCATATATCCCCCTACCTTCCTCAGGGACCCTTCAGCTCCTGCTCCTGACAAGGCAGGGTTTCCTGGCCTGCCTTCCTTGTGGAGAGACAGTCTTAGACTGTCCTGAGTAACACTGAGGCCGGCAGTAGTGAATGATAAAGTTAGACAGCCTAAGGCCCCCTTCCAAGAGTCAGGTCCCATGACAAGTCAGAAAAGAAAAATATCTCCGGAGTCATCTTTCAGAGGAGGAGTAAAATTTGCTCTGCCACTTCAAGCACCGTAGAGACTACAAGGGATAAAACACAGTGGCTGCAACAAATTGTGCCACTTTTTACTGGGTTTTGTTTGTTTCAAAACCGCAACCTAGAAGAAAATAAGTTCTACAAATTCCCAGAATGAAGTTTCCACAGTGAAGAAGATTAAGCAAAGACTGAGTGGTAGAAATTTTAGGAGCTGTCCCCCAGCTCTGTCCCCTCCACATGTGTGTGCATGCTAAGTCCCTTCATTCCTGGCCCTCTGAGACCCTGTGGACTGCAGCTCGCCAGGTTCCTCTTAGGTCTCTTAGTCTCCTGCATTGGCAGCTGGGTTCTTTACCGCTAGTGTCACCTGGGAAGCCCCCTCACATCAATGTCAATAATTGGCTTTCCTGAGGACTTTAAAAAAAAGGAATTTGGGTCATTAGGAAGACCTCTGAGGTCTGAGAGCATTTTGAGGAGCACAGAAATAAAGACTAATTCATTTTCTTATTTGGAGAAGACTGAATCCTTCAAGTCAAGCATAGTTTTCTAAGAAAGATGCTGTGAATGTCTACCTTTGATGGCACTGTAAAGAACATTCTATGAAAGCATGACAATCTAAAAATACAACTTTTTAAAAAGCCCATTTAAAGTAGCATCAAAAAGGGTTAAACACTTAGGAATACACTTAAACAAGGAGGAGAAAAAATGTACACTAAAAACTGTAAAACTTAAGAAAAAGCAAAAAAAAAAAAAGGGCAGAGGATACTGCAATACTAGGTGTGGCATTGACATCACTTTCTATAATTATACTTAATTTATATTTTCATCTCCTATCTGCCCAGTAATGAAACGGTTATCTTAGCCAATTCAAAAGTCTTCAAAAAAACCCACAAATCTTCTTCATCCTTTCAGTAGTTATATAACCACGGTGACAAGAAATATGAATGTATATAGTATATAGAGCATTTAGACTTCCCTGGTGGCTCAGATGGTAAAGTGTCTGCCTACAATGTGGGAGACCCAGGTTCAATCCCTGGGTCAGGAAGATCTCCTGGAGAAAGGAATGGCAATCCACTCCAGTATTCTTGCCCACCCTCCCGAAAAAAGGGGCTCAAAGCAATACTTGTCATTGGTTCCATGGTGTAATGGTTAGCACTCTGGACTCTGAATCCAGTAATCCGAGTTCCAATCTCGATGGAACCTTTATGGGATTCCCTGGTGGCTCAGACGGTAAACCGTCTGCCTGCAATGCAGGAGACCTGGGTTTGATCACTGGGTCAGGAAGATCCCCTGGAGAAGGAAATGGCAATCCACTCTAGTACTCTTGCCTGAAAAATTCCATGGACGGAGGAGCGTGGTGGGCTAGAGTCCATGGGGTTGAAAAGAGTTGGACATGACTGAGTGACTTCACTTTCACTATTGTCTATTAGCATTTAATTTAAAATACATTTATAAAACATTTCTGTGGGAGAAGTTGCAGAGGGATTCTGAATAGTCTTCTCTCACCCCTGCCAACAAATTTCCTTTACTCTAATAAAAATGAGAAGCTGATCCCTCCACCTCTGAGCTAATCAGAGGACATTTAGCTCCTTCTGCACTTGGCTGTTGTCTTAGATTTCTGGGTTGACAGATTTCACAAGAATACAGTAAGATGGACTGCTGCTGCTGCTGCTGCTGCTAAGTCACTTCAGTTGTGTCCAACTCTGTGCAACCCCACAGACGGCAGCCCACCAGGCTCCCCCGTCCCTGGGATTCTCCAGGCAAGAACACTGGAGTGGGTTGCCATTTCCTTCTCCAATGCATGAAAGTGAAAAGTGAAAGTGAAGTCGCTCAGTCGTGTCCGACTCCAAGTTCCATAATCTGTATAACCTGAGGTGAATGTGAATGTGCCATGGGGAGTTCTTTTCTGGAGGAATAGTATTTTCAAGCTGTAAATAGACTTCAGACCTGGAGGTTGTATGTGAATATATTTATGAACTTTCCTAGAATCCATTCTACTTCCCCTTCATTGTATAGCAGCCATGCAGTTTGGGTGGAATTGACCTCACATCCAGAACTATAGGCTCTGATTAGCCTATGACCTAAGCCCTGATCACTAGAGTTAATTCAAGAGTAGGCATGAAACCTAAGTTGGTTCATGACCAGCGATGTAGGGAAGCCCAGTTTGCTGCAGGCAGGTGTCTTATAAGCGTAAGGAAAATTAACCTTCCTTTGTAACTTTAAGATGACCCTGACTCTATGGAAATAGAGATACAAAACAACCTAAGCCCTTCGTGAGAGAAGTGAAGCCCTAGATCAGACCTCACTTGAAAGTCACTTTGCACTAAACCTCCATTTATGAAAGCTGAAAATGGCCTTTAATTTTTCAGCCAGTTTGAGTTAGATTATCTGTAAACTGCAAGAATAAGCATTGGAACAGATGTGGAGAAGAACCTACACTGATTTCTTACTTTAACAATCTCTCTTCTTCCTAAGAGCTTCCCAGGTGGCGTTAGTGGTAAAGAAATCACCTAACAAGGCAGGAGACATAGAGACAGGGATTCGATCTCTGGGTTGTAAGATTCCCTGGAGGAGGGCATGACAGCCATTCCGGTATTCTTGCCTGCAGAATCCCATGGACAGAAGAACCTGGCAGGCTACAGTCCACAGAGTCTTACAGAGTCAGACAAGACTGAAGTGACTTAGCATGTGCATACACAGACACACTTCTTCCACAACTCTTTGAGCTTCAGGAAGCACGTGGGTTCTTTCTGAGTGAATTTACATCTGATTTAGCTACGTACATGGTGGCACTACTAGTCCTGGGTCTCTTTAAACCAGGGGTTCCAAACATCTGGGGGTTGAGGTGGAGCTGACGTAATAATATTAGAAACAAAGTGCACAATAAAAGTAATGCGTTTAAATCATCCCGAAACCACTCTCGCCATGCTGGTCCATGGAAAAATTGTTTTCTACAAACCAAGTCGCTGGTGCCAAAAAGGTTCAGGACTGCTGCTTTAAACCAAATTTCATAGATTGAGGGCTTTTGGATCTCCCAAGGATGTAAGCTAAAAAATCTACATGAGAGCAGGGGAAATTCTGATTCATATTTACTTCAAGGTGTAGCTCTTGAAGTCCCAGTGGAAAGTGGAACCATCTCCTTGTAGACATGACTTCTACAGAAAAGCCATCAGACCAAACTTCAGTGCTTTCACACCTGTAAGCTTTCCCAAGATGCCAGCAAAGGTTTTCTGTACAAGTGGTATAGAGGGAGATAGCTGGTGACTGATTTAAATATTCCAGGTGATTTCATGTTCCAATGGTTCCACTGCTAAGCTGCAGGCTGAAGGTGAATAAAGAATTGATGAAGAGGAAGAAGAGAAAAAGATCAAGGAAGAAAGCAATTTAGCATGTGTTATAGATGATCAAGATCCAGCCTGAAATAGATCGCCATCTACTTATGTTCAGTTCAGTTCAGTTGCTCAGTCATGTCTGACTCTTTGTGACCCCATGAATTGCAGCATGCCAGGCCTCACTGTCCATCATCAACTCCCAGAGTCCACCCAAACCCATGTCCATCAAGTCTGTGATGCCATTCAACCATCTCATCCTCTGTTGTCCCCTTCTCCTCCTGCCCTGAATCTTTCCCAACGTCCGGGTCTTTTCAAATGAGTCTTTTCTTCGCATCAAGTGGTCAAAGCATTGGAGTTTTAGCTTCAACATCAGTCCTTCAAATGAACACCCAGGACTAATCTCCTTTAGGATTGACTGGTTGGAGCTCCTTGCAGTTCAAGGGACTCTCAAATTCTTCTCCAACACCACAGTTCAAAAGCATCAATTCTTCGGTGCTCAGCTTTCTTCACAGTCCAACTCTCACATCCATACATGACTACTGGAAAAACCATAGCCTTGACTAGATGGACCTTTGTTGGCAAAGTAATGTCTCTGCTTTTGAATATGCTATCTGGGTTGGTCATAACTTTCTTTCCAAGGAGTAAGCGTCTTTTAATTTCATGGCTGCAGTCACCATCTGCATGATTTTGGAGCCCAGAAAAATAAAGTTAGCCACCATTTCCACTGTTTCCCCATCTATTTGCCATGAAGTGATGGGACTAGATGCCATGATCTTAGTTTTCTGAATGTTGAGCTTTTAGCCAACTTTTTCACTCTCCTCTTTCACTTTCATCAAGAGTCTCTTTAGTTCTTCTTTACTTTCTGCCATAAGGGTGGTGTCATCTGCATATCTGAGGTTATTGATATTTCTCCCAGCAATCTTGATTCCAGCTTTTGCTTCCTCCAGCCCAGTGTTTCTCAAGATGTACTCTACATATAAGTTAAATAAGTAGGATGACAATATACAGCCTTGATGTACTCCTTTTCCTATTTGGAACCAGTCTGTTTCATGTTCAGTTCTAACTGTTGCTTCCTGAGGTCAGGAAGCAAACTGCATAAAGGTTTCTCAAGAAGCAGGTCAGGTGGTCTGGTATTCCCATCTTTTTCAGAATTTTCCACAGTTTATTGTGATCCACACAGTCAAAGGTTTGGCATAGTCAGTGAAGCAGAAATAGATGTTTTTCTGGAACTCTCTTTCTTTTTCCATGATCCAGTGGATGTTGGCAATTTGATCTCTGGTTCCTCTGCCTTTTCTAAAACCAGCTTGAACATCTGGAAGTTCACAGTTCATGTATTGCTGAAGCCTGGCTTGGAGAATTTTGAACATTACCTTATTAGCATGTAAGATGAGTGCAATTGTGCGGTAGTTTGAGCATTCTTTGGCATTGCCTTTCTTTGGGACTGGAATGAAAACTGAACTTTTCCAGTCTTGTGGCCACTGCTGAGTTTTCCAAATTTGCTGGTATATTGAGTGCAGCACTTTCACAGCATCATCTTTCAAGATTTGAAATACCTCAACTAGAATTCCATCACCTCCACTAGTTTTGTTTGTAGTGATGCTTCCTAAGGCCCACTTGACTTCACATTGCAGGATGTCTGGCTCTAGGTGAGTGATCACACCATCGTGATTATCTGGATCATGAAGATCTTTTTTGTACAGTTCTGTGTATTCTTGCCACCTTTTCTTAATATCTTCTGCTTCTGTTAGGTCCATACCATTTCTGTCCTTTATCGAGCCCATCTTTGCATGAAATGTTCCCTTGGTATCTCTAATTTTCTTGAAGAGATCTCTAGTCTTTCCCATTCTATTGCTCTCCTCTGTTTCTTTGCATTGATCACTGAGGAAAGCTTTCTTATCTCTCCTTGCTATTCTTTGGAACTCTGCATTCAAATGGGTATATCTTTCCTTTTCTCCTTTGCTTTCACTTCCCTTCTTTTCACAGCTTTTTTAAGGCCTCCTCAGACAGCCATTTTGCTTTTTTGCATTTCTTTTTCTTGGGGATAGTCTTGATTCCTGTCTCCTGTACAATGTCACAATTCTCCATCCATAGTTCATCAGGCACTCTTTCTATCAGATCTAGTCCCTTAAATCTATTTCTTACTTCCACTGTATAGTCATAAGGGATTTGATTTGATCATACCTGAATGGTCTAGTGGTTTTCCCTACTTTCTTCAATTTCAGTCTATATTTGGCAATAAAGAGTTCATGATCTGAGCCACAGTCAGCTCCTGGTCTTGTTTTTGTTGACTGTATAGAGCTTCTCCATCGTTTGGCTGCAAAGAATATAATTAATCCAATTTCGGTGTTGACCATCTGGTGATGTCCATGTGTAAAGTCTTCTCTTGTGTTGTTGGAAGAGGGTGTTTGCTATGACCAGTGCATTCTCTTGGCAGAACTCTATTAGCCTTTGCCCTGTTTCATTCTGTACTCCAAGGCTAAATTTGCCTGTTACTCCAGGTGTTTCTTGACTTCCTACTTTTGCATGCCCATCCCCTATAATGAAAAGGACATCTTTTGGGGGATGTTAGTTCTAGAAGGTCTTGTAGGTCTTCATAGAACTGTTCAACTTCAGCTTCTTCAGCATTACTGGTCAGGGCATAGACTTGGATTACCATGATATTGTATGGTTTGTCTTGGAAATGAACAGAGCTCATTCTGTCATTTTTGAGATTGCATCCAAGTACTGCAGTTTTGACTCTTTTGTTTACTGTGATGGCTACTCTCTCTTCTAAGAGATTCCTGCCCACAGTAGTAGATATAATGGTCATCTGAGTTAAATTCACCCATTCCAGTCCATCTTAGTTCAGTTATTCCTAGAATGTCGATGTTCACTCTTGTCATCTCCTGTTTGACCACTTCCAATTTGCCTTGATTCATGGACCTAACATTCCAGGTTCCTATGCAATATTGCTCTTTACAGCATCAAACCCTGCTTCCGTCACCAGTCCCATTCACAACTGAGTGTTGTTTTTGCTTTGGCTCCATCACTTTATTCTTTCTGGAATTATTTCTCCACTGATCTCCAGTAGCATATTTGGCACCTACTGATATATAGCATATAGGACACCTTTCAGTGTCCTATCTTTTTGCTTTTTCATACTGTTCACGGGGTTCTCAAGGCAAGAATACTGAAGTGGTTTGCCATTCCCTTCTCCAGTGGACCACATTCTATCAGACCTCTCCACCATGACACGGCCGTCTTGTGTGGCCCCACAGGGCATGGCTTAGTTTCATTGAGTTAGACAAGGTGGTGGTCCGTGTGATCAAATTGGCTAGTAGTTTGTGAATGTAGTTTCAGTCTGTCTGCCCGCTGATCTCCTCTCTCAGTGCCTACTGTCTTACTTGCGTTTCTCTTACCTAGGACGCGGGGTCTCTCTTCACGGCTGCTCCAGCAAAGCGCAGCCACTGCTCCTTACCTCTAATATGGGGTAACTCCTCTCTGCCACGCTCGTGTGCCATTGCAGCCGCTGCGCTCCTGGGCCATCTACTTAATGTTTCCTTTATCTTGCTTTCTTTTGGTTATGTAATTAGGATGCCACATTAGGGATTTCATAGTAATTAATAATACATTGGGAACACATTTAGGATTAGAAGTGAGTTTGGAAATCATTAAAATCAGTAGTTCTAACTCCTCAATAGTCAAAATCTATTTACATGTAAATCTATTATAGGAAACAAATAAGAGAATTGTTGTCTTTGAAGGCAGGAGATGAAGAAAGGGATTGTGTTGCCCTCATCCAACCCTACCCATTCCTGTGGTTTTAACAGACTTCCTTGGTACCCACCTACTTCCCCTTTGTCTCGTATTTCAGTGCACAACTTTTGGCTTCCAACTTCCTATTATGTATCCCTATGCACAGAAGGTAAAAAATGAGAAATGCTGGGGAATCCATGCCCCTCTCTAGCTTAGCCCTCAAGCAACCAATTCTCAGGTGAATCAGTCTTCATGTGGGAGAATTCTGATGCACATGTCCTCAAAGTATGCTCCGTGGATATCTGGAGGTCCTCAAGAAGTTATTGCCATAATAATTTAAAAGTACTGCATAATATTTGCTGTTTTCACTGTGTTGACATCTGTATTGACAATGCAAAAAATATGGTGTGAAACTTTCCTTAGCAATCAACCAGGGACACTCTATTTTACTAGTTGTACTGGTTAAACTGATAGTCATTGCATTAGCCTCCGTCTTGGACTGATGAGGAAATAAAACCAGTTCCACTTAAAATGTCCTTTATGAAGCAGTAAAAAATTACATTATATTAAATATTGACCTTTGAGTATTCTATGTAATGAAGTGGGAACTTTATATAAAGCAATTCTGCTCCATACTGAAGTATGACTGTTGCTTCAAAGAAAAGCACTTGTACAATTATTTGAGTAGAAAGAACAAACCATGCTTATTCAGATTGGGTACTTGGCAGATATGTTTGCAAGATGAATGAAATCAGACTGTTACTTCAAAGAAACCACTGATAGTATTTGTTTCCAATAATACAATCTGAGTTTTCAAGAGAAAATTGGAGTTTTTGGAAACTTATATCCACCACTGTGAGTTTGATGACTTCCCAAAGCTTAACTGCTTTTTCTGATGACACAAGTGGGGATAATAATGAATGTGAATTTTTGAGGTTATATAATGAAATATGTCAGCATTTGAAATATCTGCTTAACTCTTTGAACCATGAATTTTCCTGTGACCAACACATGATCAAAATCAAATATGGTAAAAGATTTGTTCAAATAACAAAATAAAAACATTGATTTTTAATGAAATGGAGTACAAAATGTTCATGAATGTGGTTTCAAATCTCACATTAAAACTAACCTTTAAGAAATGCTCAGTTGTCAAGTTTTAGTATATATCAATCAAGAATATACATAATTATCTGAGAATGAGAAATCTGTATGCAGGTCAGGAAGCAACACTTAGAACTGGACATGGAACAACAGACTGGTTACAAATCGGGAAAGGAGTACATCAAGGCTGTATATTGTCACCCAGCTTATTTAACTTACATGCAGAGTACATCATGAGAAATGCTGGGCTTGAGGAAGCAGAAGCTGGAATCAAGATTGCTGGAAGAAATACCAATAACCTCAAATATGCAGATGACACCACCTTTATGGCAGAAAGCAAAGAAGAACTAAAGAGCCTCTTGATGAAAGTGAAAGTGGAGAGTGAAAAAATTGGCTTAAAGCTCAACATTCAGAAAACTAAGATCATGGCATCCGGTCCCATCACTTCATGGGAAATAGATGGGGAAACAGTGGAAATAGTGAAAGACTTTATTTTGGGGGGCTCCAAAATCACTGCAGATGGTGACTGCAGCCATGAAATTAAAGGATGCTTGCTCCTGGGAAGGAAAGTTATGACCAACCTAGACAGCATATTAAAAACCAGAGACATTACCTTGCTAACAAAGGTCCGTCTAGTCAAGGCTATGGTTTTTCCAGTGCTCATGTATGGATGTGAGAGTTGGACTGTGAAGAAAGCTGAGTGCCAAAGAATTGATGCTTTTGAACTGTAGTGTTGGAGAAGACTCTTGAGAGTCCCTTGGACTGCAAGGAGATCCAACCAGTCCATTCTGAAGGAGATCAGTCCTGAGTGTTCATTGGACGGACTGATGCTGAAGCTGAAACTCCAATACTTCGGTCACTTGATGTGAAGAGCTGACTCGTTTGAAAAGACCTTGATGCTGGGAAAGATTGAGGGCAGGAGGAATAGGGAATGACAGAGGATGAGATGGCTGGATGCCATCACCAACTCAATGGACATGAGTTTGAGTGAACTCTGGGAGTTGGTGATGGACAGGGATGCCTGGAGTGCTGCAGTCAATGGGGTTGCAGAGTCAGACACAGCTGAGCGACTGAGCTGAACTGAACTGATACATACATATATGCATGCACATTTAAAATACTCTTCCCTTTTTGAACAATATAACTTGTTAAAGGCAGTAGTATTTCAACTAAAATATACGGTAACAGACTGAGCACAGAGGCACAAGGAAGAATCCACTAGTTTTTTACTAAACCAGATATTGAAGAGATTTTAAAGCATTTTTTGAAGTATAATGTCATCCTCCTCACACAGTTATCTGTATTGGAAAATATGACAACTTTTCACAAAATGTTTGTCATTTAATTAACATGTAATGAGTTGACTTATTTTTAAATTAAATACATTTTTCAGTTTTAATTTTTCATATGATGAATACTTTTAGATATAACCCCACATGCTATAGTTTCTTGGGGTCCTCAGTAATGAGGATGATAAAGGTGAATTGAGGTTAAACATTTGAAAACTGTAGTTTTTCATTATTTCTGAGTTTTCTGGTGGCATTCATCTCAAACTCCCAGAGATGACTTTTCTAATAACACACACTTTTTGGACTTGATTCACTTTTGTGCTCACATCTCCATTCCAAGACCACAATTCCTGGGATCACCTTTCAAATAAACAGCTTATATGCAGATTCTCATAATGAGGTCCATTCCTGAGGAAATCAAATGAAGAGTCCCTTGAAGAACCATGGGACAGAACTGAATAGCCATTGAATTTAACTCTTTCACTGCACAAAGAGGAAACTGATGCCAATGAGAGAAAATGACATCACAGCCAGTGGTACATAGTGTACATGATCCGATAGGTCCCCAGCATTTTTGTTACCCTCAGCCTTCTTAAAGGCAACACAGTCCCAAGGCTGCTACATCTGTCTGTTATTATCTTCCCATCATCAGCATACAATATTGGAGAAGAAGCATAGTCATGCCACGAGCATTGCTTTTCTATTTGTCTGGATAGTTTATGTGCCTTTTTCTGTAGTATCCTTGGCAATCTAGGACATCAGACTTCCTCGACTTCCAACCCTTGTTGTATTATCAGTCTTTCCCGAACTATAATACCTGAGGTCTCCTATATCTCTGAAGGATAGGAGGTCCTACAGATGGTAAAATATGCCACCAACTTTCAAAGAGTTTAAAATCTCATATTCACCTTGACATCCATATATGTGAGTTGTTGTTATTTCGTCGCTCAGTCAGGTTCAACTCTTTGGTTACCCCATGGACTATAACCCACCAGGCTCCTCTGTCCATGGGATTTCCCAGGCAAGAATACTGGAGTGGGTTACCACTTTCTTCTCCAGGAGATCTTCCCAACTCAGGGGTGAAATGAAGTATTTCCTGCTATATATGGTGGGCAAGAAATGTCACAGCTATCTGTGATTCTAGCCCTCCAACTGTGAATAAGGGCTCCAAAAAGGGAACACAATTCCTGCGGCCCAGCAGAAGCTGCCATACCCCAAGGTGACTGCTAAGGAGCTGGAAGTATGCAAAAAGCAGCCATCTGCCATGTGTGAACAAGGAATTAAGGATATAACCAATCAAGAAATAAGATTTGGCCCCAGATAGCTGAGGTGCATAAGAAAGGAATGAATTCAGTGAGCCCGGAGGCTTGCATCTTCCCATACAAAGAAGAACACTGAATTCCTTAACTTGATATCTGGTTTCCTTAACTAACAATAATCTTTGATGTTCAGACTGCCCGCCCCCTTTGTTGCCAACTTGTGCATAGCCTGACTCCTTCTCTTGCTTCTTTGGAGTAGTCTTCTCAGAACTACTGAGATGTTATCTCCAGGGCTCCGGATCCTAAACATTCCTACCAAATAAAATAACTATCTATTTACATGTTGTGACTAATATTTTTTTAGTCGACACAAGGATCCAATCAGCATCTCCTGCATTGGCAGGCAGATTCCTTACCACTGAGTTTCCAGGAAAGTCCAAAATACATGAATACTATGTTCTAATCTTAGGTAAAATTACTCACTAGATTCTTTTTTTTCTTTGTTTTCTTGCTTATTGATTGGAATCTGCCCTAGATTTTAGCATATGAATCTGAGGGGCTATGAGAATGAAAGTATAGACAGAGAAAGCCACAAGCAATCTTGATTTCTTAGATTTTTTTTTTTTTTTTGCATTGTTACATGTGTGGATATCTACCATGCATGAGTGCGCGGTCGCTTTAGTTGTGTCTGACTCTTTGTGACCCCGTGGACTAGACCATAGCCTGCTGCTTCTCTGTCCATGGGATTTTCCTGGCAAGAATGCTGGAGTGGGTTGCCATGCCCTCCTTTAGGGGATCTTTCTGACCCAGGGATCGAATCTGCATCCTCCTGCATTGGCAGGCAGATTCTTTACCGCTGAGCCACTGGAGAAGCCGAAATATCTACCAACTAATGTTTATTCATCACTCATTCTACATCAGTACTTGTCCATACATCTTGCAAAGGGTGGGGCTAGAATTCTTGATGAGAGTTTTAACTCCAGAGACCATACCTTCACCCTCTCACTGTCAAAATAAGCAAGATCAGGAGCCTAGCCCAGTCACTTTTATACTTTAAATTTTATTTGGTGTCAAATATTTTTAACCACCAGAGATTCCCCATCTGGGTAGTTTGACAACTCACTTCAGATGTGCAGTTCAGTGGTTTCAAGTCTTGTAATTTCTATTCTGATCTGGCACCATAACCTACAAGATTTTTATAAAGTGAACTATTTATGTACTCTAGAATTATTCACTACTAATAAGACAGCACTACAATACTCATGTCAACTATAAAACAGGGTAAAAGAATGTTCTTTAATTTTAAAAATGTGACCCATGTCAACTTTCTTTGGACTGAGGAGTTTAGAACTGATTTGGGACTTAGAGTCCTGAATAAAATTAATGCATTGGAAACAAACACCATGCTCTCTTTCTACAACACACTTCTTGGAAGCCAAGAATTTTATGTGTTCAGGCAAAGTTTATATTATACTCAGGAGTTCACAATGGACCTCATTGACTTGCCAACCTCAGTGGTAGACCTCTTTTTTTTTCTTTTCTTATGAGCTCAAGGACTTATAGAGAGGAAATAATGTACAGTAATTAAAAACTTCTGAGATTCCTGTTGGAAACCCACAGATGAACAGTAATTCCAAAGAGTCAGAGCATTTTATTTTCCCAAAAATGTCTTAAGAAAAGTCTCTCTTTTTTTTTTCCTATTGGAAAAACCAACCAGGTATACATAACTATTGAGTAGCTCCCTGCCACATTCTGTGTTAAGTATATTCAAAGCTGCTGAAGAGAATATACATGAATAGAAACGAGACCCGAAAATTGAGTTGCCTTAGGAATGGGGATTAAGACATATTGCCAGTGCATGCCAGAATTGGGATTAGGTGGTATTAATTACTTGGTTTACATGGCAATGATTTAGGGTTTCATTTGGATAAAAATCCCCAAATTAAAATTCTAATTTCAAGTTTAGGTGAGTACTTAACTTATTTTAATTAATTTTTTAACACACTGTATATTTTCTCCTTCCGATTATAGGTTAAATACTCATTCACTTACTTTTTCATTCTCTTAATAGTTTCAAGTGTGTTTTATATGCCAGGCATGGGCTCATTTTGGGGAATGCCAATACAAATAAGACAGGGTCCTTGCATCAAAGTGCTCACAAGTTTGATGAATATATACTTGCAGAAGAAAATATTAAATTAAAAAGTATAAAAAAGAATTTTTAAAGAAGCAATCCTGTCTGGGGTACCTACTGGGTCGTTCACATAGTTGACTATCTGCGCTTGTTGCTGAATGGAAGTTTAACTAATTACCAAGGGTCTCAATTCTCCTCTACATGGGCCTCTCCAAGGGCTACGGCATTTCCTCCCAACAGGGCAGCTGAGTCTACAATGCAGGAAATAGACACTGAGAGTCATCCTCAGAAATGGACTCAGGAGCTACAGAGGATTATTTCTGCCACACTTTATTGGTCAAAACTGATCTCAAATCTGGCCCAGAACCTATTTACAAAACAGAAATAGACTCACAGACATAGAAAAGAAACTTATTACCAAAGGGGAAATGGGTGCTGGGGTGAGGGGTATGGATAAATTAGGAGTTTGGGATTAAAATATACACACTAACTACTATATATATATATATATATATATTTTTTTTTTTTCCAGGTGGCTCAGTGGTAAAGAATCTGGCTGCCGATGTAGGAGACACAGGAGACTCAGGTCAATTCCTACATCAGGAAGATCCCCTGGAGAAGGAAGTGGTGACCGACTCCAGTATTCTTGCCTGGAGATTCACATGGACAGACGATCCTGGTGGTCACAAAGAGTCAGACACAATGGTGACTGCATCCACACAGGCGCTACTATATGTAAAATAGAGAGTCCACAAATATATACTGCACAGCACAGTATAGCACGGAGAACTATCACAAGATCTTCTAATAACCTATAACAAAAAAGAATCTAAAAAAGAATAGACATATGTATGTATGTGTATATATATACACATGGGTGTGAAAGTCACTCAGTCCTGTCCAATTCTATGTGACCTTATGGACTATAGCCTGCCAGGCTCCTCTGTCATGGGGATGCTCCAAGCAAGAATATTGAAGTGGGTTGCCATGCCCTCCTTCAGTGGATCTTCCCAACCCAGGGATCAAACCCAGGTCTCCTGGATTGCAGGAAGATTATTTACCTGCTGAGCTACCAGGGAAGCCCTGTATATTAATGATATTTCAATAAAAAAAATTTTTAATCTAGCTATAAAAACTAATATAAAAAGTAAAGGCATGTGCAGACAAAAAATAGAGGAATTGTCAAAGAAAGGGGACCTCTTTAGAGACTAATCTATTACATTAAAAATAAGACATATATTGCAGTTCAAACCCTCCACAACCATAAGGACTCCTGTTATTAGGCTGATTCACTCAGCTAATCCAGGATAGATAGCCTCTGCATCTCAGGGTCCTCAACTTTAATCATATCTGTAAAGTCTCTTTTGCCATATCAGATAACATATTCACAGGTTCTGGAATTAGTATGTAGATAATGGCTTTAGGGAAGCCATTATTCCAATACTACATATTGTATTAGTCTATTTCCCTTAAAATAAAATCAGCACTAATTTTTTCTTTGAATATTTGAGAATTACAGTGCCAAATGAACTGTTCCATCATGTATGCCTAGTTCTCTTACTTTGTTTTGTTTGCAAGTCACTTTTTCGTTCTGGCTGTCAGTTTCCAATCTTTCAGTTAAAATAATTTTTTTTTCTAGTCATAGACAACCTCTGTTAAAAACTTAATGTGTGTTCTTTCATTTCTTATTTATATGTTTAAATGTTATGTTTATATGTTTAATTTTTTAACAAAAATTACATCTGGATGAACTATCTCTCTCTGGCTTAGTTCACTTAAGGTGCCATGAACATTTTATTCTTGTCATTACAAATTTCTAAATACATGATGTTAATGACTGCACCATTTTTAAAATATGTCTTTGTTTAATGATTTTTCTCCTTGTCAACATTCAGGTTGTTCCCCTCAAAATGTGCTGAAAGGTCTGAATAAAAGCTTCCAGGTGACATCCTGCCAAAACTATTCTCCCTGTCCTTTTCCACTCAGATCTATGTGGACATTGAAGGGACATGTTCTCTTGTAGGCGTATGTCCTCTGGTCTGGCTTTTACAAAAGCTAACACACATGTGCAAGTTCTAATGGAAGGTTACCACATCACGTTTATGTCTTGTGACCAATACATCAGTTCATTTCAGTTGCTCAATTGTGTCCAACTCTTTGCAACCCCATGGACTGCAGCACGCCAGGCCTCCATGTCCATCACCAACTCCTGGAGTTTACTCAAACTCATGTCCTTTGAGTCCATGATGCCTTACAACCATTTCATCCTCTGTCATTCCCTTCTCCTCCTACGTTCCATCTTTCCCAGCATCAGGGTCTTTTCAAATGAGTTAGTTCTTTGAATCAGGTGGCCAAAGTATTGGAATTTAGCTTCAGCATCAGTCCTTCCAATGAATATTCAGGACTGATTTTCTTTAGGATGGACTGGTTTGATCTCCTTGCCATCCAAGGGACTCTCGAGTCTTCTCCAACACCACAGTTCAAAAGCATCAATTCTTCAGCACTCAGCTTTCTTTATAGTCCAACTTTCACATCCATACATGACCACAGGAAAAACCATAGCCTTGACTAGACGGACCTTAGTCAGCAAAGTAATGTCTCTGTTTTTAAATGTGCTGTTAGGTTGGTCATAACTTTTCCTCTAAGGAGCAAATGTCTTTTAATTTCATGGCTGCAGTCACCATCTGCAGTGATTCTGGAGCCCAAAAAGATAAAATCTGTTACTGTTTCCTCTGTTTCCCCATCTATTTGCCATTAAGTGATGGGACCAGATGCCATGATCTTAGTTTTCTGAATGTTGAGTTTTAAGCCAACTTTTTCACTCTCCTCTTTCACTTTCATTAAGAGGCTTTTTAGTTCCTCTTCACTTTCTGCCATAAGGGTGGTGTCATCTGCATATGTGAGGTTATTGATATTTCTCCTGGCAATCTTGATTCCAGTTTTTGCTTCATCCAGTCCAGCATTTTTCATGCTGTACTCTGCATGTAAGTTAAATAAGCAGGGTAATAGTATACAGCCTTGATGTACTCCTTTCCTGATTTGGAACCAGTCTGTTGTTCCATGTCCAGTTCTAAGTGTTGCTTCTTGACCTGCATACAGATTTCTCAAGAGGCAGGTCAGGTGGTCTGGTATTACCATCTCTTTAAGAATTTTCTACAGTTTGTTTCTTAGATAAATATTTGATAAAACTTAGAAATTGCTAAAGGACAGAAAATAGTACTAAATTATTTATGCCCTACCTAAAAGTTTCTTGATGTAAATTTAAATGTATTTCAAGCAGAATAGAACCTTTCTGACAGCACAGCAATGGCAACTCTTGCTTTCTATTTATCAACAGAAAATTGTAGCAACTTCACCTGCTTGGTCTAAGTCTTTTCTCTCCCTGCTCCTAACCTGCTCTTGCTGTTGTTTCGTTGCTAAGTTGTGTCTGACTCTTTGGAGACCCCATGGACTGTAGCCCGCTAGGCTCCTCTCTCCATGGGATTTCCCAGCCAAGAATACTGGAGTGGGCTGCCATTTCCTTCTCTAGGGGATCTTTCCGACCCAGGGATCGAACCCACATCTCCTGTTTTGACAGGCAGGTTCTTTACCGCTAAACCACCAGGGAAGCCCAACCTGCTCTGCATTATTCTAAAAACAGATCCATGATCTTGACATTCATTTTCCCCCTGACCATCAGCAACTCCTCACTGCTCACAGAATTAGCCAGATATTTGAGGCCATCTATTTGAAGCTTCAAACAGCTTTTTCAGCCTTATTCCCCAATTTCCTCTTCATAAATTGTTTGTTACTGGCAAACTGATAATACTATTAGTAAGTATGGTTTACTACCTGCCTGCTATGTGTCTGGTGGGTTCCATATACCGGTAGTATTAGAGACCTATGTCAATCCTGCAGAGTGTCATTGTTATTTTTATTTTGTATATGAGGAAATAGATTCAGCATGTGTAAGGGGAAGTTAAGATTTGAGTCTCCAGTTTTCCCAGGCTACCCAATTTTTTTCTGGTTTGTGCCTAAGAGCACAAAGGTCTAATTGACCTTTTGCTTTTCTGGCTCCAAGCTTTTTCTCCAGCTGCCACCTGCCCTGTCCTCCTTTGGTTCCCTGTCTGTTGATACCCTGTTCATTCTACAAGGTTCTAGAGCTGTACTCAGTCCAGTGCCTTGAACATCATTAGGTGCTCAATATCCCATGAATAAGTAAATTCATGTTTGCTGTTTCTTTGCAAAAACATCTTCAGATCTTAGGAGGCAGCGATGAATGTCTTTCTCCCCATAATTCCTGCATATAGTAGACAGTTCAGAAAGAGCTTATTAAATAAATGAAGTCCCCATACCTCCTGGAACAAAAAGTCCACAGGGCCTTGTACCTCCTGGGGTGTCCAAGACCCTGTGTCAAAAATGTATGTTTAGGCAGCAGGAACACACACGTGAGGCAGGAGAATATGACAGTACACTGGAAATTGTTCCTAGTTGGGTCAGCTCCAATTTGGCAAAAGCAGGCGTACTGCTTTTTCTCCGGGGCTCTTTCTCCTACCATCAGTTATTAATGCAAATTAGTCAGCAGTGTGCCGTGATGCAGAACACTTGTGACCTACAAGAATTAGAGAGAGAGAGACTGTCATTTCTCAAAAGACCCATGAGGGGCAGCAAGAGTAAGCGATGTGGAGGGAGGTACGGAAAAGAGGGACTTCTCTCCGAAGAATTGCCCTGAAATAAGCGCAAGTGAAAATAAATCCACATATAAAACAACAGTACAAATGTTAATAGTATTTTCACAGCTGGATTTCTTTGCCTAAGATACTTAGCACTTACTTTAGAAAGCTCTCTTCTAAACAGGAATCGTCTGATGGATCACAGAAGCTGAACTCTGATGGAACTCTGACTTTGAACTTCACTTTTGCCCAGATGGGAATAAAAATGACTTTTTATAAGTAAGGACCTTAAACGTCATGACTCTGCACCAGGCCGTGGTGAGTGACCTTTATCTCACAGATGAGGACGCAGATGTAGGGCTCAGTTTAGGAAACTATATTCATAACATTCAGCGTATTTATATCTAGATTAGGACTCTGGATTTAGAACACTGGAAAACACCAACTTTGTCTGTTTCCATGGCAGCACAAACACCCCACTTGAATAACTGCCCAGTCACTTATCACAGCAGGATTAGTGGTCTTCTAAAAGGATCTGCATTCACATTCCTGGTATTTATTTCCTGAAGATATTAAGAGGCTATGCTATGGTCTTTGGTTTCAAAGACCGATGCCATAGGACGTGACTAATCATTATGACGCACTTTTAGGGACTCTCCCCTTAGAAATGCCACCCAAACAGCATGACAATGTGATATGCACATGTTAATAAAAATACAGGCTTCATCTCCAGATGATTGGCAGAAGCTATACCGATGAACATGATAGCTAAATAAATAATAGTAGAAAGGCTTGCAATGATTAAAATGTGTTGATGTCAACTCTCGCTTATTTATCTCATAAATATTTCATGAGTGACGGGACTTCCATGTGTCAGAGTACTAGCTATTGGAATATACAAGTAGAAATAGACATGGGCCATGTTTCAGTAAATTTGCAATCTAGCAGACACCATTCCTATCACCTGATAGAATATTCATTTAGTGTCTTTTTGGCCAAAACAAAGGAGTTTTCAAATTTTTTAAAAAAAAATGTATTCTTACCAGGTATGTGATAAGAAAATAGTTAAGCACAGCAATTATTCCTTCATGATCAAATTAAGAAAAAACTCCTTGTGCATACAGTCCCTGATGATCACCAGCTTGAACTGGAGTCATGTAAATCGCTCAGATCTCTCCACTGTGCTGTCTCATTTTTCTGCCTAGTCATAGCCCTGACTGCCAGGGCTTCTGCCCTACTCATCTGTGTGCCCGCAGTGTCTCACATATACCTCATGCCTCCTAGTCATGAAAGCAGAATTGGTTGAAGGACGATGTCATCAGTGAAAGGAAGGTGAAGTTGACGATAAACTGAACACCACAGACAAATGTGAATGTGTTGGCTTTTACTGGGTTTTTATTGTTTAAATCATCATAGACTGACATTGGCTTTCCTTTGTGTACAGTTCTATGCACGTTAATATACTTACAGGTTTGTGTAACCACTGCTAGGACCAGTATCCAGAAAGGTTCCATCACTTCCCCAAATCCTCCCTCATGTTATCCTTTTATGGTCATATCCTTCCCCCACCCACAACCTCTGGCAAACACGAATCTCTTCTCTATCACTGTAGCCTTGTCTTTTGAGACGGGCTTCTTTCACTCATCTTACTGTCTGAAATTCATCCAGGTTGTTGTATGTATCGATAGTTCATTCTTTTTATTGCTGGATAGTGATGTATCCTATGGTATACCATAGTTAGTTCATCCTTTTACACACTGAAGGATATCTGAGTGGTTCTAATTTGGAGCTACTACACAAAAGGCTGCTTATGAACATTTGTGTACCAGTTTTCGTGTGTACATATGTTTTCAATTACCTAGTGTAAGTACCAAGAGTAAAATTGGTAGGTCATGTGTTAAGTGTATATTTAACTTTATAAGAAGCTGCTAAACCATTTTCCAAATTGGCTGGAGCATTTTTCCATCAGACCATGTGAGTTTAAGGTACTCCACATCCTTGCCAACACTTGGTATTGTCAGTATTTTTTCATTTCTGACATTCTAATGGGTGTGTAATAGCACTTCATTGTGGCTTAAAATTGCATTATTCTAATGGCTTATGGTGATGAACATCTTTTCTCATGTGCTTATTTGCTATTTTTAAAATGTTTTTGGATGAAGCATCTGTTCATGTCCTTTCCCCATTTGTAGCTGAATTCCTTATCATTGAACTTAAGGGTTTTAAATTCTGGTTACAAGTCCTCTGTTGGACATGTGATTTGAAAATATTTTATTCTCATCTGTGGCTTGTCTTTTTTACTCTCTTAACAGTGATTTGGCAGAGCAAAGTTTTTAATAAACATCATTTTTTTTCTTTTATGGATGGTGCTTTCGTTTTCATTGCTAACACTAGGCCTAACATCGGATCATAAAGATGTTCTCCTCTTTGCTTCTAAAAACTATGTTTTCATTGTGAATGCACTGATTTTTGAAGAACAAAAGAAATGAGGTGCTCGATAACAGATGGTCTTCATAATGTTGTAGCTTTCTCATTTGGATTCTAAGGAGTTATCGAAGCCTTTTAGACAAACTAGCATGTCTGTGAATGACTCTTTCATCACATAACAGGACCACAGTTTGTTGTTTACAATTAAAAAATTAATAGTCCAATAAGCAAGGTTTTTGTATAAGTCAGATGCATTTAGTGACTACACCTGATCTGAACCAACATGAGACTATTTTTTGGTCTTTATCCTTCTTAAAAATTTTTTTGATGTGAACCATTTAAGGGGGCTTCTCTGTTGACTCAGTGGGTAAAGAATCTGCCTTTCAATACAGGACACGTAAAAGATGTGGGTTTGATCCCTGGGTGGGGAAGATCCCCTTGGGGAGGCAATGGCAGTTTAGTCCAATATTCTTGCCTGAGCAATCCCATGGACAGAGGAGCTTGGTGGGCTACAGTCCAAAGAATCTCAGAGTCAGACCCAACTGAGCATGCATGAATGTGTGCATACTACACTACATATTTTTTTAAGCCTTTATTGAATCTGTTACAATATGACTTCTATTGTTCATGTTCTGTTTTTTTGGCCAGGGAGGCATGTGGGATCCTCGTTCCCTTATCTGGCCAGGTCTTAACTCGTGGTCCTCCAGGGAAGTCCCTGGATCAATAGATCCCTCTTACTGTGTCCTTTATATGTTCTGTTACAGAACTCTTTGTGGTTAATTATGACCTGAGGAGGGTATTACATAATATTTAATATATGGACTGAACTACCTACCTAACATCTGAAAAAATATGAGTTCTGTAACACACGTGCTCATGAAGGTTTCAGGAAGAGGGCGGTGTACCTGGAATTTAAATGTCTCTCATGATACAATAGCTCTTGTAGCAGCTGTAGGAAACCTCTTCCTCGGGTGTCTCCTAGTCCTTGTCACAAGTTCTGGCCGCTGTGACCGAGGATGGTTGGAGGGAAAGGACATACAGTGCTTTATTCATCCTGAATGAATGTGTTTTCTCTTGTAAAAAAGAGGGTTTATGACACCTTTTCCTACTCTTCTCTGTGATAGTAAATAAAAATGCTGACCAGACGGCCTCTGAATATCTGGGAAGGCCTTTATTTTTGCATTATGATGTGCAAATGGACAGAGGAACCTGGAAGGCTACAGTCCATGGAGTCTCAAAGAGCCGGACATGACTGGAGCGATTTAGCATGCATGCACACATGCGTATATACGTACACACATGTGTGTTAGAAACAGGATGGCACACCTGGATGAGGCTCAGAAACGGAGACTTCAGCCCTCTACTCACCAGGACAAAGGCGCTGAGGTTGTGTCCATCAGTGCCAGCCTCAGACACGTGATGTGACTTGACACAATGCTTGGTACCTAGCAAAGGCCATCCTGACCACAATATCTTGGCATTTCATGTGCAGCAGTGACTGGAATTTTCTCTCATGAAGTCCGCCCATTAGACTAAAGATGCCTTCTTCTGGGGTAGGTTGAGGGGACATCAGAGTCTTTCCCAGCTCTGCACTGGGTCACTTTATCATCACCTTGATCCAAGCAGAAGACACACTATGCCTTTCCTCCTCACTTACTCGGGCAAAGATTGACAGTGAGGGTCCGAGATTTGATTCCATCATCTGTCGAAACAAAGTACACCAGGAGGAAGTTCAAGAACTATTCTCTTTAGGTTTCTAGAAGTTTATCTCCACACTTCACAATTAGAGAATAAAACCAGGAGCCAGGAGCAGCAAGAAGTTTGGCTTTCTGCTCCTTTCAGTTACGTATTTTTGTCTCACAGAGTTCCATTTGCAGAAAAGCAGTTAGACAGGGTCGTTTCAGGGGCAAGGCCATATTTAGAAGCTTGTTTTTGTGGTGCCAAAGGAATCGACACTTCTTTTTTTCTTCCCCAAAGAAAACAGAAGCTCATTATCCTGACAGAGGAAGTCCAGAAGTTTTTAGGTGGAGATTAAACTTTACTCTCAAACACTGAGGCCCCTGTTCTGCTTCTTGGTTAAGAGATTTTAGTAGCTTTTAAAAATGGTTAGCATGCTACATCGGTCGGCTTTCTAAATAATTTAGAGAACTTGTGACCTGGAGCTTTCATGGAGTTGATGTAACTGTTCTGGAAATCTCTTGACTTGAGCTTGAGACTCACTTTCCTACAGCTGCAGTATGTCCACCGTCAACAGCAGTCTGTACCCAGAAAGCAGGAGGGGAAATGGGGGGTGAAAAAAAGACATATTCAAATTCTTTCCTGGGCTGCAGTTCTACACATTCGCCACCAGGTGTCTGTCTTCACACAAGCAGTCTTTGCTTGTGTGATGTACTGCTTGACTGCCAGATTATTTTTAAAACTAAAGCCAATTTACTAGATGTTGGTACAAGTGGGTATACGTGTGCACATATAAAACGAGGTCTCAGAGCCAAACTAAATAATTCACAATTCTTCATCTAAGTAGGAGTAATCAATCGGACCTTGTGTTTATCTTCTGATGTTGTTTGGGAGAACTAATTAAAGTAATTGAGTGGCCAATGGATTTGCTAAATGGTGCAAAAAAGAAAAATAAAATAAATAATTTTTCCTCTTCCAAAATTTCATCTGGTGTTTGTAAAATTCAATGATCTTAGCATGCAGACAGGTTTATGTTCCCAGGAAAATTTCTTTTGGTAAAAAATAGACAAAATTCTATTCTAAGCTGACTTCCTACTCTAGTGAAATGGAATGGTTCAGTTTTGTGTTAGCAGAATTTCAGGTTCAATCCTTGGCCCTGATGTGGTTGAAAAATCCCTTTCCTTGGAAGTGCAAGAATTAGATTTGATTTCTTTCATCCCAGAATCAGGAGTGACATTGTAATAGTTACCTAATTGGATAACTCTAGTGGGGTCTCAAATGCACAGTGATGCCCTTGAGTCCATGCAACAGAAGAAATGCTGCTCTTGCAGTCACCTGATTGAGCACTTTCATGGTGACCTCTTTATATCTCCCCCTCGTTTATTTCTTTAGTCAGTTACTGAGAAGATAGTCACCATCCATTTAGGAATCTCCCTCTTTCATTCTTGCTGGGCAAAACATGGGTGTTTCTAAAAACCGTAGAAGTCCTTGTTTATGCTTTAATTAAATTGTACACTAACATAACTAAAACAATCAACTAGTCCAGGAGACGTACTTTATGAGAAAGAACGGCACTATCCTATACAACCACTTCCGTGGGGTCTTGGGAAGCAGAGGAGATAAACAGATTGTATATCAAAGCACAGTGTTGAATCTGAAGACTTCCTTTCCTGTCATCATTATTAATTTTTGTTTGGTTTTGCTTATTTTTAAATTTTTGGTTTTGTTTGCTTATTATTTTTGATACCTTTAGGACCTTAAAGTCAGTTTATCCAACAGCTATATCCATGAAAGTATTTGCAGCGGGAGCAAAACAAGCCCTCAGCACTGTGCTTTCATCAATACTGGCCTGTCATTTCTAGTCCTTCAGATATTTTTGGATATATTTACTAAAGCTCAGTTTCCTCCCAAATTTTGTGGTTAGTAACATTATTTCTTATGTCATTGGTTAACTAATTTGACCAATGTTTATTTACCACTTACTGTGAACTTCATACTGTGGATAAAATAAAAATGACTAGGAACCAATCCACTCAAAAAATGACTACACCAGTGAACAGAATTTTCCAATTTATTTTCTAAATGTGTTTCTGGATCCTGTTGAATAAAGTGGAAATGTTTAACGTTGCTGCTATTTGTGATGTAAACCAAATATCTGTTTTTTGGTCATGTAATCCTTTTTAATAGGTAATTTTAATGTTTAGAGACTATTTTATTCCAATATGTGAAGTATTGAGCCATTTATAAAAGTGGAAGTAGAACACAGTGAGGTTCATGTTTACATAAAAGTATCAAGCAAATGATCTTGCCCATATTATTTAAACTAACGGATGCAAACAGAACGGCAAGGATTGTTATACATTCTATAAAAGGGAAAAGAGAAATTCACTTTGTAAAATTATTTTTACTTGGCTTTAGTTGTCTGAATATAATTATTTTACTTTTATTATTACACTTAAGACATTACATCTGTTTCCAAAATGTTCTGGAATGGAAGAATTAACAGGAAACAAGTTCTGCAACTGAAACCCCTTTCCCTCCGAGCATAGCATCCATGGTGATGAATGAACATTAGAGGAAGAAATAAAAAGCAGCACAAAACTGGAAGGAAGTCTCTATATGCTTAGGTGAACCTTGGCTAGAATGAAATGGAGAGGATCCATCTCTGTTTCCTCTGAAAACCATCCTTAAAAATCCCAGAGTACATGTTATAGCCATAGTTGAAAGACCAAGTGAATGTGTTTCTTCTTCTTCTTCTTTTTTTTTTTTTTCTTACTAGGCAAGAAAACACAGTGGAGAGAAATTTACATTTTTTTGAGGGCTTCAAATCTGGGCCAGTTACTCTGATTTGAAAAGGAACGGTTTTGTAAAACTGTGAAGATAAGAAGCAGGAAGAACCCCTGTAAAGCCTGTACAAGGTCAAGGAAATTTAGTTTCATCTATTTGCTGAGCTTTGGCTAATTCTCCAACTATAAGCTTTTACATTCATCTCGCTGTTTTCCATTTAAGGTGGTCATTCATGAATTCAATCAATTAATGCTTATTGAACATCAGTTCAGTTCAGTTCAGTCACTCAGTTGTGTCCAACTTTTTGCGACCCCATGAACTGCAGCACGCCAGCCTCCCTGTCCATCACCAGCTCCTGGAGTTCACTTAAACTCACGTCCATCGAGTTGGTGATGCCATCCAGCCATCTCATCGTCTGTCGTCCCCTTCTCCTCCTGCCCCCAATCCCTCCCAGCATCAGAGTCTTTTCCAATGAGTCAACTCTTCACATGAGGTGGCCAAAGTACTGGAGTTTCAGCCTCAGCATCAGTCCTTCCAATGAACACCCAGGACTGACCTCCATTAGGATGGACTGGTTGGATCTCCTTGGGATTCTCAAGAGTCTTCTCCAACACCACAGTTCAAAAGCATCAATTCTTCAGAGCTCAGCTTTCTTCAGAGTCCAACTCTCACATCCATATATGACTACTGGAAAAACCATAGCCAGCACTTAATAATGGGCAGGTAAATGAATGGACATGGGCCTAGCCCTCAAGCTGTTCTCTGTTTAATGAGATCCCTCAACTCACCAAAATTATCATACTATGGATTTACAGTGATAGGAACCCAACTCCAGTAGCTCAGAGGGTTGATTCTATCACACACTAGGGAGTATTTGAGCTTGGCCTTAGAATACAATGAACTTATGGTTATGGTCAGCCATGAGGTAGGGGAAGGTATTTTAGGGAAAAATGAAGAATACAATGAAAATATAGACAACATGAAATTATATTCTTCAGAAGGAAATATAGAATAGCATGAGTGAAACATATGTACATGGGACAGAAGTAGTAAGAAATTAAGACAGAAAAAGTAAATTGAAGAAAATATTTTGATAGTTCTTGACATCATGAAAAGGAGCATAGAAGTTATTATGTAATAGCTACATTCAGAAAATGCTTTACAGTTTAAAAAATAGTGAACCATGACTATCACTTAGGACTCTAGGATATAAGCAACAGAACATGCAGCATGGATGGTGTGAATAGAAAGAGAATATTTTGGATTGCATAAGTGAAAAAGCTCATAGGTTGAATTCAGTAACAAAATGACGTCACCAGCATTCATCTTGGTATGGGTCTGAGGTTGGCTCTATTCTCAGACTCCTGGTGATAATGTCTTCCCTTGCTCTGTGGCCATGACCTCAAAGGGACATCATCAAACACCCAGCTAGAAAAGCCCGTCTGCTGAGAGCTAAATGGCCCAGTAGGCACTGAGTCCCAGATTAAGTCACACACCGAGTCCTGGAGCAAGCACTGTGGTCAGGGTAAGTCTTTTAGCTGAAGACAGACACTTCATCCCTGTCACCTGGAGTCTGTCTGAAGCCCTGATGCCCTCCAAGCACTGTGGCCAAAAGAAAGAGGAATCCTTGTTGAGCCCCCAGACAAATGACTAAAGTCAGTCCTTGAGTAGTGAAGGGACTTGCCAGGCTGTTCTCTCCCTCCTGGCCCGCCCTGGTGGAGCCTTCGCATTCCCGGTTCCCTGCTGTTGTACGCTACCATTTCAGGATAGCACTAAGCACTTGACCACCAGATATCTGGCAAGGGAGTGACACTGCCAGGCCCACTTTCATGACGTAGATCTGTGGCAGCTTGGAAGACAGACTGAAGGTGAGGGAAACAACAGATGGGATGAGAGAGCGGGAAGATTTCCTCCTCTGAAGGAGGGCAGGAAGAAGGTAAACCAGAAAGGTGCATCCATAGTATGAATTGCATTAAGTGATCTTAGATGGATTTAATGAGGAGGGAGAGGAAAACATACTTTATGCTCCTTGTCACCCTGAAAATTGTGTTAGCAGTGAGTTTTCTGATAATTTGATATTTCCTTAATCCTTTTCGTACCGGCTAGTCATTGATATAACACCTCAGTCATCTAATAATTTGTCAGAGAATCTGTCTGACTCTCTGCCGGGTAGAGGATGGAAACTCAAAAGGCAGAAACCCATTCTTCCTGCCAGAAACTGCCCACCAGAAATTCTGGGGTGAGGATGCCATGAGCAAGGCAGGAACACAGGGAATGGACTCGAGTAGAAAGGAGAGATAAGCAGGATGGACAGAGTAGATGCCGTGATTCTGCCTCCATCCTCTCTTTAAGGCAGCTACCATTCCTTCAGTAATGGGAAAGATTCTGCTGACAGCTCTCAGATTTACCTCCAAGAATTGTCCTCAACCGAAGAGAGTCACCCACTCAAGAGCAGGTCCCCTGAAGTAATAGGAGCTAACGGTGTGTGCATGTGTGCTAAATCACTTCAGTCGTGCCTGACTCTTTGCAACCCTATAGATGGTAGCCCACTAGGTTCCTCTGTCCATGAGATTCTCTGGGCAAGAATACTGGAGTGGGTTGCCATTTTCTCCTCCAGGGATCTTCCCGACCCGGGGATGGAGCCCATGTCCCCTACCTCTCCTGCCTTGGCAGGTGGGTTCTTTACCAGTAGCACCAACTAGGAACCAGTCAATGGTGGGATATAAATTCTCAGACCCCTTCCTCAAGTCAGGGGAACTCTGAAGGGTCAGCCAGCTTCAAACCTGCTAGTAAGACCAGCTGGGGCCTCTGCTGTAAATACATCACCCTTCAACCCACCTCCTCTACCATACATTCTTCACTCTCCTATGGGTTTTTATCCAAAGAGTCTCCCCAGTAGACTTTCTGGATGCACACCTTCTCAAAGACAGTGGACTACGAATGTTCAGTTGAGATGCCAACAGGAAGTCTGTGCAGATGTCAAGCAGGCAGGAGTTATTCAGATCTGGAGCTCAAGTTGCAGCTGAGGATACAAACTTGTGAGTCACCAACAGATGGGTAACGGTGAAGCTTAGAACTAGATGGACTCATACCACGGAAGAAGAGGATTGAACATACAAGAAGGAAGTGCTGTCTCCACTAATCGACCTTTAAGCACAATTCCTTTTCACCCTATACTTCAAATATTCAAGTGCTATTTCTGAAGCATTTTTATTCTGAATAAAATTACCTGCTGACAGTAATACAGGTAGTTTCAGTTTTATGATTATTGGGAACTATAACATATGTGCAAATGAATATTTTTGTATGTTAAAAATGGTGATGAAATGAAATGAATTTCCTTCTAGTATGAAAGATGAAACATTACCAAGAACTCTGAATTTCCTATGTACCTTTCCTATCACTTCCTGTCTCCATACGTCTCAACGTTTCTTCCAGGGCTAATGCTTAGATAACCATACCTGAAGTAGTTATACATCGTTAATAGAACCACTACCTTGGGATTCCCCAGCCACTCAAGTGCCTTTCCGGGAACCCTCTGGACAACTCCATTACCCAGCATCTTAAACGAGTGCTCCCTGTATAGCAGGAAGCAGAATCCATTCTGCCTGGTCACTCTCTATGATACACCAGGGGCTGCAGTGTATAAACAGATAATTCTTTGGAGAATTACTGTTTTGAATGTGGGGTTCATGATTCTTCTAATTTTTTGAGGGCAATCGTCCTTAAACAATATAATTTATTATATGTGTTTAGTTTTATATAAAAAATGCTCATCCCATATATATTTTTTCCTAAACTTGCTTTTCTTTCACTCAGTGTCACGCTTGAGGGACCCATCCCTGTTAATGCTTGTGATATATTTTTTCATTTTTACTGGTGTATGAAATTCCACGTTAATTTTTTCCATGTTGAAACTAATTTTTCAGCATCAATTTTTATTACTCAGGTGCTATGTCACATCTGCCTAACATCAAGTTGCTGTTTGTGCATCTATATCACAGATATCTGCTACGTTCATCGCTCTTTCTAATGCTGTTTCAGTACAACTCAGCATCTCTAAGAAAGTTTATAAAGATGTCCAAATATCTGATTGAGAAAATCTTCCTTATTTGCCTTCTGCAAGACTCTTTTGACTATTTTTGGCCCTTTACTTTTCATATACATTTTAGGATCAGGTTTTCAAGTCCTAGTTAAAAAAAAATACTCTATGATGTTGATAAGACTAGTATTAAATCAATCAATTAAACGTTTGGAGAAAAGACATAGTTATAATATTAAGTATTGTTAATCATGAACATTGTCTATATTTTCATTCAATTGGGTATTTAAAACTATCCAATAAATATTTATAAACTTCATACACATATTTTACCTTTATCTATGAGTATTTTACATGTTCAATTGATGCTATAAATAATGTCTCAACACTGTATTTTCTAATTGTATCTGGAATATATAGAAAACTTGTATAACTTTCTTACAAGTCCAAAAGTGTCTGCAGATTCTTCTGGGATTTCTGTGTAGAATATGATGCCATCTGAAAATAATTTTTTTATTCCCTTCCAACAGTTGCATCTATTTTTATTTGAGTCATTATATTGGATAGAACCTCTAAGTTAATGTTGGATAGAATTTGTGAGTGTGGGAAGACATGTCTTATTACTAATTTTAAAGAGAACGCCTTAAGTGTTTTACTATTTGTATAGTGATTTCTTTAATATTTTGTAAGTGCATCTTTTTCAGGTTGCAAAAGCACTCCTTACTCTTGGTTTACTAAGGAATTTTTAAATATAAAGAATTGGTGTTGAATATTATTGTGTGTTCTTTCTGTATACATTGAAGCAATCATATGATATTTTTGTTTGCTTGATTTGTTCATGTGGTGAACCACATTAATAGATTTTCTAACAGTGAACTAATCTTGCATTTCTGCCACATATACAAATTAGTGGCCATGTATTTGTTTTATGAAATAAAGGATTCTGTTTGCTAATGTTTTCCTTAGTGTTTTGCACCTGTGTTATAAATAGAGCTTGTCTGATTCCCTTGTCAAGATGTCCTTATCATTGGTTAGTTATGCAGGTTATACAAGCCTCATAAAATTAGTTGGGAGTGAGTTGTCTTCATTTTTCTATTCTTTGAAATATTTAGTATACAAACTGAGTTTTGCATTTCTTAGAAATTTGAATCACTCATCTCTAAAATCATTTTGTGCCTCATGTCTTCTTGAATTAGTTTTTAAAATTTACAGTTTTTCAGGAATAAGTGAATTTCATGTAGATTTTAAAATATATTGGCATGAACTTTTCACAATATTTTACTTGAAAAAAAAAATCTCTGCAGTTATGTCTTCTTTTCATTTGTCACATTTGTTTAAGATCTCTTCCTTTTTTCCCCAAGTCTATCTTGCCATTGTTCAAATATTTTCAAAGAATCAGTTTTGCCTATTCTTATCCTTTCTTCTTTAATGGGTTTCAATTTCAATGATTGCTATTCTTACCTTTATTATTTCCTTCTACTTGAGTAAGTTTTATTATATTGACCATTTTCTAACTTGAAAAGTTGGGTATTTAGCTAATTAAGTTTGGGACTTTCTCCTTTTATAGTATAAACATTTAAGCTTTTATACTTTCTTAAACAATTGTTTCAGTTAAATTCCATAAATTTTCAAATGTGGTATTTTCATAATTATTCTGTTCCAAGTACTTTCTAATGTCCACTATAAGAATTTTGTGAATTTTTACAAATATTAATATTATTTCCAAACTTACAGATTTTTTTCAAAGTAAAATGCTTATTTTAAATAATTTTAAATTTATAAGAAAGTTTCAAAGATTATAGTACAGAGAATTCAAAGAGTTTCCATATATCCTGCACCCAAGTTCCTCTATCATTAACATTTTATGTTACCACGGCACGTTTGTCAAAACTGATGAACCAATAAATAAGTATAAAGTTTACGCATTATTCACATTTCCTTAGTTTTTACCTATTTTTTCTGTTCCAGAATCCCATCCTGGACATCACGTTAAATTCAGTTTTCATCTTTCTTTAAGGTCCTCTACATTGTGACCATTTGTTAGACTTTCCTTGTTTCTTGATGACTTTGGCAGTTTTGAAGAGTACAGGTCAAGACTTTTATTGAATGCTCTTCAATTTGGATTTGTCTGACTTTTTTTCATGGTCAGGCTGAGGTTATGAGTTTTTGTGAGAAGGTAAAGTACCATTTTCATCACATCATATCAAAATACATGCTACTGACATGACTTATTATTAATGATGTTTACCTTGATCACCTGCTTAAAATAATATCTGTCAGATTTCTCCACTGTGAAGTTATTATTTTTGCCCCGTTCCATACTGTGCTCTTTAGAAGGAAATAACCCCACACCATCCACCTTTACAGAGTGAGGAGTTATGTTTCATTGCATTGCAGGGTGGGGGTAGAGGGAGTATCTAGATTATTTTTCTTTTGAAAAGCAGATTATCCTTTTCCCCTATTTATTTATTCAATAAATTATTTACCTTACTAGACTTGCAGAATGTTTATTTTCTTTTTCTGTATTACATTCTAATACTGTGTTATTTATTATGTTTCTCAAATTATTTCAGGTTTGACTTATTATGAATTTCTAAAGTTTAAAAGCTATCTTTTCACTATTTATGTCTATCTTAACTGCATTGTGGCCAGAGAAGAGAATCTGTATGCTACTAATTTTTGAAATTTAGTAGAATTGTTTTATATCCTAGTTGATATTAAAATTTGTAAATGATCCAAGTACTGGAAATAATTATTATTTTCTAATTATTTACAGCAGCTGTCTATATATATTGATATATAACTTCACTAAATTTTTGTCTACTGAATATATATATATATATATATATATATATATATATGTAAGGCAACGGCACCCCACTCCAGTACTTTTGCCTGGAAAATCCCATGGATGGAGGAGCCTGGTGGGCTGCAGTCCATGGGGTCGCTGAGAGTTGGACACGACTCAGTGACTTCACTTTCACTTTTCACTTTCATGCACTGGAGAAGGAAATGGCAACCCACTCCAGTGTTCTTGCCTGGAGAATCCCAGGGACAGCGGAGCCTGGTGGGCTGCAGTCTATGGGGTCGCACAGAGTCGGACACGACTGAAGCAACTTAGCAGCAGCAGTAGCAGCATACCTATATACTCATATACATACACTCTCAATGGTAAATCTTTAAATTTCTCTTTGTGTATCTGCCTTTTTTTATTTATACATTTGCAACTACATTATTAGGAAACTGCAAGATCAGATGTATTTTATTTTCCTGATAACTTAAAGCTAAAATGTTATATAGTAATCCTCTTTATCTTTAATGATGCTTTTTGTTAAAGTCTTATCTTTCTGACAATAAAATTTCATAAGGTTTCTTCTGATTGGTGAATGCCTGGAATATATTTTTTCCATTAATTTACATTAATCTTTTCCATGTCCTTATGTTTTAGAGAAAGAAAGTGAAGTCTCTCAGTTGTGTCAGACTCTTTGTGACCCCATGGACTGTAGCCTACCAGGCTCCTTCGTCCGTGGGATTTTCCAGGCAAGAGTACTGGAGTGGGTTGTCATTTCCTTCTCCAGGGATCTTCCCAACCCAGGGATCGAACCTGGGTTTTCCGCATTGCAGGCAGACACTTTTACCATCTGAGCCATCTAAAAAGGAAACCTCTTAGATGTTTTAGAGATGTCTTAAAGATCTTGGAAATGTTGGTGCTATCTATTGTAAATATAAGATATTTGAATTATAAAGATATATTTTAGCTTCCAATCTTTGTCTTTGAACAGAAAAACAATTTATCATGATAATTTCATTAATATTGATGTAGCTCTAACTCACTGTAAGTTTTCTATTCTGTTTTCTCTCTGTTTCTTGTAATTTCCTTGCTTATTTTATAATGCTTGACTTTGTTTACCCTTAATTTTTAAAAGGTATATAGTCTGGATTTTTTTGCAATTATCATAGAAATTTTCTATGTATATGTAACATACTAGTATCTATAATTAATGAATATTTTGAATTCTATTCCAGAATGGTTTAAAGAACTTTGAAAACCTTAACTTAGATTACCATCTTACTATTTTATGTTACTAATTGGTTAATATATTCTGCTGCTGCTGCTGCTAAGTCGCTTCAGTCATATCCGACTCTGTGCGACCCCATAGACAGCAGCCCACCAGGCTCCCCCGTCCCTGGGATTCTCCAGGCAAGAACACTGGAGTGGGTTGCCATTTCCTTCTCCAATGCATGAAACTGAAAAGTTAAAGTGAAGTTGCTTAGGTGTGTTCGACTCTTAGCGACCCCAGGGACTGCAGCCCACCAGGCTCCTCCATCCATGGGATTTTCCAGGCAAGAGTACTGGAGTGGGGTGCCAGTTCCTTCTCCAATGCATGCATGCATGCTAAGTCACCTCAGTCGTGTCTGACTCTGTGCGACCCTATGGACAACAGCCCACCAGGCTCCTCCGTCCACAGGATTCTCCAGGCAAGTAAATTGGAGTGGGCTGCCATTTCCTTCTCCCTAAACCCCATGAATTAGACTCAAAAACACCTTTTTTCCCCCATTTTAAAGTACAATTTGTACTGCATTTAAAACTTTTTCTTGTTAATATTGTTCTAAATTATATCTGCTCCCCTTGCTGCTACAAATGGAAGTCCTGCCCTAGATTTTTAGTTTCCCAGAGAACTCCTTAAAATTTCTGCAGGCTAGAATTTCACAGTTCCTATCTGTCACATAACCGTGACATGTCTGTGTTAATTCTCTCTCTTTAACTAAAGTCTCTTGGCAACTTTTAAAAGTTGCCTTTGCTGCAGAACTAGCAGAAGTTTTCCAGAGCCTGATTTTCTTTGTTTCATTTAAAATGGTAATTGTTTTTTCTGTTTGTCACGAAAGTAACATCTCTTCTAAAGAATGAAGCCCTTCTACCAAGTCTTCTTCATCCAAAAAGTGGGTTTTTGACAACTGTTCGATTATAGTAGTGCCATAGAACAGTCTGTCGTGTGAAACACTAATTCCGTTTAAGATCTGTGTTTTGTGTTAGAAAAGAATCAAAGCAAACCCCCATGCTCTAGAAAGGCATGAGACATCTGAACATTATCTTAACAGGCACATCTGGTACCTAAGAAAGCATGGAGAACTCAGAATATACCTGCAGCCATTACAAATATGATATATAAGTCCAGAGCATGTACACACTGATGGAGAAATATCTCTGGTATGAGACTCTGCTTGTGAAATATGGAACTTATTACTGGGTTTTCAGTTATTAACGAGTGAACCAAAGGGTCTTGTGACTCAGCTGCACAAAAGCAGGTTTATTCTTGGCTGCACATGATCTGTCAACATATCCATTCCGAGTCTAATGTCCTCAAAACCTGGACTTTCAGCCAAGTTTTTCCCGGGGCTCTTAGACTTAGAAAGTCTTACGGTTGACATCTTCCCACTAAGTATGACCCTAAGCAGAAATGACAGAGTTTGGCTCACTACAGTGTCAAGGGAGAAGGAATGTCCAAGACAGAGTGGCTACCCCAAGACAGGGGACAATTGTCAACATACTCGTCTCTGTCCAGTGGGGAGGAGGGTGGCCTTATTGGCTTTGATTATAGGAGCCAAAGCTGGGGATCCAAGCCAAGTTCCACTGACATATAGGAAGCACACCTTCTGTTGCTTTTATGAGAAATTGTGGGTATTAATATCATAAATCTCAGTGATTGCTGAGACGGGCCTGCATATTGGGGCCCCATTGTTAGTCCGTACATGGCTCAGACCTTGCTCTAACACCAAGCTCCTTTCAAATTATTTTGGCAGGTGTGTAGGCTGTTCAGCAGTAATTAGGAAGAAGAATGGAGGAAGCAGAGGCTCCCCCTTCCTTATATAGTTCAATGGCCTGCTGCACACCCTGTGCTGTGAACCGGCTCTGGAGGGCCAATGCTGGCATCTCGCCTGGGAGTAGGGTAAACACAGAAAGTGATAAAGGACTTCAGGATAGTCATATCTCCCCATCAGAGCTGACCTGAAACATGATTTATCCTTACATGTTCCCCTATACTCATACAGATTGTATATATTCACATTTTCTGAAATAGCCATGATTGAAAAGAGCCTATCACGTTGTTCCTGAAAGAACATTTAATTCTTTTCATTCTTTTGTGTTTGCACTAAGTCGCTTCAGTTGTGTCTGACTCTTTGTGACTCTTTGGACTGTAGCCCCACCAGGCTCCTCTGTCCATGGGATTCTCCAGGCAGGAACACTGGAGTGAGTTGCCATGCCCTCCTCCAGGGGATCTTCCCAACCCAGGGATCGAACCTGGGTCTCTTGTGTCTCCTGCATTGGCAGGAGGTTCTTTATCACTAGTGCCACCTGGGAAGCCTTTTTTTTTTCTTTTATTGATGTATAATTGCTTTACAATGTTGTGTTAATTTCTGCTGCACAACAAAGTGCATCAGTCAGTCAGTTCAGTCACTCAGTCATGTCTGACTCTTTGCAACCCCATGGTCGCAAAGTGTATCAACTATACTTATATCCCCCGCCCCCTTGAGCCTCCCATCCCACCCTGCTTGGTCACTGCAGAGCACCAAGCTAAGCTCCCTGTGCTATATAGCAACTTCCCACTAGCTACCATTTTTACACCTGGTAGAGAACACTTGGGCTTCCCTGGTGGTTCAGTGGTAAAGAATCCACCTGCCAATGTAGGAGACACAGGTTCAATCCCTAATCCGGGAAGATACCCTGGAGAAGGAAATAATCTGCTCCAGTATTCTTGCCTGGGAAATCCCATGGACAGAGGAACCTGGCAGGCTACAGTCCATTGGGTGGCAAGGAATTAAACACTACTGATCGACTTAACAATAACATTTACTCTTATGAGACAGCTCATCCCAAATCCAGGTTTGGAAATTTCTCAGAACATCCTCACTGTGCTATGACCTCAACAAATACTCTGTACTGGAATCTGTCCCCATTCAAGTCAAAATGAGTTGACAAAGCCAGTCCCAGTGTATATACATTCTAATGCTCCAGTACCGGAGTTCTCTTCCTTCCGAAATGACTTCCAAGACACTATCCAGGTTTGTGAGCCTACCACTTAAATCAAGTGGGAAAACAAGAGATGAACCTCTCAAGCACCATTCATGAATTCACTTTTTGCTCACCCAGGACTCTCTTCTTCACTGGGCATGACCCTCCTAGGCTGGACCAGTTCACCAGGCTTGAAGGATAGCATCTCAAGCGTGACAAATGCTCCAGACTATTCTCTCACTGCTTCCTGTGCCTTCCACTCTTCAGACCCCATGGGTGCTGATTTCCGATTTACCCCCAAATTAGAATTCACACTTACTTGATGGTTTTCCCGCTTCTAAATTAGCACTGAATCCTGCCGTTGTGTCTGGAATACCACCAACTCACAGTTGGTGATGTCAGACATGGGATGTCAGACATGTTTTCCCCACCATGATTACACCAGGACTAGACTTGCTCTCAGGATGGACGAGTGATCTAAGGTGCTGTGTTCAGGTTGCTGTCTCCCCTGGAGGTGTGGGTTCAAATCCCACTCCTGACAAGCCAGCCTTTGGGCTTCCCTGATAGCTCAGTTGGTAAAGAATCCACCTGCAATGCAGGAGACCCTGGTTCAATTCCTGGGTCAGGAAGATCCTCTGGAGAAGGGATAGGCTACCCATTCCAGTATTCTTGGGGTTCCCTGGTGGCTCAGCTGGTAAAAAGAATCCACCTGCAATGCGGGAGACCTGGGTTTGATTCCTGGTTTGGGAATCCCCTGGAGAAGGGAAAGACTATCCACTCCAGTATTCTAGCCTGGAGAATTCCATGGACTGTATAGCCCATGGGATCGCAGAGTCAACTGAGTGACTTTCACTAGACTTTCACTAGAGGGTCCAGCACCTCAGGAAAGAGATACAATTGCAGAACCATCCACTGAGGAGGTTAGGTGTGTACACTAGTCAAAACCCATTTCTGGCTTTCATTTTTCCTTTTTACTTGCACTTTAAATTATGAATAGCACTCCTTCCTGCTGTGATGTGCTGTGCTAAGTCGCTTCAGTCATGTCCAACTCTTTGCAATCGTGTGGATTGTAGCCCGCCAGGCTCCTCTGTCCATGGGATCTCCCAGGAGAGAATATTGGCGTGGGTTGCCATGCCCTCCTCCAAGGGATCCTCCTCACCCAGGGATAGAACCCATGTCTCTTGTGTCTCTTGCATTGGCAAGCAGGTTCTTTACCACTACCGCCACCCGAGAAGCCTGCTTCCTGCTGGCTGTCTTACAAACCACTTTAGCAATAGTTGCTTCTGTGAGCAGATATGATTTTTTTTTTAATTAAGCTAGGCTGTTTTCCAAACGGATTTAAAATTTTGCGTTATCATCAAGAGTGCGTAAGAATATTCATTTCCTCACATTCCCTCCAGGAGGTGTTATGATCCTTTATATCCTTTACCAGTCTCTTGGGTTCAAAAAGAGAGTATATTGCTACTAGATTTTGTAAGTATGTGGCTTCTACAGAATTAGAACATCTTCTCAGGTGTTTGGTAGCCCATTTGCATATGATATTCAATGAGTTGCCTCTGCGTGTCTCATATCAAATTTTCTGGTGAGTTAAAAAGCTATTTAAATATTATAATATTTCCTTTTGCTCACCCTCTATGTTACATTTTCCAAAAATAATCATTTGTTGACAATGTTTGTATTTTCCACACACATTGTTAATTTAAAAATTTTAAAGTTCTAATTAACATTTAAAATTATATATATGTGGTGTTCTTGTTCAGTCTTCAGTTGTGTCTGACTCTTTGTGACTCCATGGACTGCAGCATACCAGGCCTCCCTGTCCCTCACCATCTCCCGAAGTTTGTCCAAGTTCCTGTCCATTTCTTTGGTGATGCCATCCGGTCATCTCATCCTCTGACACCCTCTTCTCCTTCTCCCCTTAATCTTTCCCAGCATCAGGGACTTTTCCAATGAGTCAGCTATTTGTATCAGATGACCAAAATATTGGAGTTTTAGCCTCAGCATCAGTCCTTCCAGCAAGTATTCAGGGCTGATTCCCCTTAAAATTGACTTGATTTTATCTCCAAGGGACTCTCCAGAATCTTCCCCAACACCACAGTTTGAAGGCATCAGTTCGGCGTTCTGCCTTCTTTACGGTTCATACAGTTCTATACTTACAGAACTTATGGATCACAACCTAATGTGACCACTGGGAAGACCATAGCCTTGATTATACAGACCTTTGTTGGCAGAGTAATGTCTCTGCTTTTCAACACACTGTCTAGGCTGCCTCAGGCAGTAAAGCATTTGCCTACAATGCAGGAGACCCAGGTTCGATCCCTAGGTTGGGAAGATCCCCTGGAGAAGGAAATGGCAACCCACTCCAGTACTCGTGCCTGGAAAATCCCATGGAGAATCCTGGTAGGCTACAGTCCATGGGGTCGCAAAGTCTGACATGACTCAGCGACTGCACTTTCACTTTCACTTTCGCTTCCTGCCAAGAAGGAATTGCCTTCTAATTTCATGGCTGCTGTCTCCATCCACAGTAATTTTAGAGCCTAAGAAGAGGAAATTCTTCACTACTTCCATCTTTCCCCCCTTCTATTTGCCATGAAGTAATGGGGCCAGGTGCCATGATCTTGGTTTTAAGCTGGCTCTTTCACTCTCCTCCTTCACCCTCATCAAGAGGCTCTTTAGTTCCTCTCTGCTTTAGGCCATTAGAGTAGTATCACCTGCATATCTGAGGTTGCTGATATTTCTCCCACCTATCTTGATTCCAGCTTGTAACTCATCCACCCTGGCATTTCTCATGCTATGCTCAGCATATAGATTAAACAAACAGGGTGACAGCAAACAGCCCTGTTGTTCTCCTTTCTCAACCTTGAACCAATCAGTTGTTCCATGCAAGGTTCTAACTGTTGCTTCTTGATCTGCATACAGGTATTCCCATTTCTTTATATATATATATGTATGTATGTATATACAAAAGCATCTTTAGATATTTAATTTATCACTATGCAGTTACAGGAGAAAGCAATGGCAACCCACTCCAGTACTCTTGCCTGGAAAATCCCATGGATGGAGGAGCCTGGTAGGCTGCAGTCCATGGGGTCGCGAAGAGTTGGACATGACTGAAGCGACTTAGCAGTGGTCTTATCTAAAAAGGCTTGTCTTACCTTTGGATGTACTTGGAGTATTCATTCTAGATTCTCAGATACGTAATCCCACTTTTAAGGCTCTATTTCATGAAAATAAAAACCTTCGGACATAATGATATTTGCAGTGGAATATTATTTTTAAATGTTTTACCATGGAATAATAAAATATGCTGTCAATCAGAGAATGACTGAATAAATCAAAGAGAACTAACACCATTAAAAGAAGAAAGATTTTTTAAAAAGAAGAAAAAAGAGAACTGTAAAAGTTGTCTTTGAGAGATTTCCATGAAATATTTTTGAGTGAGAAAAGCAAGTTGTAGCAAATTATGCATAATATGAAGATACACTTGTAAAAAAGAAATATTTGTAAAAAAAAGAAACACTTGTATATATGAATACTTACACTGAATATTTACGTATCTATATCTGTATGAGCATAGAAAACTACAGAAGGCTATATACTGAGTTGTTAATAGAGATGAGGGAATTCTCTGGTTATCCAGTGGTTAAGACTTCACCTTCTAATCCAAGTGACGTGGGTTCAATCCCTGGTCAGGAAACTAAGGTCCCACATCCCTCGGGGCCAAAAAAAGAAAACATAAAACAAAAGCAACATTGTAACAAATACAATGAAGACTTACAAAAATGGTCCACATCAAAATATCTTAAAAAAAAAAAAAAAGAGATGAGAAGGATAATGAGAAGTAGGGAAAGAGAAGGGTGGAGGAAGACAGCATCATAAAATTGTGGAAGGCTGTTTTAAAGACAATGTACAAGAACAAAAATAGCTGCTTTAAAAATCAAGTGACATTTAAAATTTTCATTTAAATGTCTTGCATCACTCTAAGGTTTGAAGGTGAAAGTAGAAGTCAATCAGTAGTGTCTGACTCTTTGTGAACCCATGGACTATACAGTCTATGGGATTTTCCAGGCCAGAATACCGGAATGGGTAGCCATTCCCTCTCCAAAGGATCTTCCCAACCCAGGGATCAAACTCAGGTCTCCCACATTGCAGGATGATTCTTTAATAGCTGAGCAACAAGGGAAGCCCAAGAATACTGGAGTGTGTAGCCTATCCCTTCTCCAGTGGATCTTCCCGACCCAGGAATCAAACCAGGGTCTCAAACCAGGGTTTCCTGCATTACAGCCAGATTCTTTACCAGCTGAGCTGCCAGGGAAGCACTGTAAGGTTTACCTTTATGAATCTTCACCTTAGGTTATAGAGGAGAAAAACTAGATTTTATATTAGACGAGGGTGTAATAGAATAGAAAGTACTTGGGCTTAGCTTGGTTTCAGCTACTTGGCAACCTGGCAACCCTGCATGGGTCTGATGATGGCAGGTCCTAAAAAAGCTCCAACTGTTCCTCATCTATGATCTAACCCAGAGTTTCTCAATAGCATGGCTACTGACATTTTGTGTTAGATAATGAATTCCATGTTGTGAGGGGCCATCCTGTGTGATGCAGAAGGCTTATCCGTATCTCTACCCCTATGTGCTAGAGGCCTGTAGCACCCAGTAGTGACAGCCAAAAATATCCCCAGACTTATTAAACGTTCCTTAGGGAAGTGAAATCATTCCATTTTGAACCACTAATCTCATCTGAATGATTATTATATCCTTTCCTGAAATTTGTTTTTCTGGTAACAAGAGGACACCTCTTAATGATTCCTTTGAAGATTGACCCCTTTGAATTATTTCAGTGCCCTTTATTTTGATTAAGTGTATGTCACCTTATTATTAGCTCAAGAGGGAGATATGATCTTGTTGTTTTCCTGCCAGTATTGCACAAACAAGTTAAGAGTGACTCATCCACTCTGGGTATAAGGAACCTCAGCCTTCAGGTGCTCTGGGAATGTTCATTATAAATCATAATTATCTGGATTGTTTGGAGCTACAATTATAGAGCTAGGAAACAATGACCTCAGATTTTTTGAAAATGAGGGAAGTTCCTTTCTACTTATTCTCTTTATTCCTATAGTAATCACACATACACAGGAACTGCGTTATTCTTTATTGCACTCTTTTATCTTAGAATTCCAGGCTTTTACACAACCAATAATCTAGGGCAAAGAAACCAACCAGGAATCTAAAACCTGTTAGGGTTTTGATGATTTTTGCTTTAAGGCTATAATCTGACTTCATACAGTTCAGAAACCTCTGGAACCCTAAGCAGCCTAATTGTTACAACTTAAGGGAAATTCTCCCCAAATGTCAAATAGAGATTAAGAATTTCAGGTCAGGAACACTTTGGTTTTGCCTCAGGCATAGCTGTCAATGACTTTCTCAAACAGCCAAAAAGTACAGAAGGCTGTTGGAGAAGGAAACGGCAACCCATTTCAACATTCTTGACTGGAAAATCCCATGGGCAGAGTAGCCTGACGGGCTACAGTCCCTGAGATTGCAAACAGTTGGACACAACTTAGTGACAAAAATAACACAGGGCATGGCAATCCACTCCAATATTCTTGTCTGGAGAATCCTAGGGACAGAAGAACCTGGTGGGCTACAGTCCATAGGGTCGCAAAGATTCAGACATGACTGAAGCGACTTAGCACACACAGGCAATCTCACCAAAAGCTTTTAATGAAAACAAGTCTCAGATCACATTTTGCTACAAAATAAACAAGCAAACAAACAAAAACAGTCCTGTAAACATGCCAAAGCCTCACAAACTTTTGTTGTTGTTTTAGTTGCTGAGTTGTGTCTGACTCTTTGCAGGTTAACCCTATGGACTATAGACTGTCAGGCTCCTCTGTCCATGGGATTTCCCACATCTCTTACATCTCTTGTATTGGCAGGTGGATTCTTTACCACTAGCACCACTTGGGAAGCCCTTTAGTAAGATTGGGAGCAAGCTACTAACTCCATTACTTTTAGCAGCCTGGTGGCTACTAAGATTTATTTGGGTTTCCCAATGCAGGAGACGTAAGAGTTAAAGTGAAAGTTGCTCAGTCATGTCCGACTGTTTGCAACCCCATCCCTGGACTGTAGCCTGTCAGTCTCCTCTGTCCATGGGATCCTCCAAGCAAGAATACTAGAGTGGGTATTCGGTTCCTTCTCCAGAGGATTTTCCCAACCCAGGGATCAGTGGCTGATCTTCCCAACCACAGTATCTCAGCTGGTAAAGAATCCACCTAAGAGCCGTAAGAGAGGTAGGTTCAATTCCTAGGTCAGGAAGATCCCCTGGAGAAGGGCATGGCAATCCACTCCAGTATTCTTGCCTGGAGAATCCTATGGATAGAGGAGGCTTGTGGGCTACAGTCCAAGGGGTTGCAAAGAGTTGGACATGACTGAAGCAACTTAGCATGCACACAGTATTTATTTAAAAGAAACTAATTACTTGTTAAAACAAAACAGCTTACACCAATTCAGAATACAAGTAAACTTTTCTGATCTTCACAACAATATTAAAAATGTTTGTTTACTCATTTATTCATAATAAAACTTTCCTAAATACTACATACAGGCTTTGTGCTGGGATTACAATGGTAAACAAAAATGCTCCCTGTCTTCATGGAGTTTAAGCGCTATAGGAGTGGAGGCACTAGTTACATACTTTAATAAATATGCTA
This sequence comes from Oryx dammah, assembly GCF_014754425.2. Taxonomy (NCBI): domain Eukaryota; kingdom Metazoa; phylum Chordata; class Mammalia; order Artiodactyla; family Bovidae; genus Oryx; species Oryx dammah. The sequence continues at coordinate 55,565,005 of NW_024070205.1, forward strand.
TTATTGTATGTTTTGAAGAAGGGGTCCATGGTACTATATGTGATCTGCTGTGCTCAGAAGGGCAGGAAAAAATTCCTGGAGAAACTGATGCTTACACTGAGATAGGAAGCATCTTTAGAAGTTAACTTGGTGAAGAAGGGAGAGAATAGTATTTCAAGAGGAGACAGATCATGTGAAAAATCCCTGAAGAGAAGGAGCATGGCGAGGAGAAGGAGCAGAAAGCAGAGCAGTGTGACCAACACTGAGATGGCAAATGAAGAGAGCCAGGTAGGATAAGCTTGCAAGATAGACAGAGGAAAGATTTTTTTAAAATGCAAAACAAGTTTCACCTAAATCTTACAGCCAATGGGAAACCTTGAAGAATTTTAAGAAAAGATTTGCTGTAGCTTGAAAGATAGACAGAGGAAAAATTTTTAAAAAAATGCAAAACAAGTTTCACCTAAATCTTACAGCCAATGGGAAACCTTGAAGAATTTTAAGAAAAGATTAGCTGTAGTCAATGTTATTTAAGCAAGAGGTTGACAAAATTGTGTTTTGAAATTATTCTGGCTGAGTTTAAGGAATGGGAATAGAAGGGGCCAAAGAGCATGTTGGCAGGTAATTGAGGAGAGTATTTAAGTGGCTCAAGAAATGGAATATGATAGTTGGCATTAAGATGCCTGGAACAGTAGTGGTGGAAATGAAGAGAGAAAATTCAAAAATTACCTATTAAGGAATAGTAATTGGACTTTATGATATGTATTGGTTGTTGGGGGGATGAGAGGTGAGAGAAAGAGATTGTAAAAATATTCTGGGAAAATTAGATTCATAAGATGAATATTATTTTGTTTAAATTTTAAGTGAACCTCAGATAATTTAACAAACATTCCCCAAGTTCACAGAAATAAACCATGGCTTAGCCAGAGTTGAACCCAAGTGAGTCACAGCAAAGCTAAAAGTTTATTCATGGCTGAAACAGTTTACAAGAGAGTAAATTTGACCTAGGAAATGAAACACTTTAAAAAGGCCTTTGGGGTAAAAATTGGAGACTAGGTACTTTTAATGAAATATAAAATGCATCTCTTACCATAGACCTCTTATTCTACTTTTTTTTTCATTCACATTTTATTCAAACTGTTTCATACTTTTAGCATCTAGAAAACAAATTAATTTTTTTTCTGAAAGAGAGGCAGCAGTATCAGCTACATTGTTTTCTAATCTTTCCAAAACCCAACATGAAAAAAAGACAGAATGACTAGACAGCAAAATCAAAAACCCATAGATGATATTTTAAAATAAAACTGGATAACACAATTCTCAAACAATAAAAGAATGAATATAAGCTACTATCAGTCAAGACCTGCATAATTTTAGTATTTGTATGTGTTAGTTAGCCTGAAATATCTGAGAAGAGGAGAAATTAAAAATAGTTTACACAGTGTGGTGGGAAGTGTCATGGGCCAATTTCGGATGAGCAGCTGAAATTAGGAGAGGTTTTTCTCAATGTAATTGTAAATTAGTGAAACAGGCCTATTGTAAATACCAATGGGTCTGTAGTAGTAAATTTGCAATAAATTCTCAAAACTAACCTACCAAATCTTCTTTACAGGTAGGTCCATGTGTAAAGGAGAAACTTCTGGGAGTTGAATCAAGATGGTTAAGAATCAAGTTGAATCAAAATGGAGATGAAATAATAGGAGGTCCAGATAAAAGTGAGAAAAGGAAAAGAGACAGGAAATCTCAGAAGCAAACAACCATATTTTTTAAAACTACAAGAAGCAGTATATAACAGAATCCTCTGTGGAGTAAAAACTTCCCTGAACCACATTTCTTTCTAAAAGTTGGGGAAAATTAGTTTCACCAAAAAAGGAACACAGAAAAGACTTGAAGTTAAATTTCATACAGAATTATTAAAAGAAAAAAGATAATAAATAAATAATATCCCTACAGGCAATGGAAATATGCCAGAAAGATAGGCTCTAAAACAGAATATAAGACTATTGTGTTCAGTTGTGTCTGACTCTTTTGTGACTCCATGGACTATAGACTGCTAGGCTCCTCTGTCCAAGGGATTTCCCAGGCAAGAATACTGGAATGGATGTCGGGTGTCCATTTCCTACTCCAGGGGATCTTCCCAACCCAGGGATTGAACCTGTGTCTCTTGGGTCTCCTGCATTGGCAGGCAGGTTCTTTACCAGTAGCGCCCCCTGGGAGGCCCCAGGATAAACTATAAACTTATCCTCATTTAGAAGAAAGAAAACATAAATAAGAACTGGGAAATAGAAATCAGATTTAGAAATATTCATAAATTTAGTGACAGAATGCAGGAAACAGTTAGAAGATTAAATCTTTTCAGAAATGAGGGCTAAACCGCGAAAAATATAAAAACTGCTAAACACAACAGATGATACCTTAAGGAGAAGAGATGATGTAAGAGACTAAGAAAAGCAAGAAAGATCAAGATCCAGTATAGGTATAATGGGAGTCCCTGATGTTGGAAACCAAAACAAGAGAGTATAACGAATGCTAAAAACAATAATTTATGTTTCTTGAAATAAGGAATAGCTTGAAACTGCAAATTGAAAGAGTATGTTATGTCTCTGAGAATACTGAACTGGGATGACCAACATCGAGACATGTTCTAGAAAAATTACTGAACCTAAAGTTTTATTTTTGAAATTTCACTAGCTGCTGTGAAGCTGTTGCTTGACAGATCTCATTTTTAATGACCTCTTCAGTAACTTACTTGGTTGAGGAAAGCCACAATGCCCAACACCATATCCACTTACTAGGGAACTGGTCAGCTCTAGGATTAAAACATGCAGTTTCCTCTCCCAACTTGAGACCAGCTGCAGTGCTCCCTTCAGGGTTGGTGAAACTCTGTTGTGACTGCATTACGGCTCATCTTCTCTCTTTACTCAGTTTTCCTTTCTTTCCTCCCCCAGCCCCCAGCTAGTGTTAATCCTGAGGACACTCTCTAGTAAACTTCCTTCGTGCTGATGGTCATATCAGTGCGGGCTTCCTTCCTAATCTGAAATAGGCAAGTAAGAAAAACAGCATGTGACTTATAAGGGAAAGGGTGTAGTTTATCAACAGACTATCTGACAGCAACACTTTATAGGAGAAGAAAATAGAGTAACATGTTTAAGATATTAAGAGAAGAAAAGGAAAAGGAAAGTACAAGTGAAAATGAAGTTGCTCAGTCGTGTCCGACTCTTTGCGACCCCATGGACTGTAGCCCACCAAGCTCCTCCATCCATGGGATTCTCCAGGCAAGAATACTGGAGTGGGTTGCCATTTCCTGAAAGTACAAGGGGCACAGAAAAATTATTATCAATCTGAATAAGCTCAGAAAATATTATTCCTTTTGGGCCTTCCCTAAAGAATTTACCAAAGAATGAGCTTCAGATAAAGAAAGGGATTAGAAACACATATTGATAAAACCTGGAGAGGAAAATTTAATATATAGATAGTTGTACAATTAGGACTAAATGAGGATTAAAAGAGAGAACAAATATAACCTGCAACGTGTGCTGTGTGCTCAGTCACTTCAGTCGTGTCTGACTCTTTGTGACCCCGTGGAGTACAGCCTGCCAGCCTCCTCTGTCCGTGGGATTTCCTGAGCAAGAATACTGGAGTGGGTTGCCATGCCCTCCTCTAGGGGATCTTCCAAACCCAGGAATCAGTCCCAAGTCTCCTGCTTGTGCTTTGCAGGCAGATTTTTTCACCACTGAGTCACCAGGGAAGTCCCATAACAGGCAATAGTTATCCACAGATAATGTAGATAGAGTGCAACTATAGAAAGGGACAGAATATGCACTACAAATGAAGTCTATTTTAACTGTCTTAGTAAGTATATGGCTCGTAATAGTATTATTATCATTATTCCGAAACTGTTGAATGTATGTAATGTGAGACAAGTAAAAGAGCAGTGATTAATCTATCCATGATCTGTGTCTTTAAGAATCAAGATTTCCAATGGACAATAAGAGTTGGCAAGCTATAGCTCATAAGCCTACCACCTTTATGTTTGTAAATGACATTTTGTTGGACTATAGCCACACCCTGGAGAAGGCGATGGCACCCCACTCCAGTACTCTTGCCTGGAAATCCCATGGACGGAGGAGCCTGGTCGGCTGCAGTTCATGGGGTCGCTGAGAGTCGGACATGACTGAGTAACTTCACTTTGACTTTTCACTTTCATGCATTGGAGAAGGAAATGGCAACCCACTCCAGTGTTCTTGCCTAGAGAATCCCGGGGATGGGGGAGCCTGGTGGGCTGCCATCTATGGGGTCACACAGAGTCGGACACTACTGAAGCAACTTAGCAGCAGCATAGCCACATCCATACTTTACATATTATTGATGGCTGCTTTCCTGCTCTAATGATAGAATTGAGTAGTTACAACAGAGACTACTACTACTACAGAGAAGAAAGGAGTTGCAGAAATAATATAGAATCTGTTCGAGAAAAACCAGTTAGTCCTGATTTTGAATTTGACATATCAGTATGAACACATGGTGTGTGTGTGTGTGTGTGTGTGTGTGTGTCTGTGTGTGTGTGTGTGTCTGTGTCTGTGTCTGTGTGTGTGAGCATGTGTGCACACCTGTGAGCACATGTGAGTTTATTTTCTAGCTGTGTCCACTGAAGAGGCTTAGAAACAATAATCAAACAGATAGAAATGAACATCTTATCGATCATATTGTAGTCTCAAAACATATTTGACTATTAAAGGAATCCAGAGCTTCTAGAAGATTAGAAATACACAAAATTATCATACTGGATAGTGACGAAGCTGTGAAAAGATCCAAGAGTCAGCTTGAAGAGGTTCCATTCTGCAGCAGCTCAATTTTGTGCTTGAAAAAACATACTAACTGCAGTGGATTAAAACCCATTAAAATGTTCATGGTGGTGGTTGAGTTGCTAAGTCACGTCCAACTCTTCTGACCCTATGGACTATAGCCCTCAAGACTGCTCTGTCCATGGGATTTCCTAGGCAAGAATACTGGACTGGGTTTCCATTTCCTTCTCTAGAGGATCCTCCCCACTCAGGGATCCAAATCCGATCTCCTGCCTTTCAGGCCGATTTTTACCAACTGAGCCACCAGGGAAGCCCTCATGTGGTTGAGCTGATGTTAGAAAATAAAACTAGCAGTTCATTGGGCAATGGCAACCCACTCCAGTACTCTTGCTTGGAAAATCCCATGGACGGAGGAGCCTGGTAAGCTGCAGTCCATGGGGTCGCTAAGAGTTGGACTGAGTGACTTCACTTTCACTTTTAAGTTTCATACATTGGAGAAGGAAATGGCAACCCACTCCACTGTTCTTGCCTGGAGAATCCCAGGGACGGGGGAGCCTGGTGGGCTGCTGTCTATGGGGTCGCACAGAGTCGGACACGACTGAAGCAACCTAGCAGCAGCAGCAGCAGCAGCAGCAGCAGCAGCAGCAGCAGTTCATCACAAAAGATTATTGAGAAACAATTTATCATCTTGAAAATTAATGACAAGAAAAATCATTTGCCCTTCCTTTTCAATATAAACTTTTCTAGTAGGTAATCAATTGTAGATGAGGAAGTTTCTCTTATAAAAGATTCTGATCTAATAAATGATAAATTTAGACTGACACCATGGGAAACCCCACAAAATATTAAGGAAACTATTCATCAAGCATCAGTTGCCACTAACATCACAAAAAGAGAGTCAACCAGACATCAAATGCCTTCTATTGTAAACATACCACCACCTATAGTCCTACTCAATAAAGAGAAACTGAGTCTGATGAGGATTTGTTTCATCAAATCCACATTGTAGCAAATCTCAATGACAGATGAATGCGTTGAATTGACCTTGTGTTGGCAACCAGCAAAATCCAGACTGTGGGGGCATTCGTATCAAATGCTCCTTACTCAATAGATAAATTGTAAAGAACAGTAAGGTATGAAGGGGGTAACTGTGACTCAAAAGTCATATCTATTTTATTTAAATGATCAAAGCTATGGTTATTGGAGTGCTCACAGGGGTAATGGGGCTTGCCTTGTGGTTCAGAAGGTAAAAAATTCTCCTGCAATGTGGGAGACCTGGGTTCGATCCCTGGGTCAGGAAGATCCCCTGGAAAAGGAAATGGCAACCCACTCCAGTGTTCTTGCCTAGAGAATCCCATGGACAGAGGATCCTGACAGGCTACAGTCCATAGGGTCGTAAAAAGTCAGGTATGACTGAGCAACTTTCATTTTTTCACTTCACATGGGTGATAAAACCGCAAAGAAAGTTGAGGAAGAAATCACCATGAAAGTGCAAGCCATGGTTAAATCTGAAGGGCGAGAAAATAGAATTGGAATAGCTTCTGAAGTGAAAGCAAATGTTTTTTCTTTTAATAGTAACAATGAAGTTCATTTTATAATAACCATTAAGCCCTACATTAACTTTGTATAGGTTTTCCATATGAAGAAAATTTTACATTATAGAATTATACAAAACAGCAAGAGGAATTGTTATGCATTTGAACTAGCCCTGCTACTGCTACTGCTAAGTCGCTTCAGTCATGTCCGACTCTGTGCCACCCCATAGACGGCAGCCCGCCGGGCTCCCCCATCCCTGGGATTCTCCAGGCAAGAACACTGGAGCGGGTTGCCATTTCCTTATCCAATGCATGAAAGTGAAAAGTCAAAGTGAAGTCACTCAGTCGTGTCTGACTCTTAGCGACCCCATGGATTGCAGCCCACCAGGCTCCTCCATCCATGGGATTTTCCAGGCAAGAGTACTAGCCCTAGTTTATTCTAAAAAAATAAAACAAATGGCTAGGGAGATACACTGTTGTGCAAGTAAGGTGTTAAACATATGGTCTACGCTCCCTAAATGTGCAGGAAAGATAGTTCCACTGAGAATTAAGATAGAAAAGTCACTTATAAACACAATTTATAGCTTTATTTGTTTTTGAGTTAAGTGACATAGCATTATGTTTGCAAGTTATCTTATCTAGGTATAGTATGTTTCCTCAAGTCTTTTTCTTATTCTAGTAAAATTTTTGCTCTCTGGATGATTGGCTGTTCCAAGACAATTGAAATTATTGTGAACAATACCCAAGCCCAAGTGTTACCTTACTACATAAGTTGACAAAGGGGAAAGTCCATGGTTGATGCCAAAGTCAAGGAACTTGGATGAGAAATGCCGCTTGGTTCCCCAGGTTTTATTAGCAGAAATTTCCCAGAACATGAAACAAAAGGATAGTGAATATTTAGGAGCTGCCTTGGGTACCCACAAGATGTTTGGTTCATTATTGTGATGTTTCCACAGCTGTCTACTTGTAGAAAGAGCTGCAGGAAATATGTCATCCTTCTTAAAAACAAGCAAGGGACACTAAAGCCTCATTATTGGCCCAAAGCAGGAAATAGAACAAAGCCCAACATAATACAGTTCTGCTGAAAGGAATGTGACTTAGGAAAGAGTGGTAGGTTTTTCTAAGGATTGATAGTCTAAACTGTTCCCAGGCCAGTCGTGTTTAAAAGACATGCTTATTTAATGACCAACAATTTATGACAAATTGCAAAGGCTATCAATAGGAGAAGGAAGCCTGTGTATCAAGATGTAATCCTTTTCTGATGCACCAGGAAATATTAACTACTGATGACAAAGAGGTATAAAACAAAGATGATTGTTGACATGCCATTCTTGAATGAATGCCAGCACTGTTACTGCCCTTGGAGATGGGGAGGCCAGGCAGAGTCTCCCATAAGGACAATTATATTAGTTCTAGTGCTGGCTTCTCTACCAAGATCCTTTGTGATATAAGGGAAGCATTAAACTGCAAAAGAGAGGACGTGTTTTTTTTCCCCCCCTAGTGGGAAATGAAAAACGATTAGGTTAGTAGTCTCTTTGTGACATTCATTAGCAGAGTCATTAGTCAAAATCAGCAGGTCACCTTTCAGAGGAAGTCAAGCCGTGTATATTCTAGGAGGTATATGAGAACTAACGATACTGCTTTTAAAGAAAATCTGTGCATTGTCCATGTGCCAAGTATAAAATATTACTAGATAGTAATTGACAGGATACTGTGAAGTTTCAACTTTTATCTAAAAATAGACACTTAAAGTAATCTAGTGGTTTTCTTTGGAGAGATTTTAAATGATGTATTCATTAGTTCTTCCTTTTACCCAAATAAACAGCATTGCAGAATTGGTAGCTGTCATCTATCTCAGTTTGCTCAGGGTCCACTCAACTGTATTACTATCCTCTCATGAGGACACTTGGACCCACCCCAGTCTTGAGCCTCTGAAGCCTAAGCTTCTTGTTATATTGAGAAATTCTTCCTCACTAGAGAGTTAGGGGTGCATATTGATCTGTTGTCCTGCACCCGATAACTATTGAACTAAGGATAATAGACCCTTTGTCCTCTGTGAGCATTGAGCCCCAGATTCAATCTTCCTTCCACAATGCATGTTCTTTTTGCCTGACTGTCTAATTGGCCTTCTATTTCCATTCCCAGCTCAGCCCTCTATTCAGATCAGTCAGATAGAGCTTTCCTTCCTTCTCTTCCTCATTCCCTCTTTTTTTCTTATAGAATCATTATTCAAAGGGTGTGTGTGCATTCATGCTTGTGTGTTCCTGAGTGTGTGTGTGTGTGCACTCATGCCTACAGACACTACCTATGTTCCTGGATACAAGTGTGGAAGATAGAAAAATCAGTAATACTCCGTTTTTGCTTTTACAGAGTTTTCAATCTGGTGAAAGAAAAAGTCATGTAGGAAATTAGCAACAATGTGTGTTGAAGAAAACTGTAATTAATGGGTTTCCTAGGTAGTGCAGTGGTAATGAATCAATGCAGGAGACACAGGTTCAATTCCTGGGTCAGGAAGACCCCTGGAGTAAGAAACAGCAGCCTGCTCCAATAGTCTTATGTGAAAAATTCCATGGACTGAGGAGCCTGGTAGGCTATAGTCCTTGGAGTCGCAAAGAGCCAGACAAGACTGAGCAACTGACCACACACACACACACTCTCTCTCTCTCTCTCTCTCCCTCCATTTCTCCCCAATTAAAGAAACAGAAGTAAATGTCAAAGACAGGGTTTATGATCCATCTATTTAAGTGCTCCCTGTCCTCTCAGGTCAAGTCCAGGTCTTGCTCTTATGTATCTGTCATTGCCCAGGATATGGATGCTAACAAGTCAAACACATGATTACATGTCATATATATTACATGCCGTAAATACTCTCTATAATTTGTCTTCTTGGCCAGATAATAGACTTGGAAGGCAGGCATGCATTTCTTCTTACCCAGGTTCTCTGACATTATAAATTTCTCCCTATAACATTGGACACAAACTAGATAGAAATAATGATAATAGCAAATACTGAGTCCTTGCTACACACTAGGCAATGCTTTACATGTACTAAATCACATACTTATCATCATCAAAAATCTTCTTTATAAAGATAAAGATGTATGTAGAGAGAGGTTAGGTAACTCATACAATATTGAAATTTTCAAGGGCACCCAACTGATAGCAGTCATCTTCCCAACCAACTTATGAGTTCTGAATCAATTTAGGAATTAACCAAAAATAAGAAAGACAGGATTGATGTATCACTTTTTTACTCATTACACCTGCATTCCTGTATTGGAGGGAGTAAATAGCTTACAGAAAAATGGTGTATTAATTAATACTGAGCCCCAGAACTGGAAAAGTTTACCCACCCAGCTGTGGCAGTGCTGGACTGACACCTGTGCTCTGCAGACAAGTTATGTCCAAGAGGATGAGGAGAGTAGCTATGTTGATAATATGTTAATAGATTCTTTCCAAATTTACCAGTCAGATCTATTTTTCCATACTCCATGGGGGTGAAGCCAGTAAAAGGGAAACAGAAATACGCAGAGCATTCATGATTGAGCTCCTTCTATATGGAGGAAATAGCAGTACTTGGGAAAACATTTTCCCCTCTAATATTCCCTAGATGTTTATTCCCTTAGCATATCAGACTTAGCCATTAAGCCTACTATCATCCAGAATTGCAACTATCCCACTTTGTGGTAACAACCAGCATTGTTGTCCCCATCTTCATGAGCTGCTGCCCAATTCTACAGGGTATCTTCCTGATTTAATTGGTGAAAAGCTTAGATTTTTGTTCTAAGAAGATTGTAAAATAGATCAGAACCTAATCAACTCTAGTCAACTCTATACCAACATAGCATAGCACAGAGTTAGGGATGAGATGAAATGAAAACACTAAGATATCCAAATATTGAAATGCAGAATAAAATGATAATAACCTAAAAGTGCCAAATTTGAACATGAAGTCCTTGACATTATAACTTTTCTAGAGAGACACTCATGTTCAATAATTAAATTCCTTTCAACTTAAAACATTCAAGATTAAGAGATTTAAAGTCCAGCTATGATTTTTTATATTTAATTCCAGGGAGAAATTAAGATTCAACGATTAAAGCTCTTTGAGACCTAAGATCCAGAGAAGAAATCAAATGTGAGTCAAAAGTCCAAGGAAGTTCAAATTCTCCCACAGCTTTTTATTCATTTCAATCTCAGAAGTGTTCTTGAGGCGGGCATGGCAATCCACTCCAGTATTCTTGTCTGGAGAATCCCATAAACAGAGGAACTTGGTGGGGTACAGCCCATGGGGTTGCAAAGAGTCAGACACAACTGAGCGACGACTTACCATGCATGCACAGAAGGGTTTCTACTCCCTAAGTAGAGTTCCTATGGCTGATAAAGCCTGGGCTGCATCTCAATGGAGTAACAGTAGCTAAGCCAGGCTTGTATTAACCCAGTGTATTAGAAAGTGTATTAGCTTTTTTAATATAATACTTTACCTCTTTAATAAATTCAAGAGTGAATAGAACACACAAGATTATCTAGGACCAGTCCACATCTACCAAATTTAGAAAACAAACTCCCTCCAGGTCTAGAGTAATATCCTAGGAAAAATTTTATTCCTAGAACCCAAAACGTGTAGTAATTCACAGTCCCTTATCTGTATTTCCAATATTCAAATGCATTTCATGGCAAATATTCATGTCAACTGACTGATGTGATTTATAGTTTTCATGTGTCATGCCAGGTATAAATATATTTTGTGGCAAAAATATGAATGTTAGATTATGGGGTGCTTCTGCAGACAGTATTTGAAGTATTTTGTGATGTTGGATATAATCTGAATAACTCTGAATTCAGAAACACAGAAGGTTTGGGAGAAGGAATTACAGACCTGTATAGTCAAAGAGTATCATGGAATTAGAATAGATGGAAATTTCATTTTCTTCAGTCATACCGCATTACAAGTTTTCAGAATTAATAGCCAAGAAACTCAAAGTCAATTGAAAGAAAATTTTTAGGAAATCTGAGGATGAAATTTTGACATGCATTCTGCCCTCTCTCTCTCCAAAAGGCATTTATGACGTTGCTATCCCCTTGTGAAATTGGGAAGTTTGTCATAATGGCAGCCCCATCACTGGGTCCTATTTGAGGTGCCTTTCTTCTGTACAGTATTAAATGGCTCCCAAGAGCTCTAGGAGACATCTGACCAAACTTGAAAGTGTTTTTCAGCTTCTATTTGCATCAGGTTTGCTATACTTTCATTGTGCAAAGAAAACAGGTGGCCAATTCCAATTGAGAGCAGAAGAGCATTCCAGGTTAGATGGTGACAGGAAGGAGAAAGAATCTGTGGCCATTTATATAACCTATCATAAATTCTTTCCAGATGGAAGGAAATGTGGCGAGGGAGAAGCATTCATGGTCACACAGCTAGAAAGTGGTGAAGATAGGGTTTAATCTGATTCTTGATCTGTTGTCAACCTAGATGCCAACTTGTCTCCTCCATTGCTGTTTCAGTGATTGACCCCCAAGTCCTCTCTGGGTCTGGAGTCTATTCACTAGGATGGACTTGGCCAGAATTATGTTACATGTAAGTAGAGCCTTACACTCCATCCCCCCAGGCATGGCTGCTCCATCACTGTGGGCAGTGCTGGGTGCAAGTATAATAAGCATGGGAATGGTATGGGTGACTCTAGGGTAAGCATATACTATAGCTCATGATAAGCATAAGGGAAGTATAAGCATATACTTCACCTGAAAGAAGCTTCTCCCCCTTCACCTCATATGACTGTCCAGGTATTTAGACACAGATACCACTGCAGCACATGATTCAGGCATAAAGCAAAAGATTGAGGTCTAATGTTCTGACCTACCCTCTGATTTCATCATGCTATCCTAAGGAAATTCACTTCATGACTTGAAAGCTCAAAATAAGAGATTTATTAGAATATAAGGCTACCTTAATAAAAAGTATAATAAAATGTGATTGCTTCCAAATGAAACATATCTTATTTTCAAAGACAAAAATTCCCTAGGCTTTTTTTAAAATATAAATTTATTTATTTTAATTGGAGGTTAATTACTTTACAATATTGTATTGGTTTTGTCATACATCAACATGAATCTGCCACAGGTATACACGTGTTCCTAATCCTGAACCCCCCTCCCTCCTCCCTCCCTGTACCATCCCTCTGGGTTGTCCCAGTGCACCAGCCCCAAGCATCCAGTATCATGCATCAAACCTGGACTGACAATTCATTTCATATAAGATATTATACATGCTTCAATGCCATTCTCCCAAATCATCCCACCCTCTCCCTCTCCCACAAAGTCCAAAAGACTGTTCTATACATCTGTGTCTCTTTTGCTGTCTCGTATACGGGGTTATCATTACCATCTTTCTAAATTCCATATATATGCTTTAGTATACTATATTGGTGTTTTTCTTTCTGGCTTACTTCACTCTGTATAATAGGCTCCAGTTTCATCCACCTCATTAGAACTGATTCAAATGTACTCTTTTTAATGGCTGAGTAATACTCCATTGTGTATATGTACCACAGCTTTCTGATCCCTTCATCTGCTGATGGACATCTAGGTTGCTTCCATGTCCTGGCTATTATAAACAGTGCTGTGATGAACATTGGGGTACACGTGTCTCTTTCAATTCTGGTTTCCTCAGTGTGTATGCCTAGCAGTGGGATTGCTTGATCATAAAGCAGTTCTATTTGCAGTTTTTTAAGGCATCTCCACACTGTTCTCCATAGTGGCTGTACTAGTTTGCATTCCCACCAACAGTGTAAAGGGGGTTCCCTTTTCTCCACACCCTCTCCAGCATTTATTGCTTGTAGACTTTTGGATCGCAGCCATTCTGACTGGTGTGAAATGGTACCTCATTGTGGTTTTGATTTTCATTTCTCTGATAATGAGTGATGTTGAGCATCTTTTCATGTGTTTGTTAGCCATCTGTATGTCTTCTTTGGAGAAATATCTATTTAGTTCTTTGGCCCATTTTTTGATTGGGTCGTTTATTTTTCTGGAATTGAGCTGCAGGAGTTGCTTGTATATTTTTGAGATTAGTTGTTTGCCAGTTGCTTCATTTGCTATTATTTTCTCCCATTCTGAAGGCTGTCTTTTCACCTTGCTTATAGTTTCCTTTGTTGTGCAGAAGCTTTTAATTTTAATTAGGTCCCATTTGTTTATTTTTGTTTTTATTTCCAATATTCTGAGAGGTGAGTCATAGAGAATCCTGCAGTGATGTATGTCGGAGAGTGTTTTGTCTATGTTCTCCTCTAGGAGTTTTATGGTTTCTGGTCTTACGTTTAGATCTTTAATCTATTTTGAGTTTATTTTTGTGTATGGTGTTAGAAAGTATTCTAGTTTCATTCTTTTCCAAGTGGTTGACCAGTTTTCCCAGCACCACTTGTTAAAGAGATTGTCTTTAATCCATTGTATATTCTTGCTTCCTTTGTCAAAGATAAGGTGTCCATAGGTGTGTGGATTTATCTCTGGGCTTTCTATTTTGTTCCATTGATCTATATTTCTGTCTTTGTGGCAGTACCATAGTGTCTTGATGACTGTGGCTTTGTAGTAGAGACTGAAGTCAGGTAGATTGGTTCCTCCAGTTCCATTCTTCTTTCTCAAGATTGCTTTGGCTATTTGAGGTTTTTTGTATTTCCATACAAATTGTGAAATTATTTGTTCTAGCTCTGTGAAAAATACCATTGGTAGGTTGATAGGGATTGTATTGAATCTATAGATTGCTCTGTGTAGTATACTCATTTTCACTATATTGATTCTTCTGATCCATGAACATGGTATATTTCTCCATCTGTTAGTGCCCTCTTTGATTTCTTTCACCAGTGTTTTACGGTTTTCTATATATAGGTCTTTAGTTTCTTTAGGTGGATATGTTCCTAAGTATTTTATTCTTTTCATTGCAATAGTGAATGGAATTGTTTCATTAATTTCTCTTTCTATTTTCTCATTATTATAGGAATGCAAGGGATTTCTGTGTGTTGATTTTATATCCTGCAACTTTACTATATTCATTGATTAGCTCTAGTAATTTTCTGGTGGAGTCTTTAGGTTTTCTATGTAGAGGATCATGTCATCTGCAAACAGCGAGAGTTTTACTTCTTTTTTTCCAATTTTGATTCCTTTTATTTCTTTTTTCTGTTCTGATTGCTGTGGCCAAAACTCCCTGGACTTTTTGATTGGTATTTTTTTCTCCTTCTTTATGCTATGACTCTTTCAACCTTAAAATGTAGGATGACTATTGATCCAGAATTCTTTGAATGAGGTTGATCACTATAGTTAGTTTGTTTTAGCTATTAACACTAAACATCAGTTATAATGTGATTCTATATGATATCTTTCCTCTGGTTACAAATAATACAGTGTCAAGTATGGAATTTAGGAAGAAGTCCAGGAGTTTACAGGGTGATAATATTGAAGCAGTGAAGGAGGAAAGTATTTCAGAAGAGGAATATAAAGTTGGAGCTTTAAAAATAATGTAAGAACGTATGTGGCTTGCTTGTCTTGGTTAGAATGTGGGCTCAGATGGTAAGGCCAAGAATTTAAATCATAACAATGGCACACTTAGACGTGTCCTAATCCTACTGCAGAATGTCTATATTTTAAGCAGGTGAGAAAAAAAAAAGTGAAGCAAAGTCTGCAGGTAATATACACAAAGAGCAGAAAAGCTGCAAATGCCATAAAAAGTAGAAATATTGGTGACAGATGTTTTTAGATTATTGGAGGTCCCTTACTGCAGACAGCATCTTTATCATCTCTCTGATACTACCTCTTCCTCGAAGCATGTGACAGGCACCATAATGGCTTTCACAAGTGTGCTAGACAAAGGGATGCTGTGAAATAGCAGCATCCCTTCCACCTAGTACCTTCACAGAAGTCCTGTAAATAACTTTCCTTAATCTAGCCACTCAGCAGGACACAATTTTTTTGAGAAAGAAATCTCAGATCATATCATAGTTTCTCAAAAGAAATACTCTGAAGAAGACTGAGCATTAAACCTTTTATGGCTAGTTGATAAAAGCTTTTAGACATCTCTGTCAATCAGAGAGAAAATTCATATGCCAGATAGTTTATATTCTTTATACTACGTTGACTAGCAGACTGAAAAGAAAGAAAATCACTCAGTCGTGTCTGACTCTTTGCAATGCCATGGACTGTAGCCTACCAGGCTCTTCTGTCCATGGGATTTTCC
The DNA here is from genome assembly GCF_014754425.2 of Oryx dammah. NCBI lineage: Eukaryota > Metazoa > Chordata > Mammalia > Artiodactyla > Bovidae > Oryx > Oryx dammah. The sequence continues at coordinate 55,580,535 of NW_024070205.1, forward strand.
AGGCAAGAATACTGGAGTGGGTTGCCATCAGACTGAATGACATATATATTTTGGTAGGTAGGTAAGCTATAGATACATTTCCTTTTATGTATCACTGATTCATTTAAATAATTGAATTAATAAGCTTCAGTGAGAATAACCAATTCCTGAAGCTATGGAGAGTTCAGAAGCTCCAAAGAGATCTTTTCATAGCTTGAAGGAGCAAGACTGATGTTACAATTTCTGGGACAAGCTAAAAGAAGCAATGTGTAAATCAAATTGAGAAAAATGGGAGGATCAGAAGATAAAGCAAAGCAAGTCATAGATTTTAGGTTGTGTTCAACTTAAATCCATATTCTGGGTGACAAGCTCATACCAAACAGTTATTCATTTTCCAGTGGATTTCTACTTCTAACAAAAATGGAATAGCAGAGACTGGATTTTTCTTTCCACCAGATACAAGCCTAAGTAATTAATTTGTTGTTGCTGTTTAGTCACTCAGTCATGTCTGACTCTTTATGACTATAGCCCACCAGGCTCCTCTGTCCATGGAATATCCCAGGCAGGAATACTGGAGTGGATTGCCATTTCCTTCTCCAGGGGATCTTTCTGACCCAGAGATCGAACCCACTTCTCATGTGTCTTCTGCATTGGCAGGCAGAGTCTTTACCACTGCACCACTTGGGAAGCTGTATGTTGTATCCTGTGCCTTATAAATGTACATATAGTGTACATATAGTGAATGCTCATCCAATGGATGAATGGTCATAAGAAAAAATTAAAACTTTTGCTTCCAATGTAAAGTCAAAAATTGTCTCTATGTACTCAACACATATACTAGAAAATAGAAATGAAAGGCTTTGAGTGGAAGAATTTCTGCCTAAAATGGGAAATAATCTAGTAAAGAGCCTGGGTTTGTAATTGCCTTCAATTACAAATGAGAAATGCCCTGAATGGGATCAAGGAGCAGCTTTCCAAGTTACATCTAAACTTAAATTTTCTTAAAATTTTTTACTCTTTATTGCTCATAAAGCATGCTTTATTCTGTCTTTCTGAGTCCTGAACCACTGGTAAATCAACTATAATTTAAAATATTGTAGCTTTGGTTTGCATTTCTCTAATCTTTAGTGATGTTGAGCATCCTTTTCCTGTGTTTGTTTGCCATCTGTAAATGGTATTGATGATCCTATTTGCAGGGAAGGAATGGAGATGCTGATGTAGAGAATGGACTGTGGACACAGTGGGAGAAGCAGAGTGGGGCAGCTGGAAAAAGTAGCATTGACTTCTATACACTACCATGTGTGAACAGATAGCTTGTGAGAAGTCGCTATATAACACAGGGAGCCCAGCCTGGCATTCTGCAATGACCTAGAGGGGTGGGTTGGGGGAGAGGAGGGTAGTTCAAGTGGAGGTGACATGTATAATTATGGATGACTGGCATTGTTGTATGGCAGAAACCATCACAATATTGCAAAATGATTTTCCTCCAATTAAAAAATAAACTTAAAAAAAAGAGAGAGAGAGAAAAAAAAAAAAACACACACAGCATTTTAGGTATTGTTCTTATTTATCCCAGTGAAGAGTCATTTCTGATGCTATAAACATCAGACGTTCCAGGTCAGTGAGTGGACTTTCTTTTTTTTTTCTCCTGCTTTGGCCAGTCTTCCTTGGCAAAGCTTTCCTCAAGATTACAGACAGAACAAAGGATTCCACAGTGGAAAACCTACACTAGGAGTGACCATCGTTCTCTTCAAATGTCCCAGCTGTCTCTAAGGGCTGTGACAGCTGCCAGCCAGGCAGGAGACAGGAGCTCCTGAGGTGGGGGTGTTTCCCTGCCACATTGTGCTGGATCGGACATAACAAAGGAGCTAACCAGCTGGTGATGCTCAGAAAGCCCCCTCTCTCTCGGTCTATTATATGATGCTGAGAAAGGAAACTCAGGCAAGATCGATACATCCTCTGTGTAGACGTCAAATAGCTTGTGACGTTGGTTCTTCGGAACTGTTTTGAATGAGGATATTCCAGTCTTATGAATTCAACATGAATTTGGCTTGATGCCCCAACAGAATGCAATGTAGGCATAATTTGATCTTCCTGTAATTGTCTGTTTGACTTGGCAATCCAGACGAATTTTTTCCTGTGAAGGGAGACCAGAACGTCACCAGGACAGTGGTTGAGTTAATTAATGAGGCATAATAATGTGCATAATAAAAACTTATAATCTGAATTTTTCTTCCCACTGTTTGCCTCTGTCCTTGTAAAGAACTGCTTGTCTCACTAGAACCCGGGAGTCACCTTTCCTTAAATGAGCCTCTTGTTCTTGTAAACAACATCAAGGGGAAGATAATAACTCAAGAACCATCTGTTTGATTGAGTCCTTGACTTTTTTTTTTCATTTCCCCCCATTGCATGTTAAAGGAAGTAAATAGGGGAAAAATTCTAATTATATTGCTGTTTACTGATTACAGGATAACTTTTATTGTATTTATCTTAAATACCGCTTGGTCCATGCCCAAAACTTTTATCATCACTCTGCTCCTTCACAGCCCCTTCTTTTTTTTTTTCTCTCTCTTTAGCATGTAGCTAATTAGATTTAAGCCTATTCTGAAGTCCAGGGGCTTTGCAGTCCAGGGACACCAATAATCATTTGTTTGCAATGGTGTAAACAGTCAATTGAGAAACAGAAATATTTTCACAGGTACCAATGACAAGAGCATTAAACACAATGCATAATTTATGGCTTTAAGTTCTAGAAATTTTATCTGGTATGGTTGAGTTTGGGGAAATCATTAAATACTCTTTACTATTATAAAAATATGGATTCAACAACTTCGACTCTATAAAGAACTATAAAGTGGTAACTATGTGTGGAGTAGGCACTGAGAGAAACCTGGATGTAGCAACAAGAATATCAGCCTTACATTGACATGAATCCACCACGGGTGTACATGCGTTCCCAAACATGAACCCCCCTCCCACTCCCCTCCCCACAACATCTCAATGTATGGCAAAACCAATACAGAATTGTAAAGTAAAATAAAAAATAAATAAATAAATAAATTTAAAATAATAATAAAAAAAGAATATCAGCCTTGCCCATCACAAGGGATCTCTACTAGGATCAAGTGAGGTTAAATACGTGAATGTTCTCTGTAGATTATAAGAGATTTAGGCTTCCCAGGTGACAGCTGTGGTAAAGAACCTTCCTGCCAATGCAGGAGACACAAGAGATGCAGGTTCAATCCGTGAGTGGGGAAGATCCCCTGCAGAAAGGCAGGGCAACCTACTCTAGTATTCTTGCTGGGAAAATCTCAAGGACAGAGGAGCCTGGTGGGTACAGTCCATAGGGTTGCAAAGAGTCAGACACGACTAAAGTGACTTAGCATGCAGGCACACATAAGAGATTTATTGAGATTATTATCACAGCAAAGCAGCTCATAGTTGCACTGGCCCCTTCATGACCTTAAGGTTGATTGGTTGCCTTACATTTCAGGGTTGGGCAAGGAAATAAGAGTGCACTAGTCAGTTTGGCGGTAGCATTTCTATGGATAATCCTTCCTCAGAGAGAAGAAACATTACTTCCATATTAGGAGTACCAATTGATGCCATTTGGCTCCTGTCATTTAACACATGATTTATTTCCATTGAAAGTCCTTGATTTCACAACACCATATTTTTTTTAAGACTTAGTGCCTTTCTTGAACAAAGTCAAAATTTGTCAAAAGCAACTTTTGTTAAAAAGAGAGCACTAAAAAAAAGAGAGAGAAAGCATAAATACTGTGATGCCTGGCACACTGTGTTACATGCCTGTGTTTGGTTTTCATCATTGCCAAGAGTTTGGAAGTAGAAATGTTACTGGAACACAGGGTTTGGACAGAATGGGTGCATTCCACGTGAGTCACAGGCAATGAAGTCATAATTCAACTTCTAGTCTGATCAACTTCTTGAAAATGAAGCACGTCAGGAAACAACAGTTTTCATCAAAGGAAACATTTAGCCTGTCCTACTGCTAAACCTCAGTTAAGTCACTTTTATGTAGATGTGTAATACCGCTATTAGGTCTGTTATCTTTTCTTTAATCCATTTTCCACCTCTGGGGAATTGTGGCAAATGTGTGTATTTTTCCCAACAACTCTTTAAGAAGTACTTTCTGGAACACTACACTTTTAGATTAAGATTAATTGAAAATTATTTTAAGAATTTAGTCATTAGGATATAGATACCAGAGAGGAAAAAGTGAATATCACTAATAAATACCTCCAGGATATTGCAAAATTTGGGCTTGGTATGACTGTTCTGAGAGGTACAAATGAGACCCAGTGTCTATCTACTAACAGTCTACAATTTTAGACAACAGCAATCCACACAAATCTATGAAAAAAAAAAAACAAAATTAAGATAACATACATTGCATAACAATTCAGGACAAAAATGGTAATAGTGTGTGACAGAGAAAAAGAAAAAAAAAAAGGGAGAAAGTTGGAATTGAGAACTGTTCAGGGAAATCACAGTTTGAGGCTGAGATTGAGTTAAGAATATATCAATTTACTATTACTCAGAAACATTTTGCAAATGATATTTGAAACATGATATAATTCGTGTACATTTTCTTTCGTGGTATTGGTTTCACCAAATTAGGAAAAACCATCCTTGGTAGAGAAAAGTTCAGTTTACAGTCTAATAGTCCAGGTAAGTACTAAACAAAAATTATTCAAAACACAAGTCAGTGAAAGCTAAATGCCATATAAATAGCTAGCTGGAATGATTAGAGAAAATTTAATGAAAATATTGTAATATTTGATATGGGCTTGGGAATCATTTTGGGGATGGCTATTTAATTTTCCTAATCTTTCAATTTTATTTTACTCCTTAACGAATTTCTGGCAACAAAAGTCCAAGGCATGCTTCCAGGCAAGAATTTTGTTTGTTTGTTTTTGGGTTTTTTTTTTTTTTTCTCTAATACATTTTATTGCATTTTTAAATTGGAATACAGTTGCTTTACAATTTTGTGTTCATTTCTGCTGTACAGCAAAACGAATCAACTGCACTGATATACCCCCTCTTTTCTGGATTTCCTTCCCATTTAGGACACCACAGAGGACTGAGTAGAGTTCCCAGTGCTATACAGTAATTTCCTATTAGTTACACATTTTACGCATGTGCAAGCTAAGTCACTTAAGTCATGTCCCACTCTGTGCGACCCTATGGTCTATAGCCCGTCAGGCTCCTCTGTCCATGGGATTCTCCAGGCAAGAACACTGGAATGGGTTGCCATTTCCTATGCCAGGGGAGCTACCTGACCCAAGGATCAAACCCGAATCTCCAGTCTCCTGTATTGGTAGGTGAGTTCTTTACCACTGATGCCACCTGGGAAGCCCATTGAGTTGGACACAACTGAAGCGATTAGCACACATGCACACAGTATGTATGTGTATGTATACATATATATATGTCAATCACAATCTCCCAATCCATCCCACCCCCTTTCCTCCACAGTAGCCATAGGTTTGTTCTCTATGTCTGTGTCTCTATTTCTGCTTTGTAAATAACTTCATCCAGGCAAGAATTTAACGCTTGCAATAGAGCTGGCCTGTCTGCTTGTGCCGTTGCTGGGAGTGCTACCAAAGCCTGCTTCACATGCAGCCAGCCTGCTTCCACAACTTGCCTAGACTGCTCCCCATCTTTTGCATTGGAGCCACATTCCCTGCATTTGTCTCCTTGGCCCTTGGATGCCTTAGCTTCTCTAGCATCAGATTCCGCTCCAATCCCCTACTTCAGCGCCGTTCACCCTTGTCCCGTCTATCCTCGCCAGTCTATCATCTTGCAATCCCTTGCACTTCCTTGATGGATCCCCTCTGCTGAGTGATCCTCCTGCCTTGAGCATACTCCCAATGGTCCATATGAAATGAGCTTCCCTGGTAGCTAATATGGTAAAGAAGTTGCTTGCAATGCAGGAGACCCAGGTTCAATCCCTGGGTCAGGAAGATCCCCTGCCCATTCCAGTATTCTTGCCAGTAAAATTCCATGGGCAGAGAAGCCTAGTGGGCTACCGTCCACGGGGTCACAAAGAGTCACACACAATTGAGAGACTAACACTTTCACTTTCAGCCATGCCCATAGACCCAGGGAAGAAGATTGAGCCTCATCAGACGCACACGTGATCATTCTGCCATCAAATAATTATTTACTGAGCACACGCTATTTATCAGGCTTTATTTAAACAAGTTACTAACAACATAAATAAGGCCCCTGCCTCCATGGAAATCATATTTGAATGAAGGAAGTAGATAATAAGCAAATAAACTAATAATTAATAAGATAAATTCATATAACTAATATAAATACATGCAATGAATAAATACCAGGCAATAATAAAAGTCTGAATTTATTGTTTTCTACATTCACCATCCTCAACACTTTATGTGGATTTAATCTTTAGAACAACTTTATGAAAGAGGGACAATTATTATCCTTTTTTTATAGATGAGGAAACTGAAACTCAACAATGTTAAGAGACTTCCCCAAAGTTTAATAGATGCTAGGGGTTGAGACCAGGACTTAAAAACAGGCAATATGCTGACTCTAGAACTTATACTTTGAAAGCTGAAGAAGTTTGGAGGGGGTATATTTAAACCAAGACTTCAAAGAGATACAGAAGAGAGCAAAAACCCTCTTGGCTTTCCTTTGTCTTTTTGGCAACTGTTCACCCAAGGGAATCCTCCAAATTATATACATCGAGGCCAAGTTTACTAAAGGCTCTTATCCAGATGGGCTTAATTCTAAACTTGGTAAGTCTCAGGGTCTCCGTAGGTCTCCTTCCATCAAAGTACAGAGCACTTTAAGTCCAGGCTGAGGGTGTGGTGTTAGACACCTAAAGAGTTGCAACAAGAAGGATAACTTCCTGCATCCATCCCTTTTCTAGGAGGGATCATGGGCAGCCACTATGTGGATTTTTTTTTCTCTCTGTAGGCTAAAGCAGTGAAAACCCAATGTTCCTCTTAATTTTCTTATCTACAAAATTTTATATGCTTGTTACATCACTTTGCAAAATTGATGAATAATAGAAAACAAAAAAATTGTACTCAATTTCATCACCCAGAAATGTCTTATCCTCCCTGTTATGTGTTTTCTTCCTTTATTTTTTCCATATAAATTATGTGTTGAGCTCATACTGCACATTTGACTTAACATAATATGTAACCTTATGATACACATTTCTGCATGTTAAAGCACATTTAAAAGCTGCATAACATTCTACCATGTGATCATATCACAACCTACAGATAATTCTCTCAGTGTTTGACATTTCAGTTCAGTTCAGTTCAGTTCAGTCCAGTCGCTCAGTTGTGTCCGACTCTTTGCGACCTCATGAACCGCAGCATGCCAGGCCTCCCTGTCCATCACCAACTCTCGGAGTCCACCCAAACCCACTTCCGTCGAGTCAGTGATGCCATCCAACCATGTCATCCTCTGTCGTCCCCTTCTCCTCCTGCCCTCAAACTTTCCCAGCATCAGGGTCTTTTCAAATGAGTCAGCTCTTCGCATCAGGTGGCCAAAGTACTGGAGTTTAGCTTCAACATCAGTCCTTCCAGTGAACACCCAACACTGATCTCCTTTAGGATGGACTGGTTGGATCTCCTTGCAGTCCAAGGGACTCTCAAGAGTCTTCTCCAACACCACAGTTCAAAAGCATCAATTCTTCGGCATTCAGCTTTCTTTATAGTCCAACTCTCACATCCATACATGACCCCTGGAAAAACCATAGCCTTGACTAGATAGACCTTTGTTGGCAAAGTAACATCTCTGCTTTTTAATATGCTGTCTAGGTTGGTTGTAACTTTCCTTCCAAGGAGTAAATGTCTTTTAATTTCATTGCTGCAGTCACCATCTGCAGTGATTTTGGAGCCCCCAAAAATAAAGTCAGCCACTGTTTCCACTGTTTCCCCATCTATTTCCCATGAAGTGATGGGACTAGATGCCATGATCTTCGTTTTCTGAATGTTGAGCTTTAAGCCAACTTTTTCACTCTCCTCTTTCACTTTCATTAAGAGGCTTTTTAATTTCTCTTCACTTTCTGCCATGAGGGTGGTGTCATCTGAATATCTGAGGTTATTGATATTTCTCCCAGCAATCTTGATTCTAGCTTGTGCTTCCTCCACCCCAGTTTTTCTCATGATGTACTGTGCATGTAAGTTAAATAAGCAGGGTGACAATATACAACCTTGATGTACTCCTTTTCCTATTTGGAACCAGTCTGTTGTTCCATGTCCAGTTCTAACTGTTGCTTCCTGAACTGCATACAGATTTCTCAAGAGGCAGGTCAGGTGGTCTGGTAGAATTTTCCATGGTTTATTGTGATCCATACAGTCAAAGGCTTTGGCATAGTCAATAAAGCAGAAATAGATGTTTTTCTGGAACTCTCTTGCTTTTCCCATGATCCAGCGGATGTTGGTAATTTGATCTATGGTTCCTCTGTCCTTTCTAAAACCAGCTTGAACATCTGGAAGTTCACAATTCATGTATTGCTGAAGCCTGGCTTGGAGAATTTTAAACATTACTAGCGTGTGAGATGAGTGCAATTGTGCAGTAGTTTGAGCATTCTTTGGCATTGCCTTTCTTTGGGATTGGAATGAAGACTGACCTTTTCCAGTCCTGTGGCCACTGCTGAGTTTTCCAAATTTGCTGGCATATTGAGTGCAGCACTTTCACAGCATCATCTTTCAGGATTTGAAATAGCTCAACTGGAATTCCATCACCTCCACTAGCTTTGTTCATAGTGATGCTTCCTAAGGCCCACCTGACTTTGGACTTCAGGATGTCTGGCTCTAGGTGAGTGATCACACCATCGTGGTTATCTGGGTCATGAAGATCTTTTTTGTACAGTTCTTCTTTGTTAGACAGTTAGACATTTAGACTGCTATTAATTTTGTACTAATGTAAACAATGAAGAAGTTGATATCTTTTTGTACAAAACTTTTGCTGTTGTTCAGATTATTTCCTTGGGATAAATATGCAAAGTTAAAATTACTGAGCCAAAATGTATGAATGCAATAGTTTATCCATGCATATTTTTAAAACAGTTTCCAAGAATACTATATACATACCTTAACTCCTAACAGATTGCACAGTGTTGCCAGTAAGACTGCATCATTGCTAGCTTTGGAGATTTAGAAAGGGAACCAGAAAACTAAAAAGAAAATTTCCCCTAGTTTGTCATTTTCTCCAGGCCCTGTCTTGAACCAACCATCATAGAGGTTTCCTCCAGAGATTTTGGAACTAAGAGAGAGAAGGGGGGGGGGTTGGCTAAACAGCAGTAGGGAAACATGGAGAGTGGGTAGAATTAGTCTTCACATATAGAAAGTCTACATAAGAAGAAGAATAGGGACCTCTGGCATTTGGAAGAATATCTGTATCATAAAAGAAATCAAACAGAAAGCAAAAATATGCAGCCAATGGCCAATGCTATCAAAAATAAATAAGTCCTTGGATTATAGCATTTTCCCCCAAATAATTTGTTTTTGTTTGGTTTTTACTTTGGAATGGTTTGGCTCATTCCATTGAGTAGTCTTCAGTAGTTTTCTATCTATAAATTCTTTCCTAAGTGTGCTTCTCCTCTGAGCCCTGACTCCAAGGAGCAGTGATTAAGCAATAGGCTGAGGATAATTGGGGGCTGGAGATCTTTAGTCACTGCTAAAGATTTTCTCTAATGTGCTAATGTCCTACAGATCCAGGCAAGATTCTGAAAAGACTAGAAATACAGTTATCTTCATTGGAGCTAATATCTTTACTCATTTTGCCTTTGGCAGCAAGATAAGTTTAATAACTACAATATTTATTATCAACTTTGAACTTAAGGATACCTGTAAACATCTCTCTTGCCTGTCTTTGAAATTAGCCAAGAGTAAATCAGGAATTGTGCCAAACAAGGCAATAGAAAAAAAAAAAATCTATTGGGAAAAAAGGTTGTGGATGAGTCGAATTAAAACCATTCCATTGCCCTCAGAGATGATTTTGAAAATGAAATAAAATAGTTACTGCTGCTTTGAGCCATGACAACATCTCAGAAAACTTGAAAGGCAAAACGCCAGCACGTTAATCAGTCATTAGGGAAAGCAGAGAGTGCTGGAGAAAAAGCAAGAACTACCCTGAAGGAAAGCAAAGAATCACTCACAGAAAAAAATGAAGAAGAATGGGAGATCTGACCAACCGCCCTGCCTCCAGGAAGAGCCAAATTCTCCAAACAAATGGATTTCCCAACTAATACTGGCTGGAACATAATTTCCCTGGCAAAGTTCCACCATGGGAGGAGAGCTCTTTCCCAAGATCAGGGCTAGTAAGGGGGACTTTCCTGATGGGGAACTGTAGGCCATCCGTCACTAGGGCGGCTCCATGCCTTCAAGTGAGTTGGACTAACTGATATTTTAACTTTTGGTCTAGTAAAATTATAAAAATTGGTCATATAAATCTTATTTTTAATATAAATTTTAAACGTCCCCTCTTCAGGCTAGACTGTATGACTTTGTGCTGTGCTGTGCTAAGTCATTTCGGTCATGTCTGACTATTTTCAACCCTATGGATTATATAGCCTGTCAGGCTCCTCTGTCCATGGGATTCTTCAGGCAAGAATACTGGAGTGGGTTGCCATGCCCTCCTCCAGGGGATATTCCTGACCCATGTATTAAACCCACATCTCTTATATCTTCTGCATCGGCAGGCGGGTTCTTTACTATTAGCACCACCTGGGAAGCCCAAGGCTCTATGATGTCATTTCAATCTTTCAAGGCTCTATGATGTTATTTCAACATGATGTTATCTCAATATTTCTAAAACTTGGATGACTGGAGGGAAAGACAGAAGGCTATTCAAAAATTGCTAGGGAAAAAAAAATCCCCTTTTGACTATGAAGGTAGAAACAAAAATTCTAGGTCAGGCAGTCTCGTTAGCTGCTTCTGTGAGGCCTCTTGGTCAATTAAGTTCTCATTATCCTTGGTATTACTGTTGGGCTTCCATAAAATAATCCAGATGCAAGCTTTTTCTCTAATGATATTGTGTTTTGTTTAATAATGTGCCATGGAGGATGGGATATTATAGAAAACTCACCCCACAGTGCTAGCTGGAGGTCTGGTATTTCAGTGGAGAACATCTGGGAGCCCTGGTCCCCAAAATGGTTTTAAGCAGATCTGAGGACAAAGAGCTCAATTCAAAGTCAGTATTGATAGCGAAGTGGACAAATGAGAGAGATCTGAACAAGCCTGGAGAGCCAGCTGGGACGAGGATCCAACTGAAGTCAAAGGAAATAGAAGCAATCTCTGGCAGCTTGGCCTTTCTGAACTTCATTTTTTTAAAGACTGCATTAGATTTTCATCTGAGGCAATTTGTGGGAAAATGGTACTATCTCCTCAAGTCAGATGCCACTGGCTCAGAATAGATGATAAGTGAAGGCCAATGTAGTGTTCAAAGACAGCATTTGGGAAATCCTTAAGCTCTTTGTGTTTAATTGGAATTCCATCTAAAGGCAATAGCTGTTTTAATTTTGTGTTCCACAAGGTTTCATAGGTTTTGTGCAACATAGTTTATTGTGAATAGAAATAATTCTGTTTTCTTATTTGATTAAATACCATCCATATTAGTATTCATTTATACTTCATCTAATGGCTATTAAGGGCTCAGATGCTAAAGAATCTGCCTGCATTGCAGTAGACCCTGGTCCAGTCTCTAGGTCAGGAAGATCCCCTGGAGAAAGGAATAGCTACCCACTCCAGTATTCTTGCCTAGAAATCTCCACAGACAGATGAGCCCAGTGAGCCATAGTCATGGGGTCACAAAGAGTCGGACACAGCTAAGTGACTAACACATTAACCTAGAATAGTTTTCAGTCTATTTTAAAACCTGGTAGAATACACTGTCCACTCAACTACACCATTCCCTCCTCAACTGTCACCCTGACCTCCCATAGCAACTACAGCTGCAACTTTAGGTCACTCTGAATTTTCTCTTTAGATGGTAGATAACCTTTTTTTTTTTTTTTTTTTGTAATCTTTAATTGTTCACTTCGTGCAAACTACTAATATAACAGACAAGATTTGGGTCCAATAATTGATTTTACTCCAAAGACATTTTTTCCAAATTCTCTCAGACATTTCTTCTAACCCTGAAAGTGAAAGTGAAGTCGTTCAGTCGTGTCCAACTCTTTGCTACCCCATGGACTGCAGCCTACCAGGCTCCTCTGTCCATGGGATTCTCCAGGCAAGAATACTAGAGTGGGTTGCCTTTTCCTTCTCCAGGGGATCTTCCCGACCCAGGGATCAAACCCAGGTCTCCTGCATTGCAGGCAGACACTTTAACCTCTGAGCCACCAGGGAAGCCTGAAAAGCCCAAATTAACCATAATCCCTTTTATGGCAAAGAGTATATAGGGCTGAGTAGAAAACAGTGGCAGACTTAGGATCAGACGGACCTGGGTTTTAATATCAGCCTTAACATTTACTTCCCTGGTGGGTCAGACGGTAAAGCGTTTGCCTACAACATGGAAGACCTGGGCTCGATCCCTGGGTCGGGAAGATCTCCTGGAGAAGGAAATGGCACCCCACTCCAATATTCTTGCCTGGAAAATCCCATGGATGGAGGATCCTGGTAGGCTACAGTCCATGGGGTCGCAAAGAGTCGGATAAGACTGAGCAACTTCCCTTTCACTTTAATATTTACAAGGTAGGGACCTTGAAAGTGAAAGTGAAAGCTGTGCAGTAGTGTCAGACTCTTTGTGACCCCATGGACAACACAGTCCATGGAATTCTCCAGGCCAGACTCCTGGAGTGGGTAGTCATTCCCTTCTCCAGAGGATCTTTCCAAGCCAGGGGTCGAACCCAGGTCTCCTGCATTGCAGGTGAATTCTTTACCAGCTGAGCCACCAGGGAAGTCCCCCACACCAGAAAAGCATTAAAACATCAAATCTGCCTGTAGCTTCTGCTATGTGAGTGCTAAAGTTGCTTCAGTCGTGTCCGACTCCTTGCGACCCTATGGACTGTGTAGGCCACCAGGTTCCTCTGTCCGTGGGATTCTCCAGGCAATAATACTAGAATGGGTTGCCATTTCCTCCTCCAGGGGATCTTCTGGATTGAACCTGCATCTCTTATGTCTCCTGCATTGGCCGGCAGTTTCTTTACCACTAGCGCCACCTGGGAATCCTCAAGGGAACTTGGGGTCTCCTCTAACATCTCTGTGCCTGTTTTCACATCTGACAGATGGAGATAGTACCTACCACTAGGCGTGTTGTAAAGAACAAAGGGGAAAGCCGATGTAACTTACATAGCCAATGCCCGGCCTGGTCAATTCTCCCAAGAAGTTTGCTGTTTATTCTCATTTTTGCATCTTCCCTCAGGCATCCTTCTGGCCACTACTCTAAATTCAGCATTTCTTCCACAATGTACCTGCTCTGTTCCCCACAGCTTTCTGGTCTCTTAAGGACATAGTATAGTCATAGATCTTTTAGACACTGTTGGTGGGTCTTGCTTTCCTATAGTTTGGGCTTCTGAATAGTTATTGCCTGACCTCTGGTTCTACACAGAAATCTATGTGGGGTCTGGCCAGGGCAGCATGATAGGAGGACTGGCTCGTGGAACAGAAGAAGCAGCTTTTCCATTCTTCTGATGGAAACCAGAAGAAGCTGTGTAAGTGCTGCCTCCGCCTCCCATTAACAAGAGCTTTAGCTCTTCCACTGAAATGCAGAAATAACAGTATATACATCTAAGGGTTATTAATGAGAACATTCACATACAAAATGCTATAGAGATGGAGGTATTTATGATTACCTGCGTGTCATACCCTTATTTATGAACCATAGCAGCATGTTGCCAGTTCTGTTGTATAATAATAATGTAATTATATAATAACATATTCCATATTTAGCTTATTATATGTCAGAGTCAGAAATCTGTTTGTCACATGTGCCCATAGTCGATTCCTCCCTCCTCTGTGCCAATCAGTCCCCTTGATTTTGTTCCCATTCACCACATGTGAACAAATTGCTTTCAGTATTGTGGGGCATAACTAGCTCTCCTCAAACTCCTACCACAGTGCACAACACAGCACTTGAGACTGCGTGGCTTCCTGCTTTAATTTATTTCTTCTTCTCTCCCTGGACCACATCTTCTAGCTCTTGACTACCATTTTCACTGATTAACCCAATAAAGTTCTGAGGACTCTCTTTGGTCTCTTAGAGTCATTTGCTAATTCTGTGTTAAGAGAAGCACTATTCCTGGCTTCTTGTGGTTGGAGTTGTCACTCAAACCAGGAACCTTATTTATCCTCTGATTCAGCTCACCCCAGTGCAACTAGTTGCACTGCTTTTGCACATGTCTGCAGCCATAAATTTGCATACTTGAATGTCTTCTCCCAGAGGCATGGCTGATGTTTCTAATTAGACTATACATGGGTCACCTAAATGGGGAAGAAGACATCGCCAAATGTAACTGAACCATTGAACTGTTCTCTTATCAGAGATGACAGTAAGACTTGGTCAGGAAAAATTGTGAAAGGCTTTAAAATATGCCATGAAGATTACTGAATTTCTTTTCTAAAGAAAGCTAAGCTTTGTTTAGTATGTATCCTTCTGAGCTATATATGATTCTATGAAGACTGCATTTTTCATTGACTTGGAGCTGTTTTTCAGTCAGTTTAGAAAACAGATGTTAATACTAACCATTCTTATTCATAGAAATTCAAATGAAATTTTCTTCCTGTGGAGGTGAAATTCATATAACCTTGTGCCCATGTCATAAGTCAATTTTGCATCTGTTACACAAACTCATTTCAGCATCATTGATCGCCTGCTCTTTCCATTCTCCTTTGAACAAGTTTTTAGCATCTTATTAGTTGCCTCATTAATTAATAAGTTAAGTAAAATCCTTGACATTTTTCATTTTATGTTTGTATGAAAGTCAAAATTTAACTCTTTTTTCAAAAACAAACGATCACCTAATAAATTTACTTAGACTTTTATTCCCATGGGAAATCACAGACACTGAAGACTGTTTCAGAGAGCACATTCTACACTCAGGCAAACTCTTTACATTATCCCCAAGTGTTATTCTCAGTTGACTTACTTCTATATCTCTAAAAGCATCATGGAAAGAATTTTAGTCTGCCTTCTTGAACTCATCTATATGCAGCTGAATTCTCAAATTGGCATCCTTAAATTTCTACTTTTGTCACCCCGAAATATCCAGATAAACATACTTACTGCTCCTCCTACTTTGTTATTGTCAGTATTCATGAAAAAAGTGAAATTGTTAGTCATTTCTGACTTGTTGTGACCCCATAGACTGTAGCCCACCAGGGTTCTCTGTCCATAGGATTCTCCAGGAAAAATACTGGAGTGGAAAGCCATTCCCTTCTCCTGGGGATCTTCCCTACTTGGATTGAATCCAGGTTTCCTGCTTTGCAGGCAGAGTTTTTACTGTCTGAATCACCAGGAAGCCCGTCAGTGGTCATATTACAGATGAATTTATTGATACATCTAGAAAAGTCCAGAACATCCGATTTTATGGGGAGGAGTCAGAAACTAGGCAGATTTCTATGAGGAAATCCCAGTGAGAGTGACTTTTAGGGAAAGGGGAAAAAAACAGAGAGGGTTGACCTGAATTCTTGGATCCTTATCCAAGCAGAGGGTGTGCTGGATCCCCGGCAGCTGGAGATTGACAGGTAGTGTTCTTATTTTCTTGTCCATCTTTCTAGATGATCTGTGAGTAGAATCTAAGTCAATCTAGTTCATTATATCCTCAACACTTAATCAGTGCTGGAAATATTTGTTATATTAAATTTTTAGTAACTATTTTTTAAATTAATAAATGAATGAGTAAAAAACAAAGCAATGAATTAGAGAAAATAGATTATGAGACAACTGGAAATATCAATTTCTTGGATAATCCAAGGGTGAAAGTGAAAGTGTTAGTCACTCAGTTGTGTCCAACTCTTTGGGACCTCACAGACTGTAGCCCACCAGCCTTCTCTGTCCATAGGATTTTCCAAAAGCAAGAATACTGGAGTAGGATGCCATGCCCTTCTCCAGGGGATCTTCCTGACCTAGGGAAAGAACCCAGGTCTTCCACACTGCAGGCAGATTCTTTACCATTTGAGCTACTCAGGAATTAAATCCAAGGGAAGACTATAGTTTCAAATCCAGCTTCTCACTGTTTCCAAGCCTGACTTGCATTTTTCCCATGCTTATGCTTTTAGTCAGGTTGTGCCTTTGTTTGAAATATCCTCCAAAACCTCCAGACCTATTTAGATACAGAACTCCAGACCTATTTAGATACAGAACTCCAGACCTATTTAGATACAGAACTCATTCTTTCATTATAACCCAAATCCTTTTATAAACCCTTCCATTAGGTTAGTCCCCAAAATATGCCATTATCCATCTTTTATTTTTCAAAGTTCTTTTTCTCCCAGTTTTAGCAATGCATATTTGACATACAGTACTGTGTTAGTTTAAGGTGTGCAATATAATGATTTGACATACATATATTATGAAACGATTATCACAACAGGTTTATTGACACCATCTCATATGGATACAACATTAAATAAATAGAAAAATTTTATTCTCATCATGAGAACTCTTAGAATCTACTTTCACAAAAAGTTTTATATATGATGTACAGCAATGTTAATTGTTTTATCATATCATACATTAGATCCCTAGTAGTTATTTATCTGGTAAATGAAAGTGTATACCTTTTAACAACCTTCATTTCATTCAATTCTCCCACCCCTAAAGCCCCTCCTCTGGTAACCACAAATATCTCTTTTTCTATGAGCTTGTTGTTTGCTCGCTTGTTTGCTTTTGAAGTATGATTGACCTATGACACTATGTTAGTTCCTGGTACACATCATAGTGGTTCAATATTTCTATACATTTTGAAAGGATTACCATGATAAGTCTAGCTACCACCCGTCACCATACAAAGATATTACATAATGATTTGCTATATTTCCCACACTTTGCTTTTCATACCAGTGACTCATTCATTTTGTAATTGAAAGTCTGTAGCTCACAATCTTCTTCATCTATTTCTCTCCTCCCCCTATGTGACATCCCTCTGGCAACCACATATTTGCACTCTTTACCTATACTTTCGTTATACTTGTTCATTTGTTTTATCGTTGGTTATATGTGTTCATTTGTTTTGTTTCTTAGATTCCACATACAAGTGAAATCGTACAGTATTTCTTTTCCTCTGTCTTACTTATTTCACAGCGTAATACCCTGTAGGTGCATCCATGTTTGCCCAAATGGTAAGATTTTATCCTATTATGGCTGAGTAATATTCCATCGTGTGTGTGTATACATATATAATATGTATTCTATTGTGTATATACACATATATACAGTTTTCTTTAGCCATTCACCTGTCGATGGACACATAGGTTGCTTCCGTGTGTCATCTATTGTAAAGAATGCTGCAGCGAATAAGAAGGCACATATCTTTTTGAATTAATATTTTCATTTTCTTCAGATAAATCCCCAAAGTGGAATTTCTGTGCCCTATAGTGGTTTTATTCTTTTTTTTTTTTTTTTTGAGGGTTCTCCAGACTGTTTTCCAGAGTAGCTGCACTGATTTACACTCCTGCCAAGAGGGCACAAGCATTCCTCTTCCCCACATTTTCACCAACGCTTATTTTTGATAATAACCATTCTGACAGGTGTGAGATGATGTCTCATTGAGGTTTTGATTTGTATTTCTCTGATGTTCAGCATCTTTTCATATGCTTATTGCTATTTGCGTGTCTTCTCTAGAAAAATGTCTATTTAAATTTTCTGCCCATTTTTAATTAGATTGCTTTTTTTGATGTTGAGTTGTATGAATTCTTTGCATACTTTGACTATTTTTTTTAATATTTTATTTTTACTTTATTTTACTTTACAATACTGTATTGGTTTTGCCACACATTGACATGAATCCACCATGGGTGTATACAAGCTCCCAATCCTGAATCCCCCTCCCACCTCCCACACCATACCATCCCTCTGGATCATCCCCACGCACCAGCCCCAAGCATCCTGTATCCTGTATCGAACATAGACTGGCACTTCGTTTCTTACATGATAGTATACATGTTTCAAAGCCATTCCCCCAAATCATCCCACCCTCTCCCTCTCCCCCAGAGTCCAAAAGTCCATTCTATACATTTGTGTCTCCTTTGCTCTCTTGCATAAAGGGTCATCATTACCATCTTTCTAAATTCCGTATATATGTGTCAGTATACTGTATTGGTGTTTTTCTTTCTGGCTTACTTCACTCTGTATAATCGGCTCCAGTTTCATCCATCTCATTAGAACTGATTCAAATGTATTCTTTTTAATGGCTGAGTAATTCTCCATTGTGTATATGTACCACAGCTTTGTTATCCATTCATCTGCTGATGGACATCTAGGTTGTTTCCATGTCCTGGCTATTATAAACAGTGCTGCGATGAACATTGGGGTACATGTGTCTCTTTCAATCATACTTTGACTATTAATTCCATATCAGAAGTATCATTTGGAAATATCTTCTCCCATTCAGTAGACAGCATTTTTGTTTTGGTAGTACTTTCTTTCTACTATGCAGAGATTTCTAGTTTGATGTAGCCTGATTTGTTCAGTTTTCCTTTTGTTTCTCTTGCCTGGAGAGAAATATGCAAAAGAACTGCTAAGATTGATGTCAAAGAATGTTCTGCCTATTTTCTTCTAGAAGTTTAATGGTTTCAGGTCTTACACATAAGTCTTTAATCCACTTTGAGGTGTGTTTTGGGTTTATTATTTGAGAAAGTAGCCCATTTTTATTCTTTTGCATGTAGCTATTCAGTTTCCCCAACACCATTTATTGAAGAGGCTGTTTATCCCCATTGTATATTCTCACCTGCTTTGTTGTAGAGTAATTTCTCTTATAACTGTGAGTTCCTTTTAGGCTTTCTATAGTGTTCCATTAATTCATGTGTCTGTTTTTGTGCCAATACCATACTGTTTTTTGATTAGTGAAGCTCTGTAGTATAGTTTGAAATCAGGGCTTGTGATACCTCTTGGTTTTCCTTCTTTCTCAAGGTTGTTTTTTGCAATTGAGGGTCTTTGTGTTTCCATACAGATTTTAGGGTTATTTATTTTAGTTCTGTGTAAAATTCCTTTGGCATTAATAGGTATTGCATTGAATCTGTAGATTGCCTTGGATAATATAGTCATTTTAACAATATTAATTCTTCTAGTCAGTTAGCAGAGTATAGTTTGTGTCACCTTCAACTTCTTTCTTCAGTGTCTTATATGCCATCATATAAAGCATCTCTGAATCTGATACAGATTTTGAGGTTTATCTCAGTGTACCACGTTACCACTATGTACTTACGGATCCCTCCCTCCAAAAAAAGGTTTTTGAGAACAAAGACTGTCTTACCTCTCTATTCCTTGAAATGCCGAGATGATTTTCTTATACATAGGAGGCTTTCAACAAAATGGTCTTGAATTAATGAATGAATAACTGAACAAGTGGACATATCTATACCATTTGTTGCAGTTATCTCCACCAGATGTAGAGGGGCAAATTTAGACCATTACCAGAATATCACAAATTGAAACAAACTTCAAAGCCCTTCTCTGAAGAAACTTATGCTCAAGATCCAGACTTACTTGTTCCTGGGAGTTTAGCCATCTAGAGCTTCTTCAACATTTCCATTTTTCTCTGTTTTACTGCTGCTAGTAAACATGCAAATCTTCAAAGCTCTTGCATAGACTCTTTAAGAGATGTGCTGTTGAAAGGAGCATGTTCCCCTATTGACCTTTACCAGCAAGGCTGCTGTGCAGAGAATGTTGCAAATACACTGCATGCCATGGTAACACCAGACCCACATGTTCTGCACCGATGGACGGTGGTTTATAAAGTACTGTAAATACTTGCAAGGATAATGTTAGAACATGAAGGATGAGCTTTTTTAAAAAACACACATGGATGAATTAACTATTTGGTTTCTCAGTAACGCTACTTATTTTCAATTAGGTTATTTAATATGATTAAAATATTTGAAATAAAGGACACAAGTTCTTTGCTTTCTCTTTTCAGAAAAAAGAATGCTTTAAAGTTGCTTGTCCTATGCCTTTTAGTCATAGTTGTGACTGGATCATGAAGAAACCATCTACATACAACCCAGAAGACCTGCAACTGTGTAATAGCATGAGAACACTGGTTGATAAGGTGGAGAAACCTTCTCATGATTGCTGTAAATCAGAGATCCTAATTTGGGATGGGACCACAAATTCAGTTTTGTTGGAGTATCTTTCCTAAACAACTTAGAGTTAACTTGTCTACACCACAAGGGAATTATTTGCTGGTAGGTCTATTTGAAGGATAGCCAGACCCACCTTATCTCATTAGCTTCTACATTTGTTGGAGCTGTTAGCTTAGGAGAATATGAGTCACAAAAGAAGTTTGGAGGTGCAGGTGACATCAATGGTTGCCAAAACCCACTTGGAAAAGCTATCCACCCTCATTTGCAGGAGTCTGACCTCCACAGCAGCCGTCATAGCAATCCTTTCCCAGTTGTTCCAAACTCAACTGGGGCCCATGTCTTGGCCCTCTGGTTTTTCAGGGAGCCTGTCCATGCAAGGAATATCCAGCACAAGGGCTGTTGCAAGCTGTCTTCCTGATTTAGAAGACTCAGGGGAGAAACAAAAGCCATCTATAAAGGCCTTTTAATTTTTAACATAAGCTTCGGCTTGAGTTGTACAGTTATCTCATTGGTCATCTTGATCTGAAGTCCATTCCATTCCCCAAATTCATCAGTGTGTAACTGCCACAGCTGTGGAGACTTTGGCACCTGCAGGGTACCCCAAGAGGGGCTCTCCAAACAGATGGTTTTATAGGCAGTGAGCCTAATGGCAAAAAATTCAAGATTTGTTTTTCAAATAAGTGCATGTTAAGTGAAAAAAAAAAAAAAAAAAAAACCTTTACAATGTCAATGAACCAGAGAAAGTTTTGTTGGTTAAAAGATGCCTTATGAAAAATCTATCATACACCTTTGATTTAGAAATATAAAGAGAAACAGATTGACTTAGACTTAAATAAGGGGCAGAAAGACAAGAAAAATGACAGTCTCTAATGATTGTCGTACCTATGTTCTGATTAAGGACTCCTTCCAGCTATAATGTTTGTCTCTAATGAAGAAGTGTTTCTCAGTTTAGAAGCTAATTTCCAGAAATCAATTCAGAGGCCAGAACATGTCTTGGGTTTAGGTCGTGTGTCTGCTCACTTTGCTTCAAATCTCAGAGGGCCATAAACTCAAGTGAAAGCAGGACTGGATTAGAAATCAACGGCTTTGAGCTCTGAACCATATCCTTCTGATACGTTGCTTTGAGGTCCCTGATTTCTACTATTCATGCTTCAGTTGTCACATGGGTTGGTAGAACCAGAAGTTGGTAGAACACTGAACAGGTGCTAAGATCTGAGCTCTGTAGAGATGGGCATCCCAGCCATGACTGTCAGCAGAGAGGCAAAAAGGAGAAACATACTACTCCTAGACAGTGTTGGCATGTAAGATATCCCCTCATGCTAACACAGCTATTCTGGCAGCACACAGCTCCTTACCCCTACCCCCGCAAAAGTAACTTCCAATGGTTTCTGAGAATAAGTGGTCACTATGCTTTTCTCCCTCTCCTCTACCCAAACATAAATGACTCCTTATTTTACACACAAAGGCAGCTAATGAGAGATTTTGTTGAAAGAAAAAAAAAATCAACATTTTTCAAAGATTTTTTCATTTTGAAATTTTTATTTTAAAATAGTATATATTATAGAGTAGAAAAGAAAACTTAGGTGAACTTCAGTGATTAAACAGGATACTTCGAAAACTTTTAAATTTTTCTTAGACTTTAAAACTAGATGCAAATCTAGGTTTCAAAGCTGGCTAAATTCCAGGTTTGTACTGCAAGATGCTAAATAAGCAGATATCAACATTTCTCAACTTTTCACTGCATTGTTAGTACCAGTCTATATTTGCATTTTTAATAGTGAAAAATGTACTAAACCACATGGCTTGGAAATGAATTGCTGCACACCTTTCAGCTGGAGGCCATGCAGTGTAGTAGAGAAAGACAGTGTATGAAACACAAAGAAACTGGAAGGATGGTCTCTGCTGTACCCTAACAGCCAGGTTTCCTGGGGCAAGTTTCTTAGCTCCTTTAACTTCAGTTTTCTCATCTCAAATTTTACAAAATGACTTTACTGTCTTGCTTACCTCTGAAGTTAAAAAGAAAAGGTATTGTGGAGGGAGGTCCAAGAGGGAGAGGATATATATATACATACAGCTGATCACTTCATTTGCAGCAGAAACTAACACGGCATTGTAAAACAATTACACTGCAATTAAAAAGAATACATTAAACATTCTCTATGAAATTCTAAAATCATGAATATGCATCTTTTAGTATCTCTCTGGTAGTCCAGTGGTTAGGACTTCACCTTCCAATGCAGAGGCTACAGGCTTGATTCCTGGTCAGAGAGCTATGATACTATATAGTGCAGAGCCAAAACACACACACACACACACAAAAACAGAAGCAATGTTGTAAAAAATTCAATAAAGACAAGAAAAATGGATTTAAAAAATAAGTATATATCATTCATATCTAAAACTCCTCTAAAAAAGCAACTTTGGTGAAAGATTGACTTGCTGATTGAGTCCTCATGATTTTTGTAGAAGAAGAGACACAGATCCATTAATGGGTGAACTCCTCAGCCAGATTTAGACACTCAAACTGAAGGAATAAGCTTTTAGTAAGTGTATCTTCATGGTTCGCCCAACGCTTTATTAAGGTAAGATTCCCATCTCCTGTGAGGTCCCCTTTTCTCCATTCAATTCCAATCACCTCCACAGAGGACCCCATGTCTGAACTGGTCATCCTTTAAGAAGCACAGGTACAGTGCTTCCTGAATGATCTCTTTATGTGCCCTGTGATGGGACCAAATGACTGGTATTTGGGTAAACACAAATCAGAGCAGCCTAAAATAAAGTCTAAAAGTCTTTGACATACCCTATTTTGTGACCAAAATGCAAATAAGTTTAGCATTTGACTCCATATATATTATGATTTTTTAAAACAAAAAATTTTAAATGGAGACAAAATTTTAGTAATCATTATTTTTTCAGCAAAATGAACCATAGTTTTGCTTTAGCTATCTTCTCCTTCTCCCTCTCCCCACAATTTCACCTAACCCAAGAGTATCTTTCTTAAGAATTATGTCCCCAAATTCTCTCTCCTTGAGGGCCTTGCATTTCAATAAGATCTCTTAAAAACAAAATTCTAGAAAATAGTACAGTTAGGTGAGGGAACAGCCAGTGTAGGGAAATTCTTTTTCATAGAATTTGATCTTAAGGAGTTTGATCTCATAGAGTTTAATCTCGAGGAGATAAACCAGTCATTCCTAAAGGAAATCAAACCTAAATACTCATTGGAAGGACTTATGCTGAAGCTGAAGCTCTAATACTTTGGCCACCTGATGCGAAGAGCTGACTCATTGGAAAAGATCCTGATAGTGGGAAAGATTGAGGGCAGGAAGAGAAGGAGGCAGCAGAGGATGAGATGATTGGATGACATTATCGACTCAATGGACATGAGTTTGAGTAAACTCTGGGAGACAGTGAAAAAAACAGGGAAGCCTGGCATGCTGCCATCCATGGGGTCACAAAGAGTCAGACATGACTGGGCAACTGAACACCAAACTTCTCCAAGCAACTGATGGGATTCCTGGGCAACTCAGCTTACAGACTCAGTCTAGCCACCTTCTTGGGGAAGACCTACAGGCAGCTGTCCATATTCTCAGGGCTACTGGGGAGAGAGTAACCCAGAATGTGGTACTTCATCTCTGAAATATCACTGTCCTCTGAGAAATATGTGTCTGGGTTAGTCCTGCCCAGAGATGAGGTTCCTGAGTAGAACTTTTTGCTTTTTGCACAACTCATTCCTTGATTCCCCGGGAAGAGACTGTAGATTTGCCAAATGTGCTATGGCTCAGGAGGGGAAGACTAGAAAGTGCTGGACTCTGTTCTGCCCAGTGTCATCCATGGCAGGAACAACAGCACCATATCTGACTGATGAGGGGTCGCGTGCAGTCGCCTCACATACAAAACATAACACATGTGCAAAGCGAAGGCAGGCCTCAGTCTCCCACTGAGGGACAGCAGACAGTGTCTGCCTGCACAATCCATCTCCAGGGCATGTGTGAGGGAGGCGGAGTGGAATGGGGTAATGTGAAACATAAAAACGTACAGCTGAAACCCAGAGTCACAACTGCAAATGGCCCTTAACCAGCACCAGGCCTCATCTGCTGGGAGTGTTTGAAGTCTGTAGACAGAGGCCGGTGCCATTCCACTCTAATTTCTCTTGCTGGAGCTCATCAGCTGTGGAATGCAGAGAGACTAAGCCTCTGGCTACGGCCTGCTGTCAGGAACCAAAACCAGGTCCACGGGATGGGGCAGTGTGTGCCCTAGATGACCCAGCTGTCTCCCACCAGCAAGAAATTCAAAAGGGGGCTGGCAGAGGTGCCCACGAGGTGAAGGACTGTGACTGGGTCTGTTTGTCAGGTGGAGGAAAAGCAAGTCAGGTTGTGAAGATGGAAAACAGAGTCTTATAGACAAGGGGCAAATGAGGATCTAGAGCAGAGACTTCTCAGAGATATCCTCTGAGCTCTTGCCTTCAGAAGGGTCCCCAGAGAGAAGAGTGGAAGCTTGGTGTTTGATGGGACATTCTTCTTTCTCCAGGGTGCTCTCTTGGGAAGGGTTGTGCAGTCTGAACACTGTCTTCTGTCCTTTCTGCATTATCAAAACACCAGAAGCTCCAATTGCTAAGGGAACCTTACCTAAAATCTCTGATCCATGTCATCCTGGAGTTGCTGGTAATTAATGTTATGGTTCAACTCAATCCCCTGTCCTGGACCAGGCCTCCAAACTGCAGAGGTTCCTCAATCTCTTCTGCATGAACTCTGGGCATTTCCGGATCTACTCTTCATTCATTTTTCAAGAACTTTCTGGCCCTTCGTACAATAACAAAACATTGAGATTTTCTTATTTCTGTGTTAGTTTTGTATTTATAGGGAGCTTTTCTGTGACTAGAATCAAGAAAATAAACCTACAGACAAATCCTACAAAAATATAGGTCATATTCCTTTCAAAACATCTAGCCCTTACTTAGCCATCTGCATTATCATGCTGTTAAGGGAGAGATTCTTTATTTTCATTCCTTCTTTCATTCATTCACCAATTACATATGGAGATATATTATGTGTCAGTTTCGTTCCAGTTGCAGATCAATTTCTGCTTAAAAGTAGATTCTTAAAGAGTAGTGTGCTTTTCAACAACCAGAACCTCAGTTTATTTATTACGGGCAATTCTCAGTAAATAATTTGGAAATGTACATGGTCCTGTCAACTACTGATCTCCCAGAGAAAATTTGTTTAGCCAAGATTCCATGTATTTTTAGTCATTCTGTCTAAAACATAAATTATGTCCAGAGCAGACAGTTATAGGTTTGCTTCTCTCTGCTTTTCCTCTCTAAATTCAATTTAAAACCTTGGAAATAATTTAAGACACAACCAAAAGAGAATCTTGGAAGGTAGACACACAAAGGAAACCTGATTAGGGACTCTAGCACTGAAGGAAAAACATAACACAGTCCCAGTGCCTCTTACAAACTCCTACCCAGCAGAAGAAGGCAACCCAGAGCCTGTTTCCTCACAGCTAATATAGCAAAAAAAGGTGGCCCAGGTAGAGCCATTCCTACCTAGGAGGCAAGACCAGCAGCTCTAGCAAGAGATCCCCACTGACAACACATGACCAGGGGGAACACTGTCCTTTTCACCAGAACTGGGATTCTCTTCACCTGCCCAGAGATGGTTGACAGTGTATCAAGTGGGAATCTCACCACAATAATCACTCTGGTTTAAGAAACATTCTATATCTCCTCTAGACTTGAGCATTTCCTTACCATCAAGAAATACTAGGCAGCTAGGAATGCCTGCAAAGGGGATTCTGCCATAATAAGGGGCCAACTCGGGAAGCTCCTTGTCCCCACAGACCTGAGACTCCCTGCAGCTCCTGCCCCTAAGACAACAGGTGACCCGGCAGCATCCAGAAGAGAGAACCTCGGCACAACAGATGTCCTGGACTAGGAAGCCTCTTCTTTCCAGTGGACCAGACACTCCCTTACTTTACCACCGTACATGCAGCCTGGAAAAATCTGTACATTTCCTAGAAGCAACCAATGACAGTCTCATCTGCATCAGATACACCAAGCAGACCAAATTAGCATAGCAAAAGTGAAATAAGCTTGCCATTGGAACCACAGCCCACAGTGGGTCGTGGCCACAAAAGTAGGCCACAATCTGTATGTTGAACCTAAACAGAATCACCTGTTAAAATAAAAGATTTATATATAAGCCACAGTTTTCTGACATGATAGTTCAAATGTCCAGGATACAGTAGGAAATCACTTGTCAGGAAAATCACAACTTGAATGGCAAAACACCATTAAATGATGCTGCCATCAGAATGAGAGAAATGTCAGCATTATCTGAGAGGAAGTTTAAAGCAGCCATCATAAAAATGCTTTAATACACAATCATAAACTATGTTGAGACAAATGGGAAAAAAATAACTAGAAAGTGTGATGAGAAAATAGAAGCTATCATAAATGAACCAGATGTAAATTACGTGAAAAAATACACTAATAAAAATTTTGAAACTTGCTGGATATGCTCAGTAGTAGAGTTGAGGTGACAGAGCACAGAACTGGTGAATTTACCTAGTCTGAACAATAGAGATAAAAGAGACTGGGGGAAAAAATGAACAGAGCCTCAGTGACCCATGCAAAAATGACAAAAAAGATTTAATATTGGATATCCTAAAAGGGGAGGAGAACCAGAATGGAACATAAAGAGTATTTGAAGAAATAATGTCTGAAAACTTCCCAGGTTTGGAGAAATATAGATAGAAATATAGGTAGATTGATTGATTTCAACAATCTGAGCAAACTCAAAGACAGCCACACCAAAACAACTTCTGAACAATAAAGACAAAGGAAAAACCTTGAGCACATTCTGAGAGAAAGAGTTTATGAGGAAAAAACCATGCCGGTGACAGCAAATTTCTCATCTGAAACCACAGAAACTAGAAGAAAGTGGCACATTTTTCAACTGGTGAAAGAAACCCTAACACTGTCAAATGCAGATTCTGTGTCCTGGGAAACTATCCTTCCGAAATGATGAGGGGGATACAGACACTTTCAGGTGAAAGAAAGCTAAAAAATTTCCTTACTAGACCTACTCTAAAAGGGACACAAATGCAAGTAAGTCCCAAATTTTACCTGAAGCGGGAAAATGTTTATATCTGTAGGCTGTTCACAAGTCATATGCTCAGCACTTAAAAAAAGTATGGAATGAGAAACAACATAAGAACACTGTAAATCAATTAAGACAGAATCCTAAATATTCAAGTAACCAGTGGGAAGGCAAGGAAAGATATCTAGAAGGAAAAAAAAAAAACAAAGGAAACAAATAATAAAATGGCTGACTAAAGCTCTAATATATCAACAATTACTTTAAATATATTGACAGAAAGGCTAAATAGGTCAATTAAAAGGCAAAGATTGGTAAGATGAGTTTAAGAAAAAAAAAAAGTATACACCAACCCAACCAAACCCTGTTTACAAGAAACTCACTTTAAATTCAACAATTAGACTAATGTAAAAATATAGAAAAAGATATTCCATGAAAGCACTACTCATAATGAAATGCAAGGATTGTCTTATTAATATTAAAATTGGATAGACGTGACTTCAGCAGAGATATTTACTAGAGGCAAAAAAAAACAAACATTAAGTAATAATTAAAGAATCTATCTACAAGGAAGATACAACCATTCTAGTGTGTATACACCCCAAAAAATGAGCTTCAAAATACACAAAACATATTCTGATAAAGCTGAAAGAAGAAATAGATAAGTTCTCACTGGGCACTTCAAAACTCACCTATCAGCTTCGGGAGAGGTGGGAAACCAGAAGGGGGAGCTCTTATGCCCTACCTTGATAACCAAGCCCAACAAGAAGACTCCTTCTCTGGCAAGGTCTCAGCCAATGAAATGCCTGTTTCTTTACTACATTCTTCCCAACTTCTTTTCTTCTAGGTAAAAATGCTCTCCTTCCCTTGTGCTGTAGGGACCTGCACATGGATTTCCATGGTTGCAGACCCCAAATTGCAATTTTCTGCTGATCCTGGATAAACCTATATTTGTTGGAGAAATATTTGGCAGGTGGCTCAGACAATAAAGAATCCACCCTTAATGCAGGAAACCTGGGTCGGAAAGGTCCCCTGGAGGAAGGAATGGCCACCCACTCCAGTATTCTGCCCTGAAGAATTCCATGGACAGAGGAGACTGGCAGGCCACAGTCCATGGGGTCGAAAAGAGCTAGACATGACTGAGCAACTGACACTTTATTTCAGGTCAACATAATAATTTATACAACTATGTCACAGAAAATCAACAAGGATATGAAGGATCTGAACAACACAGTCAAGCAACAGGATCTAATTCCTACATATAACCCAATAATAGGTGAATACACACTTTTTTCCAAATGAGAAGAATATGTTCACCAAGATATTAATAAATTATATCTTGGGCCATAAAACAAATCTCAACATTTTTAAAAGAATTGCAATTATATAAAATATGTTCTCTGAACAAAATGGAACAAACCTAGAAACTGGTAACAGAAAGACAAGAGAAAAATTTCCAAACATTTGGAAATTAAACTCCAGGCTCTTAAGTCATCTGTAGGTAAAAGAGCAGTCTCAAATGCATATTTGAAATATGAAATATGTATTTGACATGTTAAAATACAGATAATGAAATGAAAATGAAAACATAACATCAAATATTCAGAATATAGGTAAATCTGTCCCGAGAGAAATGTATAGCACTAAATGCCTGTAGAACAGATATTTCAGTAAAGAGAATATTGACAAGAAAATAAACACATGGAAAGATAATAACATCAATAGTTATTAAGGAGATGCAGATTAAAACCACAGTAATCTATGTCTATGCACGCTTTAAATTGGTTAAAAGGAAAAGTAGTGATAACAGAAATATCTCAAATTTAATATAATCTAAGCACCTTCCTCAAAATATTAGAAAAATAAGAGCAAAATAAATTTAA
Source organism: Oryx dammah (assembly GCF_014754425.2). Lineage (NCBI taxonomy): Eukaryota > Metazoa > Chordata > Mammalia > Artiodactyla > Bovidae > Oryx > Oryx dammah. Next base: position 55,609,749 of record NW_024070205.1, read on the forward strand.
AAAACAAACAGAAAGAATAGAGATAAGAGAAATCATCTAACTTTAAAAAAGTAAAACAGAAAAAAATCAATAAAACCAAAAGCTTGTTCTTCAAAAATATTAATGAAGCTTACAAACCTCTAGAAAGACTGATTGGGGTTGGAGTGGAGGAAAGAAATGGGAATAAAGGGGAATATTATAATACTGCAGACCCTCCAACCATTAAAAGGATAATAAGGTAATAGTATAAAAAGCATTGTAGTAAAAAATTTAATACCTTTTAAGAGATGGACCAATTCCCTGAAAAATCACCAACCAAAAAACCCAACCAAGATTAGACATTATAAACATTCCTATAACCATTAAAGAAATTGAATTCATGATTTAAAAGCTCTGCTAAAGGAAACTTCCAGACCAAAATGGTGTTACTAGAGAATTCTACCAAACTTTTAAAGAATAAACACCAGTTTTACACAATCTCTTCTAGATATCAGAAGAGGAATGAACATTTACCAACTTATCTTATAAAACCAGTGTTACAAATATATTTAGAGAAAATAGCATCCATTCCCCATCTCCAAAAGAAAAATGCCCTACACTGTCTCTCATGGTTTAAAGTGGACATTCATAGGTGAAAAAATAATAATAAAGTAAACCCAACTTCAAAGTAGACCTAATACCTCACACAAAAATTAACTCAGAGTGAATTATAGACTTACATGCAAAATGCAAAAATGTAAATTTTTAGGGAAAAAAGCATGGGAGAAAATCTTTAGGATTTAAGGCTAGACAAATATAATATTTGGAGAAGGAAATGGCAACCCATTCCACGATTCTTGCCTGAGAAATCGATGGACACATGAGCCTGGTGGGCTACACAGTTCATGGCATCACAAAAGAGTCAGACAGGACTTAGCAACTAAACAACAACAAACATAATATTACTTAAACCTGATATCAAAAGCATGATCCATAAAAGAAAAACTTGATAAATTGTACCTCATCAAATTTAAGATTTTGCCTTTAGGAACATGGAAAAACAAATTTTAAGCTGAGGTAAAATACTTGCAAATTTCATGTGTGCCAAAAGAATTGTATCTAGAACATATAACGAACTCTCAAAACTCAGCAGTCAAGAAAGAGAAAAAAAATCTAATTTCAAAAAGGGAAAAAGACATATGCAAATATTTCAGTAAAGAGAATACTGATATGGCAAGTAAGCACATGGAAAATAATAACATCAGTTGCTCTCCAGGAGCTGCAGGTTAAAACCCCAGTGAGCTACTTCTATACACTCTTTACACTGGTTAAAAGGAAAAATAATAATAGCAGAAAATGCTGTATGTGAGAAAATTAGATAATCCATAGATTGCCTGACAGAATATAAAATGATATAGCCACTCTGGAAAATAGTTCAGCCATTTCTTATAAAACTAAGCATGTAATTATCAAACAACCCAGTCGTTGCATTTGGTGTATTTATCCCAAAGAAATAGAAAACCTGTATTCATGCAAAAACTTGTACTCAAATATTCAGAGCAGCTTTACTTATAATAGCCAAATTAAAGACAACTCATATATTCTTCAGTGGATGGATGGTTAGACAAAATATAGTACATCCATCCATACTATGGAATACTACTCAACAATCAAAAGAGTGCACTCTTGATACAAATAGCAATTGGATAAGCCTCAAGAGAATTACAGTGAGTGAAAAAATAAACCCTCCAAAGGTACATATTATATGTTCCATCTATATAACCTTTATTAAAGAAAAATAGAAATGGAGAGCAGGTATAGTGAGTGGTTTCCCAAGTAAGTGAGAAGCAGGCAGGTGTGACCATGAAAAGCATTGAGGTAATGAGACTCTTGTCATTATAGATATGTGTGATATACATGCCTATATACTTATACATGTCATAAAATTGTACTGAACTAAATACACACACACACAAATGAGCACAACTTACTTATTTTATACCTAATAAATTGTACCTCTTAATCTCCTTCCCCCATGTTGCCTTTCCCCACCCTTCTCCCCACTGGTAACCACTGCTTTGTTCTCTGTATCTGTGAGTCCATTTCTGTTTTGTTATATTAAATATTTGTTCACTTGTTTTATTTTTTAGATTCCACATATAAGTGAAGGGGCTTCCCTGGTGGCTCAGAGGGTAAAGAATCTGCCTGCAATGCAGGAGACCCAGATATAATCCCTGGGTCACAAAGATCCCCTGGAGAAGGGAATGGCTACCCACTCCAGTATTCTTTCATGGAGAATTCCATGGACAGAGGAGCCTGGCGGGCTACAGTCCAAGAAACTGCAGAGTCAGACATGGCTGAACAACTAACACTTTCACAATGAGTGAAAACAAACAGTATGTGTCTTTCTCTGTCTGACTTATTTCACTAAGCATAATTCCCTTCATGTCTGGATGTAATATATGGCACAGGAAATATAGCCAATATGTTATAATAACTTTATATGGAGTGTAATCTATAAAATATCATATCACTATATTGTACAGCTGAGATTAATATAATACTGTCAGTCAGCTATACTTCAATAAAACAAAACAAAAAGGAAACCAAAACAAGCACAGTAAAATTCAGAAAATGTGTAGGAAGAGTATAAAAACCACTCTTAGTTCATGGGCCGTATCCACAGAGAAGCCTGTTGAAGAGAACTGAAATGATTCTCACTTCCATGAGGACATAAATAAGGCCACGTTACTGGGAAGGACTTTAGGTAAGACATCCGAACTACTAGGTCATTGTAAAGGATGGAAGACAACAATGACAACCACAAATTAAGGGAAACGATGGGGAATGGCTTAGAGGAAACAATTTCTCTCTGCCATTTGTGCCACTAGTATTTAGCATGAGGAAATGAAGAATGGCGGGCCAGTTTAGGAAGACTTTAATGGGGTTGAAACAGTGATCCTTAAGAAATCGTTCTAAAGAGTTTTGTAAAGTTATGCTCTCTTTTACGTGGTTTTAAGGTGACTTTATATTTTTTTATTATGAGTTTAAATATTTATAGAGGATGAAATTAATGTGTCAATACTGACATGTGGACAGCTGACCTTAGTTCAAGAATATCTGCACCAGGAGCATTTACATGTTAATAAGGGATCAGGCATTTTAAATAGTTGTATTTCAATTACATCTAGGTATTTTGAGATATTTGGGGATAGGTAGATTGTCATACTTCCTCTAAAATTTTAGATCACTTAACATTTAAGCTACTAAGTTATATGAGGCCTGAATTTATCTACTGTAATTAATTCCTGTCCTTAAATTTAGACTCACTCTTTTTTCTTTCTTTTTTTCATCTTGACAGTATTTTATAATTTTCTCTCACCTGCCATGCAATTCTTTCTTTTGCCTTATCTATTATTATTAACATAAATGGAATCATGCTCGTGTAAGCTTGATTGCCACTGTCTTTTAAAATTGCTTAAGAAAGGACATGATTAGAAAATATAAATTTGGCTTACACAAAACATCTAGAACTTATCTATTTCCATCATAAAATTTCTATCCAAATAGCCTTTCCTTCAGAATTTACTTCTTTTAATTTATTTTTTAATTGGAGGAAAATTGCTTTACAATGTTATCTGGGTTTCGGCTGTACAACAACATGAATAAGCCATAATTAAAGATAAATCCCCTCCCTCATGAGGCTCCTTCCCCCTCCCCCTAGGATCCTGCACAGTATGTGGGATCTTAGTTTCCTGACCAGGAATCAAACCCAAGTCCTTTGCATTGGAAACACAGTCTTAACCACTGGACAGCCAGGGAAGTCTTAGACTCACTCTTTTAAGAAAGGAAAATTTGTTTTTCTAAGTTGTTATTATTGTTCAGCCACTCAGTCATGTCTGACTCTTTGCAACCCCATGGACTACAGCATGGCAGGCTTTCCTGTCCTTCACTATCTCCCAGAGTTTGCTCAACCTCAGTCCATTGAGTCAAACATCCTATCCAACCATCTAATCTTCTGTCATCCCCTGCTCTTCCTGCCTTTAATCTTTCCCAGCATCAGGGTCTTTTTCAATAAGTTGGCAGTTTGCATCAGGTGGCTAAAGTATTGGAGCTTCAGCTTCAACATCAGTCCTTCCAATGAATAGTCAGGGTTGATTTCCTTCAGGATTGACTGGTTTGATATCCTTGCAGTCCAAGAGACTCTCAAGAGTCTTCTCCCACACCACAGCTCAAAAGCAACAATTCTTCAGCACTCAGCCTTCTTTATGCTCCAACTCTCACATCTTTACATGACTACTCATAAAATCATAGCTTTGACTGTTCAGACATTTGTCAGCAAGTGATGTCTCTGCTTTTTAATATGCTGTCTAGGTTTTACCTTGCTTCCAAGGAGCAAGTGTCTTTTAATTTCATGACTACAGTCACCATCTGAAGTGATTTTGGAGCCCAAGAAAATAAAGTCTGTCACTGTTTCCAATCTTTCCCCATCTATTTGCCATGAAGTGATGGGGCCAGATGCCATGATCTTAGTTTTTTGAATGTTGAGTTTTAAGCCAGCTTTTCCACTCTCCTCTTTCACCTTCATAAAGAAGCTCTTTAGTTCTAAGTACTACAAATCAAATAACATATTTTAAGTACTACTCATCAAATAACACATATTTCATTGAAATGAAAGATCATATACATTTCATTATTAACAGTTACATGTGTGGCTCTCTGTTTCACCAAAGGGTAATAAAAAGCAGAATAGCATCATTATGAACAGCTTAAGAGTACTCTCTGTTGAGCTAGTGTATAAAATATACATTTAAATGATCCAAAAGAGTGGAATTAAATTATTAAATAAGAAATGATTCCAAATAAGTAATCAATCTTCTATGTCATTCTCCATAACACCCCTCCAAAACAATGTACTGATTTCCTTATATCAGAGATATCAAACAACAGCTTGATTGTTAACATTTCTCACTTTTCAATTATAACAGCTTCAAAAATCAGGTCAGAATTTCAGAAATGGAGGATCAAAGGCTTGAAGCTCTATATTATCTACTTTTAGCTACAGTATAGTTACATAGAAGCTTCCCTGGTAGCTCAGATAGTAAATAATCCACCTGCAAAGCAGGAGACTTGGGTTCAATCCCTAGCTTGGGAAGATCCCCTGGAGGAGGGCGTGGCAACCCATTCCAGTATTCTTGCCTGGAAAATCAACATAAAGGAGCCTGGCGGGCTACAGTCCATGGGGTCACAAAGAGTCAGACACGACTGAGTGACTAAGCACTAAGCGCATAGTTACATAAGCATGTATTTATTAAATTTGTCCTAAAACACACTAGATGGACCAATATCAAAATCCTTCATTTACAACCTAAGAACAACAGAAAATATAAGCCAAATTTTAAAAATGGGCAAAGGACATGAATACACATTTCTCCAAGGATGATATATAAATGGTGAGTAAGACCATGACTCCAGCACAAGCTGGAATCAAGATTGCTGGGAGAAATATCAATAATCTCAGATATGCAGATGACACCACCCATATGGCAGAAAATGAAGAGGAACTGAAGAGCTTCTTGATGAAAGTGAAAGAGGAGAGTGAAAAAGCTGGCTTAAAACTCAACATTTAAAAAAACTAAGATCATGGCATCTGGTCCCATCACTTCACGGCAGATAGATGGAGAAACAATAGAAACAGTGACAGACTTTATTCTCTTGGGCTCCAAAATCACTGCAGATGGTAACTGCAGCCATGAAATTAAAAGCCACTTGATCTTTGGAAGAGAAGCTATGACCAACTTAGAAAGCATATTAAAAAGCAGAGACATCACTTTGCTGACAATGGTCCATCTAGTCAAAGCTATGGTTTTTCCAGTAGTCCTGTATGGATGTGAGAGTTGGGCCGTAAAGAAAGCTGAGAGCTGAAGAATTGATGCTTTTGAACTGTGGTGTTGGAGAAGACTCTTGGGAGTCCCTTGGACTGCAAGGAGATCCAACCAGTCCATCCTGAAGGAAATCAGTCCTGAATATTCATTGAAAGGATTGATGCTGAAGCTGAAGCCCCAATACTTTGGCCACCCAATGTGAATGAATAACTGACTCACTGGAAAAGACCCTGATGCTGGGAAAGATGGAAGGCAGGAGAAGGGGACGACAGAGGATGAGACATTGGATGGCATCACCAACTCGATGGACACGAGTTTGAGCAAGCTCCAGGAGTTGGTGATGAACAGGGAAGCCTGGAGTCCATGCTGCAGTCCATGGGGTCGCAAAGAGTCGGACATGACTGAGGGACTGAACTGAAGTGAACTGAAGACCATGAAAAAGTGCCGAACATCAGTGGTCACTAGGGAAATGCAAATCAAAACACAGGAAGATACTACTTAGCATTTAGAATGGCTATTTTTTTTTCCAAAACGGAAAATAACTAGTGTTGATGAAGATGCAGAAAAAGCAGAACCCTCAGGGTTTGCTTGTGAATGTGTAAAGTTTTACAGCCACTATGAAACAGTTTGGTGTTTTCTCAAAAAGTTAAACAGAATCACTATATGATCCAGTGGTCCTACTTCTAAATATGCATCAAAGGAATGGAAAACAGAACTCAAATGTTGGTACACCAACGTGCGTAGCAACAGTATTCACAAGATATAAAACAACCCAAATGATGTACTTTAAAGGTTGAAAATGGACAGATAAACAGAATCTGGAGAGAGAGAGATGACAGAATACGATTCAAACTTTAAAAAGTAAAAATTGTAATACATGCTACAACTTGGATGATATCTCAAAATATTATGTTAAGTGAAAGAAATCAGACACAAAAAGATAAATATAGTATGAATTCATGTATCTGAAGTACCTACAATAAGTGAATTCATAGACATGAAGTAGAATAGAGGTGACCAGGTTTTCAGGGGAGAAAAGAGTGGGGAGTTATTTTTTAATGGCCACAGTTCCTATTTATGATGATGAAAACATTCTGAAAATGGATAATGGTGATGTTAGCCCAGCATTGTGAATGAACTGTTCATTGAAAAATGATTAAGATAGTAAAATTTATTATTATGTGTATTTTACCATAATAAATAAAAACAACCACAATAACCTACAATTTGTTGCTGTTTAAGTCACTAAGTCATGTCTGACTGTTTGTGATCCCATGGACCTCCAGACTCCTCTGTCCATGGGATTTCCCAGGTAAGAATCTGTAGTGGGTTGCCATTTCCCTCTCCAGGGGATCTTCCCCACCTAGGGATTAAACCCATGTCTCCTGCATTGCAGGTGGATTATTTACCACTGAGCCACCTGGGAAGCCCAAACTACCATTTTAATAAAATAGGTAAAATTTCTATGGCTAAAAATATTAATGATGTACAACAAACAAAACTGCTGATGGAATTGTAAAATGGTACAAACATTTTGTAAAACAGTTTGACAATATCTTTCAAAGTCAAACACATGTTCAGCTATCCTTGGTTTTTATTGAAGGGAAACAAAAACAGATGTACACACACAGATTTTTTTAAAATGCTCATAGGGGCTCTTCCCTGACAGTCCAGTGGTTAAGATTCTGAGCTCCCATAGTAGGGGGCATGGGTTCTATCCCTGATCAGGGAATTAAGATCCACATATCTCATGGCATGGCCTAAACAAAAAATTCCTAATAAACTTCTTTCAAATTCCAACACTCATAGAAGTATTATTCATAAAAGCAGAAAACAAAATCAATTCACATGTTCACCAACTGATGAAAGGATATGTACACACACACACACACACACACACACACTGTGGAAATTTACACAGCAATAAAAATGAACAAAAATGTCTTGGAGAATATCAAGATAATTTTGCTGAGTGAAGAATTACAGACAAAAAAAAATCATATACACTCTATCACTATTTATGTAATTCTAAAAGTAGGCAAACCCCAGTGATAAAAGTAAAGTCAGGGGTTATTTGAAGATGGGAATCAGAGTGGGTTTGAAAGGGGATAGGAGGAAACTTTTTGATGTTGTCATATATATTAATTGCTTTATATATTGATTGTAGCCATATTTATACAACTGTATGAACCTATGGAAAGTCATTAAACAGGATAATTTAGAAAAAAAGTCACTCATCTTTATCCTGTGCCATATTAAGAACCCTGGATTTCAGCATTTCATTGTCACCTGTCCCATAGAGTGGGAGAAGGAAAGGGACAATGTTTAAGTTTGCCCCTTCGCTCTGTTCAAACCTCCTAGCTTGCATAGTTTTCCCTAATCCCTAATTACTTACAGTTTTTCTCTGAAAGCCTATAGCATTTCTTTTGAAAGCAAAAACATTCCACTTTTAAACAAAAATAGCAATCACAAATATATCCACTTAGTTTTGGCTTTGGTCTCTAATCCGCCCACCCTCTCATGCTAGTCCCTACCACTGTTTCATCAAAAACTTTAGAACAAGGTAAACCACCCTGACCACAGCCCATGCTCAACTCCATAATCATTATGTAATTTCTATCATCAAACAGTGTTTAACCAATGTATGAACACATTCTTCAGACATGCTTAAAAACATATGGAAAATGGCTTTTAATTCCTTTGCATAAAGCTTATCTAGCAAGAGAAAGCTGGGGGCCAAGGTAAGAGGAGAAAGACTAGAGGAAGAAATAAAGGAAAGGCTATAATGCAAAATTATATGAGGCAATATATTATATACTGTAGTGTGGGCCTTAACATTTCTTTAGAGAACAGCCACAATAAACAACATTCTACTTGAAGAACTGTGACACCTGCTACTGATTTTTCTCCTCTCAAATTGGAAGTTATTGGTGGAATTCTACAAACAGAAGAGGGCCTGGCTATGGCTTTGAGACAGCTGGAAAATGTGGTTTCAAGATGTCTGACAGAACCCAGATGGTTAGCCTGAACACAGAGCTGGTTAGGGGAGGAAGACCAGGAGGGGCAGACAGAGGCAGAGAGAAACCTGGAGAGATGGAGGGAGAGAAACAGTAAAATCCAGAGTCAATTTCTCATGGCAAGCTGTGCTGCTTGCTCAACTTGCTGACTCTCTAACCACTGCTCCCATATTTTGGATCTAATAAAGCCCCAGTAAGATTTTTACCCCAAGCACCCTTTTGTGTTTAATTGTTAACCTCGTACGCAATTGGAAGGAAATTTAATCCATATGTTTCTGCTCATTTACACTTAAATCATCGGAATATGGTGTTTTAACCCCAATTTGTCATTCACAGAAATTTTAGAGACTTAAATAAATCTCTGGAGGCCTGTCCCAATCCCTCTGCCACTCCTTTGCGACCCTCAAGTAAACACATGTGTTCGAATTCAAGAGTTTGAGGGTAAGTACAGAGATTTGCAGGAGGTTTCAAAGCAAAGTTTACCTCCCTTTGTTGGTTCCCCTCCAACTTTAGAATGAATCGACCCCCTGCCAGGCACAGTTCATGAGCAGGCCCACTGGTTCAGAGACACGACAGAAAACCCTCCAGGCTGTATCTCTAATGATCCTGAAGAGCCTTATACTGATCTCAAACCTTGCCATAGCTGCAGTCCACAAGTGGTTCTGCTGGTTCAAGGAACTATCGGGATACACTCCCATCTGTAGCCCTGAAGATCCTGAAATGGTTTCAGTCCCTCTCAGCCACAGTCCACAAGCAGTTCTCCTGCACACGGACCAGACAGGAGACACCCATGTCTGAGCCTCAGGGATCCTGAAAGGGCCCTCTATTTGGCTCCAAGCCCTTCAAACACAGTCATGGACAGTCTAGTACACCCAGAGACTTGGTAGGAGACACACCCATTCAGAAGCAGGCCTGAAGACAAATAATGACTAAAGAGATTGAAGCAGTAGCCAAAACCTCACAACAACAACAACAGAGACGTCCAGGTCCAGATGGTTTCACCAGTGAATTTTACAAAACATATAAGAAGCATAAAGCCAATCCTTCTCTAAGTCTTTCACAAAAAACTGAAGAGGAAACACTCCCAAACCCATCTTACAAGCCCAGCTGAATCCTGATACCAAAGGCAGATAAGGACACCACAGGAAAAGAAATTTGTAAAAAAAAAAAAAAAAAAAAAATTTCTTAATGGATATAAATGCAAAAATTCTAACAGAATACTAGCAAACCAAATTCAACAGCACATTCAAGTGATCATACACCATGATCAGTCTTTTTATTTGGAGCATTTAGTCCACTGAAATTTAGCCTAGTTTTTGATAAGTTATAGGTATGGTCTTATTGGGCTTCCCTGGCTATTCAGCTATAAAAAGAATCCGCCTGCCAATGCAGGAGACCTGGGTTTGATCCCTGAGTCAGGAAGATCCCCTGGAGAAGGAAATACCAACCCACTCCAGTATTCTTGCCTGGGAAATCCCATGGACAGAAGAGCCTGGCGGGCTACAGTCCGTGAGGTCACAAAGAGTCAGACACGACTTAGCAACTAAACAACAACATGTACTTATTGTAGTTCTAAATTTACTTCTTTTCTTGTTTTCATAGTTCTGTTTTGTTTTTTTCCCTCCTTTTTGTTTTTTCCTTGAGGTTTGCAGATTTTCTTTAGTGGTATCCTTATGTCCCTTTCTAGTTTTTGCACATTTATTATAGGTTTTTGATTCGTGCTTACGATATGTGGGGTTTATATATGTTGACCAATAGCTATAACTACTTATTTACAACAGTCATTTAAGTTTAATCACATTTTAAAAGGTCTACCTTTTTATTTCCCTCCCCAACATTTTGTGCTTTAAAGGTCATATTATTAAATCTTTATATTTTTCCTTCCACTGTTAATTTATTGTAATTATAGTTTCTTTTATAATTTTTGTGTTGTAATCTTCATAATAATGTATTTAAGGCTTGATCCTCAGCCTTTATCATATATTTGAACTTACTTGTGGGATTTTTCCTTTTTTGTAGTTCCTTTTTATTCCCTGGTGGCTCAGTGGTAAAGAATCCTCTTGCCAATGCAGACACACAGTTTTGATCCCTGAGTTGGGAAGATCCCCTGGAGAAGGAAACAGCAACCCACTCCAGTGTTCTTGCTGGAAAATCCCACAGACAGGAGCTTTGTGGGCCGCAGTCCATGAGGTCGCAAAAGAGTCGGACATGGCTTAGCAACTGAACAACAACTAATGAATTTAATACAATACTTTCGCATAGTATCTTACTTTTTTGATATAGCCATTTCTTTTCCACTTAGAGAAGACCCTTAAACATTTCTTTTAGGGTAAGTTTTAGTACTGAAGTACTATATTTAGGTTTTGCTTATCTGGGAATTTCTTTATCTCTCCTATTCTAAATCTTACCGGGTGGAGTATCCTTATTGAATAGGCTACAAATTTTTCCTTTACACCACTTTGAATATATCAAGCCACTCCCTTTTGGACTGTAAAGTTTCTGCAGAGAAATCAGCTGATAACCTATTTACTTATTTAGGTTAGTCGCTCAGTCATGTGTGGCTCTTTGCTACCCCATGGACTGTAGCCCTTCAGGCTCCTATGTCCGTGGAATTCTCCAGGCCAGAATATTGGAGTGGGTAGCCACTCCCTTCTCCAGGGGATCTTCCCAACCCAGAGACTGAACCCAGGTCTCCCTCATTGCAGGCAGATTCTTCACTGGGTGAGCCATCAGGGAAGGCCTCTTTTTTTTTTCTCTTGCTGCCTTTAGAATTCTCTGCTTATCTTTCACTTTCGACACTTTAATTATGATGTTATAATTCTTAGTGCAGTTTGAATTCATTCTATTTGAAATCCTCTGGGTGTCCTGTACTTGGATATCTGTTTTCTTCTGCAGGTTTAGGAATTTTTCAGTTATAATATCATGAAATATATTTTTGACTCCCCTCTTTTCTCCTTCTTATGTTTCTAGGACCCCCATAATGCAATTTTTAGTATACTTCATGTTATCCATTTTTTATTTATTCATTTATTTTTTTTCCATTCAGATTTGGTGAGTTCCATTATTCCGTCAACCAGATTACTTATCGATTCTTCTGTATCACCCAGTCTGCTATTAATTTCTTCCAATGTGTTTTTCATTTCAGTTATTGTATTCTTCAGTTCTGTTTCTTTTTTATATATTCTCGTACCTTGTTAAAATTCTCACTGTTCATCTATTATTCTTAATTCACTTAGCATCATTTTATTAATGATTTTAATTTATTTATTAAATTGTTTGTTTCTGTTTCATTTTTGTATGGATTTTCTCTTGCTCTTTTGGCTGAGATAAATTTCTTCTGTCTTCTCATTTTGCTTAACTTTTTTTGTCTCTATGATTAGATGAGGCGTTACCGACCACATGAAGTTTTGAAGGCATGTCCTTAAGTTGGAGCATCCCTGTAGAGTCTGAACGTGCCCAGTGGTTTTGGTGGGAGAGCTGGATTTTGACATGAACCCAAGTCACATCTTTTCTCAGGGTGTGCTGGCAACTATCACATCGCTGGAAGGTAGGGCTATGGAAAAAGTGGTTAGAACCAGAGATAGGAGTGAGCCCAGGCTTCCACTCTGCTCAGTGGCTGTCCCCACCCTATCAGGGGTAGGCCTAAGAAGCAAGTTGCTGAAGCAGAAGCGCCGAGGCTCAGGTCCAAGCTGGTTCTGTTCCCTTTAAGTGTGAGCACTATCCCAGCATAGCCCTTCCCAGGGTGGCAGTAGGGGTAAAATACCCATCTGCCAGTGCAAGAGATATAAGAGATGAGGGTTTGATCCCTGAGTTGGGAACATCCCCTAGAGGAGGGCACAGCAACTCCCTCCAGTATACTTGCCTGGAGAATCCCCATAGACAGAGGCTCCAGACAGGCCACAGTCCATGGGGTCACAAAGAGTCAGACACGACTGAGAGACTTAGCACAGCACCCCCTCACACTTGCCCTTGAGAGGGGCAGTAGCAGAAGCAGAGGGGCCATGGCGACTCTTGAATATGTGATGGTGTGTGGGTTGTGGCCGTCTCTCCCCAGAGTTCAGAACTGCTTCTGACATGCTGCCTGTGCGTCAGGAATGGCTGCCCCTGCCTTGCTCAGAGGCCGCTCATGTCTGAGTCTCCTTTATCCCTCACGGTCAGTCTCTTCCCTCAGCCTCTGCTGTTCCCCCATCACGTGGAGCTGTGCTGTAGGGCAGGCAGGTCCCATGTGGACTCTTGGAGTGTATCAAGGGCAAGCTGTGGCAGTCTGGCTGCAGCCAGTGGTCAGGGTTGTTTTTGAGGCATTTCCTGTGTAAGTGCGAGTAATGGCTGTGCCCTCTGTCCCCAGCTCAGATGCTGCTTTGAGTCTGATCTGGCTTTGTTCTGATGCCTGAGCTCTTTCCTTGGTCATGGTGATTCTTGCTTGAATGTGGAGCTGCAGCATGAAGAAAGGGCGGCTGGGGCCTTCGCTCAGGTTAGGCTGAGATGTTTGCAGGAAACCAGTCAGCCATCTGTGCAGTTTTAATCTCTCCTTTCTGCCCTGTTTCAGGAGCAAGCAAATGTTCTGGTGCTTCTCCCAAGTGGACTCTTCCTATAGTCTTTCCATTAGTCCCATCAGCCCTCCAACCAGCCAAGGGCGCACATCTTTCCATATTGGATCTCAGGGCTGGGACACCCAATAGGATAGCTCAAAATGCTGACTCCCCAGGGAGGATCTCCACCCATGTAATCTCCCTTTTCCTCTAAACCCCCTTCCTGGGGGCACAGGTCCCAACCTCTTGTCCCTGTCTTTTCCCTTCCTACTTGATTCCATGCAGATCTTTCAGCTTTGGTTGTACAGGGTGCTTTCTTTCAGTTTCCACTTAGTTTTCTGTGAGAATTGTTCTGTGTATAAATGCATTTTGGATCTGTTCATGGAGGGAGGTGAGGCCTACATCTTCCTACTCTGCCTGTACAATCCCTTCCTTTAAACTTTTATAAATGTGTCTGCTTATGCAATCTTTAACTCATCCTTTATTTCTCAGCTCAGGCATTTATCCCATTGTACTTTCTGCTTAACACCATTAACTATATTATATTATGGAGTTAATATCATTATATTTATTTATTTACAACTCTGTACTTCCCATTCCTTGAGAACAAAGACTGTGCTCTCTACCAATTTATCATCAACCCCTAGTGGAGTTCCTGGCACAAAAATTGACTCAAGCTTAAATGTTTGTTAAATTTGCAAAACACTTTTATGTACTTTATGTCCTTTCATAACATAACAATCCCCATAACAATCCTGTGAGGCAGGTATTATTATCCCCATGTAAGCGTGGAGGAAATTAAGGCTTAGGGAGATTAAGTGATTGGGACAAGGGTGTATAGTTAATAAATGTCATAAATTTGACTGTAGCCAAGATCTTTTAAATACCGAAGTCTATATTCTTTCCATTATGCCACAGTTGCCTTTTGAGATGTTTTGTCTCAACTGAGGAAATGACCATCATCGCCATTTTGCAGGTCAAGTAAAGCAGACTCTGAAATTCTGCCATGTAATTCAGTTCTCTGGCAGCAGTAGGAACCAAGAATAGGAAACCAGCATTACTATTCTGCCTCACAGTCAATTCATTTGCATGTAATTAACACCATGTGTTTCTTGCTCAAATGAGCCTACAAATAAGATGAACATGGACCAACATACCAGTCTAAATCCTCCTCACAGTGGGCGAGTTTGGTATTGTGCAGGACAGAGAAGAAATATTTATAATAGACATTGTTTCCTTTTGCTTTTTACCTAACACACTTAGGAAAGTAACAATAGCATGCTTCAACCCACTCCAGTACTCTTGCCTGGCAAATCCCATGGACGGAGGAGCCTGGTAGGCTGCAGTCCATGGGGTCGCTAGGAGTCAGACACAACTGAGTGACTTCACTTTTACTTTTCACTTTCATGCATTGGAGAAGGAAATGGCAACGCACTCCAGTGTTCTTGCCTGGAAAATCCCAGGGATGGGGGAGCCTGGTGGGCTGCCGTCCCTGGGGTCACACAGAGTCGGACACGACTGAAGCGACTTAGCAGCAGCAGCAGCAGCAGCAATGACTTCTCACCCCACGATAGACACATTCTCCCGTTCTCATCCTCTCTATCTCCTCTTTCATATATTTTTCACCTTGGCACCATTGGACATGAGGAACCCCAATGTGAATGTTAAAACCTCTGAAACTAGCTTCTGAACTCCTTCAGTATGGGTTTAAAACTGGGATTTACAGCAAAAGCAGGTATATTCTTTTCAGTTCCTGTGTTGGAGGATTCTAAAGAGAATACTCAGGGATCCTGAAATACTCAGGGCATAAAGAACATTCTTCTTCTATCTTAACCACCTGTGATCTTTCCAGTGTACATAAGAACTCCCTGAGGTCCCCCAGAGCCCCAGCACCCATTTGAATCCACTGTCATCCCAACTTCCTTAGACATTTGGCAGTTTCTGCACCTTTCCTCTATAACTTAGTCCCAAGGTTTGGTAATCAGAGTTTATTCCTCTGCTTTCATTTATACAATGGCTCAAAGGGCTCAGCCTCAATCACTGGTTAGCAAGAAACAAAGGAGTTGTGTGGTCTTACTAAAAATCTGTTTTAAAGCAAAGAGTGGTTCCATACATCTATGGCTCCTTGGCTTCCATTTTGGAAATTAGATATTGACTCACCTCTAATTCTGAAGAATACTTTTCGCTCTGCAGTCAGAAAATTGCCAAATGAAAAACTGAGCTTTCAAAACATAAGAGCCCTGAGTTAGTAGTTAATATTTTGCAACAAGAATGTGAAGAAAATTGGCAAAAATTAGCCAGAATCTGGTAAGAAGAAAGAGAGAGAGCCGAGGAGCAATAAGATGTCTAAACTTAAAAAAGAATAAGGAGTCATCATGATCATGATGCTATGTTTTACCAAATACATCTAGAAAACAGACTTTGAAGGAATCCTAGAATCCATTAGAAATGTTATAATTTCAAAACCTGAAAGATTTGAGAATTGACTGAGAATGTGAATGATGGACAAAGGTGAGGGATAATCATCAAAGAAGTGTTAGGGGATTTTCCATCCAAAAAGCTCAAAGGTAATGTAATTCAGAATTAAATGATAATATCTTGAAAAGAATGAGCTTATTTTTTGGTGCCTAGTTCACAGAACCTCTTGTCTTTCCCTTTTGGCTGTCTTAGAGAGATAACTGGCTAATGTCCTGTACTGTGAGGCTATAATGTCCCTGCTAACCATCAGCTACAAGAAGGCTGCTCATTACTACTACAGGTCCTAAGTGGTCCTCAACTCCTAGAATGGAACTGGGAATACTTTTCTTTTAAAAAGTTAAATAATAAATGTTGAACACTAAAGATTTCATCAGATTTATCTGAAAACCTGGTAATGATTTAATAAATGTTTATTAAATTAAGAAGTGAATAAATGCAGAAGGATAATAAATTTTGGTCCCACAAATAAGAGTTCTCTGGCTTAGGAGGAAGAATTAAACGATTTAGTACTTGAATGCTGACCACCACCATTGCTTAATAATTAATTTTAGTACTATCTATATCTCTTTCTACAATTTTCATTAAATCAATATTTGTTTCACATGCTAGATAGAAAATGTATTGCATCTGTTAGGTACAATATTCACCAGTGATATAAAAATTTATATCTATACTGATTACATTTTAGTTAGTAGATAAATAAACAGAATATCATCATAATGGAGGTTAAGTTCTATAATAGCAGTAAAAACACTTTTCAGTGCAAATCTAAAAAGAAATATACTTAGTAGATAATCTCATTGAATTTTGTTTCCCCATGCCTAATATTGGAATTTAAAATTTTTTTGTACAAATGAATGAAGGGATAAATTGTACAGCATTGAATTTAAACACCCTGGAGAAGAAAATGGCAACATGTTCCAATATTCTTGCCTGGAGAATCCCATGGACGGAGGAGCCTGGGGGGCTGCAGTTCATGGGGTTGCAAGGAGTCTGACACGACTGAAGCGACTTAGCATGCATTGAATTTAAACAAGTCACACATGAAAATAAGGCTAGGGCAGTCTTTCCTGAGGAATTCTTGGGTTCCCACTAAAGAGGAGATCAATCTGGGGGCCTCAAGTCTTAAATCTAGTTCATTAGCAGTATTTGAGGTAAGAGGCATTGTTCCCTCCTAAGACTGCAAGGTGGCAAGATAGTGAAGACTTCTCCTTAAGAGAAGCTGGAGATTCATCAGACCTTGCCTCTCTAGGAATGAAATCAAAGCTGAATCTGTCCTGGAGAATTCTCTGCCCTTTAGAATTCTAGATGACACAAGTTGAACAGTATTCATTTCTCAGAACCTCTACCACTTTTAAGTGGCTGGGCTTGCGTGCCAGACCTTGTTGAAATCCACACATTGGGAACCACCAGAAACCTGAAGAATCCCACAAAAGCAAATGTGCAGCCTGTAGTCTGACTTCGGTAAATACTCCCCTTTCATCATCTCTCAGTTGGGGGAATGGAAGGAAGGGATCAGATCACTGACTCTTCACATTTCCAGCACCTCCTAATGAACTTTAGTGGATAAGCTGGCAGGAGAGGCAACCCTCCATTCCTTTTAAGAAACTGTAAAATCAATGTCACACTTCAATGTCACAGTATGAGAATATCAGTTCAGAAAGTCGCTGGTTATTTAGCAATCAACCCCATCCATGGAATTATAATTACAACTAGACAACTAAGTTGGTTCAAGATATCTGTCCTGGACCACTCCCTTCGTATGCTGAACCTGCTGCTTTTACTCTTGTCTACTCACTCATGACCCATTCTTCTATCCGCTCCTCATCTCTGACGCATCTCCCAACCTCCTTGGCTTTCGAGAATGTCCCATTCCTTTTAGGATCTGTGACCTTCTGATCCCCTTCCGTTGTTACCCTCACTAGTTCCCACAGTTTTCGTAACTGTTTCTTCCTCCACTTCTACCTCACCCCAGGATCTGGAGAGGAGGTCTGGGGCACCAGGAACCATAAAAATGCTTCCACAGCAGGCTGCTGGTGGAACTCAGGACCCCAGATTCAGAAATAGGTGTGGTCCAGTAGAATCAGCAAACACTCTGAGACAAAGTACTGGATTCAACTGCTGGCTAAATCAGTGACTGGGTGAACTTGTGCAAGCTCAACTTTTTTTAAGTGACCTCATGCATATAATAGCAATGACATCATAATATTAGGTCCAGAAAACCTCTCCAAAGGCACAAAAGAATAAGATGTATGAATACGCTTTCTAAGCAGTATTCACTCTTATTTGGCACTCGAACCAGCTTGAATTGGATCTTACAGAAACAAAAATCTGCGCCTCTGGTCTTCGTAGGCAACAGCAGGTAGTAGGATGCCCCTCAGCCAAAGAACTGATGCTTTTGAACTGTGAAGTTGGAGAAGACTCTTGAGAGTCCTGTAGACTGCAAGATCAAACCAGTCAATAGTAAAGGAAATCAACCTTGAATTGGAAGGACTGATGCTGAAGCTTAAGCTCCAATACTTTGACTACCCAATGCGAAGAGCCAACTCTGGAAAACACCCTGATGCTGGGAAAGATTGAGGGCAGGAGGAGAAGGGGGTGACAGAGGATGGGATGTTTGGATAGCATCACCGATTCAATGGATATGAGTTTGGGCAATCTCTAGGAGATGGTGAGGCACAGGGAAGCCTGATGTGGTGCAGTCCATGGGGGTCACAGAGTTGGACACAGCTTAACGACTGAACAACAACAGCTGATACTAGGTGATTTAAAAGTAAAATTAAAGTGAACAAGACAGGCAAAAGAACCATACTTCAGTGAAATAAAGAAACTTAGAAGAAGCTATTATTTGAAAGATTAGAAAAGTAGAACTAAGCAAACAACTCTGAAGCAACTGCCCAGGGAAGGAGCAGAGTTGCAAACAGTGATGAGCACAACAGCACACCAATGTCAGCCCCCAGCTGTGGGGTTGGAAATGCAATAGAAATCCCCGGCACCATGATCTCTTTGGATCCATACACCTACACAGAGTAGAGACAACAAAAGACAAGAGCTCTGTGATGGTAGGAACATGAAGACTAAAATTCAAGAGGGAGCCATGCAGCCCAGAGGTTAAGTCTCATGGGCTGAGCTCAGAGGGGCCAGCTTCCAATCCAGCACTTCTGATCCTCATGCCAGACTGCAGTCAGCACGATCCATCATCCATTAAGAGAAGCCTAGCCTCACCATCAGCTTGGAAAAAGAATTAACGTGGTACTGTTGCCACTGATGAAAATAGACTGGTAGATTTGAGCAATTTTGTCTAAATTTGCCCCTATTAAATTCACATGTGCAGCAAAGCAGTTGGCGCCTCATATCAGTTACAACATATGGATTTTGGAAAGTGAGACCATGGCCAAAAAGCAGAGGATGAGGGCTGTTAATTGTAAATGTGCTTTGTAAGCAGCCCTAAATCATCAAGGAGAATTGTTTCCCCATTGTACATGGGTGCACGTGTGTGAATATGTGTGAGTATGTGTGAGTTTACATGCTCACACAGACCCCTTAAAACACACAAAATATACTGCATCTTTGACCTCTGTCCTCAGGAGTATATCAAAGAAACTTTTTTTCCCTATTGCCTACATTGTTCAAACTTTCAAATTTGTACCATGGAGGCAGGGAGGGAAGCTAAGTACAAAATGAAAGATTCTATTTTCTTGATGGCTGCATACCATCTACAGTGAAGCATAGATGTTTAAATTGTTGTTGTTGTTGAGTTGCTAAGTCATTCCTGACTCTTTTATGACCCCATGTTGGGGCTCCAGGCTCCTCCATCCGCGGAGTTTCCCAGGCAAGAATACTGGAGTGCGTTGCCATTTCCTTCTCCAGGGGATCTTCCCCACTCTGGTCTCCTGCATTGTAGGCAGATTCTTTACTGCTGAGACTCCTGGGAAGCCCCAGATTGTTAAATAACCACCTCCTATTTCACTATGGACTTTTGCTTATGACTTTGCCTTAGACCTTCTCCACCAGAAAACAATTCTGGGTAATTATCAATAGTTTCAGTTAAGGCTGGAAAAGGAGAGGGCTGAATTTGGTATCTGATGATAAGAGTAATGGATTGGCACTACTCAAAAGACAAAATGGATCCTATGTTATGAGAATCTTCGAACAGCAATTAAGTTTGTAGAGGAAAATCCTAATAACCTGGGTGGAATCATATCTATGGAGCTGAAAATATGACCAAAAATTTTTTATTACCATTAGCTTGCTTCCTAAGCCCTCCTGTGTGCTAAGTCCCTTCAGTCATTTCCAACTCTTTGAGACTCCATGGACTGTAGCCTGCCAAGCTCTTCTATCCATGAGATTTCCCAGGCAAGAATATTGGAGTGCATGCTATTTCCTTCTCCAGGGGATCTTTCCGACCCGGGGATCGAACCTACATCTCTTGAATTGGCAGGCAGGTTCTTTACCACTAGTGCCATTTGGAGGCATATCAATTTTTATAATAGAAAGTCCTAAGGATCAGGTTTTAGTCTCACAGTGAGCACAAGCTGGCACATCTGTGCCCATAGAACCCCCCTCTCTGAAAGGGTAACATTATTTGTAGTCTGGGGGCTGGTCTGTTTCTGGTTTGCTGACCCTTCAGGACTCACTTTGGATCAGCTTTTCCTCCTAAGAAAGTCTTAAGCTTTTTTCTATTAACGTCATTTAAAAAGTCTCTTTTCAAATTTTAAAATATATTCAAAGTCTACGCTTCTGGTTGTTATGTTTAATGTGATCTGTTCACTGCTTATATCTTCTGTGCCTGTTACATGTCAGCACTCAATATTTGTTGAATGAAAAAATTCAATATGACTTCCTTTTTCTGCCAATGGAATGAACATAGATGCCCCTCACTTCACAGAAGACAAATTCAACCTCAGAGGAAGACTCCTTGTCAAACTCGAGTCTATGAATAAGTTTATGGATAAAGAAACCTTCAGAGATCTTAAGCCCTCAGCCTCAGACAAAAAGGAAAATACACTATCTTGTGGGTCAGAATGCCCTCTCTTTCAGTGTATGTCCCTCTGAAAATTGAATACTTTTACAAATCATAAGATATTAATGTTATTAATAATAAAAGTACTTATTTTGAATGTTTAAAACATGCAAAATATCATGTCTGTCACTTTATATACATTATTTCTTTGAAGCTTCTCACTAACCCCATAAAGTAGATGTAATTATCAACATCTTACAGACAAGAGACTGGAGTTCAGTTAAGTAACCCTCCTCTAGCCAAGCAGCTAGTAAATGGCAGAGACAAAATTTGAATCCAGTTTTAAAACCTGCGATCTTAAATACTACCTAACTTCACCTACAAATACATTGACTAATGATTTATGATTGATTATATATAATACATAAATCATAGACACAAAGTAGAACAGTGAGGAAGCCCATATTGTAACTGTGATGAGGTTATCATGACCTTTTGGCTCCATGATTACAAGATGATAGCCATCAACCCCAATTGAAAGTTTCTTACTCCTAGAGTCCGAATCTTGAAATCAATGGGAAGCACCTCTGACAGAGGAGCAATAGGCAGAAAGTCCAACAGGGCATAAACAGTTTGGAACCACCTCCGATTTAAGTTAGTCATTTCTTCTGGAGAGCCATCTCTGGGGTTTACTTCCTCTGAGTAATGGGCTCACACTCTGGTGATACTTGTCCCGAATGCCCCCCTGTATTGACACTAGCAAGTTTGTTACCCAAGGAACAAAAGCCTTAGCCTGACTAACATTCCTCCTAACAGACTGGATGCCTTGAAATTAACCATAACTGTAGGCATATCATAATGGAGCAAAGGCAAAAGAGTGATGAATGAAGATGAATGCTAAACACAAATATTTAAATATATCAAGACTGTATTTATAGAAAAGATGCTACCAGCACCTGGTTTGTGTGTCTCTGTTTTGGGAGGTAGGGCAAAACGTCAGTACATTTACTTAGTAGGGCAAGATTTTAATAGCACCATCATTATACTGTGACCAGAGGCAACTAGTATTCATCAGAGAAATATTAAGATCCAGGCACAGCGAGAGGCTGAAGAAAGAAATGGATATAACCGGTTGGTGCCAACCCCCAATTCTCCAGCTTGTTGATGGAAAAATCAGCCAAATGACTCTCTGTTGACCCAGTATTTGACAGGGAGGTATTGGATGGCAGTTATTCCTAAAAAGAGATCAGTATTAAAGACGAGGAAAGGCAGCTGGTCGAGTCATTAACCACTGTAGTTTCAAAGCCTTGGTATTAATATAAAGCCTGGTGTTTCTTTCAAATGTAACCTAGAGTTCTAGAAAAGACTAAACAGTCTCTGAAGAATTAAGACAGCCCTAGAGGAAGAGATACATATTCACAAATAAAAGGGATAGCTTTTACCTGTTACAACTGTCAGCCAGGAAGCTCATAGAATATACTTTCAAAATCATTTTCTTTAAGCACTTCAGAACAGTTCATAGCAGGCATGCCTGATTATTACTCTGTGGCATAGAGGAGAACCCAAAACTGAACTCTAAAATAACTATCTCTGGATTTCTTGGTGACTAAAGGATGCTTCAGAAAACGGGTCCCATATGACACAGAGGACCTGAGAGCTCTATGAGAAGCAAACTTGATTTCTGAATATGAAGAGAACATAAAGAATAAGGTGCTATTTGCAGAATAAGAAATGAGCCTTGAACTCAATTTATATGTTGAACAGCCCCCAAGAGATCACATCAATGAAGGAGCTGAAAAGGGGTCCCCAGTACTCCAAGACTGACTGTGTCAGGTAATAGATTTCAATTTTTTTCTGGATCCTGATATCAGAAAAAAAAAAAAAAAACAACCACAAAACTGTTATGTTGGGGGGGGAGTCAAGATGAGTAAATAAGAGGGAAAATAAGAGTGACTTTTGGACTTGGAAAAACACTCATGTGTTTTGA
This sequence comes from Oryx dammah, assembly GCF_014754425.2. Lineage (NCBI taxonomy): Eukaryota > Metazoa > Chordata > Mammalia > Artiodactyla > Bovidae > Oryx > Oryx dammah. The sequence goes on from NW_024070205.1 coordinate 55,632,566, forward strand.
GAAGGAAGACGGAGCAATATCATGAAACAAGTTGTCTGTAGAGTGAATTAGTGACACCAGCAGTTGCCTTGTGTGCCAATGTTCCCCATCCCTAGCCCAAAACAGTTTCCAGTTTCCACTGATGGTTGCTTCTGAAGCTTTTCTAGAGAAGACAGTTGATGAAATGACCCAGATTCGCCTTGCTTGGGTGATAGGACAATTACTCCCTCTGTATCCCTTTAGGTCCCAGCCCATGAACGATTTTTGTTTCTCTACCTACCCCCACCCTAGGCCTTCCCAGTTGGTGTTAGAGGTAAAGAACCCGCCTTCCATTGCAGGAGACGTAAAGAGTGACCGGTTCAATCCCTGGGTCAGGAAAAATCCCTGGAGGAGGGAATGGCTGCCCACTCCAGCATTCTTGCCTGGAGAATTCCATGGACAGAGGAGCCTGGTGGGCTAAGGTTCCATAGGGTCGCAAAGAGTAGGATACGACTGAAGCAACTTAGCATGCACCTCACCCTAAATAACCAATTGGGATTTTGGCAACAAGCAGAACTGTTCCCTGTTCCTGGCACTGAGAGCGCCGGGCTGCACGGACACTCCTCCAGTCAGCCCGGGGGAAGAAACGGAGAATGGATGTGATACAGAAGCAAGTCTCCCGGGAGTGCCTGTGGACTCAGGGTTTATAACTTGTTTGGCTTTTATTGTTGTTTTTTTTTTTCCAAAGGCCTAACCCTTAGGCCACTGACTAACTGATTTATCCTCTCTAGGCAGTGCTGGCCAAGAGAACTGTTCCTGTGGCCAGAAAGGGGAGGGGCTGCTGGGTCACACTGGAATGTTGAAGATCGTTAACATTCTATCTCTTCGCTCCGTACTGTAATCTGCCTCTAACCACAAGAATGTGGCGGCTTTGATGCTCTGATGTTATCTTTCTCCATCTCTCACACTCTCAGGAAGGAGCCTAGAGTTCTCTGGCTTTCACTGCTGTACAAACTGGCTCATCACCAGAGCAGATTTTTCAGTCTTTTCCTTCTGCTCCACATAGGCATCTGAGCTCTGGTTCAAGCACTTACTAGCTAGTGGCAATTTGAGTAAGAATCTACAGAGCCCTCCCAGACATCTGGAATACACAGGCGCACACACACATACACACACACACACAAGATGGTTTTTCACTGAAGTTCTCTCTGTTGGGCAAGTCAGTGGACACCACTGATAGTTTGTGCGTCACTAGATGGGTCAGTTGTAAGATGTCATGTCCCCATGGGACTCACAGGCAAGCATTTCACCCTGGATGGCAGTGTAAACTGCTCCCAGGAAGACAAACAAAAAGAGAAGCATTTGTATTCAGTAATTGTTCCTCATTCAGTCATCGGCTTCCCTAGTTGGGCTGAGAAGCTGTCTTGGCCCTCTTTGATCACCCTGTTAGTTCAGTTTCCCCTGGGAAGATTGTCCAACAGGCTTCCTGAGTGGTGTCCTAGGGCAAAGGGGTACCCTAGAGAACTTAGTTGCAGAGACCAGGACCTATGTGCCCTGTATTCTACTAGACATCTTTTTCCTATGGGATGAAAATGCCTCTTTTTCTTTATTTTTCCTTTTTCTTAAGAATTGCTACAAATCTGTAGTTCACAAGTCTGATGAAGTTTTTGTTTTGTTTTTAAAATAAAGCCTCCCCTATCCCAGGAAAACTGGTGCTCAAATCTTAACTGTTTGTCCAAATACTTGACATCAACTTCCTCTTGGAATGTATTCTATCTGCAAGAGAAGGGAAAAATAAACCAAACAGTTTCTTGCTTATAGGTTGGTAGGAAAAGGCCTTCACATGATAAGCCCAGACTTCTATTTTAAGGCTATATTTTTCCAAATAAATCCATATAAACAAGGGGTTTTGGAACCTAAGCTAGTCATCAAAAAGCTACGCTTCATGCGGTAGCTGAAACCAAGGCTGGGGTTTGCTGGGCAGGATTCTGGTAAGATAGGCTGCAGTTAAAAAAAAATAATAATCCAAAACCCTTTCTCCCTATATTCTCATTCTGTAGTCTTCCCCTTCAGCTGTCAGAGGAGGCTGGATAAGCAAGAACAGAAGGTGTCCCAGGTCTTTTCTTTATGGATGTTGAATCTGCATGAAACCATGTGCATGTTGGGGGGTGCGGTCCCTCAAGACAAAGGGGTGATGGGAAAGGACAAAGTGTGGGTTTTCACAAAGCCATCAGTTGGGGCATCCTATAAAAATATTGTTTATAGAGTGCAAAAATGTTCACGGTCATATATTCTTTTAGCCCTTTTGTTTCCACCATCCTCACTCCAGTAAAGACTTTTAAAAATTGGTTTGGGGAGACTGACTTTTTTCTATTGTAAAATGTGTGTGTGTGCGCGCACTCAGTCTTTCAGTCGTGTCCAACTCTTTGCTGCAACACCATAGACTATAGTCCACCAGGTTCCTCTGTCCATGGGATTCTCCAGACAAAGAGTACTGGAGTGGGTTGCCATGCCCTCCTACCAGGGGATCTTCCCAACCAAGGAATCGAACCAGGGTCTCCCACATTGTAGGAGGATTCTTTACCAGTTGAGCTACCAGGGAAGCCCTTTAAAGTGTGTTCACAGAAACAAAAGTGAGAAAGTCATTCTCTGCTTCACTGTGATGACTTACCTGTGACTTCTTTCCATTCCAAAACCTTTGTTTACATGAACATTTACAAAACCAAACTCCTAAAGTACAATTGCAATTATCTGGGCATTCTGAACTTGTGTTAGACTCAAGGCATGCCATTGAGGAAGTTGCTACGTAGAATGGATACTCTCTCTACTTTGTCCCAAGTGCTTTCCGTTTCAGCATTTTGCACATTCTGTCTTCACTGCAACTCACAAGGCTTTATTTACACATTATCCCAGAGGAAACTAAAACTCAGGATATATAGGTTACTTCCCTAAGGTTACTCAGCTAATACTTTAAAGGAGCTTGAAATGTAAACTCATGACTATCTAGCTACAAAGCCCATATTTTAAAATTTTAGTTGTGATAAAATATACATGATACGGGTGACTTTTCTATGTCTGGTGGTTAAGACTTTGCCTTTCAAAACAAGGAGTGCAGGTTCAATCCCTGGTCAGGGACTGAAGATTTCACATGCATAGCAGCCAAAAAACCAAAGCATAAAACAGAAGCAATATTGTAACAAATTCAATACAGACCTCAAGAATGATCCACATCAAAAAATTCTTTAAAGTAAACTTTACCACTTCAACCATTATTAAACATACAGTTCAATAGAGCTAAGTCCATTCATATTGCTGCACAACTAACCTCGGGAAATTCCTCATCTTCCCAAACTGAAACTCTGTACTTACGAAGAACAGTTCCCATTCTTCCCTGCGCCAAGCCCCTAGTAACCACAGTCTACTTTCTGTTTCTATAAGCCTGAATACTCCAGGCATGTTATATAAATGGAATTATTATACAATGTTTATCTTTTTGTGACTGGCTTATTTCACTTAGCATAATGTCTTCAAGATTTATCAATGTTGTAGCATGTGTCATCAATTTTGTGTATAATGTTACAGATTTCATTTTTATAAATTATGTACCTATCACCATAGGTTTATATTTATATCTATGCTTTTGTCTTCTAGATCCCATAAAACAAACAAACAAAAGAAGTTGAATTACAAACAAAATTACGATAACTAAAATTTTATATTTGTCATTTGCCAGGAAACTTTATATTTTGTGTGTTTCCTAAGTATCTACTGTCCTTTTGTTTCACCTTGAAGGAGCTCTCTAACATTTCTTGTTGGGCGGGTCTAGTTAAATAATTTCTCTGGCTTTTCTTTGTGAGAATGTCTTAATTTCTCCTTCAATTTTGAAAGACAGCTTTGTCATATATGGAGTTCTTGGGTGTTTTTTTTTTCTTTCAATGCTTTAAATATATCATCCTGTTGCCTTGTAACCTACAACATTCAGTTCAGTTCAGTTCAGTTCAGTTCAGTTGCTCAGTCGTGTCCGACTCTTTGCGATCCCATGAATTGCAGCACGCCAGGCCTCCCTGTACATCACCAACTCCCGGAGTTCACTCAGACTCACGTCCATCAAGTCAGTGATGCCATCCAGCCATCTCATCCTCTGTCGTCCCCTTCTCCTCCTGCCCCCAAACCCTCCCAGCATCAGAGTCTTTTCCAATGAGTCAACTCTTCGCATGAGGTGGCCAAAGTACTGGAGTTTCAGCGTTAGCATCATTCCTTCCAAAGAAATCCCAGGGCTGATCTCCTTCAGAATGGACTGATAAGAAATCAGCTGAAAATCTCACTGAGGATCCCTGTGCAGCCCAGTCACTTTTCTCTTACTGCTTTCAAGATTCTCTTTTTGTCTTTAACTTCCATCAGTTTGACTATGTCTGTGGACTCAACCTACTTGGAATTTGTTGAAATTTTTGCATTATAGCTCATCTCTTTCCTCAAATTGGGGGACATTCTAACCATCATTTCTTCAAACAAGCTTCCTCCCCTTTCTCTTCCAATCTCTCTCTCCCTTCTTATGGGTTCCCATAATGTGTATATTGGTCCTTTTGTTGGTGTCTCATGTCTCTTAAGCTCTCTTCACTTTTTTAAAATCTTTTTTTTTTTCTTTTTGTTCCTCAGACACTGTAATTTCAGATTATCTGTCTGGAAGTTCATTTATTCTTTGTTCCACCTGCTAAAGTTTTCTGATGATCAACTTTTATGACTCTTTTCAATTTAGTTATTGCACTTTTTAGTTCCAGAATTTCTATTAGATTTTTTTTTTTTTGCAATTTTTATCCCTTTGTTAACAATCTCACTTTGCTCACATGCCATTTTTGTGATTTCCTTTAGTTGTCATTGAGCATATTTAAGACAGTCAGTTTAACACCTTTCTCAAGCAAACCTGAGGCTTGCTTTCCTATAGTTTGGTTTGGGGATATGTGTTTTATTCCTTTGAATGATCCATGTTTCCCTGTTTCTTTGTATGCTTTGTGATTTGTTGTTGAAACGAACATTTGAAAACCCAGTCACTGCCCCCAAACTATGTGAACTAGTTCTGTGCAGAATATCTTCACTAGTTAGCCTGCCATGAAGGCTGAAGGTCTTCTCAGGCCTTTGTGGACCTACGCATATGCATTTTACCTGGACATATACATATGCATTTACTCCCAACCCCCTTGCATACATGATTGTTTTTAAAAATCTTAATTTCTCCACATCTCACAGCTATTTCTTCTCAGGGTCTTGGATGTTCTATCATATTATTCCACCCTACAATCTCTGCTCCCAGATGCCCACAGATATTCAGGCCCCCTGCAGATCTCTTGGGCTGCAGCAACAACCTTCATCATCCTCTAATATAGTCTCAAAATTATGCCACTGTTCCCATTAGCACTCTGAGTCAGTCAAAACAGATGCTACTCCCTTGGGTAGTTTTTAGACAAGCAAGAACATTGCTTAAAAGTTCCATTCTTTTCTCTCCATCCTGGCAGAGGAACTAGGAATCAGGTGATTTTTCTCCTGATTGTGACAGCTGTGCTGGAGAGGCAATGGGACAAGGATGAGCAACAATGCAACTCTTTTTTTTTTTTTTCACCATTTTGAATATGCTTTTGTTTTCCCCGTGGGTAGGCATTTGCTTGACTGCTGCAGATTCTTCACTTACTTCTAGCATTCTCACAAAGCTACTTTAAGTCTGTATGTTGCTGTTTACTTGGTGTTTCCACTGGAGACCAAGGGCTCAAATCTTAGTTTGCCATCTTGCTGACATCAGTCTCAAGTCCATATTTTGTACTACACTATGTTGCTTCCCATATGAAGCCAGAGCAATACAAAACAGAGCCATTTAAACCATTAGCGTAGTTAAGTCGAAAGCCTTGAAGCAGCACAAGTTTTGAGCACAGAGAGAAATGATCAAAGCTAGAATAATGAAAAGAAACTTCATGGAATAAAGGGTAACTAGCTTGAGCCTTATACACACACTTACACACACACACACTCAAATGCATCTCACGGGACAAGCTTTTATTGTTGAGAACCTTCCATAAAGATAGAAACCCTGAGTCTCCAGATCCTTCTAAAATAATTCTGAGATTTTTTTTTTTTTTGACTCCAAAGATGAGGAAAGGAAATTAGTTTCATCATAGTAAAGGGTGGGGCCAATTTGTTTGTTGCTTTCCTTTGTTTCATTTTGTTTTTTTGTAGACTGAAAATTGATATCTAGAAGTCAGCTCTAGGGTCTTCAGTACCTGTGGAGGCATAAACATAATGAAAACCCATCACTCACCATGCAAGAGACTCTGTCATTAGAGAGGAGTAGCTGCAATCTTACAGCCTGGCATCTTTTCAAACATGTCAAATTGCTTGGACTAAGGCTGAGCTGAAATTTAGCGTCTGAGATGGTGCCATGGGTTGGGTTTTAACAACTAGTTCGAAAGGTTTGTATTTTACTTTGTGTTGTTTTTAATTGTTCCATTTTCCAGATGTTTATTCCTAGATCATTTCCCACAAAAATAGGGGAACTCCTTTTGAAAACCTGGATGTGTCAGATCCCTTTGGGCCAGAAGTTTTAGACTAAACTAAATAAAACTGGGAGGGAAAAGGTGCTTGCAATGTGTTTGAAGATTCTGAAGAAATCCTCTGTACAAAAACAACAAAGGTGGGACCAGGAAACAAAGTATTAATTTCATGTTCCCCCATTAGCTTACCACCTGTTCTTTCTGATCTCTACTCAGCCTGGAGAGGGGAAAAGGCTAATCTGTAGCACATTTATATCAACAAGCTTGCACCAAACTCTGCCTAATTATCCCCCTTGAACCTGTGTCCTCTCACTGGAAGGCAGTTTCGCGACCTGGCTAAGAGCCAACAGCGGCAAGCTGGTCTCCATAAGCAGGGCTAACGACAGCCCACCTTCACTCCAGGAGCACCATAATTGCCCAGAGCAGTTTACAGATCCATTATTTTATGGCTATATTTCAGAAGAAGGAGTCAAAGGTTGGCAGAATGCGATTCCTAGCAGTGCAGTGTATTGGACCAGCTTCACTTTGGACCCCAGATCATTTCCTGGTGAAAATCTCATAGGCTTCCACCCCGCAAATCGCTGTTTTCCTGACAAAGGGCTATATAAGAGCTGTGGTTACTGGGTGGTGGTGTGAGGAAATAGAAGGAGCACTTGACAGGGAGTCAGAATCCCTTTTTCAACCACTCGCCTGCCCGATAAAACCTGAGTAAGACACGAAATTGTGGCTCTCAGAAGCTCATCTACTTCCAGGTCTGCAGTTCTGTTGGATAAAAGACAGTGAATAGATTCAATGAATATTTATTGCAAAACCCATTATGTGCTGGAGACTGTTCTCAATCCCCAGACTACAAAACAGAGCCCCTGTCCTTTATGCATTCCAACTCATTGTTCAGTCACTCTTAAATCGTGTCTGGCTCTGTGACCCCATCAACTGCAGCACACCAGGCTTCCCTTGTCCTTCACTATTTCCCAGAGTTTGCTCAAACTCATGTCCACCAAGTCAGTGATGCCATCCAACCATCTCATCCTCTTGCCCTCCATCTTTCCCACTGTGCTCGACTCTTTGCGACCCTGTGGACTGTAGCCTGCCTGGCTCCTCTGTTCATGGGATTCTCCAGGCCAGAATACTGGAGTGGCTTGCCATTTCCTTCTCCAGGGGATCTTCCTGACCCAGGGATCAAACCCAGGTCTCCCGTGTTACAGGCAGACGCTTTATCCTCTGAGCCACCAGGGAAGCCCCTCTTTCCCACCGTCAGGCTCTTTACATTAGGTGGCCAAAATATTGGAGCTTAGCTTCAGCATCAGTCCTTCCAATGAATATTCAAGCTTTATTTCCTTTAGTATTGACTGGTTTGGTCTCTTTGCAGTCTAAGGAACTCTCAAGAGTCTTCTCTAGCACCACAGTTCAAAAGCATCATTCTTCGGTGCTCAGCCTTCTTTATGGTACAGCTCTCACGTCTGGACATGACTAAAGGAAAAATATACGGACCTCTGTCAGCAAAGTGATGTCTCTGCTTTTTTAGTACTTTGTCTATGTTTGTCATAGCTTTTCTTCTAAGGAATGTCTATTAATTTTGCAGCTGCAGTCGTAGTGACTTTGGAGCCCAAGAAAATAAAATCTGCCACTGTTTCTACTTTTTCCCCATCTATTTGCCATGAGAAGATGGGTCTTGATGTGTGATCTTCATTTTTTTGAATGTTGAGTTTTAAGCCAGTTTTTTCATTTTACTCTTTCACCCTCATCGAGGGACTCTTTAGTTCCTCTTCGCTTTCTGCCTTACAGTGGCATCATCTGCATAGCTGAGGTTGTTCATATTTCTCCCAGCAATCTTGATTCCACTTGTGAGTTTTCCAGCCCAGCATTTTGGATGATGCACTCTGCATATAAGTTAAATAAGCAGCTCATAAAAGACAATAAATAAACATGTGTATGATAGGATATGTCAAGTACTGTAGCACTATAGTTAGTGGTGGGGATAAAATAAAGGAAACTAAGGGGAAAGTGTAGAAAGAGAAGAGGCTATTATTTCAGACGTGACTCTAAGGGACATCTGCCAGAGATAATATTTGAAAAGAGATCCAGCTTAAGGAGGGAAAGAGCAGAATGAGGGCATAAAGCAAGAGCACTCTAACAAGGGAACAGTCTTCTGACTCTATGACCTGAGATATAACACCTTTTCCTAAATGTGTCCCATCACCATGCAAATGATGTTCACCTTACTTGAGACTTTCCCCAGTTTTCTTCTCTCTCTCCTAAAGCAAGGATGTTCACAGTGCCTTTTAGTTCACAGGTCCAGACAGGTCCAGAGTCACCATGGTTTTGACCAGTAGTGATATCAGCTCAGTTCAGCCTACTGAGCCTTTTTCTTTTAAAAAAAAAGAAAAAAAGAAAAATATATATATATACACATTTCATTTACTTATTTTTTGGCCATGCTGCACAGCATGCTGCATCTTAGTTCCTCAGCCAGGGATCGAGGCCACATCTCCTGCAGTGGAAGCATGGAGTCTTACACTGGTCCACCAGGGAAGTCCCATATTGTGTCCTTCTTGAGAAGATATTATGGGTACTTTTGACTAAACCCCACGGTGCTCTGATTTCCTCAAGGATGGTCTTACAAAGATGCCCAACATCCCTCTCCTGGGTCGCAACTGAGAACTCAAGAGTTCTACTTCGCTTTCCCAGATGCATCTGGCTGGGTTGCCATACTTCTCCCAACTCCTATAGTTGACAATGACTTGGCGTTTCAATGAGAGAAGTAAGTTTATGGCTACTTCAGTCTTAATCTTAGCAGAATCACCACCCTGTGCTATTTGTCACAAACCAAAAAGGCCAATAAAAATAGGCTGCAAATTGTGTGAATGACACGAACTGTGAAGAAGAAACAACTCAAAGTGTACAGTAGGGTAATGATGTGTCATTCATTGCCACTTCACAGGAAAAGAGTGCAGTTTGACATTTGTACTTTCATCTTTCTATATTAGAATGTATCTGTATTAGAATGTATCTATATTAGAATGATCTAGCTTTAAACAATTCATTCATAAATATTTGTGTAAGTCTGGGTATGCTGCTAGAAAAAGTATTTATATAACCTGGAATGTATGTATGACATGGAGTCGATCAGAATACAATAGTAAATTGAATTATTTGTCTGAAACTTCATTCCCCCCTCTTTTTCCATTACGCCTTCCATCTACTATTGATACTGATGGTCCTTAAATTGCTTAAGAAAATAAACCCACATTCCAAGTGTGAGTGAGGTCCCTTATTCTTCTGGTGTCTACTGTGAACAAGTAATCCTCCACCCTCCTGACAATCAAGTCCTCCAGATCTTGGAGAATGTGATTTCTCATGGGAACAAACAAGAAAGTTATCCTGTTCCAGGATTATGAATGTGTAACTGTGACTGAATTCTCCTTCTCTTGGATCAAAAGATTAGGAGCCCCATGTTCAAATGAACTGCTGGGTCATTTGCAGCATTTCTCAAAATGCCAGAATTACTTAACAATAAACCTCAGAGACAGAAGCATGAAGTCAGTTTCCTAAGGTACCCTTTACCCTGTTCCAACCAGCCTCCAGAACAGAGAAACAAAGTACAGGTAATCCAACGGCTGAGGGGAATGCTCAGTAATGCTTCTCACATTATAAAGTCATCACATCCTAGTCATCCTCTCCTAAGATATCAGTCTCTAAGAGGAATCCAGATAAGAATAAGCCATTTCAGCCTCAACCCTTAAGGCATTCACATTCTCACGAAAATAAGCACCTATTAAGTGTACTAAAACAAGGTAAACTACCATGATGTGAAATTGGCAAGACCCACTATAAGTGCTACTGAAATTCCAAGGAATCCAAAGTACCAAGACAGTGTGCAGGTCCTCTGATGCTGAGTCTCTGGCCTCCTCTCTGCTGTTCCCTTATTGTGTCCTGTTGTGTTCTAGGCAAACCAAATGAGTTGTGATAGTGCCATGGAGCCATCTCCTATATGGTGGCTGCTAGGAAATGTGAGAAGGGGCCAAATAAATCTAAAACAGGATTCTTGCCTCAAAAAGTTTGTGCTTGGGTGGCAAAGGTAGGTCTAAGAAAGATGACTCAAATTTTAACTGGCACATTGGTCTAAAAAAAAAAAATTCTTTAAATTTGCATCATCAGCTTTATAGCTTCAAAATGCAGATAGGAAAAGCAAAAGTCATATCTACTTTAATCTAAAGGTTCTGCTTTTTGGCTTAATGTGGGTTAACATGGGTAGTGCTGATCACTTTTTGCATCTCTCAGAAAATAGACTCAATTCTAAGCCTTATTTCTCTCTGGTGAACTAAAGGCTCAGGCTCAACCAAAAGCAAACCTCTCCTTGCAGGATACTAGTGATAAACATAATTTCTCAGGCTCTTGTCTAGTCAAGTTAGACTTCAAATCAAGTTAATCTAGTTTAAGCTGAACATTCTCAACAGTAACACCAAGCAGAATGACAATAAAATGTTTTATTTTTTGTTTCTAAACCACATCAGACACTCAAATGCCAGAATCACAGGCTTAAATATACCACTGAGTATAGGAAAGTCTGCAAAATTCATCAATATCCCAAAGGTGTTCCAAGATATTTTCTCTCCTTCCTGATATTTTAAGCTGGGGTTTCTACAAGAAGTTAGAGGTAGTGCAAAGGCTGTCACTTTCCCTTACTGCCCATCTTTTTCCTGTGGTTTCATTCCACACCGATTCTGGGGAAGTCATAAGAATATTACTGGTAAAATGCCTCAGTGATTCGAGGATCCATTTGGGTCTATATCATAGGAGACACCACCTTAAGGAATTGGGAGATGAAATGTTATTTTCAATAATGATGTATTCAACTTTTATCAAAAGTCAGATTGCTTAGTGAAAATAAATGCTTTCAATAAACTTGTCTTTAGCTTTGTATTTCAAAGTATCCACCCATGAAATGATATCTTTTGTCTTTCTCAACTCTGCTGGGATTACACTTACTATAGTAAAACTCTAGGAGTTATGTACTGTACATAATAAAACTGATAGTTTATTAAGTTCAATAATAAAACTCAGTACAAAACAAAGGCTGACATATTAGAGAGGTAAACCACACTGACCCAGACTATACCTTTATAGGTTTTTAGCATCTGTAGGTAGTTATGTGGGCTTTTACTATCTCCAGTTCAATATAGTCTTCTGATTAAAAAACCTACTTACTACTTATCTGGTTATTCTTTTATTAGCTTGCAGTCAGCATGCATTGCACAATGTAATTTAGTTATACACCTTGTCTAGAAGCAGATGGGAGGAATGCTTTGAAAAAAAATGAACAGTTATTCATTGAAAAATATAAAAAAAGAAAGCTGAGAAGCCAAGGGGAGTCATGATCCTTTGAGAACATTGGCTTTAGGAGAAATTTTTCCCTTGGGTAGGAGATTGGCCCTCTGTAGCATGAACAAATTCTTCAGCTGTTCCCCTGGGACTAGGAAGACAGATGGGGTTTATGTAAAGCAATGGCTGAGCCCGAGAGACGAATATTGCATGCTGGCACTTGGTCCACCATGCCCAGTGTCTCCACGTGGGTCCTTTCTTCCAGTGTTTCTAATGCACACTAAGGAGTGAAAACAAGGGAGCTTGAGATTTACTGGGAAACTCACCAAACTAAAATTACACCGTCCAAATATGTGGGTCTGTGAACAATGGGGTATGTCAAAGTAGCTTTCAAGGACAAGAACAAAGAGGCTGGTTAGCTCAAATACCCTCTGTAAGAAGCCTGGAGACTTTTTCTTTATGTAGATAAGAAGGCAGGAGGTATCTAGAGAGAGAGAGATTTCTTTTAATGAACTGCTTCACACGATTGCTGGAGGTTAAGTAGTTCCATGATCTGCCATCTGCAAGCTAGAGACCTAGGAAAGCCAGCAGTATAATTCATTCTGAGTTCAAAGGCCTGAGGACCAGGGGAGGTGATAGCATAAATCTCAGAAGGTTCCAGATCAAATAGGCAGGAAGGCAGAAAAGGGGGTAAATTCCTCCTTCCTTGGCTTTTTGCTTTATTCAGGCCTTTGATGTACTGGATGGCACCCATTCATGTAGAAGAACAAAACCAACTTTGCTGATCCACAGAGTCAAATGGCAATTTCATCCAGAAACACCCTCCCAACACATCCAGAAATGATTTTTAATCTAGACTTCCTGTGCTTCAGTCAAGTTGAGAAAAAAGTAACCATCACAGATTTTTAAAGCACATTTCCCTCTATTATTAAACACTTGCATCAGACCTTAAAGATGAATATTGTCCCATTTGCAGTTTGAAACTGAGATTCAGGTAATTTGCATAGGTATAAGAACTATTATTTTTGTAAAATCATAGAATTTTTAAATTAAGAAATTGAAGAGATATCTTACTTCAATGTCCTCAAATAGAAAATCTGAGCTTCTCCTCTTCCACTACCAGAAAGTTTAAGGATTTATGGTGAGAGGCTTTGTGGTCTTGCAGTGACCTAGCAACTGATCCAGAATGAAATCCAGATATCCACAAAGCAGTCAAGGGATCTTTCCTGAGGCCCAAGACAAGGTGAAGAATAAAGTGCTGGCTGTGTGCATACTCCCTTTATCCTGGACTGAGAAATGGCATGGGCTTGATCAGGAGATACTAGAGGAGATGGTGGTGATCAGGGGATCATTCCAAGTTCCATATTCACTGCCCAATCAGAAATAACTCTACCACGTGGACCCAAAACTACACTTACTAGAGTCCTCGGTTTACGATTGTGTAGCTCAAGTTCCCCGAGGTGCTGACTCAAAGATGCAAATTAATATAGAGAAGTGAGACATGGGTTCGATCCCTGCATCAGAAAGATCCCCTGGAGGAGGGGAAATAACAACCCACTCCAGTATTCTTGCCTGGAGAATCCTATGGACAAGGGAGCCTGGCAGGCTACAGTCCATAGGGTTGCAAAGAATTGGACACGACTGAGCAACTAAACAAGAGCCATTCACAGAGAAGACTGATAACTGAAGGCTGCCAGCCAGCAGGACTCCCAACAGTCTAAGAATAAGCCTATATCAGGCCCAAAGTGAGAGGGTAGGGCTGGGTGATATATCATAGTATACAATGATGAACAAAAGCTCTAAGCACAATCCACTGCCCTGTCCCCACATTATCTTTCATGAGCTGGGCTTTAGATGTTAAGAAAGCCTTAGATGCTTTCTTTACTGATTATATGACATGGTACATTGTAAGTACTTAGACATATTTCTCGCATATTGTAAATACTCATTGGATATATGGTTACTATTACTATTTATTATCATTATTAATAAAGGCCTTCTCAAGACTGCAAGTCGAGTCAAAGGAAGTGCAAGGACTCACTGGAAGCCTTATTCTCTCTCTCTTTTTTCAAGTCTTTATTGAATTTGTTACAATATTGCTTCTATTGTTTATGCTCTGGTTTCTTGGCCCTGAGGCATGTGGGATCTTAGCTTCCTGACCAGTGATCCAACAGGCAACCCTGCGTTAGAAGGCAAAATCTTAACCACTAGACAAACTCGTGCACTTGTGAGTAAAAGAACACAAAAGTATATGACAATAAGCTATTGGGACAGCTGTCTATACCATCTTGAATTTATATTTCCATTGAATGGAGGTGGAGGATTAGATCACCTCTTGTGTTAAGCAGCATTTTATTTTGTAGGAAACATTAGCAGAGATAAAGGACTTCATTCTATGAAGCTGTAGTCAAATATATGCCAGGAAAGGCATATGTGCCACTATTTAATTCAAGTTCCAAAATCTCCTTTATTATTGAGAAAGCATTTGTTTCTGACTAGGTATAAGCACACAGTTAGCACAGAAGGGTCATACATGCTAAATTGCTTCAGTCCTGTCCAACTCTGTGAGACTCCATGGACTGTAGCCCACCTGGCTCCTCTGCCCATGGGATTTTCCAGGCAAGAATACTGAAGTGGGTTGCCATTTCCTTCTCCAGGGCATCTTCCCAACCAAGGGATTGCACCCACGTCTCTTTTATCTCCTGAATCGGCAGGCAGGTTCTTTACCACTAGCACCACCTGGGGAGTCCAGAGGGACATACAGTTCAGTTCAGTTCAGTTCAGTTGCTCACTCGTGTCCGACTCTTTGCGACCCCATGAATCGCAGCACACCAGGCCTCCCTGTCCATCACCAACTCCCGGAGTTGACTCAGACTCATGTCCTTCGAGTCAGTGATGCCATCCAGCCATCTCATCCTCTGTCGTCCCCTTCTCCTCCTGCCCCCAATCCCTCCCAGCATCAGTCTTTTCCAATGAGTCAACTCTTCTCATGAGGTGGCCAAAATACTGGAGTTTCAGCTTCAACATCAGTCCTTCCAATGAACACCCAGGGCTGATCTCCTTTAGGACGGACTAGTTGGATCTCCTTGCAGTCCAAGGGACTCTCAAGAGTCTTCCAACGCCACAGTTCAAAAGCATCAATTCTTCAGTGCTCAGCTTTCTTCACAGTCCAACTCTCACATCCATACATGACCACTGGAAAAACCATAGCCTTGACTAGATGGACTTTTGTTGGCAAAGTAATGTCTCTGCTTTTTAACATGCTATCTAAGTTGATCATAACTTTCCTTCCAAGGAGTAAGCGTCTTTTAATTTCATGGCTGCAGTCACCATCTGCAGTGATTTCGGAGTCCCCAAAAATAAAGTCGGCCACTGTTTCCACTGCTTCCCCATCTATTTCCCATGAAGTGATGGGATGATCTTCGTTTTCTGAACGTTGAGCTTTAAGCCAACTTTTTCACTCTCCTCTTTCACTTTCATCAAGAGGCTTTTTAGTTCGTTTTCACTTTCTGCCATAAGGGTGGTGTCATCTGCATATCTGAGGTGATTGATATTTCTCCTGGCAATCTTGATTCTAGCTTCTGCTTCTTCCAGCCCAGCGTTTCTCATGATGTACTCTGCATAGAAGTTAAATAAGTAGGGTGACAATATACAGCCTTGACGTACTCCTTTTCTATTTGGAACCAGTCTGTTGTTCCATGTCCAGTTCTAACTGTTGCTTCCTGACCTGCATACAGATTTCTCAAGAGGCAGGTCAGGTGGTCTGGTATTCCCATCTCTTTCAGAATTTTCCACAGTTTATTGTGATCCACACAGTCAAAGGCTTTGGCATAGTCAACAAAGCAGAAATAGATGTTTTTCTTGAACTCTCTTGCTTTTTTGATGATCCAGAGGATGTCGGCAAT
The DNA here is from genome assembly GCF_014754425.2 of Oryx dammah. Classification (NCBI taxonomy): domain Eukaryota; kingdom Metazoa; phylum Chordata; class Mammalia; order Artiodactyla; family Bovidae; genus Oryx; species Oryx dammah. The sequence goes on from NW_024070205.1 coordinate 55,648,287, forward strand.
TGATCTCTTGTTCCTCTGCCTTTTCTAAAACCAGCTTGAACAGCTGAAGGTTCACGGTTCACGTATTGCTATAGCCTGGCTTGGAGAATTTTGAGCATTACTTTACCAGCATGCGAGATGAGTGAGATGAGGGAAACACACTGAGGCTTAAAAGCCCACACTCTACATCTGTGGTTGGTGACCATCCACCAACCACTCCCCATTCTTCTGATACTGGTACCCAGATTTTTCTTAGAGAACAAATCCTCTCACCATTCCTTATCACTCAGTTCATCACAGAGAACTTTCTTTCCCCCAGTGACGCCGAAGCAGGAGCTCCAAGTCAAAATAGTCCATCTCACTTCTCCGGGGAATTTAATCTAGTGATGAATAAGATAAAGCCAGAAAAAAGTTGGAGCTAGTTCATCTTATTGGTGGTTGCCCAAATAAACATTCTATCAGCTCCTGTTCCCTAAACTCCTTGCTCCTGGAATTTCTGAACCCTAGTTTAGGGTTCATTGATTCTGTGAGAGTTCTACCTTTCCAATGAATTTCTCTTTCTTTCTTAAGTTAACCAAGGTTGATTTATATCACATGCACCCAAGACTGTAGGAGAATAATTAGACTTCTTTAACCAACCAAATCCATCCCTAACAATAAGACCTTGGAAAATATACTTACTTTCAATAAAGGAAGGAAACACAAAACTGTAGCTTATGTGTGGCTTCTTCATCTGGGAAGATTTTATCAGTAAGCTGCAGTGAGAGTCTGAGAAAACAGGATACCTCCACAGAACCCTTGAGTGAAGATCGATTTTTAACTAGAGCATATGTATTTTATTGAAACAACTCAGAATTTTTCCCATATGCAGCAAAATCTATTGATAAACTCATATTGCATTAAAAATGCCCGCACTATCTATCAACAGTGCAACATTTAGTGCATGAAACTTCAATTATATCTAGCTGGTCTATTGGGCTGAAATTCTGAAGAGTCTGGGTTTATCTATTAGAAAGGGGCTTTTTCCAGAATGTCTTTTACTTAGGTATGTGCTTGCATACTGCTGTGGTTTATTTTATATCAAGAAGCACATTATAAGACAAGTCAGAATGTAAAGGGAAGTCTTCAACAGTAGAATATTTTTTCAATAAACCCTTAACCTGCAACAAAATTAAATTCAGCAATCGTTTATTGAGCATCTGCTGTGTACAACTTGCTAGAGTAGTTTCTTTGGGTGGCTTTTAAGTGAATAAGGCAAAATCCTACTTGGAAGATGCATATGATAAGTGAATATTGCAACAAAATAAGGCAATTAAATCAGTATTGGCTTCCTGAAAGAAATAACATTTGAGCTAGGATTTGAATAGCATTTGCGCTAGGACCTGATGAATAAGTAGGCTGTCAGAAGATAAGGAAAAGGGATTGGAGTTTACAGAAATAAAGGATAACATAAAGAATTATTAACATATGGTGATGAAAAAAAGCTAGCTAGCTGAACTATCTGGTATATGCACAAAAGTAATAAAAGATTAAGGTGCAAGAGTAGATAGTCACTGTCCTGAAAAGTGTCATAAATGCTTCAGTGATGTGTTTGGGTGCATTTCTTCTTTCCATGAGACAGGGCCGAGGGTACCTACAGGATCGCACTAGAACACTTGATTCTAGTTCCCCTGGAGGTTAAATTTGGGCTAAGGGAAAGAGGCTTCCCTCTTTATCATCATACAAAAATTAATTTGAGATACAACACAGACCTAAATATAAAAGTTAAAACTGTAAAACTTCTAAAATAAGAAAATGTAGGTGTCTCTTTATGACCTTGAGGGAAGTAATGATTTTTTTTAGACAAGGTACAAAAAGCACAAAACATAAAAATACTAGGCAATCAAACCTCATTACAAGTAAAAGGTTCTGCTAATCAAAAGTCACCATTAAAAAAAGAAAAAGAAAAACAAAAATTGCAAAAAATGTTTGCAATACACTTTTCTGACAGTTGAAATTTACCCAAACTAGACAAACAACTTCCATAATTAGATTAAAAAGACAGCAATAAAACTCAGATTAAAAGAAAGCCCTGGACTCAATATTTTACAAAAGAAAATACACAAATGACCAATTAGGATTATGAAGTTACTTAACACTTGTAGTCATGAGGAAATGAAAGTCGGAATCCACAGACAGATAATACTGCATGCCTTTTAGGATGTCTAAAGTTAGGAAAACTGACATCACCAAAATCTGGGATGGATGTGTAGAAACTGGAACTTTTTTCTACATCTGGTGGGGTGTAGCATGGTGCAGCTACTTTGGAATATAATGCGGCTGCCTTGAATAGAATAGAAAACACATCTATCCTATGACTCAGCAATCATATTCCTAAATACTTACCCATGACAAATAAAACCATAGGTACATAAGAGATATATCCAAAAATGTTTCTTACATCTTTATTCATAACAACCCCAAACTGGAAATAACCCAAAAAGAGAAAGTATAAACAAATTGTGTTACATATAATGGAAAGCTTCTCAGCATAAAAAACAATAAACTGCTGAAGCTATTACCAAATATACTGGTCTCAAGAAAACTTTCTACTCTTAAAAACACTGCAGAGCCAAAAAAGAGCCTTTCAAATGTGGCTTATAGCTCTCAATATTTATCGTATTACCAACTGAGAAATTTAAAAATGTGTATTCACTATTCAGTTTACAATAACAATAATAATCTTATTACAGGTTAACATAAATGAAATGTCTATGAAAATAATATTTTTCAAAACAAAACATTTAGTGAGAACAGTGATACTGTTTTACTTTTTGGATCTCCGGTGTCTGGCTTAAGAAAAGGTAACCAGATTATCTTATCAATTCTTCATTCAGTATTATGCAATACCAGTACTTCGTTTATCCTTGGGAGAATTATACTATACTCTCATGAGAGAATAAGAGAAAAAAAGGTAAATATAAAAATATTTTTTACTTCACAGACCCTCTTTGAAGGGTCTTAAGGCCCCTAATGACACATTTTGGAATCACTAAACTATTGGTACACGAAACAATAGGATGGGTTTCAAACATAATGAGCCAAAGAAACCAGACGCAAAAGCTACAGAGTGTTACTCCATTTGTATGAAGTTTCAGGCTAGGCAGAACAATTTATAGTGACAAAAGTCAGGATGGTGGTAGCCTGTGTAAAGTGAAGGTTGACTGGGAGAAGAATAAGGAATTTGATGGAAATGTTCTATATCTTTATTAGAGTGGGGTTGCATCAATACAAACAATGAGTATTGATGAAAACACACAGAATTGCCCTCTTGAATCTGTGTACTTCACTCTACTATGTTTGTATTAATTTAAAAAATCAAGAGAGAGCCAAATACTGGACTATAGTAGAACATAAATGTGATTGAAATTGAACATTTTCTAAGGTCTCTTATGTTGCTGCTGTTTAGTCGCTAAGTCATGTCCAGCTCTTTGCAACCCCATGCACTATAGCTGGTCAGGCTCCTCTGTCCATGGGATTTCCCAGGCAAGAATACTGGAGTGGGTTGCCATTTCCTTTTCCAGGGATCTTGCCAACTCAGGGATCGACCCCTCGTCGCCTGCATTGGCAGGTGGATTGTTTACCACTGAGCCACCAGGAAAGCCCAAAGTCTCTTAGAAGGAAGGTAAAACTATTTGACTAATCTCATAACTAAAGGAGGGTACAGATACTAATCTTATAAAGTTTAAGTTAAATATATATGCTAAAATTTCTAGAATAAGCATTAAAAGAACAGAAACAGAGTGTAGTTTCTGAAATAGTAGATAGGGGAAGAATGCATGAGGCAGTACATTTGCAGGATCGTGACATTTCAATATATTCAAAATAAGCAAGACGAGGGGATGGCAGAGGGAAGAAGAAAGATAAAACTGGACAAATAGAAAATACAGAGTTAAAAGTAGAAATCGCATCACTGTGGCACAATGAAATGAGCTTAGTCCACGTCAGTCCTTAACTGGATGTACCAAGTTGGATCGGTCCCTTGATTTCCTTTACAAAGTAAAGAGTTTAAACAAATGAACCTCTAAGTTCTTTTTTCTAGGTTTGTTTTTTTTTTTTTTTCTCCCTTCTTTTTCCAGGGCTTGATTCAGGACAAATTCTTACTTAAAAATCTCAATGCAGATGAATAATAACCATAATTCACATTAAAATATTCACCCTTGTGAGGTTCAAATTGCCTTTGTTTGTTTTTCAGAATGTAAACTCTGAAGCCCTTGGTTTATCTGAGATCCTTTAATGTAGTGAAAGATTTGGCTTGAAAATACTTTCAATCAAGATCCTCACAGTAACACTCATTTAAGAACCAGATAAATAAATCCTCCACTCCTTCACTCAGTCCCTGGATGTGCACAGATCCCTTGTGCACTTTCCTAATGTTTGGCTCATTAACAAATTCATTTGATACTTTCCGTGGGAATTTCCCACCTCTGTTGGGTGAATTGGGGCAAACAGCTTATGAGAGAGTCCTGCCTCCCTCTTGAGTGGTGCTGGATGGTGTTAGAGGGCAGCACGACTCCCTTGAGGACCCCAATCTCTCCTTAATTACTAGTGCTAGCAGAAAGACTGTAAGCCCTCCCGGATGGTATCAGGAAGCTAAATGAGTGCTTCTAGCTGCTCACCTTTCAATGCCAACTGGGGAAAAAGAAATGGATTCTCCATGGCAACTCAAAGGAGAAAACTTACAAGTGTTTGCTATGAGCATTATAAATTGTTACTAGATTTTTCTTTGAAGTTATTTCTCTTTTTTTATTTATTTTTAATTGAAGGATAATCACTTTACAGTATTGGGTTGGTTTCTGCCAAACATCAGCATGAACCAGCCATAGGTATACATATGCTGGAGTTTTTTCTTTACTACAAAGAAAATGCATACGCATCCGGGAATCACAGCACAGGGTTACATCAAGAGATCAAATCTTTCATTTAACTTTTATTTGTCTTTCTGGGAAAACACGGTTCAGCCTCTCATGTCTGTTTCCCTACAGAAAAGATTTATAATTGGGACTGCTGGAAGATTCCTTACGGACCAGCTGTTCTCCAGAGAGCACCACAGGGAGCACTGACAACAACCAGGGGGAGTCCCTTCCTCAGGGGTCATCAGTCTGGCCTCCAGCAGTATTCGTCTTCCAAATTCTACTATATTCTACTTAGTTAGCATATTCCTTTGAGTTTGAAATTAGCACCACTTCAGTATCTTGTTGATAAGGGAGACAGCCATTCTAGTCACTCGGATAACAGTCCTAGTGGGGACCCACCAGGAGCAGCTGGTCCAGAAAGTTTTTACTCCCAAAATAAAGTACTCTCTAAATTACAAAGGCTTAAGTATGATATTATCATCCGTAGCTGAATATCTTGCATTAAGCTCTGAGTAAAATATATAACTTAACCATAGATATGGGTACTTGATACTTCTTTTAGCTTCTTTTATAAAATATAATATATTTACAAATTTTAAAAAAGCCAAATTGTATTAAAAATTTTATAACAAAAATATCTACATCAGGGTCACCAACAATTCTGTGGCCAGGAAATTAAATGAAGGAAATGTGGGTGCCATTTAGTGAGTGGATACAGTGTGGCTGCCCCTGAAAGGTCAGCATGGGGAGTGATTGCTCCAGAGAGTAGAGGGCAGTGTTAACAAAAGCTAGGGGACACTTAGCCATAAGGATGACTGCACTGACTTGCTGGGTAGAAAGGCACATATGGAAGAGCAGAGAACCTCTGCAGGCTACAGTCCATGGAGTCGCAAAGAGCTGGACACTACTGAGAGAATAACAGACACAGGGAAGAGCGGTGGTTTCCAGACACAAGCCAGGCTCTGTTCCCCACACCACAGCACCTCAGAGCTGCTCAGCCATGACTGCCTGGCTTCTCAGGTTCACCCCTATGTGGCTAGCAAGTTTGGGGGCTAATTCCCAGATAGCTCAGTGGTAAAGAATCTGTCTGCCAATGCAAGAGACACAGGAGATGAGGGTTTGATCCCTGGGTGTGGAAGATCCCCTGGAGAAGGAAATGGCAACCCACTCCAGTATTCTTGCCTGGAGAATCCCATGGACAAAGGAGCCTGGCAGGCTACAGCCCAAAGTGTCACACAGAATTGGACACAACTGAGCACGCATCCACAGACTAAACCCAGCTTCTTACTCAATCTTACATTGAGGAGTAAATCAAAAAGTTTTTTTTTTTTTTTTTTTGCAAGCCTTAGGGTAAGTGCAGCCATGAAATTGAAAGACGCTTACTCCATGGAAGAAAAGTTATGATCAACCTAGATAGCATATTCAAAAGCAGAGACATTACTTTGCCGACTAAGGTCCATCTAGTCAAGGCTATGGTTTCTCCTGTGGTCATGTATGGATGTGAGAGTTGGACTGTGAAGAAGGCTGAGCGCTGAAGAATTGATGCTTTTGAACTGTGGTGTTGGAGAAGACTCTTGAGAGTCCCTTGGACTGCAAGGAGATCCAACCAGTCCATTCTGAAGGAGATCAACCCTGGGATTTCTTTGGAGGGAATGATGCTAAAGCTGAAACTCCAGTACTTTGGTCACCTCATGTGAAGAGTTGACTCATTGGAAAAGACTTTAATGCTGGGAGGGATTGGGGGCAGGAGAAGAAGGGGACGACCAAGGATGAGATGTTTGGATGGCATCACTGACTCGACGGACGTGAGTCTGAGTGAACTCCGGGAGTTGGTGATGGACAGGGAGGCCTGGCGTGCTGCAATTCATGGGGTCGCAAAGAGTCGGACATGACTGAGCGACTGAACTGAACTGAACTGAGGGATCTCTCACATCCACACATGACTACAAGAAAAACCATAGCTTTTACTAGAAGGACCTTTGTTGGCAAAGTAATGTCTCTGCTTTTTAACATGCTGTCTAGGTTGGTCATAGCTTTTCTTCCAAGGAGCAAGTATCTTTTAATTTCATGGCTGCAATCACCATCTGCAGTGATTTTGGAGCTCAAGAAACTAAATTCTCTCACTGTTTCCACTGTTTCCCCATCTATTTGCCATGAAGTGATGGGACCAGATGCCATGATCTTAGTTTTCTGATGCTGAGTTTTAAGCCAACTTTTTCACTTTCTTCTTTCTCTTTCATCAAGAGGCTCTTTAGTTCTTCTTCACTTTCTGCCATAAGGGTGGTGTCATCTGCATATCTGAGGTTATTGATATTTCTCCCAGCAATCTTGATTCCAGCTTGTGCTTCATCCAGTCTGGCAATTCGCATGATATACTTTGCATGTAAGTTAAATAAGCAGGGTGACAATACACAGTCTAGTCAAAGCTAGATTTTTCCAGTCTAGTCAAAGCTATGGTTTTTCCAGTAGTAGGGTATGGATGTGAGAGTTAGACTATAAAGAAAGCTGAGTGCTAAAGAATTGATGCTTTTGAACTGTGGTATTGGAGGAGATTTGAAAATCCCTTGGACTGCAAGGAGATCCAACCAATCAATCTTAAAGGAAATCAATCCTAAATATTCACTGAAGGACTGAAGCTGAAGCTGAAACTCCAATTATTTTGGCTACCTGATGAGAAGAACTGACTCCTTGGAAAAGACCCTGGTGCTGGGAAAGATTGAAGGCGGGAAGAGAAGGGGATGACAGAGGATGAGATGGTTGGATGGCATCACCGACTCGATGGACATGAGTTTGAGTAAGTTGCAGGAGTTGATGATGGACAAGGAAGCCTGGAGTGCTGCAGTCCATGGGGTCACACAGAGTCAGACACAACTGAGTGACTGAACTGAACAGATGGGACTCTGCTTTCCATTGTATATTACCTCATCAAATGAGCACCATTCCATGAGGGAAGGATACCCCAACATTTTACCAAATACATTTTAGTTGGAATGATATTATTGACAGAAGCAAAGCATTCTCTCTTCCCTGGGAAGTCCTTGCCTCCCTTCATTGTAAATTCCACCCTATTATGCAAATTTCCATATTGTTACAAGCCCAGGAAACACTTAAGGCACAATGAGAAATAGAGCCCTGCCCATATTCCTTCCTTCCTATTCACCTGTTTTTTCACCCATGTACCACCAAGAGTGTCTTTCTACCAGCTGAGGAATTATGTGATTCTTAGCACTATAGTGTTGTACAAAACTGCTTAAACCAATGACGGATTTGTCTACCTACCCTCAGACTCACACTGACAGGCTCATTCCTGACCACGTGTACGAAGGCACTGAGAAGAACTCTGAACATGACAGCTATTCTCAAGACCCACCGATGACAGCTACATGGGTCTGGCTGATTTTGCTTCCAGAAAGAGTTATTTCTATCAGATCACAAAAAGCGACTGGGAAAATTCTCCCTGAAGATATGGATATCTCCGTGCACTGCTTCTGTTCTCCATAAAATAGAAATGATCAACTACACCTCAAGGATTACTTTATGGTGTTCTCAAATCTCTGAACCCAAAGGTTTCCACGGAAACATATACATCAGAAGGACCAATGATCAGGAGAAGTAAAAGAACAGGACGTCCTGTCCCTTTCTGACTGTCTTAACACTGGTCATAGCTATGGTCTTCCACATCATGTAGTTAGTTAGTCCATGGGGTTTCATGGACAGAGTTGCTTCCAGTAGCAGGAATCCTGACTCTGTGACATGAAGATAACAGCATTCACAATGGAGGACGGCCTTCAGTTACCTCCTCAGAGTGTTCAAATTGCTAATACTTACATTTCCTCATTTGCCTCTGATAACAGGGCTAGAAGAAGGTGGGTATTAGACACCCAATGCATTTATAAGAAAGGAAAGAAAGTGTTCAAGTGATCTGTCTTAGGCGACACAGCTTCTGACAGAAACAACTTGAGTAACTGGAGTCCAGATCTAGACATCTTTCAACTGCACCAATAATTCCATTAAGGTTTTTCAAGCACTGGGTAAAAGCCAGGCATCCTACTGGGTGTTCTCATTAAGGCAGTTCTCAAGTTTTCACAGCCCAGAGAGGACTAATGACTCTCTATAAGACCTCAGAGTGCAGAGTGCATTTTTATTATAACACTTAGCATCTTCTACTCATATAGCTATTTTCCCTTCTTTCTCCTAGGACTCTGAGATTTCCTCAAAATCAGGTTGTTTTTGTTGTTGTTTAGTTGCTAAATCGTGTCTAACCCTTTGTGACCCCATGGACTGCAGTACCCCAGGCTCCCCTGTCCTTCACTATCTCCTTGAGTTTGCTAAAACTCATGTCCATTGAGTCAGTGATGCCATCCAACCATCTTACCCTCTGTTGCCCTCTTCTCCTCCTGCCCTCAGTCTTTCACAGTATCAGGGTCTTTTCAAAGGAGTCAGTTCTTTGCATCAAATAGACAAAGTACTGGAGCTTCAGCTTCAGCATCAGTCCCTTCAAAGAATATTCAAGGTTGATTTTCTTTAGGATTGACTCATTTGATCTCCTTGCTATCCAAGGGATTCTCAAGAGTCTTCTCCAGCACCACAGTTGGAAGGCATCAATTCTTCGGCACCCAGCCTTCTTTATGATCCAACTCTCACATTTGTACATGACTACTGGGAAAATCATAGCTTTGACTAGATGTACCTTTGTTGGCAGTTTGATGTCTCTGCTTTTTAATATGCTATCTAGGTTGGTCATAGCTTTTCTTCCAAGGAGCAAGTGTCTTAATTTCATGGCTTGCGGTCACCATCCACAGTGATTTTAGAGGCCAAGAAAATAAAATCTGCCACTGTTTCCATTTTTTCCACATCTATTTGCTATGAAGTAATGGGACCGGATGCCACAGTGTTAGTTTTCTGAATGCTGAGTTTTAAGCCAGTTTTTTCATTCTCCTCTTTCACTCTCATCAAGAAGCTCTTTAGTTCCTCTTTGCCTTCTGCCATTAGAGTAGTATCATCTGCAAATCTGATGACGTTGGTGTTTCTCCTGGCAATCTTGATTCTGTGAGTCAAGCCTGTGAGCTGTCCAGCCTGGCATTTTGCATGATGTACTCTGCATAGAAGTTAAATAAGCAGAGTGACAATATGCAGCCCTGACGTACTCCTTTCCCAATTTTGAACCAGTCCATTGTTCCATGTCCAGTTTTAACTGTTGCTTCTTGACCTGCATATAGGTTTCTCAGGAGACAGGTAAAGATGGTTTGGTATTCCCACCTCTTTAAGAATTTTCCACCGGTACCTTGTCTTACTCAACTTTGTATCTTCTGCATTCATCCAAGTGCCTGGAACCCGGGAGACAAGAGATGTGCAGAATAAACAACAATTATGCTAATAAAACAGACTCAAATACTAACAGTGCTAAAATAAGGCTTGAACAAAGTTTTATGGAAACAGAAAGGGGAACATGACTAAATCTACCTAGAATCTTGGGAAAGCGTCACAAGGAATGTGACTCTAGAGCCAGGATTTCATGAAAAAGGAGAGGGAAACACATTCTAGGTGCAGGAATTTGATATACATGTCCAACACGTGTATTAAACATGGCCCTGCCTGGCCTAAGAGGCTGTATAATGCCCGAAGAGGAGGCACAAGTAAGGACAGAAATGTGATTACAGTAAAGAAACCCATGAACTAAATAAAAATAAATTTTAAGTAACTAACATAAAGGAAGCAAAATTAACAAATTTAAACAAATGAACATGTATTTTAATTTGCATTGATTGCCTTAATCAATTCATTAATTAGAGTTTAAAAATGTGTCTCTAATTACAGCTCCGAAGAATATTTTTTAAGTAAGATTTAATAAGGGGCGTGGGGGAGGAAATCCATACACTGAAAGGCTGAAGCTGATGAGTTAGAAGCAGCGGCCTGTTGGCCAGGGCCTGCCCGCCTCCCCCGCAAGCTTTCTCTAAGCTGAGGCTCCGCCCCCGTCGCTGCCTGGGGGGCGTGGCCCGACCTGCAGGTTGGCATGGCCTCACCGCCGCACCCGGCACACATTCCCGGGCTGCAGCCGCACCTCGGGGGCAGGCCTGGTCTGAGCTGCAGAGCCTTTAGGGATCCCCGAGGCCCTCTCAATCAATAATCCCCGGGGTTTTTTATGAGGCTTGGATTATGAGGATTTGGAAAGGGGACGATTAAGCAGTACTTCAAAGACGAGCTCTGGCCGCACCTGCAGCATTTATGAAGATCTATTAATAGAAAGCACACGATTTAGCAGTAATCCCTAATTCAGAGAAAATCAATGATTTATGCCTTGGGGCCCAAGAGGCACTGAGGACTTTGGTTCATGGGCTGCCCGGAGGCAGGGTGTGCTGGCCCCACATCTGGACACGCATGATGCTGGGTCACCGAGGGTTGTGTGGGACACTTTTGGCCCTACCAGTAAGTGGAAAAGAGTTCTGCAGACTCGCAGTCAGTCCCTCCCTCGCCCCCCTTTTTTTTCCGTTTTTCCTCTATCCTGTAATGCCAGCCGTTTTGGTGTAGGCTCTAGGTAAATCTCAGGCCCTACTGGTAGTAGGTATAGGGCCAGTTTGCTGGAAAGTCACAGTCGGTCTAGGGGTCTGTCTGTAGCCAGACCCCAACCTCCTCCCTCTTCCTCACCTGGACCTCCGTTTTGTCCTCTGGAGAATGGTGGAAGTCACACCAACCGTCAGCAGAGTACCTTGTGAGTGGCATGGGAATTCTAGAATTTGTCAGAGTCCTATTGGATCCTAAAGGTTTATGTTTTTGAATTTCTCACTAGAAGAGTTATAGAACAGATCCATCCATTAATGTCTTAGTTCATCTCAGAGAGCCAAAAGCCCTTTGGATATACTTTCACTGATTAAAACAAGAGAAAAACATATAAATCATGAGAGGAAGGATTCAGGTTATAATCTAACACTAAAATGAAAATTCTGCAAATAACAAGGATAGTAAAATAGTCCTTTGTCAGTTTTTAAGAAAGAAATATTCAATAGAAGGTGAAGGGTGGGGGCAGTGGATATGTTCTTAAGAGAGAATTTGAGACCAGAGGATTGTTCCTATTCATGGTATGATAATCAGTTTGCAAAAGATCCAAAATTGTATTTCAAATAATCCATTCAACTATTTAAAAATGAACAGAAGTATGTACCATCCCAGAGTTCACCACAGGGCCCCTTTCTGTAGAGGAAGATAAGTTTATAGAGCATCAGTGTGGAGCAGGAGGGAATTCAAGGGATGGGTAGAGAGGGTACAAACAAAACCCCACACCCTTGACTTAGAGCAGCCAGCAATGAGACCAATCTCAGGATGGAATGCACTCAGTGGGGAAGAAGAAATCAGATTCAATCACATAATTTGCCTTTGCAGTAAAACATTTTCTTTGTTATAGATATTTTATATGCAGATAGATTTTTTAAAAAGTAACCAACATGCAAAGTATAAAGAAGAAAATAAAAATTGCCATGCATTTCACTGCCTGGAAATAACCATTGTTATTATTTGGTATATTTCTTTCCATTATTTTTTTTCCTGTGCTTATCTACTTAGAGAAAGATGACACAGACGTAAGCATGAAAGTTGTTGTGGTTAAACAAAGTAGGGGGTCACACTTGGTGCTGCTTTGCATTGTGCTTTTTCTCTCCATACTGTCTCACGAAGGTTTTCCCATGCTATTAAATATTATTTTAAAATGTAAATTTTCATGGCTTTAAAACTTAGGTTGCAAGTTTATTAGTTTTCCCCTTTTGCTAAGAGTTTATTATTAACTTTTCAATATTTTCAGTAGCACAGGTATGAACATCCTAGTTTATCCCAGAGAGGTAGTAAAATGTTATATGAAGACCACATACTCCAGAGCCAGACTGCCCAAGTTGGAATCCTAAGTCTACCACTAGCCATGTGTCTTTGGGCAAAATTATTTAACTTCTTTCACCTCAGTTTCTTTTTTTTCACCTGTAAAATGGGGTTATAATAGTACTCAATTGAAGAGGTATTATTAGGAATTAATGAGTTAATGTATGTAAAGTTTTTAGAACCTTAAGATATCACCTACTGTATTGTAAGAGCTATACAATCATTGATTGCTATAATATAATGAGATAAGCTTGCTTAATTTTACTCTAATTTATCCAGGCTCACCCTGTATGTTTCAGGATGAATGTTTCAGGGATGATATTTATTTCTGAAACACTCATACTGATTTTTCAGAGCATTTGTATATTTATTTATTTTTATTGAATTATAGTTGATTTCTGTGAAGAAGCTGAGCTGTGAAGAAAGCTGAGCACCAAAGAATTGATGTTTTTGAACTGTGGTGTTGGAGAAGACTCTTGAGAGTCCCTTGGACTGCAAGGAGATCCAACCAGTCCATTCTAAAGGAGATCAACCCTGGGTGTTCTTTGGAAGGACTGATGCTAAAGCTGAAACTCCAATACTTTGGTCACCTGATGCAAAGAGTTGACTCATTGGAAAAGACCCTGATGCTGGAAGGGATTGAGGTCAGGTGGAGAAGGGGACGACAGAGGATGAGATGGCTGGATGGCATCACCGACTCGATGGACATGAGTTTGAGTGAACTTTGGGAGTTGGTGATGGACAGGGAGGACTGGTGTGCTGCAGTTCATGGGGTCACAAAGAGTCAGACATGCCTGAGTGACTAAACTGAACTGATAGTTGATTTGCAGCTTAATTTCTGCTGTACAGCAAAGCAATTCAGTCATACATATATATGCATTCTTTTTTGTCTTTTTAATTTAATTTTTATTTTATATTTGACTTTAGTTGATTTATAATGTCATTAGTTTCAGTTGTACAGCAAAGTGAATCAGATATATGTATACATATAAGCCTTCATTTTTTAGATTCTTTTCCTTATAGCTCATTACAGAGTATTGAGTAGAGTTCTCTATGTTATACCGTAGGTCCTTGTTGATTATGCATTCTTTTTATATTCTTTCCCATTATGATTTATCACAGAATAGTGAATATGCTTCCCTGTTTCAGAGTACTAGCCATCGCTCATCCCCCACATTGGGTGCAGATATGGATACTGGAAAGGTGCAAACATGACGTCCAATTATCTGGACTCCTTTTTCCATGACACTGTCATCCTTTTTGTGTTTAGACGTTCACAACCTAAAATAGGGGCTTCCCAGGTGGCTCAGTGGTAAAGAATCCACCTGCCAATGCAGGAGACACAGGAGACGTGGGTTTGATCCCTGGGTTGGGAAGATCCCCTGGAGGAGGAAATGGCAACCTACTCCAGTATCCTTGCCAGGAAAATTCCACGAACAGAGGAGCCTGGTGGGCAACAATTCATGGAGTCACAAAGAGTCAGACATGGCTGAGCATGCACACACATATATCTAAAGCAGCATCACTGAAGACTCAAATCCGCAATCATTTCTTTCTTGCTTTCCTCTCCCCATCCTCTATCTCTCACATCCACACCCCGACTCCTTCTAGTCCAAGCCTTCCTCTTCCCACCACAACCGACATAAATCCTCAATCACAAGTAGATCAAGAGGAAAGAAGTTAATCCTGGGCCCACAAGACCTATCTTTGGAGTCATTTCTGACCATAATGTCCAAGCGTTTTTGTTACTTTCCCTTACAGTGTTTCTTTTGTTCTCCTCAGGGCTATGATTTATGCTTTAGGCTGAATTCTATTTGAGGGACGTTATTCCTCCTCCTTCTGAAGGGATTGGAGGGAGAAGAGGAAAAATGTACTCTACATGTGTATCTACAGGAAATGAGGAGGGCTCGCTCTCTCTGCGGAGAGCTACAGTTTGGCAAACACCTCACCTCGGGATTTCTGACATTAATGAGGTAGCAAGGAGTGGAGAATTGCCTGCTGAGAGACAAACTTCAGGGAGATTGCTCAGAGCATCTTGCTCAGCAGAACTGATAAGATTAAACCAACCGTAACCCAGTAAACAAACCGCTTGGGAAAGACCAGAAATATGTTATGGTTTTTGCTCCAAGAAATGTAACTTTGGTGCTCCGTGTGTTGGACAAGCTGAGTTATGTGAAAGAGGACTAGGTCAGAAAGCAAACCAAGGGCCTGTTTTCCTGTTTAAAAATCTGCAGCCTGGGATTAGCTTTTATAATCTTGTGGAATAAAACTCACAGGAAAGGAGGCTCCTAAAATAGTTCTGCTGAGATCACGCTTTCCTTTCTGCACTCTTTCTCTCTTTTTTTGCCTTCCGTTGAGTTCCATACCTCTCCACAGACCTAAGGCGAAATTCCCAGCTGGCCCTAATCCAGGCAGATATTTTTAATAGGGTAATTCTATACTCTGTGTATTTCTTTCTGTTTAAATGAGTCAGCAAGCCTTTACCAATGTTGTGTTTATTTGCTTGCTGACAAAGGGGCGTGCTCAGTCGCTGAGTTGTGTCTGACTTTTTGCGGCCCTATGGACAGTCGACCACCAGACTCCACTGTCCATGGGATTTCTCAGGCAAGAATACTGGAGCGGGTTGCCAGTTCCTTCTCCAGGAGTCTTCCCCACGCGGGGATTGAAGCTGCGTCTCCTGCACTGGCAGGCGGGTTCTTTGCCACTAAGCCACCTGGGATCATGTTCTCCCTTAAAGGACTGTGTGTGCAGCAGCAGAAGGGCCTGTGTTCAAGTACTGTTTCTGGCTGTACCAATAATGTGGCAAAAGGAAGCCATCAAGCCTTCTGTTTCTGGCTGTACCAATAATGTGGCAAAAGGAAGCCATCAAGCCTTCACTTACCCATTTGTGACATGAGAATCCTGCCAGCCAGCCCTACTGTATAGGATCATGGTAAGGATTAAAAGAGATCATGTGTGTTTGCATGAAGCACTTCATAAATTTAAAAGTTCTCTCAAGTACCATACCAACTTCCCAAACCCAGGTAACTCTTCCAAGGCAAGACAGTCCTAAGGAAAATTTTAAATTCATTCCAGATGATATGCCCCAATCATTTGCCTGGTCTCAGTCTTAATTGGCTGGTTCTGTGGGTTGAGCGTCTCCCTTCCTTAAATTGTTTGTCTTTGACCTTTTCATAGCATTCTTTCCTTACTTCTGACAAAATTAAAAAGCCATTAGAAACAATGAGATCTGCATAAGCTCTGAATGCCAAATTTGGTGGTCAGTTGATTTCAGAGGTCAGTGTATCTACACACCAGGCAAGAAAATTTAGACGTAAATATGGCTAGCTCTGAAAGGCTAGTTTTCAGAAGGTCTTTTTAAGTTCCCTCCTTGCCTCATACAATAATTGGATGTCTTGTGACCACAAAAAGCAATAAAGCCCTGGCCATTTGTCAAAGTACATTCACTGGAGTATAAAGACTCTGTAGGGTGATAAACTAGTGATAAATAGGAGGTGCCTGACTATTTACCCTATTTCTGAAGAATGATACGGGATTGGGTACGTGACACACCCTGGAAAACATGAGTTTTCAGGCTGATATGCTTATTTACCTGAGGAATATACCCACTATAGAACAAACACAAGCAACCAAAGAACATGAAGCTCTAGTAATGGAATAGTTGGCAATGGACACACAATGTAAAAACAAACCGACAAACCAAAAAACACAATAAGAATACTCCAAGAGATAACAGTAAAAATCAGAAGCAAGTGATCATAAGAATCAAGTAGATATACTAATATATAAAACATAATAACTGAAATAAGGAATTCAATAGGTGAAATCAATAACAGAATGGATAATGCTTAGACAGTTGGGTAATCAGAGGGGAATAAGAAAAGAATACTGTCTTTTATACAAAATATAAAAGAAAAACTAAAAAAATAAAAATGCTATACAAAATATAAAGGGAAAACTAAAAAACTAAAAATTTTTTTACAAAATTTTTTACAAAAAAACTAAAAACTTCATGCAAAATATAAAGGAAAACCTAAAAAACTAAAAACTAGAAGATCAGTGTACAGATAATGCAGGTGCAAAATAAGAGAAATAAATACAAGGGGGAAAACATTTAAAAAATCATGATCAACTTTTCAGAATTAACACAAAATGAAATGAAACAATTTAGTTTTAAAAGTCTCACAGCATACCTAAAGATATCAAAGATAAAGAAAACATTCAAAATGCTTCTAAAAGTAAGAAAAAATAACTTACACAGGAAAAAGGATCTAATTTATACCATGTTACTGCAAGAAACTTGGATCCAAGAAGTATTATTATGGATAAATTTGTAGCTTTATGTACAATTATCATGAAATTTTAAAAGTCTAAAATATATTAACAAGGAAGTCAAACCAATTATACAAAAAGGAAGAATTTGAGAAAGATAAAGATAAGATTCAATTAAAGTAAACTAGTAAAAGAATGAGGAAAAGACAATAAAATAGAAAATTAAAAGTAAATAAATAAAAATAGACTAAAATATATAAAAAATAAATAGGTTCTTTAGAAGATTTAATTTTTAAAAAAGAATCTTATCAAAACTAATAAGAAAAATAAAGAACAACAAATAGAACTTACCAAACAGTAGTAAAATAATATTTTAAAGTATTATGAACATATGCAGATATGCTTCTGGAGAAAATATGATGTGGCAAAACTGAGGGAAGAAAAATGGAAAACATTGTGCAATGAACTTTAAGAACAATTTAAAAACTCTTCTCCAAAACACCCTTAGACTCACATCTCTCAGTTCAGCACAGTTCAGTCGCTCAGTCATGTCCGACTCTTTGCAACCCCATGAATCGCAGCACGCCAGGCCTCCCTGTCCACCACCAACTCCCGGAGTTCACTCAAACTCAACGTCCTTCGAGTCGGCGATGCCATTTACTTGAGTTCTAACAAACTTTTAACTAGAACGTTTATTCTTGTTTTATGTAGTGTTTTCCAGAAATTAGAAACAAAAAGAAAAGCTCTACAAGCTATTTTATGAAGTTAGTATTGATTCCAACACAGAATTTAAAAAAAAATTCAGGGGAAAAACCGTATTTCCATTTGAACATAGCTCAAACAAATCTTAGATTTTTAACTAACCAAACCAACAGTACATTTTTAATTGAATCAAGATTAAGTAAAATTTAGGCAAGGATGATTTTACAAGAAAATAATACAACATACCATACTAACAGACTAAGGAGAAAATTCAGAGGATAACATCAATTGGTTGGGGGAAAGTATTGAGTAAGGGCTTCCTAGGTGGCATTAGTGGGAAAGAATCCACCTGCCAGTGCAGGAGACATAAGAGACAGGGGCTGGATCCCTGGGTTGGGAAGATCCCCTGGAGATGAGTACAGCAACTCACTTCAGTATTCTTGCCAGGAGAATCTCATGGACAGAGGAGCCTAGCGAGCTATAATCTACTATGGTCCATAGGGTCAGAAAGAGTCAGACATGACAACTTACTTAGCATGCACACACACTGAATAAGCCTCAATATGTATTTATGGTTAAAAAAAAATAACAAATTTAGAATAGAAAAAAACTTTGTTTTTAAAAGTTATGTAGCTGAAATATAGCAAAAATGTTATTTTATACAGAAACTTTAGAAATGTGATCAATAACAAAAGAGAATGCCAAATATCATTGCAACTATTATCAGACATCTATAATTGAGTAGATGTTTACTGTTATCAAGCTTCCCTGGTGGCTCAGACGGTAAAGCGTCTGCCTGAAATGCAGGAGACCCGGGTTCGATTCCTGGGTTGGGAAGATCCCCTGGAGAAGGCAATGGCAATCTACTCCAGCACTCTTGCCTTGAAAATCCCAGTCCATGGGGTCGCAAAGAGTCGGACACGACTGAGGGACTTCACTTTCACTTTACTGTTATCACTGGCAAATTATATGATGAAACAAAAAATAAATAAAAAGTGTAGGAATTGGAAGGGGAAAAATGTAATGGGCATCATTTGCAGAAGGCTCCACTTCATGGGCTTGCCACTCAGACGCTTCACTCAGAAGGGTCTGATGCTTGGCTTAGTGCTCTGCCTGTGCTCGAATTCTTAATAATTTTATTTATGAACTGTTAAGTGCAACTAATAGGACAATGGAACATGCGTGGGATCAGAGAGGAAGTGTACAGTACACTCTTTCTTCCACTGCCTAAGCACATAGTGTTCATGATGCCCCATGGGCACAGACTTCTGGCAGACCCAAAATGCACAAGAGTTCACCAACACTCACAAGTAAAAGATAAGCATGTACTATTGATGCCGAAGTAAGTGGGGTCCTGACAGCCAGGAGAAGACATCCTTTCAGTTCAGACTCAGAACTTACTTTAAATGCAGACGGAAAGCAAAAATATTCTAAGAATCATGAATGCAATGCAGCATAATTGTGAAACTGAATTATACTCTTAAAAATGTTTAAAACAGTAAACTTTATGATGTATATGTTTGCAAAAATTAAAGCATCTAAGTACTGAGACTTCCCTGGTGGTCCAGTGGTTCAAACGTCACCTTCCATCACGGGAGGTGGGGGGTGGTGCATGTTCAGTCCTTGCTCAGGGAACTAAGATCCCACATGCCTTGTAGCCAAAACACCAAAACATGAAGCAAAAACAGTATTGTAACAAATTTAGTAAAGACTTTAAAAATGGTCCACACCAAAAAAACGTACTTAAAAATCTTGGTAAATTGATAGATAAGATACATAATTTTAATTTTTATTGTTCTGATTAAAACTAAGAATTTTTATATATTCATGTTTATGTCAATTGCTAATATTCTATTAATGTATTCATCTTTTATTTATTGACTTTATAGAGTTTTCATTATATTAAGATTATTAGTATATAAAGATAAAATCACACACACAATTATTTTCTATTTTTTTTCTCAAAGATTATTTATTAACTGTTCTCACTCATGGTAGAAAAAAAAAAAGATAGTAAATGAAACTGATATAAGATGAAAAGCCAACATTTCTTCCCCAAGGACCTCAGCTGGATTATACAGAATGGACGACTATGGGCTTCATGTTTATAGCTCACATACAGGAGAACTCAGAAAGCAGAAATCAAGAAATGACAGCCTAATTTTCTTCTAAGGTATGGGGTTTCACCTGGTGCAATAAAGTCATGAGGATGATTCTTCTGAACAAAAGGTTAGAATGCTTGTAAGTCTAAGAGTGACATCCCTGCCAAGTAGCTACAGTGCTACTTTCAAAATGTCTTAATTATCGTAGAATTTTAATACATTTTCAGAATTTTAATTTAAAAAAAGAAAGAAATTTGAATGGCTAAAGAAACCTATACTCTTTTATTCATGTCACTTCCCTGTATGAACCAAACATTCATGCTAAAAATTCTGACACAGAACAAAAGGCAAATATAGGGTAACCCACAGCTCCTTTTCCTTTCAGTCCTTTATTACCCAGTGAGTAGAAGGCTGACAGTGTTGGTCGAATGTTCAGCACATATCAGGAAGTGAAATAAAATTAGCTGAGTTGGTCCTATGCATATCGTTTCCACTGTTCTGGTAACATATGCATGCATGAGCTATGAAAAAATGTTTAATTCTGAATACAAATTAAACCCTCTCATAGTTGCATTTTTAAGGTGGCATTGCACAGTATAAAATAAATGGTAAAATTTGAGCTGATGATTACATAATTTAATTTCACTTTACTTAGAACAATATTCAATAGCTAAAGTAAAATACCACAGCAAGCCAAGAGAGAGACCACTGAAAAAAATTGTACATTTTAGTACTCTTAGCAGCTACTTTTATTTTTTCCTGCTTTTTAAATAAAGGGCCCTGGATTTACATTTTGTCCTGGGCCTTGCAACTTATATGGCTGCTCTTATTTGCAGATTATATGATTGTTTACATAGGGAAAAAAAGAATAGCCAAACTCTTAGAGGAACTGAAAGAATTTGGGATCCAGTTTCAGTACTTTTAAAAAGATCAATATCATGTCTCCAAACTATCAGTAATCAATTATAAAATATAAAAGCTTTATGTTTTATTAAAGTATAAATTATTATTTATAAAAGCTAATAAAGTGTCTAAGATCTAACTTAACCTGAAGTACACAAAGCTTCTAGAGATAATTTCAACATCCTAATAGAAGATCTAAAGGAAAATCTGATTAGTTAGGCGGTCCAAGTTCTTGGACGAAAATATGAATGTTATAAAGATGTCAATTCTCCCCTAATTAATCTACAAATTTAAAATAGTCCTCATCACAATCCCTGCTGGAGATTTTTATAGGTATATGGAGAATAAATGTACATGAATAGCAAAGGCAAATTAGTTGAAAGTGAGAACTAGAGCAATAAAAACAAAACAAATCACAGGTCAATGGAACAGACTAGAAAGTTATAGTTATTGCTCAGTCACTAAGTCATGTCCGACTCTTTGTGACCCCATGAACTGTAGCCCACCAGACTCCTCTGTCTATGGAATTATCCAGGCAAGAATACTGGAGTGGGTTGCCATTTTCTTCTCCAGAGGATCTTCCCAAAGAAGGAATTGAACCCAGGTCTCCTGCATTGCAGGCAGATTCTTTACAAGGAACCCCATAAAATAGAGCTTATGCTCTATTATGCCCCATAGAACATAAGAGCCCATGAAAATACCTAATTGTGCATTTGAACTGTTCTTATGATAGAAGAAATGCACTTAAAGCCAACTATTATTTGTTCAGTCAGTATCACTCCTGTCTTATGAGCTATGCTCAATAGGAATGTGTCTAGCAAGTTACAATTAAGCAAAAAAAAAAAAAAAAAGACCTTTTCCTAAAGAACAGCTTTCCTTCCTTAGAAGGGAGAGTTTTTAACAGTGTCACACACACACAATAAAAACAGGTAATTACTTTGGTTAAAAAGTATGCACAAGTCTCACTTGGAAGTTACAAATGGAATAAGAATGCTTTGTGGAAATGCTCACTGACTCAGTGCTTTTTATTTTCCCAATCAACAAGTCGTCTCTTGACAAATGTCATTTCAGTGGCCTCTCATGCATTACCCTGTTCTTATGCCAATGAGAACACTTCTAAAGTTTCACCCTGTAGTTTGATGTTTACAGGACTTTCCTGGTGATCATCCTTTGTCAAACTAAAGATGACTTCTTTATATTCTTATTAGGAGTATTTTTCAGGTGGGCACTAAGTTCTCTATTAAAATTACTATGTATTTTTGTGTCTTTTAATCTAGAAATGTAAAACATTACATTACAATCAATGTTTTCTATGTTGAGCCTTATTTCTTTTTTTTTAGAAGCTGCTTGATTTTACTTGCATATATTTATTTATGATATATACATGTGTGACCATGAGTAACATTTATCTATTCGATTTTTGATACTCTTCAGTTATGGTGTCAGAAATATGGTAGTCTTTCTTGCTTTATATTTTTCTAGAGTCATCAGGTTCATACATTCCAAATTCAATGATGGAAAAACTGATAAGTAGGGGAATTCCTGGGCTTCCCAGGTGGTGCTAGTGGTAAAGAACTCGCCTGCCAAGGAAGGTAGGAGGCATAAACGACATGGGCTCAGGCCCTGGGTAGGGAAGATCCACTGGAGAGGTTATGGCTATCTACTCCAGTATTCTTGCCTGGAGAACCCCATGGACAGAGGAGCCTGGCAGTCCACAATCCAATGGGTCACAAAGAGTCAGAGACAACTGAAGTAACTTAGCAGACACACTCACACCCTGGGGAATTCCCTGATGGTCCAGTGATTAAGACTCTGCATTTTCCAGTGCATCAGAGAACTAAGATTATGTACACTATGAGGTCCCCTTCGCAAAAGAGAAAAAATAAGTGATAAGTATATTCTCTAATTTGGAAATTTTGCATCTGTTTTTTCTTCTTTGTTGATTTACGATGTGATTTTACATAGCTAAATATTTATCTATTTTATTGATGTTTTTTAAAAATTATTTTTGTTTAATTGAAGATTGTTATTTTTATTAATTTCATAGCTTTGTATTCCATTAATTTCTGCTTTATCTTTATTAGTCCCCTTCATTTACTTTGTACACTTTTTGTTGTTATTTGCTAAGTCATGTCCAACTCTTTTGCAACTCCATGAACTGTAGCCTGCCAGGCTCCCCTGTCCGTGGGATTTTCCAGAAAAGAATACTGGAGTGGATTGCCGTTTCCTTCTCCAGGAGATCTTCCCGACCCAGGGATCAAACCCCTGTCTCCTGCATTGGTAGGCAAATTCTTTACCACTGAGCCACCAGTGCATGTGTATTCTTTTTACTATTTTTAATTGAATGCTATTTTATTTATATTCTTTCTTGTTTTATAGAAAAAATGTACTAAATAACAGAGTCATTTGAGTAATGATATTTTAATGTAGTACATTGATTTTATATGTTTCTAAATGGTCTGCAACACTACTATGACCTCTTCTTAAATCCTAGTTTTATTTTTATTAATTTCTAAGTGGATATAATATTGAACTTTTTTCAATATCTACTTTTGCATTATAATTAGAGAATACTCACCTATTGATTGGAACTTATGGAACTTATTGATATTTTTCATAAACATAGAACCAGTTTTTCCTATCTGTTTGAGGAAAATCTGTTTTTCTTGTTTCTTCATTCATAAGTTCTATACACATATATTTAACTAATATTGTTAGTTTGATTTTTAAATTATCTTTAGCTGTTTAATTTATAAATTTCTGAGAGACACTGACAAAGCAACTCACCATCATGGAATTTCTGAATTTCTTCTTGTATTTCCTGCAGATTTTGCTTTATTTAATTTGGTGCTTTTTTGGTGAATTGTTCTTGCCTCAGGCAGGGCTTCCGGAGAAGGCAATGGCACCCCACTCCAGTCCTCTTGCCTGGAAAATCCCATGGACGGAGGAGCCTGGTGGGCTGCAGTCCATGGGGTCGCTGAGGGTCGGACACGACTGAGCGACTTCACTTTCACTTTCCACTTTCATGCATTGGAGAAGGAAATGGGAACCCACTCCAGTGTTCTTGCCTGGAGAGTCCCAGGGACGGCGGAGCCTGGTGGGCTGCCTGGAAGGGTCACAGAGTCGGACCCGACTGAAGCGACTTAGCAGCAGCAGGCAGGGCCTTTGCACTTGTGTATGCATTGTGTGTAGAGAATACATTATGCTGTTCACTCTGCCTAGGAACACTTTCCCTACCATCTCATCCTTAACATTCACATGACTTGATTACTCCATTCAGTTCATCTCTTCAGAATGGTATTCCTGATTACTGTACTAAAATAGAAGCCTTCATCATTTTTAATCTCCTTGATCTCTTTTATTATTATTATAGCACTCTGCTGCTGCTAAGTCGCTTCAGTCGTGTCCGACTCTGTGCGACCCCAGAGACGGCAGCCCACCAGGCTCCCCCATCCCTGGGATTCTCCAGGCAAGAACACTGGAGTGGGTTCCCATTTCCTTCTCCAATGCATGAAAGTGAAAAGTGAAAGTGAAGTAGCTCAGTTGTGTCCGATCTTAGTGACCCCATGGACTGCAGCCTACCAGGCTCCTCCGTCCATGGGATTTTCCAGGCAAGAGTACTGGAGTGGGGTGCCATTGCACTTTAACCACTACCAATTACATTTATACATTCATAAATTTATTTCTTATCTTCTTTCACTAGAATAAAAGGTTCTTGAAGGCAGCAAATATCTTTGTCTAGATCAGTGTTATATTCCCAGCAATTTGACAATAGCTGGCACATTGTTGATGCTCAAAAAATAAATGTTAGTGTTAATAAATAAGTTGATGAATGTACACTTTTCTCATAAGAATTCTGTTTATCTCATTTAATGATTTTTGCTTGAGTTTTGTCTACTATTAATAGTTTTTGTGTTTGTCTGGTACATCCTTTATATTCATATCAAAAATTTTATAAATATTTTGTTTCACTTGGACCAGCAGCATATATCTGGTTTTTGCATCTTTACTCACTTTAGCAAATTGTGTTTTAACATAAAAATATAACCTACTCACATTTATTATGGATACTGATATATTTGGACTTAGTGCTGTGATTTAAAGTTGTCTATTACTATTTTTCCCACCTTTTGTAGTATTAATTGATAGCTGACATGTATGGATATTTTTGCATTCCAGTCCCCTGTGATGAAAAGGACATCTTTCTTTGGTGTTAGTTCTAGAAGGTCTTGTAGGTCTTCATAGAACTATTCAACTTCAGCCTTTTTGGCATTAGCGGTAGTGGGATGGACTTGGATTGCTGTGATATTGAATAGTTAGCCTTGGAAATGAATAGACATCATTCTGTCATTTTTGAGATTGCACCTAAGTACTGCATTTTGGACTCTTTGGTTGATTAGGAGGGCTACTCCATTTCTTCTAAAGGATTCTTGACCACAGTAGTAGATACAATGGTCATCTGAGTTAAATTCACCCATTCTAGTCCATTTTAGTTTGCTGATTCTTAAAATGTCAATGTTCACTCTTGCCATCTCCTGTTTGACCACTTCCAATTTACCTTGATTTATGGACCTAATGTTCCAGGTTCTTATGCAATATTGTTCTTTACAGCATCAGACTTTGCTTCTATCACCAGTCACATCCACAACTGGGTGATGTTTTCACTTTGACTCCATCTATTCATTCCTTCCAGAGTTATTTCTCAACTCTTCATCAGTAGCATATTGGGCACCTACCAATCTGGGGAGTTCATCTTTCAGTGTCATATCTTTTTGCCTTTTCATACTGTTTATGAGGTTCTCAAGGCAAGAATAGTGAAGTGGTTTGCCATTCCCTTCGCCAGTGGACCACGTTTTGTCAGAACTCTCCACCACTACAAGCCTTACAAATAGAGGAGAAAAGAAGAGACTCTAAAGGCAAAGGAGAAAAGGAAAGATATAAGCATCTGAATGCAGAGTTCCAAAGAATAGCAAGGAGAGATTAAAAAAACATTCCTCAGTGATCAATGCAAAGAAATAGAGAAAAACTGTAGAATGGGAAAGACTACAGATTTCTTCAAGAAAATTAGAGATACCAAGGGAAGTTTTCATGCAAAGATGGGCTCAATAAAGGACAAAAATGGTACAGACATAACAGAAGCAGAAAATATTAAAAAGAGGTGGCAAGAATACACAGAAGAACTGTACAAAAAGATCTTCATGACCCAGATAACCATGATGGTGTGATCACTCAACTAGAGCTAGATATCCTGGAGTCCAAAGTCAGGTGGGCTTAGGAAGCTTCACTACAAGCAAAGCTAGTGGACATGATGGAATTCTGCTGAGCTATTTCAAGTCCTAAAAGATGATGCTATTAAAGTGCTAAACTCAATATGCCAGCAAATTTGGAAAACTCAGCAGTGGCTGCAGGGCTGGAAAAGGTCAGTTTTCATTCCAATCCCAAAGAAATGCAATACAAAAGAATTTGCAAACTACTGCACAATTACACTCATCTCACATGCTAGCAAAGTAATGTTCAAAATTCTCCAAGCAAGGCTTCAATGGTATGTGAACTGAAAAATTCCAGATGTTCAAGCTGGATTTAGAAAAGGCAGAGGAACCACAGACCAAACATCTAGATCCAACATCCACTGGATCATAGAAAAAGCAAGAGAGTTCCAGAATAACATCTGCTGCTGCTGCAGCTGCTAAGTCGCTTCAGTCATGTCCGACTCTGTGCAACCCCACAGACAGCAGCCCAGTAAGCTCCTCTGTCCCTGGGATTCTCCAGGCAAGAATATTGGAGTGGGTTGCCATTTCCTTCTCCAATGCATTCATGCATGCTAAGTCACTTCTGCTTTATTGACTATGCCAAAGCCTTTGACTGTGTGGATCACAACAAACTGTGGAAAATTCTACAAAAGACAGGAATACCGGACCACCTTAACCTGCCTCCTGAGAAATCTGTATGCAGGTCAAGAAGAAATAGTTAAAAACAGACATGGAACAACAGACTGGTTCCAAATTGGGAAAGGAGTACATCAAGGCTGTATATTGTCACCCTGCTTATTTAACTTATATGCAGAGTACATCATGTGAAATGAGAGGCTGGATGAAGTACAAGCTGGAATCAAGATTGCCAGGAGAAATATCAATAACCTCAGATATGCAGATGACACCACCATTATGGCAGAAAGTGAAGAAGAACTGAAGTGCTTCTTGATGAAAGTGAAAGAGGAGAGAGTGAGAACATTGGCTTAAAACTCAACATTCAGAAAACTAAGATCATGGCATCCAGTCCCATCACTACATGGCAAATAGATTGAAAACAATGGAAACAGTGAGAGACTTAATTTTCTTAGGCTCCAAAATCACTACAGATGGTGACTGCAGCCATGAAATTAAAAGATGCTTATTCCTTGGAAGAAAAGCTATGACCAATCTAGACAGCATATTCAAAAACAGCGACATTGATTTGCTAACAAAGGTCCGTCTAGTCAAAGCTATGGTTTTCCCAGGAGTCATGTATGGATGTGAGAGTTGGACCCTAAAGAAAGCTGAGTGCTGAAGAATTGATGCTTTTGAACTGTGGTGTTGGAGAAGACTCTTGAGAGTCCCTTGGACTGCAAGGAGATCAAACCAGTCAATAAAGGAAATCAGTCCTGAATATTTATTGGAAGGACTGATGCTGAAGCTGAAAGTCCAATACTTTGGCCACCTGATGCGAAGAACTGACTCATTGGAAAAGACCCTAATGCTGGGAAAGATTGAAGGCAGGAGGAGAAAGGAATGATAGAGGATGAGATGGTTGGATGGCATCACCAACCTGATAGACATGAGTTTTAGCAAGCTCCGGAAGTTAGTGATGAACAGGGAGGCCTGACATACTACAGTCCATGAGGTCGCAAAGAGTCGGACACTACTGAGCAACTGAACTGAACTGATGAATATTTTATACTGTACAGTGTACCAATTCATATTCCAAGTACTTTTTAGTTTTTATATCTTTTGATTTACAATGCAAGTGAAGAAAGGCTTAGGAATATCCAGTAACTTGCTAAAGGTCCCGTAACTGCTAAATGCCAAACCCGGGCTTGGATATTATCAATCTATCTCCAGAAACCATGATCCTAACCTTCAGATTATGCTGCTTCTCTTGTCTGAGTTTTCTTTCTCTCTCACAAATGATTTGACTGCACATTTTACTTATATACCTCTAATGATAATATGTAAATTTCGATTAATTGTATTTCAACATATTTTCAAACAAGGATAATAGCTTCTACAACCCATCCCTCCTAAAATGTATGAGACCACCATCATGCTTCCCCCATTGCACCTATGCTCAAAGTTTTGTTGATATAATCTAGAATTTTCATTTCAGGTTGTCAGATTGTTATTAATTTTATTTTTCATTACACTTTTGCAAATTGCTGGCCAATAATTTCTGCCTTATAGTCTAGGAAGATTTGTCCACTTACTTTCTTGATAACCAATATTCTTCATCCAAATCCACTCTCTTACCTGACCCCTTTCATTTAATTTTTTGGAAATTGATTATAGGACCACTAATGTTTTAATTTCCTAAATGCTTTCCTTCTCTGATTATTTTCTCTGTCATAACAATCTGTCTTTGGTTTGGATAAAATAGTATTTAAATTTTCCTGAAGTTATTTGGTAGAATTTTTTCCTAGTCTTCTATTTTCTTTCTATTTTTTCTATTTTTTTCTAGTCTTCTAGTCATCTGCACTGATTCTATTTCCTCTAGTTCCAATTATGTTTCTTCGTTATGTCTTTCTTAAATACTGTATATTGTACTCAAGTGATTTTTCACTGTCCATTCAGATTTATGACAAGGATGATTGGTATTGATAGCTGTCTTTGATTTTCTCTGCGTTGTGGAAGTTTGTTTTACCACTTTAACCTTTGTGTAAATGAATAGGTATACTAAAGAGCAGACTTCCCTTTAGATACATGAACAAGAAACAGGAAATCCCCAATTATCAAAATGAAAAAGACTTTTCCTGGGGAGTATAGTGTTTTATGGAGTATTTCACTTCTGCATATAATTGAGTTCTTGCATCACTTTGGATTTCTATAGTTATTAATAATTCAGGATCTTCTCCACTTTTCTTCCAAGTGCTTCCAGTATGAGTATACTAAGATATTTCCAGATGATACATGATATTAATCATTGTGATGAAATAACTTTTGAGCATTTTCTCTAAAACATATATTAAGTGCTTTATTTGGATTATCTCACTTTAGTCTCAAAACCACTCTGTGAAGTTTGTGCTTTTATTGCCCATGTTTCAAAGATAATGAGACCAAGGCTGAGCATGATAATGAAACCCATGAAGACTAAATACCTTGTCCAAGGTCACAAAGTTAGTAAAGGATGGAGCCAGTATGTTGATCCTGACAGGCCGACTTAAACATAGGTGCATACTGCCTCTCTCTGATATGCTGCCACTTTTCTCTATTGTAATGTGGAAAATGGAATCTTCTTTAACCCTTAATTGAGTCATGAAGCTTAGAGGAAAATTCCAGAAAAAAAAAAGTTTGGGTGAGACAAAGGCATGGATTATAGGAAGGTGGGCCTTGTGCATTGAGGCATGGAATTCCTGTATCTGCAAAGGCTGACTTCTCCTAATGGCTTACCCAGGCCACACTTTGGAGATTTAAGGGCCTGTGATAGCTCAGTTTCAGGCTGTTGTTATGATTTATAGCCAGGATACGGCCCTGCACATAGCAGTCATGTGCCATTCTGTTTAGACTCGAGTGCTCAAAAGATTGCCTCTTGTCATTTCAACCCCAGTTTAATAGGAAACACAAGCCACCCTGGAGATGACAAACCTATCTCCTGGTTGGATGTTCAACTCCTCAGCTCTGCAGAGCTTGAGCTTTCTATTTTTAGAGTTTAGTGCAGCTGAACACACGCTGGGTGAGTTTTGTTTAAGGCCTCTTGCCAGACTTGACTTACCACACACACCAGCCAAAGAGGTAACACGGCAGGCCAATTAGCCAGCAGCTGTCTGTCAACTGAATAAATGAGGTGAGTAGATAGCAAAGGGCTGTCTTTGCCACAGACAGTAAGCAGAACACATGGATTAACTCTTCTGGTCTCGGAGCTCTATAGGGTAACCCACTATTTATTCAACTGGACTCCTTGATTTTTATTAGAGGAACTTGATGACCCTACCTTTGGCAAAGTAAAGGGATCTCACCTTAATTGCCACAGAGAAAATCTGTTTTTCAGGTTATCATGAGATAATGCTAACATGAAACTGCTATCAAGACTCTGGCTGTGAGAAATGATTTTTATCAAGAGATGCCTTACAATTATATATAATATCATAGAACAGAATGCTTTAGGAGATAAAACTCCACAGTCTGTCTGTATAGGCTGATTATCTCAACTCCCTTCTTCCTAGCTTTGTGTTTTTGAACAAATTACCTGACCTTTCTAGTATGAGTTTCCTAGCTGGCAGATGAGAATAACAGTTCCCACATAATGGACTTGCTTAGAGGATTAAGACTTCCCTGGTGGCTCAGACAGTAAAGCATCTGCCTACAATGTGAGAGACCTGGGTTCAATCCCTGGGTCAGGAAGATCTCCTGGAGAAGGAAATGGCAACCCACTCCAGTACCCTCGCCTGGAAAATCTGATGGACAGAAAAGCCTGGTAGGCTACAGTTCATGGGGTTGCAAAGAGTCGGACATGACTGAGCGACTTCACTTTAGAGAATTAAATCAGATAATCCTTGTAAAGTGCTTAGAACAGTACCTGGCACAGAAGAGGAGTTTAGTCGATGTTGATTGTTGTTATTACATATTTGAAATTTTAAACAACCTGTAAACCAATAAGGCAGGATTATCATCACAGTTTTTACTAATGATCTAAGAAAGGATCTAAGTAAAAGGATCAAGTTCACATATTTTGAGTTTAACTGAACTGAGACTCAATCCTCCACTGTTTGATTCTAAAATCTTGGAATTTTTCAAGAGCTTCACCAAACTTTATTCCCTGAAGGACAGCTTTTTTCTGACTTGTTCTTTGGCATTCTGCCAAGTCCCCACAAGTCTAAAATGAGACAGACTCATTACATCTGTGATTGGAGCAAATGAAGGGCTCATGTTAGGACTGTTGTCTACCACATCACACAGCAGTTTATGTGCTCATGAGAGAAATTCCTTGGGAATCAATTTTTGATAAAATTGTGCTCTTTCTGAATAAGTGGTTTGTTTTATTTTTCTTACAGAGAACTGTCTCTAATCATGATCTTTCTTTGTTTTGGCCATTAGGAAGCTTAGAGTCAATTTGGTTGCCCATTTCTAGTCTTTCCAACTACTTATCTTATTCCAGATTTGTAATACCCCTTTTCTTATTCCCTTCTTTCATTCCCTTGATAATATATTTTATCCCATTGAACAGAATACATTTTAGAAACTTCTACAGTGCCTTTTAGAAAAAACAAAAATGAATGTATAAAAATTCTAAAAATATAGTTCAATATATGTTCATCTCATTTCTTGGATTTGGCCTTAGCTAGTCCCATTGGGTCCCGCATTTTCCCAGGGTTAGAAAAGCCCCACTGGAAATATGAACACAATTACTTAGAGCTTCATGATATCTAGTATGCTAATAACAAGCCAAAGCTAGGCTGATTTAAACTAAATTAGCAAAATTTATGAAAATAAAAAAATTTGTCATCAATCATATGCTAATTTATTTCATACACAAATGATTGGCTGCTAGGGGTATAAAAAAAAATCCAGGGTAGGTAACAAGTACATATGCGCTCAGTCACATCCAACTTTTTGCAACCCCATGAACAGAGGAACCCGTAGGGAAGAATACTGGAGGCGGTTGCCATTTCCTCCTCCAGAGGATCTTCCCAACCTAGGGATTGAACCTGCATCTCCTAAGTCTCCTACACTGGCAGGCGGATTCTTTACCACTGAGCCACCTAGGAAGCCTGGAACCAGAAAAGGAAGCAATTATATCAACTTATGAACAACCCTTTCTCTTCATTCAAGGCTGGTGCAGGTTCCCCTTCGCTGTGCTCTCTGCCTTGTATTTATTACACTACAATGTAATAAGTGTTGTTTCTTGATTTTTATTACTTTCCTAAGCCCAGGATAGCACCATAGTGATACATAGAGACATGATATAAATAATACAAAGTCAATGCATTTTCTTGAATGAATGAATCAAGGGTGCAGAGAAAAAACACTCAGTAGAGTTGGGTAGATGGGAGACTTGGGGATTTCTGTCTTAATAGACACATGAACGTTGTGTCTACTAAGTGAAAATGTGTAAGCTAGTCAAAGAAGAAGAGGAAGGAAATGCTAAGCGAAGGAATTCGTGTGCACATCATGGAAAGTATAATGTGCTGGGGGAATTGCAAATAATTCAATTTGTCTCCCATCTGGGTTAAGACGGACTAGAAGAGATGAACTTGGAATGTGAATTTTATCTTGTGCCTTATAGAGAGTCATTGATGAATTTTAGGTAGGGGAAGGGGCAGGCTATGAGATGATCGTGGATGTGTTTTAGAGAGATTACTTTGACTCCAGTGAGGACTGGGGATGGATGGCAGACATTTAGGAGGCAATTACATCAATCTAGGAGAGAAATGATGAAGCTTTTAATTAATTAGGTAGTGGGAGTTGTGATATAGAGAAGGGGTATACGTGAGGTTTTAAGGTAGTGGAGTCAACAGACTTCGTGATCAATTGCAGATGGAAAATGTGGGAGGGGGAGGAGTCCACAATGCTTCCCACATTTCTGTGTTGGTTAACAGGATGGATGTTGATGTCATTTTTCTAAACAAAAAATTTTAAAAGAAGGTGAGGGGAGTGTGATTAAGTGAACTTTGGACACATTGCCCTTGTGATGCCATGGTGGGGAAGCAGGCTTTTAAATGCAAGGATCCAGAGCTTCAAAGATTGATTTGGCTAGACACTGCATAACTTGGGGTCTCCCCAAGTTAGCTCTACACAGTCAGTGTAGAGCTGACTGTGGAAGACGTGAGCAGAATGTATTTTCTAAGCAGATTATAAAGGGGCAAAGGATAGAATATAGTGAGACATTGACCTTTGGGAGATTAGCAGAAAAACAGCATCCAACAAAGAATGAGAAAAGCAAATAGGAGAGAAAAATTAGTAAGATCTCAAGCCAAGAGAAAAAAAAAATTATCAAGAAATCAGGAGAGTCTTTCATTTCCAGCAACTTGGCACAATAGATATTCTGAACAATCCTCCTTCTGGAAAAAAATGCTGGAAAAAAATTTTAAAATATTTTCAAATGAACCAAACTGGTGAGTAAGGAATCCTCAGAAGCAAAAATCATAAGGCAAGTATAGATCCAGAGAGTCAAACTGGCACTGAAGAATAACTATTGAGCTCCAGAGAACTTGAGGTTTCACCTGGAGAGCCACACAGCGTACACAAAGCAGGAGCAAATAAGAGGAAGAGTCTAAAAGAGATGCTTTAGAAATGTGAGAATCTTATTATAGTACAAGAGTAAAAATAAATAAATCAGCTCAGCCAAGGGAGAAAACCAAGAATCTTGCCCAGTATGAGTTGCTTCTCTTCAGTAAGAAAAGGGAAAAAATATCACCCTGAGAAAAAGTTTCTTCTAAGAATTCAGAATTGTGAACTAAATCTTACATTGTTTCAAAATGAAATCATATTAAGAAAAAGAAAACCCCAAATACTAAAACACAAAGTAAACATCAAACTGAAACAATAATCAACAGAAATAGCAGAGATCTGCTCTTGCATTAACAAAGATTATATTTTCTAAAGTTGTCAAGCAAAGAGCAAAAACAAAATGTTCCATGTATTAAAGATATTAAAGAGCATATTAAACATACAATACAAAGTCCAAAATATTACTAATCAAATTTACGGAAGGAGGCAAGTACAAGACTGCAAGAGAGGTAATATTTGAAGATATTGTGGTTAAAATTTTAAAGAATTTATTAAAGAAACCAATTTTAACTCCAGGCAAGCTACAGATTTCAAGCAGAATGTGTTTTAAGGCACATTTGGAGAAGGCAGTAGCAACCCACTCCAGTACTCTTGCCTGGAAAATCCCAAGGGTGGAAGAGCCTGGTAGGTCTCGAGGAGTCAGACACGACTGCATGACTTCACTTTCCCTTTTCAATTTCATACATTGGAGAAGGAAATGGCAACCCACTCCAGTGTTCTTGCCTGGAGAATCCCAGGGACGGGGGAGCCTGGTGGGCTGCTGTCTATGGGGTCGCATAGAGTCAGACATGACTGAAGCGACTTAGCAGCAGCAGCAGTGATATGCAATATACCAAAGAAGAAGAGAACATCTTAAAAGTGGACAGAGAGAAAAGAACATTCATGTTAAAAGAGGGAGAGCAACATCTGAATTCTCAGAAAAAATAAGCAGTCAAACAAAATACTCAATGTCCTGAGAAAACAAAGCTGTTGTTCTAGGATGGTTTCTTCTCTTTCAGGAATAAAGACAAAATATGAAATTTTCAGATAAGCAAAACAAGAGTTTGCCATCAACAGGACTCTATTTAAGAAACTTTGAAAATGTGTACTTAATAAAGGAGAAGGAAGTAGCTGCAGATGGAAGGTAAAAGATAGAAAAATAAATAATGTACAAAGAAATGAATAAGTATGTGGGTAAACATAAATCATTAATTCTTTAAAAATAACACTAACATATATATTAGATGTTAGTGTTATTTTTATATATTATATATATACTAGTATATTATTAGTATAATGTATAAAATATATTTTTATATATGATAATTATATATAATGATTATTTATATGTATTGGTGCAATTACAAGAGATTGGAATGTTCTTAGATCATCTGTTATCTGAAGAGAGGTAACAACACCAACTACCTTTATATTTTGTTAAGTGCACATGTTAAATGCCCAGAGAAACTTTAAAGCACTTGAAAATTTTTATTTTATCTTTTAAAATTATTTATACTTTGATAGGACACTTTAAATTATTTCTGTAACAATTCAGATAACACAGGCATAAAGCAATCAATATTTCTTAAAAATCAGAGACTGACTAATACTGTCAAATGTACAAGAAAGTCAAGTAAATTAAAAAGTAGAGTTCTCCTAGAATTTAGAAACTAGAAGTTTCCTTAACAGCTAGAAATCTTGAAGGAAGGAGTGTCAGTGCATTCGTGAGAGTGGACATCTGACTATGTGAAGAGGCAACTGTGGGTAAGGAAATGAAGATAATGAGCATCAATCTTTTTTCTTTTTTAAAGAATTTTGACTATAATGGGAAAATGAAACAGAAAAGTGTTGGATGCAGAATCAAGAAGAATTTTAAGTTTAGAGATATTTGAGTTTATTTATAGGCTAAGAACAGTAAGCAATTGACTGGGATTAGCTGAGGATGGAAAAAGAAAGATAATTAAAGAATCCACGTCCCCAGAACATGATTCAGAGTACAGGTGGAGAGGATAGGCCAGAAAGACAACACCTTTCCATTTATACAAGGATACAAGGAGCAGACTAAAATAAATAGAATCAGAAATGGAAGCGAAAACACCCTAAATATCATAGAAATACAAAGGATCATAAGAGACTACTATGAATAATTATACATCAACAAATTTGACAACCTGGAAGAAACAGATAAATTCCTAGATATATACAATCTTTCAACACTGAATCATAAAGAAATAAAAATATGAACAAATTACTAGTAAAAGATTGAATCAATAATCAAAATCTCCCAGCAAACAAAATTCCAGGACCAGATGGCTTCCCTGGTGAATTCTACTAAACTCTCAAAGAAGAATTAATACTAATCTTTCTCAAATTCTTCCAAAAAATAGAAGGAAGAATGCTTCCAAATTCATTTTACAAGGCCAGCATTACCCTGATACCAAAACCAAAGATGCCATTAAAAAAGAAAATTATAGGACAATAATAACAGGACAATCCCAC
The DNA here is from genome assembly GCF_014754425.2 of Oryx dammah. NCBI lineage: Eukaryota > Metazoa > Chordata > Mammalia > Artiodactyla > Bovidae > Oryx > Oryx dammah. The sequence goes on from NW_024070205.1 coordinate 55,683,957, forward strand.
TTCTGGGTATTTAACAAAAGAAAGCAAAACACTAACTTGAGAAGTTATTTGCACATCCCCTCCCTGTTTTCCTTACAACATTATTTAGCAATAACATTATTTGCTTCCAGATATGGAATCAAAGTAAATTCCCCTTAAGAGACAAATGAACAACATTCTCTCTATATATATAATATATAATATTATATATAATAATATATAATACATATTATATAATATAAATTATAATATAATATATATATATAGGCTTCCCAGGTAGCACTAGTGGTAAAGAACTGCTGTCAATGCAAGAGACATAAGAGACATAGGTTCCATCCCTGGGTTGGGATGATCCCCTAGAGAAGGAAATTGCAATGCACTCCAGTATTCTTGCCTGGAGAATCCCATGAACAGAAGAGCCTGGCGGGCTACAGTACATAGGATCACAAAGAGTTGGATGTGACTGAAGCAACTTAGTGCACACACACACACACACACACACACACATATATGTAATTTTTAAGCCACTGAAAAAGAATGTAATCTTGCCATTTGCAACAAAATGGATGGAGCTTGAAGGCATTATGCTAAGTGAAATAAGTCAGGCAGAGAAAGACAAAAACCATATGATCTCATTTGCATGTGGAATCTTAAAAAACAAAAGCAAGCAAAATAAAATGTAGCTCATAGATACAAACAGTTTGATGGTCACCAGAGGCAGGAGGATGGTGGTGGGAAAAATAGATGAAGCAGATCAAAAAGTGCAAACTTCCAGTTTGAAAATAAGCCATGGGGATATATGTACAGCATGATGATTATAATTAATAAATATGGAATGTAATTGCATATTTGAAAGTTTCTAAGAGAGGACTTTGAATAACGAGGATACAGGGTAAGGATGGGTACAGAGATTTATATATAAAACTTTATATATGTAGATAAAACTTTATAAGAATTTTAAAAGAGGGAGAGAGAAAGCAGCCTAGGATAAATATTTATGAACAGTGAGATATATTGAGAACTGCTGTTTAGGGAAGAGGGGTGGGAACTAATATAAGACTTATGGAATCTCAAGTCATGACGCAGAGCCTAACTGAGGTTCAAAATGTCACATCTGAAAGGGGACATCATACATGGTGGTATTCTCTTTCCCCAGCAGTGCTCAGCAGGACAGCAATCAAGGAAGGAGAAGTTTGAATTCAGAGTTGGGATTTTGCTGGCTTTAGGGTCAAAAGCACAGGGAGGTTGAGCTGGAGCAGAGGGAAATTAATAGTGAAGCTAATGAAGTTTCAGGTCCAGAGCCTCTGATGCATATGCCTGCGAGGACCCACAGAGCACTCACATGGTCATACAGTTTCTTAAATTTTACAAAAGTGAAATATTTAATTGGTCAAGACCAATCTCTTTTTCCACTCTATTTTCAGGTCTGTCACACTTCCCCGCTCTTCATGTGATAAACATTTCTGTGATCCAGCTTAAGGGAACCCAAGTTAAGGGTTAGGTTTAGTAGAATATGTTTATAGGATTCACAGACGCTGCCATGTATAAGTAAGTTGTTGCTGTTTAGTCACTGAGTCGTGTCCAACTCTTTGCAGCCCCATGGACTGTAGCCCACCAGGCTCCTCTGTCCATGGGATTCTTCAGGCAAGAATACTGGAGTGTGCTGTCATTTCCTTCTCCAGGGTATCCTCCCAACCCAGGGATCAAACCCTCGTCTCTGTGCACTGACAGGTGGATTCTTTACCACTGAGCCACCTGGGAAGCCCATAGGTAAGTTACCATTATATAACTAATTCCAGGGGAGGATTGGCTTTCAGAAAGTTCCCACTGCTCATCATCACCTGAACTGTGATGTAGATTCAGGACCAAGAGTCCTCTTGGGGTGTGCATATGCCCTGCAGAGTCCAGCACAGAAGGGGTATGAAAACTGGCTGATGAAAGTTGATGATACGGAGAGCATTGAAGATTAGTCATTGCACAAGAAAACCTGAAACGACAAGAAATCTTAAAGCCCATAAATGAATGAGGCTTAATAGAAATTTCCCCAAATTTGACAAAAATCCTAAAATTACTGTAACAAGTTATAAAGCTCAGGGGACTTCTCTGGTGGTCCAGTGGTTAAGACTTCACCTTTAAATTCAGGGGGTTTGGGTTTGATCCCTGGTTGGGGAGTTAAGATAACACATGCCTTATAGTCAAAAAACCAAAACATAAAAAAGAAGCAATATTGTAACAAATTCAGTAAAGACTGAAAAAAGTTACAAAGCTGAAAGAAAATGTTCACTATGTATTTGAAATTGTTTTATTATAAATGTTTATTATAATTGGGGCATTATACTGATTTTTAATTATGTGTTTATTTTTTGATATTTTAATTTATTTATTATCATTTTTTTCCAGCTTTATGATGACGTAACTGACATGTAACATTGTGTTTGGATAAAATGTGATTAGTGCAGTTCTTCATCATCTTACTTCCTTAAGTCACTGAATGTTGCTTATTTTCAGAAGAATAATGATTTGTCCAGTGTAGACAATGCTTCTTGAAAAGATCCTGATTCTGGAAAAGATTGAAGACAAAAGGAGAAGAGGGCAGCCGAGGATGAGATGATTAGATAGCATCACCGACTCAATGGACATGAACTTGAGGAAACTCCAGGAGACAGTGAAGAACAAGGAAGCCTGGCATGCTGCAGTCCATGGGGTCACAAAGAGTTGGACGTGACTTAGCGACTGAACAGCAAAAACAACAGACAGTGTTTCAGGAAGAAGCAATGGTAGCCAAGATGAAAAATGGGGCTGCTTTATTTTTGTGGTCTTCCTGATTCCATATAAATAGTTAATATTACTATTTACTTATTTTTGGCTGTACTATGCAGCCTATGGGATCTTAATTCTCTGACCAGAGATAGAACACAAAGCCCTAAACACTGGACCACCAGGGAATCCCCAGTTTATATTATTTTTGACAATTTCAGGACAATAAATAGAATCTTATGAAATATTTGCTGTAAAAAGAAGCACTGACTGTGATCAGATTGAGAGCCACTGATCTAGACCAACCAAGTATCCAGGGCTTAGATTCAGTCCTCAGAATTCTTCTCTGTGTCTTTCACCTCTACATAAATCTCCTTCAGCTTATGACTCTCAATTATCCTTGCCAGTTTGAGGAGAGTGGGGCTGTGTACAGAGGTCTGCACCAGGGCATTCTATGACTTTCTTCCAGTTGACATAAATCCACCTGAAACCACTTTTCTCTTACTCTTTCTGTTCCTCAAAGACATTGGTTTGTTTCTCCCCCGTGCTTTTGCATACTCTTTTCCTCAGATTTTTGCATGTCTAATATCTTCTTGTTCTCAGTTCCCAGCTTTAATATGAGCCTTGGAAAGGTCGTCTGAATGCCCTGTTTAAAGCTGCCCCCACAAACGCTCCATTACATGACCCTGTTTTGGCTCCATCACACTAACCATTCCTAAAAATCAACTTGTGGATAAAGAAGATATGGCACATATATACAATGGAATATTACTCAGACATAAAAAGGAACGATACTGGGTGATTTGTAGAGAGGTGGATGAACCTAGAATTTGTCATACAGAGTAAAGTCAGAAAGAGAAAACCAAGTATCATATATTAATGCATATATGTGAAAACTAGAAAAATGGTGCATACAAACCTACTTGCAGGGCAGTAATAGAGACATAGACATGGAGAACGGATGGGTGGACACAGTGGGAAAGGCTGGGGGTGGGATGAACTGGGAGACTGGGATTGACATATGTGCAAGTCATGTGTAAAATAGATAGCTAAGGAGAACCTGATGTATCACACAGGGAACTCAGCTCAGGGCTCTGTGGTGACCTAGAGAGGTGGGATGGGGAGGGGATCCAAGAGGGAAGGGATATATGTACATATGCAGTTGACTCACTCCGTTGCATGGCAGAAATATCACAACATTGTAAAGCCACCCTACCCCCACCCCCCAAAAAAAAACTTTAAAAATTAAATTAACTGATTCACTTTGCTTTTTAGTGACCTTCCCTTTCCACTGAAATGCAAGTTCTATGACAGCAATCTGTCATTTTCAGCTCTGTGTTGCCAGTAACTACACAGTATCTGGCATATAATAAATGTTCAACACCTATTTCAGAAATAGGTGGGGTCAGCTTCAGGCAGTGATAAGTTGTGAGGGGCCCACACATTGCAGTGAACTGTCCATAATGGGGAGGTTCAGCTGGCACAGTGCAATCAGTCTGCACCATCTGCAGCTGTCTGGGGATCACATTTCCAAATCACCTGCTCTGGCCCAGGCTGCAGGAACTGAGCTGTCAGACAATGCCTAGTAATTACCCCAGACTCATCTACACCTTCCCTGTCTATGTCCTAATTGAGGTTTAATGACTTCGGTCACAGAAGAGGACTTTTCCTGCCTTTCTAGAGGTAAATTCTTTCATCTGAGAATCAAGCCAATTAGTCTAGCATCTGGGGTAATTGACAGAAGTCAGGCCTGACTGCATGGAATTCCCAGGCCAAACAGGTCTCTTTGGTTGCTGTCAGTGATGTGCCTGTCGGTTTTCAGTGTAACTGGGATGCACTTTAGAAGATGAGGACAGAGGCAGAGATGGGAGAAGTCAGAGTATATGAGATGTTTATGATTTAAGCTGCACACGACCTTTCTCTACACCTGCTCTACTTAAACGCTTCTTCTGCTGTATAGACAACAAATTCATTACATAAAATTAGGTATGACTCATTTGAGTGTCCTTTGATTTTATCCTTTTAGCATAATTTATAATCTATTTACAGTCACAGTTCAGAGACCTAAGTATCATACTAAGTGAGGTTTCTTCTTGAAATTATTTATCTTCATTATCCTGACCCTTTGCCTTTCCTTTTGCACTCTCTCCTTGGCTGCCCAGTCATGAGGCCCAGCAAAGGCAGTGCAACTAAGCAGCTTCCTCGAAATTAAATAGACTGAACCCAGGACTAGAAGGTTACCAAACTCTAACTAAAAGAGGTAGAAACAGAGACGTGGTCTCCAACCCAGGAACACCTGTGGAAATACTTGTCCTTCTAGAACCTTCAGATCCCCTGTAATGAATGGAGTGATCAGCAAGCACACATGAGGGGTTCACACCAGTCTTTCTGGACCGCCTTTGCTTGTGTTGGATTGGATCCACCCCGGGAGACAGGCAACAGCTTGGGAGATGGAATACTGCTGGGTAAAGTGATGCCCTGCAGTCAGCTCCGGATGAGATTTTAGTTCTGCTCTAGGCTCTGGAAACCACCCTGTGGCTTTAAGCAACCCCTAAAATAGTCTCACAAAGAGTAGGATGATTATCACCAACAGAACTTGGCTGTGGAGCAACTGGTTCACTCAGATTTTCCTTAAAGTGTGAAACAGAAGATTATAGCCCTCAGAAATACTGTTTTGAGAAGGGGGGAGTGTGCATGCTTATTGAATTATTGGGTGATGTTCCAGTACTCATTGGAAAAAGGAAGTGGTGGGGGCGGTTTGGAAAGACTGTGAATGAGCATGGCCTCTGCTTAGGGTCCAAAGTGGTCATCTCCTGGGTCATATTACAGGAGAAGAGTAACAAACATGCACAGGTTTCTTTTTTAATATTCAGACATCAGAGGAGTGAAAAACCATGAGGGTCACAGCGCTAATTCTTGAAAATATTATTCCAATCAATCAACCTATAAGCATTTCCTAACCCATTTGAATATACTAAGGGTGCTACAGAGCACAGGGCAAAGGAAAATTCACAATGGTTGGTTGAATTATATCATTTACAGCAAAAGTACTCTAGGGAAATCAGGAGGAAGAGAGAGATGACAATAATTGCTAACATTTATTGAGTGCTTCCTATATGTCAAGCACTTTGTAAATAAATACCTGGCAGGCATTAACTTACATTGTCAATCCTCGCAACCCTCTATAAAGTGGAAACTATCATCATATCCATCTTACAAATGAGGTCCTGATACATAAAATGTTAAATAACTCCTACAGGGTACACACTTATTGAATGACATACTCCTTCTTCTTTTGGGTGAAATAATTCAGTCATACAAAAAGATATAAAAAACTATGTTAAAAAAATACATGTATACCCATCACCCAGGTTGAGAGATGTTATTACTAGAAGATAATATCCACTGGACACTAAATATCTTCTGGACACTGTGAAATCTGCTGTCAGGATGGTTGAACAGAGTGATACTGGCCCTTAGGCCACTCTGGCAATTTCTTGAGGTTCACCACTCTTTCAGGCTCATGTTGCAATTGGTGATAAATTGAGCTGTCATCAGATCTTTGCATCAGTTTCTCATCACATACAAATGTTACAATGAAAACGAGAATGGTGGATAATACTATTTAGGAAAATAAAAGTCAGGTTTCTTTGAAGAAGGAATCTCTTATCACAAATCTATAGCCACACACGAAGGGACACCCCCTGCTCTTTGCTCAGCTGCACGTCGGCATAGAAACGGCTTTCTGGGTAACTCTCCATTCTCCTTTAGAACTTGAGCTTCCAGAACTGCAAACACAGTCTTGTTCCTGAGTTTCAACAGTAGCATTTTCGAGTTTCCTGTGCCTACTGTTCTGTAGAGAATGTAAAATCATTCGCAGGAGATCAAATTTAAGACAGCAGTCACTGCCTACTACTTCAGTAAAAGACTCTTAGGGAGTCCATTTCTTGAGTTTTCGTCAGTGTCCCCTGATCTCTCATCCATCATTTCCTGTTGAGAACATGGAAAAGTTCTTGAACAGTGAAGATATTTCAAGAGAGATGTTATTGTGTGAGTATAGATGCAAGCCTCGAATATCTCAGAGTAAATCACTTTCCTTTTTTGCCTCTACCCCCACAAAAGTGGGGTTTCCCCAAAAGCTCAGTGGTAAAGAATCAGCCTGCAATGAGAGAGACATGGGTTCAGTTCCTGGGTTGGGAATACCCTATGGAGAAAGAAATGGCAACCCTCTCCAGTAATCTTGCCTGGAGAATTCCATGGACAGAAGAGCCTAGCGGGCTGCAGTCCATAGGGTTGCAAAGAGTCAGACAAGACTGAAGCGACTAAGCATGCATTACTAGATGAAGCCCTCTGAACATCTTTCTCTAAACACACCTCTCCTTCCTCCCTCTAGAATTAACCACTCTCCTAAATACAGTAAGTCCTCTATGTATGAACCTTCATGTTAGGATCTTTCAAAGATGTGAACATGCATTCACATGTCCAATCACAAGCTAGTTCACATGTCTGGCGTACATTGTCCCATGCATACATCTTCTATAAGTGCTTGTGCTTTTGTGGACTTTACTGAACAGTACTATATAGACTACTGTAGTATAGTATCTTTATTTCAGGCCCAAGATGTCCAGAAGCAAGTGTAAAAGCAGCAGTGATGTAACTAGTACTACTGTATTTTTCCAAGTACTGTACTAAGATTTAAAATATTTTCATTATTTTTTAATTGTTTTTATGTATTATTTGTGTGAAAAGTATTATAAAACCTATTACATTTCAATACTATTTAGACAGTCATGTTAGTTGGGTTTCTAGGCTAACTTTGTTGAACTTATGAATAAATTGGACTTACAAATGCATTCTGGCAATGGAACTCATTTGTATGTAAGAGGCTTACTGTATAGAGTCCAACTTTTTAACTGCTACCTTAAACTGTATCCCAAAGAAACCAAAAGGATGCTAGCCCTTGGAAATAAAAATGGACATGTTTGACTTGAATGGTGACTGGGGTTTGGATCAGCAAAGAGAAGGGACTTAGGGCAAGGAGAAAACATGAGGAGAGACCAGAAGGTTGGATTAGGGAAAGAGGTCTAGTACACACTTGACTGGGGGAGAGGGGATACACTGACAAGTGTGAACACGTTGCTCAGAATTACAACTGATATAGAAGAAGTTACAGATATAGAGTCAGCTCATGAGTGGCCCTGATTGATGCATACATTTGACACTGGAAAAATAAGACAGCAAAGTGGAGTCATGAATAAATGATGCTTCCCCAAAATTTAGCAGCCAATCACATCAGTCTTGTTTATAACCAGACATAAGGCCTTGCTCAGGGTGTGATACATTGAAGATGCTCAACAAACATTTGTTCCATGAAAATTTACTGACTAAATTACTAGAAAGCCTGCATCTTCCTCTGGTTCATCAAAGTTGCCAGACATCCGAGAGAGACAGAAAGAGAGAGAAGGAGGGAGAAGGAAATTTATCAGGCAGTCAAAGAAGTTTGCTAAGAGGCAGGTGCAGAGAATCTGGACCATTTCCCACGGAACATCAGCACATCTCAAATCCGAATTTGAAGGAGATGAATCTTTGTTCTTTTGATGGAAATGCCTTGACAACCTTTGGTGATACCAAAGTTCAGCTCCAAGAACCAGGCTTCTTTGCTTTCTAGATAGGCCTAATTAGGGGATGCAGCCATTCTCACTGAAGTGAAAGTCACTCAGTCATGTCTGACTCTGCAACCCCTGGACTGTATCTCACTTGGCTCTTCTGACAATGGAATTCTCTAGGCAAGAATACTCGAATGAGTAGCCATTCCCTTCTCCAGGGGATCTTTCTGACCCAGGGCTCGAACCCAGGTTTCCCACATTGCAGGCAGATTCTTTACCATCTGAGCCACCGGGGAAGACCATGGCCATTCTCAGTCAGTTCAGTTCAGTCCCTCAGTCATGTCCGACTCTTTGCAACCCCATGAATTGCAGCATGCCAGGCCTCCCAGTCCATAACCAACTTCCGGAGTTCACTCAAACTCACATCCATCGAGTCAGTGATGCCATCCAGCCATCTCATCTTCTGTCGTCCCCTTCTCCTCCTGCCTCCAATCCCTCCCAGCATCAGAGTCTTTTCCAATGAGTCAACTCTTCACATGAGGTGGCCAAAGTACTGGAGTTTCAGCTTTAGCATCATTCCTTCCAAAGAACGTCCAGGGCTGATCTCCTTTAGAATGGACTGGTTGGATCTCCTTGTAGTCCAAGGGACTCTCAAGAGTCTTCTCCAACACCACAGTTCAAAAGCATTCTTTTGAACTGCTTTTGGCCATTCTCAAGGGGCTCCAAATCCAGAAAGTTTCAGTCCTATAGGCTCTTCTACTTTCCTTAATATTCTATTCTATTGTCAATGTTTCTGGAGCTTTACCCAGCATATTACCTTCATGACTTTCTATTGTTTGTGGACTAAAATCCAAACTTCCTAGCATGGCATATAACATTGAAGAATTTTTATACTTTGGCCTGTGTTTATCTTTCCTGCCTCATTGTCCCTCATTAAATTTATGCCATGCCAGGGGCCCTAGCTATCCCCCAAGCAAGTTAGACTCTTTTCCTCTGGATATTCACTTACATGGTTCTCTCTAGCCAATATGTCCCTCACTTCGTTTACCATATACAACAACCCTTCAATTTTCCCAAGGTATAAATTAGATGTCACAGCCTCTATGATGTCTTCCCAGCTTTCCTCAAAATTGAATTAATTTCTCCCTCCTCTGGGGATATATGTCTATTAGAGCATATGTCCCATTGCGTAATATTTATTGGACTACATTTCAGCACAGCTAGACTACAAATTTCCCAAGGGTAGAGATGTAATATCTGAAACACCAGTTCCTCTTAGCATATAAAACATTACATTTATTTCTAATTAAATATCTCGGGTCTTGCCAGGTGGCTCAGTGGTAAAGAATCCACCCACAATGCAGGAGACACGGGTTCGATCCTTGGATGAGAAAGATCCTCTGGAGAAGAAAATGGCAACTCACTCCAGTATTCTTGCCTGGGAAATCCTGGCAGGCTATAGTCTGGGAAAGAGTTGGACATGACTTAGCAACTGAGCATGCACACAGGTATCTTGGCAGGTAATATAAAGTGTACTTACTTAGTTCTAGGACAGTGTTGAGGCACTTAAATATATTCAGAAAGCACTTTTTACCACTTGATCAACCTTCAGTCTACTGTGAGAACACCTCCTTTTTCATGGTACCAACTTTGGAAAAACACTGCCATCCCTTGGCAGAGGCTGCATCTGTGAATGTGCGTCAGGAATGTGGGTGCACACTGCATCCCTCACCTCATCAGACACATGTGGGATTGAGACTGTCTTTCCCAACGAGTCAGTGCACAATGAGGGAAATTATGTTCCAGGACACTGTTCATGATTCAGCTCCACAAAGCCATCATTCTGATTAGTCAAATCTATGGTTTACCCAGGAGTCATGTATGGATGTGAGAGCTGGGCCATAAAGAAAGCTGAGTGCCAAAGAATTGATGCTTTTGAACTGTGGTGTGGGAGAAGACCCTTTAGAGTCCCTTGGACAGCAAGGAGATCCAACCAGTCCATCCTAAAGGAACCCAGTCCTGAATATTCATTGGAAGGGGTGATGCTGAAGCTGAATCTCCAATACTTTGGCCACCTGATGCAAAGAACTGACTCTTTGTTAAAGACCCTAATTGTGGGAAAGATTGAAGGCAGGAGGAAAAGGGGACAACAGAGAATGAGATGGTTGGATGGTATCACTGAATCAATGAACATGAGTTTGAGCAAACTCTGGCAGTTGGTGATGGACAGGGAAGCCTGGTGTGCTGCAGTCCATGGGGTGGCAAAGAGTTAGACATGACTGAGCAAATGACCTGAACCAAACTAATAGAATCCTCATAAAGATGTGGGCTTTAGTTATAATCAAACTAATCCCAATAAACTACATAGTCCAACTATTCACCAAATACAGTATTAAGGTAATAAATGTTAAAAGCCATCTATATATGATGCCAAGCAACTTGCATTCTGTGTTTCTCCCCAATGAATAGACCTATATATCTATTCCTGGGGGGTTCTAGTTGTGGCCATAAATTCTTAAAATTTTAACAACAAGGTTTTTCAATTACAAATACCTAAGACTTTTTATGGAGAAATCCAGATAGAAAACTACATAATGGGAAATACATGGTCTTTAGAGTACAGATCTCTGATTTACCAATGACCCCAGAAGGAGCCATGAAACTCAATTTTTACTCTCTCCATCCTTGGGAATGCCACGCACGTCTCCACTCATCCCAATCCCTCTTCACTAAAGCATGAAAGTGAAAGTGCAAGTCACTCAGTCATATCCAGTGCTTTGTGATCCCATGGACAGTAGCCCATCCAGACTCCTCCATCTATGGAAATTTCCCAGGCAAAAATACTGGAGTGGGTTGCCATTCCCTTCTCCAAGTGATCTTCCTGATCCAGGGATCAAACCCAGGTCTCCTGCATTGCAGGCAGATTCTTTACCATCTGAGCCACCAGGGAAGCCCTAGCTTCTTTATTAACTTGGCAGTAACTCAACTCTTGGGGCCTAAGGAACTCAATGCTGGGACAGAGGGTTACTTTGGTAGATTAATGGGTATAAATTATCAAATTTCAGCTTTTCTTTCAATAGGTTTCATAGGTGATTTCTGGACTACTGTCCACTGTCATTATTGGAAGATGGCTTTTTATTTGCAAACAATAAGCTTATAAATGAACTCTTTAAACATAACCCATTTCTAACGCTGTCTGCATCCAACCATGTTGAGGAACCACATAGGAAAACAAATTCATATGCCTCTTGTACCCTGTTCTAAAGGAAACCTTTCACAATACAACACGCAGTAGCTGATCCTGCAGTGCATTCATATGACAGACAGTTGTCCATTTTGGTATCAGTTAATACTTCTGCCCAGGAGCAGATTTTTATATTGCTAATGAGACATGTGGTGCATTATGGAGGCTCTCAACGTTTCAATAAGTCAATGTCCTATTATATGGCTAAATGCAGGGTAACTGCTTAAAGATGAATGACGCTGTTTGCTGTTGTAGAAGACATGTATCTTCAGAGGAAGACAAACGGTTGATTAAAAAAGAATGAAGACATCTGGGTATCTGGTTCCCCTTTGGGGGCTCTATTAATGTCACAAATAAACATGTCTTTCAATTTTCAATTAGCAATGATTTTGAGATAGAGTGACCTGTGTGAGGACTGAAATAATGGATTCAGAATTGTCAAAGGTCCTCCTAAATATCAAGGGAAAGACTGTCCAGAGATTTGGAAGTTACTTACTTCACTGCAAGAGAAGAGAATAGTGAGTAAAGCTTCTTCAATCATCATTGCCAAGAGGTGAGACCGAATTGAAGCAAACAACTTGGGAGGTGCATTGCCTCTTTGACAAGTTGTTATAAATGATTAACCAGGAGGAGGAAGACAAGAGAAGCAAGGGGGAAAAAAAGATAAGAAGGAAGAAGAGAAACGGGCAGAAGGAGAGGAAGGAAGAGAAGAAAAAAAAAAAAAAGACGGACCCGAAATAAAAATGTTTAATCATAAACTTGTTCATATTTTTATCTGGAGAATGTCACTAAATAATATAATATTCCTCACTCACAACTGAGATTGGGAAAGTTGACTCTCAAAAGTACAGGAAATACTCCCTAGCTCATAACATTGTGTGTGCGTGTGTGCTCAGTCATGTCTGACTCTTTGTGACCCCATGGATTATAGCCTGCAGGCTCCTCTGTCCATGGAATTCTCCAGGCAAAAATACTGGAGCTGGTTGCCATTTCCTTCTCCAGGGGATCTTCGCGACTCAGGGATCAAACGTGCATCTCTTGTTCCTCCTGCATTGGTAGGCAGGTTTTCTTTACCAACTGAACCACCATAACATAATATTTGCCAACATTTCTTATATTCGAGGTAGTGTTTCAAGTGCTTAAGGCATTCTGAAGCATTTAATCCTCACAACAACCCAGGTAGTGGATGCTTTTATCATCATCACCATGAATCAACATCATCAACCTTGTTTTACAAATAAGAATATTGTGTGGGAGGGGAGGTTAATTAGTTCGTCCATGACACATAGCAGGTGAATGCAGATCCAAGATCTGGGTACAGGCATCTGGCTTGAAAGGTCTTGCTCTTAAATACAACACATTATTGCCTCTTGATACAATGCATAATTAAAACATTTTCAGACCAATGTTGCTATTGCAACAACAAAATACCTGGGTTTTTAAAAAGTAACATAGTACTGATGAGATATGAGCAAGTGCTCAAAATTATGACTCCTATCAAACTTCTCTACTGGAGATTGACACATTTTGTTGAATTTGTATGTTTCTTGGTTTGCTCTTCAAAGTTTGCTATAGTGCCTAGTCCATGCAGGGCTTCCCAGGTGGCGCTAGTGGTAAAGAACCTACCTGCCAATTCAGGAGATAAAAGAGACGTGGGTTCAATCCCTGGATTGGGAAGATCCCCTGGAGGAGGGCATGGCAACCCGCTCCAGTATTGCCTGGAGAATCCCATTGACAGAGGAGCCTGGCGGGCTACAGTCCATGGGATCACAAAGAGTTGGACACAGCTGAAGCTCCTTAGCACGCACACACACCAGTCCATGCAGAGCTCTGACACTCAGTGTTTATTACTTAGGGAATTTGACAATGCAACATGCTAACAGACAAATGTAGACAATGTAAGTCCCTATGAACATTGTCTTCTTGCAAGGGATCACAAAAAACAAAAATCTATGTGTATACATATATATGTGTGTATATGTATATGTGTATATGTGTATATGTATCTTCCTATGTATATTTTAATATATCTCATATATGTATATGCAATATATAATCTTTGCTTACTAGGTAGGGAGTACTAGCACATTTTATCTTATTCCTCACTTACTAAAGGATTGAGTCAACTAAGTGACACAACAAGGAATCGAAGTAAAGACTGAGCTCAGCTTCTGTGGGTCCCTAGTCACCAGGAAATATGGTCTTTTTTAATTGGCTAGTCTGTGCCTCTTGTTAACTCTGTGAGCTCAGCCAAGTTACCTACCTTCTGTGAACTCGTTTCCTCGTATGTGACTTATAGATGATAAAGGCTACTCCATCATACTGTTATACAGATTACATAAGATACATTGAAACAACATTCAGTATGCAGGAGCCAAATAGCAAAATGTTAGTCTTTCTTCGTATCAATAAAACGTTTGAAATTCCCAAAGATCTTACTTTGTCCCAAGCGTCTCCCTCCATCTCACCTGTCAGCTCTTCTATCCAAAATTTAAAAAATAAACGAGAAAAGTTCTGTAATGATCTTTACAGTTTCTGAAAACTATTGAAAACCCCAATTTCCTTCTCAAATGTGAATTCAGAGGCACAAAAGCTCAGCTTCTGTGAGAGGATGGCTGAGAGAGAGCGTGGCTCAATTGCGTAACTAAAGCAGATGGCCCGTGACTCTATCTTATCCAAAAGCTACGTCATTCCCAAAGTCAGCACTTCAATCAGCAGGCCCTGACTCACTGGTAGGTCATAAAATTCATTTACAGGGTTGCAACCAGCATTTTTTTTTTAATAAAATAGAACAAAAATAAAACCAGATAGGTTTTGAAATGTCAGCATTTATGACACACTTGTAGATAAGACAGGTCATATTTTGTGCAACTCATTTCAATTGTGTTTAGTCTGTGCACATTGTATTGCAACGTAATTCCAATTTCAACTCACGGTGGTTTCTGGAAGATGAGCGTCAAAATCAAGGGACTGGGTTACAAAATCAAGGAACCTCTTTTGTAACCTAGGCCAAAAAAGGTTGACGTTCATTTATTAATTTGGTTCAGAAGTTGCCTAGTTCTTTTAGAAGTATCACTCCACCTCTGTTGAAGTTTGAGATCTAAAATTAATTTATTAATGGTTGGAACCCAAAGGCCCAGGAGAGTTGGTGTCTGACTTCTTATTACTAATTTTTAGTGTAATTCTCATCACTTACTGCTCAGTATTCTTCAGTACATTTGAGAGGGGTCGATAAGTTGGTGGACTTGACAAACATGTTTGGAGAACTCGATATAAGCGTCTAAGTAGTACTTTAAAACCCTTAAGTTTCATGAGGATAGTATCCCTATTTTTTCTCAGTTATCTTTCATCCCCTCTGCTCTTGGTCATTCTGCATTTCCAAGTCCCAGCAGATTGCTTGGTATAGTCTAGGAGGTAATTTATATAGACTGAATGAATTAACAGTAAGTCTAGCTTTGGATGGCAAAGCAAAATGATGATCTCCCCTAACAGTCAAATCCATTTAGCTACTTCAGTATACTTCTTGTTCAGTTAAAGACTGAAGAACTCAGCCAAAATTTTCTCAACCATAAATAGTCCTAACAGTACAAGAACAAGTTACATGACACCACAAGGAAGCAATCAGTCAAATGGAAAGTGCAGTTCATTTCTACCGAACAAAAATAAGGATAACACTAACAAATCTGCAGCATAAAATTTAAGAAGAAAAGGAGGAGAGGAAGGAGAAGAAGAAGAGGAGGAAGGAAAAGCAGAACAACTACTCTTTAGAACAAAAAAGATTAAGAAGCAACTAGTAGAATGAGTGGAACTTGCTTGGATTCTGAACTATAAGATGTATTGAGGGCCCCTGGGGCAAGTAAGTATGGATTTGGTATTAAATGATTTTAAGAAATTATCATTAATTTTTTAGGTATGATATGGGCACAGTGATGATGATAAACATAGAATGCTCTTATCAGTTAGCAATTCATGCTGTTTACAGGTGCGGGGGGGAAAATCTGTGATTTGTTTTTAGATCTCCAAATAAAGAAGATATGGATGTGTGGGGGAGGATTAGATAATATAAGATTAGCCAAATGTCCATTATTGTAAAAGCTGAAGAACAGATACATGGAGGTTCTCTATACTATTAGCTCTACTTTTGTATACATTTGAGAATTTCCATATCAAAACATTAAATATAGTTAACCCTAGCAGAGGAGAAATGGACAAGGCAAAATTTCAGGGCTACAATTTCATGCTCTCTTGAACAGCAGTACTCCAGGGGGCCCAAGATGGCTTTTACTGGATCTTGTGCACTGACTTTGAACATGTTCCAAATGTGATAATCTGGTACTGCTTGCTCATTATTATTTTTTTTTTAAGTAAAAGATCATATGCACTGTTAGAAGCATCAAAGCTTCATTCTATTCATCTTGAGCAAAATGTTCCTCCCAGTACAGCCTTTTCCTTGAAAGAGGAGGAGGGCAGCGAGAGGCTGGGGGTGAGAGGTCGGGGAGGAGAAACCACCATTGAGTTTTCCACGTTCGGGAGAATGGCAGGGTCCATGGGGAGACAGTAAATTGAAATTAAGGCTGTTTCAGGCAGCCTACAGGATATGTCTGCAAATGTAGACATATCTAAATGGTGAAAAAGTCTGTTTGTGCCCATTCATATGAAGTGAATGCCTTGTAATGTGCTCCAGCCCCTGGGAATGGTGGCGGGATTGAGGAACAGAGGCCGGAAGAATGGGATGGATTTGACATAAGTACTTTTAAGTGCTCTGAAGGCTGGGCTCCTCCCTGCGGTTTAATAGCAAGGTCCTCTGGGAGCTACAAGGAAGGAGCCAAGTGAATCCCTACAGCTTTTCGTTTTAAGGATAACAAATCTTAAAGCAGGTGTGAGTTCAGAAAGATCCTTTTACTCCTTGTTTTCAGTCAGCTGTGGCTGGTCGGCTCTCTGTGTATTATTATCATTCCACAGAATGAAGCCTGGGGTAAGGGAAGGGAGGGGAGGCAAGAGAAGCTGAATAAACAAAAATTGCTTCGAGTGACTAATATTCATTAAGTCCGCTGGTCATGCGCTATGAAATTTATTAAACTGTGGTTTCCAAGAGAATGTATTAGAGTGGAGTTAATGAACACAAATAAAAAAGAGGCCTCCAGGAAATGGTTTCCTGGGGGCGACTTGAGATTGCCGAGTAATGTGACAAGAGATTATGACGTTAAAAGCCTCTGGTATCATCTAGAAGGCTGATTATTGGAAGGGGTTGCCCTCAGTGGAGGAGGAGAGGTAGGCAAGAGACTAAAAAGTCTGACTTGTCTGAAAAGGGGGCCTAAAGCAGCTCACTTATATTCATTAAAGAGGCTCTGTGCTGAAGGCCTCTGAACTTTAGTGCTGCCGTCTGGTGGAAAAAATGCTTGTTGAGTCCAAAGTTTAAAGATGGCAACCACCATCTTTAAAATGTCAGGAATTTGCGTGTCAGTGGGGAAAATTTTTTGTGGTGTGAAGAGCAAAGACCAGTGTTTCTAAAATCATC
The DNA here is from genome assembly GCF_014754425.2 of Oryx dammah. NCBI lineage: Eukaryota > Metazoa > Chordata > Mammalia > Artiodactyla > Bovidae > Oryx > Oryx dammah. The sequence goes on from NW_024070205.1 coordinate 55,701,061, forward strand.
AGCTCTGCATAATTTGACTTAAATATTGTATAAAGAGAGCTCTGGCATCCCATTCTGTTCTTCTTTTTCTTTAGGATTTTGGATATCTATTTCATGTGATTAGTTTTGTAGAATCCTACCCAACATGTTGGAGAAGGAAATGGCAACGCACTCCAGTGTTCTTGCCTGGAGAATCCCAGGGAAGGGGGAGCCTGGTAGGCTGCCATCTATGGGGTTGCACAGAGTCAAAGAACATTTGTTTCATAGTTCAGTTCTCCAACCAGAAATCTGGGGGCTGTCCTTGCCTCTCCTCCTCCTCCCACACCAGTCATGCAATCCACCAGCAAATCCTGTTGGGTCTAGAGTCCCAGTATACCAGGACCACTTCTCACCGTGTAAATTGCTAAGACCTGATTTGAGCCATTGGATTCCCCAAGCTGTGCTTCTTGCTTCCAGCCTTGCAATCTACTGCCTATTCTCTGCCAGCTGCCAAAATGAACCATTGTTGCTTATTCACTAAGCTGTGTCTGACTCTTTTGCAACTCTATGCACTGTAGCCGGCCAGGCTCCCCTGTCCTTGGGATTTCCCAGGCAAGAATACTGGAGTGGGTTGTTATTTCCCTCTCCAGGAGATCTTCCTGACCCAGGGGTGGAACCTGTGTCTCCAGCCACATCTCCTGCATGGCAGGCAGATTCTTTACCACTGAGGCACTGGGGAAGCCCAAAATGAACCATTGGAGTGTGTGAAATCATTTCATTTCTCTGTTCAAAATCTTCCCATGTCTCTCATTATTTACAGCTTTAATGAGAGACATACAAAACAAACAAACAAACCTCCCCATGACTTCTAAGCTCACTTGGAGCAGAATCTAAAGTCCTACAATGCATATCATTGTCCTAAGTGATCTGCCCCAGATCTCTAACTGTATCTCTTTGCTCTCCACTCAGTGTGTTCCAGCCACACTCTCCTTGCCAGTCCTCAAAGAAGCCATGAATATCCTGGACTCAGTTCCATCTGCTGGGAATGCTCTTTCCCCTGGACAAGGTGTGGCTCTTCTTCCCTTTCTCTAGGATCTCTCTAATCCAATATTACCTTACTAAGGAGGCCTTCCATTACCATCCTATTTAGAATAACACCTCTTCCTGGTCCTCTCAGCAGTTTTTATTTCCTTTCTTTGATCAGGTTTTATGAACATCTTTTATGGTCTCCTAAAATGTTATATGGGAGAAAGCAATGGCACACCACTCCAGTATTCCTGCCTGGAAAATCCCATGGATGGAGGAGCCTGGTGGGCTTCAGTCCATGGGGTCGCTAAGGGTCAGACACGACTGAGCGAATTCACTTTCACTTTTCACTTTCATGCATTGGAGAAGGAAGTGGCACCCTACTCCAGTGTTCTTGCCTGGAGAATCCCAGGGACGGGGGAGCCTGGTGGGCTGCCGTCTATGGGGTCGCACAGAGTCAGACACGACTGAAGCGACTTAGCACCAGCAGCAAAATGTTATATATTTACATGTTTGTGTCCTTATTTCCCATCTTCCCCAAAACCTCTACAAACAGAACGTAAGATTCCCTGGTGGCTCAGAGGGTAAAGCGTCTGCCTGCAATGCAGGAGACCTGGGTTCGATCCCTGGGTCAGGAAGATTCCCTGGAGAAGGAAATGGCAACCCACTCCAGTACTCTTGCCTGGAAAATCCCATGGACAGAGAAGCCTAGTAGACTACAAATCCATGGGATCGCAAAGAGTCGAACATGACTGAGTGACTTCACTTTCACTTTCCATGAAAGCAGGAAGAATATAGTGCATTTAACTTGGTTCGTTTGTTTCAGAAACTGCGAAGGCAGGCCAACCTGCTCACAATCCTTAGGGACGCTGGCTGCCTATAAGCCGCCATATGGCAGGATTTTTGTCTGACTTAGTTTCTCTCTGTTGCCGGCACCTAGTACTATGTCTGATAAATGGTATATGTATCATGTTTTCTTTAACAGCATTATTGAAATATCATTTAATCTACTCATTATAAGTGTACATTTCAATGATTTTTTAAGTCAGATTTATAGAGTTGAACAATCAACACCACAATCCAGTTTTAGAACATTCCCTTAAACTCCAAAAAGTATACTGATGCCCTATGTAGTTCATTCTCACCACTCTCCTCAGCACCAGGCAGTTAATGTCCTGCTTCCTGTCTCTAAACTTGTGCCTTTTCTGGAGATTTTATGTATATGGAATCATACAATATGATCCATATTGTTGTTTATATCTGGCTTCTTCAAGTCAGCATCATTTTTTGAGGTTCATGCATGTCATAGTATCAGTTAGTAGAACCTTTATTTCCTTTCTATTGATAAATAAACACTGCCTTATACTGACATATAATTTTTTTAAAATCAGTTGTCACTTTATGGACATTTGGATTTTTCCATTTTATACTTTGAATGTTCATATACACACCTTCGTGAGGACATGTTTTCTTGGGTAGGTTCTTAACAGTGAAATTGATGAGTCATGTAAATTTATGTTTAGCTTTTAAAGAAACTATCAAACTGTTTTCTAAAGTGACTATGCATTTTATATTCTCATCAACAATGCATAATGGTTCCAGTCTCTCTACTTTCTCATTAACCTTTGGTTTTATCTTTTTTATAGTTATTCTAATCAATATATAGAGGCATAACATTGTAGTTTTAATTTGCATTTCTCGTAAACTAATGTTCAACTTTTTTTATTCTCAATAATTATTAGTAACTTGAATATCTTCATTGGTAAAATATCTACTCAGATCTTTTGCCTATTTTTATGTCAGATTATTTTTCTTACTGAGTTGTAAGAGTTCTTCATGTATTTTGGGTACTAGTCCTTTTTGAAAAAATATGTATGACTTGCAAATATTTTCTCCTTATGTGTGTCTTGTCTTTCTATTAGGATAATGGTGTCTTTGGCAATACAAACAGTTTAAATTTTGGTAATGCTCAATTTATCAGTTTTTTTATGGATCATGTTTTGCAGTTAAGTTTAATAATTTTTTTCCTACCCGAGATCACAAATATATTCTTTGATATTTTCCTCAAGAAGCTGTATAGTTTTAGCTCTTACATTTTGATCCTTTTGAGTCAATGTTGCATATGATATGAAGGTTCCATGTCCAAGTTTTTCCACGAGGAATACAATAATCCTAGCATCCTTGTTGAAAAGACTATTGTTTCCCGGTTAGTTGTCTTGGCATTCTTTGCTAAAAATCAATTACCCTTTAATGAAATGAACTATTTATGGACTCTTAAACCTGTTCCATTGGTTATTAAGTGTATCCTTGCACCAATAACACACTGATTTTTTTGTTTGTTTTTTGCTAAGATGTTATAGTAAGTTTTGAAATGAGGTAAAATACTGCCTTGAGTCTGAGCTTATTTTCAAAACTAATTTTGGCTATCTAGGTCCTTTGTATTTCCTTATAAATTTTAAGAGAATTTTGTCAATTTTTGCAAAAATATTTGCTTGTATTTTGATAGAGACTGCATTGATTATATACACCAATTTGTGGTGAGTTGCCATCTTAATCATATTGTTGCATACCTTTGGTTGAGTTCCAGAAGTAGTTATTTTTATCAATTTTGTCCAACTTGATGGTTGCCTTTAGAGAGAAGATTTGCCAACCCTGTCACACAACCATGCATGTGAATTCTATAACCCCAACCAAACTCTAAGCTCTAGGAGGCAGCTACCATATTTTCCACTACTTTGACACTCATTAAATAAAGTAAATTGCTTTTTTCTATCATATAATGTGCTGTGATGGAAAGGATTTAATAGATGTTGGAGAGGATATTGCTTGTAGATATGGCAGGAAGAATTGCAAAACAAGCATTGTCAGCATTATTATCTTCAGAAAGAGAGAAATGTCTGACAAGCTTCACTGACTAAGGTCAGACAAGGCCCAAACAAGAAAAGTCATGGACACCAATCCAGTGTTCCAGAGTCTGTTCTCCTTCAAAGACAGGAAAAAAGAAAATAAACCTAAATTCCTATAAAATGGAATTTGGTTAGTTTTATGGGGACTTCTGGAGAGGAAAAATATATAGGGATATTTTTCTAAAGTATGTTGAAGAAAATTTATCTCAGGCATCATTTAAGAAATGGGACTATAATTATGTTTCTGTCATGTTTTATATTGAGATATGTCTGAGGCTTGGGAATGGGTTAGAGGGCCTTTCAAAAGTCCCTCCTAAGAATCTTCAAATCTTGATTTATGTATCCTCCTACCACATCCATATCCATAGCTGTATTTTCTGAGTTAAAGCACAGAAGATTTATCAGTTTTTAACATATGAGAACCTCACACATTTATCTCTCGAGTGTCATAATGGTGGACTTTCACAAGGCCCCAAAGCTTGGCACAGACTTTGAACTGTGTTTTTATTTTTATACTTTTCCTGTATTGAAAGACACATAGTGGAGAGAAAAGCGAACTATGGTTAGAGAAAGAATATAGCTGATACCCAGGTTGGGCCACCCAGAATGCACCAGGATTAATGACAATTTGGCCTGACAGCATCCTGACCACAAGAAATGAAGTCACCCTAGGAAGTCTTTTGTAGAAGAAAATTAAATCAGCAGAGTGAAAAGGGGAAAAAAAGAATTAAAAGCATAAAGCCTAAACTATACACTGTCCAAGTATTTTCCCCCCATTAATTTTGGAAGCCCTTGAGTGTTTCCAGGGAAATTTAATCTGCATGTTTCTGACCCATTTACACTTAACTCACCACAACGTTGTTTTCTGAGTCATTTGTTGTCCAAGAAGTACTCTGAACCTCGTTCATAAAGACTTTTATTAAAGTGATTGTTTTCTTTTTCCTTCAAATGAAATTATGCTTTTCCAGATTGAAATGAACATTGAAATGAACCCTAAATTTAAAACTTGTGACATATAAGATGGAGCCATTTTTGATCATAATGTATTCCTAGTCAGATTTCCAACCCAAGGTGTTTTGGTCTTGGCAGCATTACAATAAGGGGTTGAATTGAAAAGACACAGGTTTATTGCTCTTTGGATAGAGAAAGTGAACCCTTTTTTTTTTTAGAAAAAAAAAAAAGGCAAAGCTTTTAAGGAACCCCAGCCAGTCTAACAGTCAGCCCTTCTTTAGAATCCATTGCAAATAAAGCTCTGAACTTGAGTACACTGGAAGGACTAGAAATGTTTCATGATCTTAAAGGCTTTGTGGCCCAAGAGACTGAACTGCAAAATGAGGGCAGCAGTAGCTTCTACCTCATAGGATTTCAGTGAGGATTAAATGAGATAAATCGTGTAAGACAGCAGTCCTCAACATTTTTGGCACCAGGGGCCAGTTTTGTGGAAGACAATTTTTCCTGGGATCAGGGCAGTGAGGGGGTTGGTTTCAGGATAATTCAAGTGCATTAATTTTTGTGTACCTTATTTTTATTATTATGAATTGATATACACAATGAAGTAATTATACAACTCACCCTAGCACGGAATCAGATCATTAGGCATTAGATTCTCATAAGGAACATACCACACAAATCTCACTTGTGCAGTTCACAGTAGGTCTGCACCCCTATGAGAATCTAATGCAGCCACTGATCTGCCAGGAAGCGGAGCTCAGGTGATAATGTGAGCAATGGGGAGTGGCCGTAAATACAGATGAAGCATAGATTATGCCTGCCACTTACTTCCTGCCGTGTGGCTACATCTCCAATCAGTTGACTTTAGGTAAAGGAGATTACCTCAATAATGTGGATGGGCCTCATGCAGGCAGTTTCAAGGCTTTTAAGAACAAAAATAGGTTTCTTGGAGAAAAAAATTCTGCCTAAAACTCCGTCATCAATTTCTGCCCCAGTTTCCAGACTGTTGCCTTACCCAGTGGATTTCAGACTTAGCAGCCCACACAAACTGACATGATGTATCCATCCTTAAAGATGCTGATAATTTCTCCCTTAGAGTAGAGGCTTGACCCAGAAAGTGAGTGTTTTGCTCAATAACTTCTGAAGGTGAAGGTGAAGTCGCTCAGTCGTGTCCGACTCTTTGTGACCCCGTGGACTGTAACCTACTAGGCGTCTCCGTCCATGGGATTCTCCAGGCAAGAATACTGGAGTGGATTGCCATTTCCTTCTCCAGGGGATCTTCCCGACCTAGGTATCGAACCCGGGTCTCCAGCATTGGAGGCAGACGCTTTAACCTCTGAGCCACCAGGGAAGCCCTAAGCTACCTAAATTGTTTCACTTTTCTACTTGGAGGAAGAAGCACTGACTTCACTGCCTGTCTGTCACCATTATGATCCAAGGGTGTAGAGGTTTGCTTGCCCTGTTTGCTGCAGTGTTACCAAACTGCACATGATACAACATTTATTCAGTCAACAAACGTTTATTGAGAGCCTCCTCTGTGCCAGGTACTCAACCTAGACACCGTGGAGTAAAGCTGTAAAAAAAAGGCAGAAAACCCTTGCCCCTGTGACATTTACATCCTCATGAGGGAAGACAACATGCAAACAAATAAATAAGTAAAATATATTATTGATTTGATGATAGGTTCTTTGGGGAAAAACAAGTCAGGGGAGGAGGCAGGCAATGCTAGAGGCAGGCATCATTGAAATAGGTTGGTGAGCTGAGTCTTCCTTAAAAATATGACCTTGGAACAAAACAATGTATCAGTGATGCTATGTGAAATTGCCAAATATTTCTGTTTTAAAATGACAGAAAATTCTGACTCATAATGGTTTAAACAATAAAGGAAGACTATGTTTCACATAACAAAAATAATAAGTATAGCGGGGATTTACTGAACATCCACAGTGTACCAGACACTCTTTTGAGCAGCCCACGTGTATGCACTCACTTAAGGCTCACAATCAGCCTTATAAAGTAGGTACTTTTTGTATCCTTGTCTCATAGTCGGAGAGACCAAGGCTCAGAGAGAGTGAGACTTTTCCAAAAGTTTCTGTGACTGGCAAGTGGCCTAGCTCTACAAATTTGTTCCTGGCCAAGTTTCTTTCCTGCCCCAGATGTCTGCCCACGAGAGAAAAGGCAGGTAGATCATGTCAAGCTCTGTCTCGGGGCTTCCCTGTGTCTCTCCTAGCTCCAGTCTCCTCTCTGTTTTGCCTCATCCTCGGCTGTAGTGAGATGGCTGCAGCATTTCCATGGGTCACACTTGGACACAAGAGAGAAAGGGACTGTCCTTCCTGGGTCACCCCAGGAAGTACTAGGACACTTATCTTCACGGAACACCAGAAGGCAGTGGGTCAATGGGCCCATTCCTAGACTAATCACTACTAAGGGGGAATACGATTAACAGATTTAGATCAAACTAATGGTTTTTCAGGAATGGCAAGGATGTTGGGATTCAAATGAAAGACTTTGCCAATGATGTATTAATGGCTTGTGTTTGTATCACTTTCCTCAGCTGAGGTCCATCAACAGAAACGAGTAAACATCACGTCTTTCACAGCTAGAATGCATGCTGTATGTCACACTCCACCTTGGAGACACTGAATGTTTGATCCATTTGATTCTGTTGTGGATCTTGGACGTGAACCCAGGATAGGCAGTGGCCATATAAAAAAGGCCACAGCTCCAGTGGGGGCACGCGCTGCAAATTCTCTTCTCAGTCTTCAAGATTTTAGTGTTGAGCTGTTTTATACTGCTCTCTCCTAACTGACATCACCAGAAGTGTTGATAACAAGAAGGGCTGTTTATTTTGACCTCATGCATCAAAGTGACTGGATTTCTTATCAGATGTTTTCAAAAGCTTTTAGTCTGACTAAAGACCATCAGGAGATTTTTGGCTGTGTGCTAAAAGTGAGAGTAGAAAAAGGCCACTGAGTGTATTTCTGAAATCACACTTGGGTAAAAAAGCAGAAACTACACAAATGGAAATTATTCTGAAATTTCTCTGAAGAGAGTACATGATTATTTCAACAATAACTTATTTTATAGACTGTGCTTGATAATGTTTATCTGGTCCATTATAAAGCCAACCAGTCAAAATGCCTAATCACCCACGCAATTTCGTTTGATACCAAACACTAATAGGGAGATTTTCATTATCAAACAAACTTGGATTTTAGCCCTATTCAGCATTTGCCTCCAATCAAACTTACTATCTCCCTTTTCAGTTTGGCATGGGAGTATGATATTACAAATATCTATATTGTCCCAGCACCCTATAATGGTATTACAATGACAATTTTATTAGGTCCATAAAAATTTTGCAACTTCCCCACAGCACACTGTAATTTCACCAACAGTTGTAAAAGGTCTTAAATTATATTTGTGCAAAATTGAGATGAATGGGCTTGAGCATTAATGCATTTCTCATTGTGTAATAGGGACTTTTTCTTCCCTCTCTCTTTGCCAAGAACAGAGAAAAGACTATCCCATTCAACTATTTGTCAACTCCCATTAGAAACATTTAATACTAATAAAATTTATGGATTCAGTTTCCAAAGGATACTGCCAGAAGACTTCATGATTACTCCATCGGTACTTAAATACAACCATTGTTCACCTTATAAAAATCTATATGCAGCCTGACAGGTATAAAATGTAGCTTTGTGTGCTGAGTCAGCATCATACTTTTTTTTTTGGTTGAAGTAGAGTTCATGAAATAAAAGTAAATGTGTTCTCGAGCCAGTGAGGAAAGATTGATCTGAAAATATTCCCCCAATAAATATGAAACTGACGGACTATGATGCTATATGCCTATTCTCAGCTGAAAAAGAAATAAAACATGATTCAATTGACTCCATAAGTAGGGAATAAGTGAATTCACTTTCAAGGTTTTATATACATAGTCGCAAATGTTAGCTTGAGCATGTAAATTACAAAGGTTAAATAAAGTGCTGCCTTTCAAATAGGAAGATTGAGCCAACAGATCCCTCAAGTAGCATTTCTAGAAGTCAAGATGGCTTTGCCTCTATCCACATACACCCACACTGTCATTCTTGGGATCTGATTCTTCAAGCCATAATTGTTTCTTCCTCTCAACTCCCCACATAACAATGTGACAATTTCTGATTTGTATAAGTTATTTGTGTACAAGCCTTCTCATTCCTAATAGGAGCTCCTTATTTTATTTTGTTATTATCTTTAGCTAAGCTACAATGAATTGTAAATGGTAGGTATTTCTCATATATTTTGCCGAATTAACAAAAAAAAAAAAAAGAATGAATGAGGTGTCTGTCACCCAGAGCTATACAATCTGTAGTAACTCATGGAGCTAACAAGTTCATAAGAAATAGTATCAGTAAAGTAAGGAATTTACCACTGTGACGCCCTCATAAGTATCAGTGTTTATTAAGCTAAATGATGGTGCAGAGGAACAGAAGACAGTGGTGGTTAAGCTGGAATATAAGTATCCCTGAAGGTATACACTGTCCAAGGGGCTATTGACTTGGGTAATTTTAAGAGAATACATTTTCTGTTTCTCAGCTTCCATATTTGGTTTTTAAAAATCTCTTTGCTTGAAGAAATGTCTGGAGTTGACATTTCCTGTCCATTCTTCCTTCTGCCAATTGACAAAAGACAGACATACCTCTGATCCTGAACCTTATGATGGTGCGTTTTCCTGAGGTGTGAAATCCTTCAGCCCTCCCCCGTCAAACAGACCATTTGAAATGTTGGCGTTGGTGAAGCCTCCTGTGCCTATAGGAGACGCATAAACCTGTGAGAGGGTGCCTTATGTTTTCCTATCTTATGTACTTTTGCGTATAAAAGCAAAGTGTGGCATTAGACCCTAAGTATTATCAACCCATTTAGGATGTTCTGAAGTTAGATATATTTTAGAGTGCAAAAGCAAGAGAGATAAAGATTTTTGTTTAATGATCTTGTTCTTTTCCATCCTCCAACTGTTCTCCAAAAAAAAAATAAATAAACTGCTCCTAAGGAAGAGTTCTGCAAGAGCAAAGAAAAAAAATGCTGATTAAAAAAATTATATATTGAAGGCAACTGCAACTTTGTAATACCCAAGCACAAACTCATGGCACATTTTCTTGCCTTCTTAATTCATCTTTAAAATTCAAAAGTGAAATGGCTGTCAAAAAATCAGTGATTGAATAAGTTAATTTGATTAATTAAAATATGAAAATGTTAATATTAACATTTAATTATATTAATTAATATAATTAAATTAATATTTATATTAACTAATGTAAGGAATTATACTTCCAAAAAACTAAGAAAATGAAGGAGGACCTAACTGAACTGCCATCTGATTAATTATTTAAAATATTTTTTGATGATAGATCTCTTAATTGCCTTTTAACACTTAAATCAAAAAGCATTCATTCCCAACTAATTTATTATGAGAACAAAATATCTCGATGCTACATCTGTTAAAATAAAAAATAGAAATAGTATTGATTCTGAATTCCATTTGTCTGGTAATTAAGAGAACAAATAGAGAATTTTAAATCTCCTATCATTAAAAAATTTACATCCCATAAAATTTTGTATTACTGTATGAGTAATAATCATAAATTGTAAGATTGTAAGTAATTTTAAAATTGTGATATAATTGTGGTTTTTGATTGACTATGCACTAATAATGTTTGTGATAATTGAATGATTCAACACAGCAGAAATTGTTTCCAACATGGAGCCTTGTGGGCACTGAAAATTTTAATTAAATATTTGAAAGATATGGTGTTGCTAATAAGAGTGGTATGGTGTTCAATAACCATAAAACAACTGTTAAATTAGCTCAAAATTCTGTGAGAGAAGTGAATGATAATATAAATTAAGGGAAGAAGAAGAACCTCTAAAATTCCCAACTGTCACAATAGGGCTTAATTATCTATATGTAAGTAGGTGATGGTAGAATCAAATTGTTATGCTATATACTTTTGGAAGTGGCACTAGTGGTAAAGAATGGGCCTGTCAAACCAGGGGACAAAAGAGATGCAGGTTTGATCCCTGGGTCAGGAAGATCCCTGGAGAAGGAAATAGCAAGCCACTTCAGTATTCTTGCCTGGAGAATCCCATGGACAAAGGAGTCTGGAGGGTCACAGTCCATCGGGTCGCAAAGAGTCAGCCACGACTGAAGCAACTTGGCATGCCAAAATAGTGAGGTAACAATTTTATATTAACTGTCAATTCCTGCAACACACAAGTAATTTTCATAGTATTGCTTAACATATTATGCAAAAATTTAGGCGCCAGTATAAAGATGAACAAATGACATTAGTTTTAGACATTCTTATGAAAAAGTGTAATTAAAAAAGATTGAAGTTCTCTAATTTCAAACTGGTCTCTATGCTGAGAAAATATACAGTTTAGTGGGAAAGAAAGAAAGCATAGATAAAATCAGTTAACAATAAATATACTCAGTATTCCAGCTTTAAGTTCTTTTTTCTCTCTGAGGCTGAAAGTACAAATCTGATCATTAACTCTAGTAACTCCATTCAACAACACTGCTCAGCCATCTTTGGCCAGGCTCTAGTCAGATGCTGAAAGAATAAAGGTTGACACAACAAGAATGTTACCCTGATAGGATTCACTCTTGAGTAGGTAGACTTCCCAGGACAAACCAAACTGACCAGAAAATGGCTTAAGCACTTCAGCTACATTAATAGATTTAAATGATTCCTATAATGTGAATTCTTTCTGACCAATGATTTATTTCTTATAAAAATGGTAAAATTTTTATCATGTGCCAAGTTCACAGCAACATTATTCACAATAGCCAAAAGATAAAACCAATCCAAACTTTCACTACTGGATAAATACAATGTGGTCTGTGCATTCAATGGAATATGATTTAGTCTTCAAAAGAAAGGAAATTCTGAGACATGCTACATCATGGATGAGTTTTGAAGACGTGTTAAGTGAAATAAGCCAGACTCAGAAGGACAAATACTGTATTATTCTATTACATGAAGTACCTAGAGTAGCCAAATCCATAAAGACAGAAAGTAGAATGGTGGTTTCCAAGGCCTGGGAGTGGGGTGGGAGTAGGAAGGAATGGGGAACTATTGCTTAATGGGGATAAAGTTTCAGTTTGGGAGAATGAAAAAAATTCTGGAAATGGATGGTGGTGATGGTTGCACGACAATGTGAATGTGCTTAATACCATTGAACTACACACTTGAAATAAGTAAAACAGTGCATGTTATCTTATGTATGCAGAGAAGGCAACGGCACCCCACTCCAGTACTCTTGCCTGGAAAATCCCATGGGTGGAGGAGCCTGGCTGCAATCCATGGGGTTGCTAAGAGTCGGACACAACTGAGTGACTTCACTTTCACTTTTCACTTGCATGCATTGGAGAAGGAAATGGCAACCCACTCCAGTGTTCTTGCCTGGAGAATCCCAGGGACGGGGGAGCCTGGCGGGCTGCCATCTATGGGAGTGGAGCAGAGTCGGACGTGACTGAAGCGACTTAGCGTGTTATGTATGAGTGTGTGCTAAGTCGCTTCAGTCATGTCCGACTATTTGTGACCCTATGGACCGTAGCCCACCAGGCTCCTCTGTCCATGGGATTCTCCAGGCAAGGACACTGGAGTGGGTTGCCATGCCCTCCTCCAGGGGATCTTCCCGACCCAGGGATCGAACCTGTGTCTCTTATGTCTGCTGCATTGGCAGGCAGGTTCTTACCACTAGCGCCACCTGGAAAGCCCATGTTATGTATATTTTATCACAATAAAAAGGTGGTAAAAATGAATTGATCCACTATTTAATTACATACCTTTTCAAAATATATTTACGAAGCACCTACTACATTCAGGCACTATGCTATTGACACAAAAACTAAAATATGATTCCTGTCATCAAGGATCCCTGAGTCTAGCCCTTTTGAGTGTGAATCTAGATTGCATTAGCCAAGGAATGTGAATTTTCAAAATGAGAGCAAACAGGTAAATCAAGTCCTTGAACTAAGCTTGAGCTCAGCTTCTACAGCCTGATTATTCCTTTCAATCAAATTAACCAAAGCCCTAATAAATGCATACTTCATGGTAAGATAGCTTTTTGCTTTACTCACATGCAAAATCTTTAGGTAGAAATTAGTCACACAACTGAAATTCTTGAGACTCATATCTGCTTCGTAAGCTACATGATACAACACAACAGATTGCCTTTAGAATGATCAGTAATTGCACTATAATAAACTTTCAAAAACTCTATGATTGTTAAGCCAAAAATAAAACATAAAAAATTCACCCCCATTTAACTCAGATCGAATGAGCTGGAGAGCTGCCAAATCTTGCTTTGTTTTATGATCTGTGGAGACAGCCTTAGTCTCTCTTCTTTTCAGCATTAGGGGAACTAGGTCTCTCCTGAGTATTATTCTCCCCAGATAGTTTTGTTTGCTGCAGTCACAGGATGAGTTGAAAATGTGGTAGGAAGAAAATCCTACCCGATTCCCTTCTTAAACAACCAAGCAACAACAAACAGGGCATCAAATGCTATTACAGGAAATGACCTCACAGAGAATCAATTCTTTGAAATCACAGATTGGAAACAGAGGCTGTGGGGAGAGATAGTTCCCAGGAACCAGAAAGGCAGCAATACAGATGATTTTTTTTAACTTTTTATTTTGTGTTGGGGTATGCATGCAGGCTAAGTCACTTCAGTTGGGTCCGACTGTTTGCGACCCTACAGACTGTAGCCCTCCAGGCTCCTCTGTCCATAGGATTCTCCAAGAAAGAGTACTGGAGTGGGTTGCCATGCCCTTCTCCAGGGGATCTTCCTGACCCAGGTATCGAGCCCACATCTCTTACATCGCCTGCATTGGCAGGTAGGTTCTTGGCCACTAGCGCCACCTGGGAAGTACATTGGAGTATAGCTGATTAACAATGTGCTAGTTTCAGTCATACATATATACATGTGTCCACTCCCTTGAAAACTCCCCTCCCATGCAGACTGCCCCATAGCATTGAGCGGAGTTCCCTGTGCTATACCATAGGTCCTTGTTTGTTATCCATTTTAAATATAGCAATGTGTACACGTCCATCCCAAACTCCCTAACTCTCCCTTTCCCCTATCCTTCCTCACTGGTAACCATAAGTTCCTTCTCTAACTCTGGGAGTAAACACAGATGAATGTTTTAACCCATCTCCCCCAGCCCAGTCCTATGCTTAACAATTTAATCCTCCTGAATCTAAGGGGTAAACGTGGAAAATTCACCCCAACCAGTTACTTAGAATTGCTTAGAGCAAAATAAAGAAGTCACTGTTGATTTCAATGGTGGTTGAAAGTGTTTACGACATTTAGCATCAACACTAAGTATGCTCAGAGTCTGGACAGCTGTTCCAATACCTTGCACTGCTGTCTGCTTGGTGAGGAAAATCAAGAATGATAGCAGCTAGCAAAGACCATCTCAGCATTTTTGGGTCTTTCCCTAGAGCAAGACTCTCTCCCCTAAATGAGTACAGACATCTGCACATCACGATTTGCTGGGGAAGAGGGTGGCTGGCCACAAACAGCCTGTGGAATCCAAACTAGAATCCAAATACAAGGAGGAGAAAGATGGTACAGAAAGAGTTGCCCCCAAACCCCACAAATCTGCCAAACTAGAAAAGCGAGGAAGAGAAACTTGATTTCCAAGACACACTGGGAAGACGGGAAGGGATGTAAAGTTTTCTGTACGCCTTCCCAACCAAAACCCCACTTGCAAAATAGAGTTGTTATAAAAATAGATTTAAGGATAATGGGGGCCTTGTAGCTGGGGGACCAGGAAGGTACAGCTGACCAAATTTTAGTAAGAATAAAGACTTTCACAGTGAGGTTTTTCTGTTTTTTGATTATCAATGACTATTCTGATGCTTTTTTTTTTCCCCTTCTCAATATTCTCTACAGTAAATCAGAAACCACATGACCTTCATTTCTCCTGCTGTAATTTACAGAGATGCAGTATAGCAAGAAAAACAAATGATACTGACTCAGATTCCAAAGAACCCAAGGATCAGATTTCCAGGCAATAGTTGTGAATAGCATTTATCCACCATGTAATTTTCCTTTTCAGTGTGTGTGTGTATGTGTGTAAGCCTGGATCTAACAAACAGAGGGTGGAAATAAGAGGGTAAAGGAAATAATAGTTTCAGTTATCTGAAGAGAAGACTTTTTTTAATGCTATATAGAAATGCTGTAAATCCCACCAAGGTTACTTGGGGGCTCAGGAATGAGAGAGGGGGAAGAAAGTATGAAAGGAAGGAAGGGAGGGACAGAGAAAGAATAAAGAAAAAAATGAAAGACGGAAGAGAAAGAAAGAGAGCAAAAAATAAAAGACATACTTAGGTGAAAAGCACTACTTGGGAGAAAAGCAAAGTGAGGCCACATGTTGGGGAATAAATGGGTTTCCACATGTGAACGCCAATATATTATTGACTTACCCTGAGTCATAAATATGACAATTTGCCTCATTTCATAGTGAGGTCAGTCTCAACCCAAATAAGCAGCCATCCTCTGCTTACTTAATGTTCCTAAATATGAGCTTTCCCCAAAGCTCTCTGTGCATATAATATAACGCCATGAGCATATGCAGTGGGGAGGAGGGATCGGGGAGGTGACAGAAAGCAAGCTGTGAACACAAAGATACTTTTAAGCCGAATACTTGTACATGATATATAGAACAGAAGATCGTCCATCATGGTTATTGAAACTGTGACCAGCAAAGCTATAAACCTGACACGAAAGAAGAGAAAATATGACTTGTTAGGTTGAAAAAGCACCAAAGAGGGAATTATAAAAGGGAAAATTTCATGACAAATTAGTTTGTATTTTTTGTTTTCATTTCTGACACATGATAGGAAATGCTATATGTTTGCTTAAGGAAGTGCAAATTTCTCCACTTCATCCATTTAAAATCCTCACCCTTAGGCCTTTTGTACTGAAGCATAAAGTTTGGAGACCTTAAAAAGTCATAATGTTTCCCCAAAGAATTTGGCCTCAGAAACATATTACAATTCAGAAGGGCTAAAAATGAAAAGCCATTTTACAGCAATCTGGCGGTGTCTGCTTCAGACGGCTCACAAGGAGCATCAATTCATTCTCATGGTTTCTTTACCATATTTGATGAAATATTAGATGTGATTGAAACAAGCGGCTCAAGCAAGAAAGTCATAAACTTTGAAACAGTGTTGTAAAACAAAAGTGCGCTAACGTGAAGTAAGTCTCAGATTAGAAAAAAAAAATGCCCAGTGGCTTGCTCATAGACTAATCATACAATGAGCTGGAAAGTTACAGATGTTAAGGACCAATCTGCTCTTTTATACACATTCCTCTTCTGGGAACTAAGATTTGGAACTTATTAATAACCATTCCCCCAGCTCTGGGGAGCAGATAAAGCAGAGCAAGTAAAAGAAGAAAGCTTAAGTTCAAGAGAATGTACTGAAAAGTCCCTATTTTAACATGCTCTGAAATTTCTGTGGGAGGGGAGGGTGGAGGTGGGTGGAAAGAAGAGGAGTAAAGAGAAGACAAGATGATAAGGAAATTCCCCCCATGCAACATATTAGTAGCTACAATAACAGTAATATTGCACAATTAACAAAATGATGATACCTTTCAGTTACAGCTGCAATTTAATCTTGAAAGACATCAGTTCTCTTTAAATCACTCTACAAAAAAATTATAGAATTCTACAATCCCAATCAAAATCTCAACAAAATGCTTTTAACCTAAAAAAATATTATAAAATGTAGTCTAAAGAATGAACAAGCAGCAATCACTAGGAAAATTCTAAAAAGGATGATTAATGGAGAGAGGTATATTTATCTTAACAGATATTAAAATTAACTATAAAATCATTATCACTAGAACAGTCTAGTATTCAGGCAGGAATAGAATTGAATATAAAAATAATACCAACATATATGTACACTTAGTTTATATCAAATATGGGATTTCAAATCAGAGCAAAAAAAGATGGAGTATGCTTATAATAATGTTGGAAAAATCTGTTAGTAATTTATAAAATAAATTAAGCCACATCTCAACTCACTCCTGATTCCAGTATAAATTTTAAATGAATCAAATATTTAAGTAAAAAGAAATGCAAACATAAAAGCACTAGGAAAATATGGGTGAGTACTTTTATAAAATTTTGTGATGGAGAAAGCTGTTCCAAGTATAACAGAAAATTCAGAAACCATAAAATATAATGAAATCTTGCTGCATAAAAATAAGATGAAATGTATGAAAAAAAGAAATCAACAAAGTCAAAATACCAAAGACAACAAACTGGGAAATTTTAATAATACTATATTTTCACCTCAGCAAATTATGTTATATAAAGGAATTCATGCATTTAAGCTAATATACCTAATATACAAAGAGTTCTCAGAAATAAATATAAAACAATCCCAACAGAAAAAAACATATGAAGAATATGTACATGCAAATAGCCATAGAAATACGAATATCCAGGGACTTTCCTGGTCGTTCAGTGGTTAAGACTCTGTGCTCCCGTGGTTTGATTCCTGATCAGTGAACTAGATCCTGCATATCACAAGGCATGGCCTAAAGAAAAAAATAAAGAAACATAAATATTCAACATCACTGAGAAAAATATTCAATTTCACTATTAATTTTAAAAAATGCAAATAAAATGCCAAAGACATATCATTTCTATCCATCAGATTTGCTATGATATTTAAAATAATTATAGGACCCCTCAAGAGTCCTATAATAGCTTCTAAAGTGTTGCTTTCGTGCTTGCTCTTTTATAGAGAATTCTTAACAAGAGGCATCATTTTAAAACATAAACCACATTAATTCCAGCAGTTGGATCCTGACCACCTGGGTTTGAATCTTAGTTCTGCCTCCAACTCATTGTGTGAACTTGAGCAATTCATCTAATCTTTTTATGCTTGTTGGGTTATTTGTAAAATTAAGATGATAGTGATAGTGTCTAGCTGTTGCATTGAAAAGATTAAGTGTATTAACACGTAGAACACGCTTGGAACATTTTGTATATAGCAGACACTTATCAAGTATTAGTGATGAAGAAAATGCTGCTGCTGATGATGCTAATGAAGATGATACCACAGTCCTACACAGAAACTTCCAGTGGCATCCCATCAAACTCAGAATAATATACAAAACGCTTATTGCAGCCTTAGAGGTGCTACAGAATCTGGCCCCTGCATATCTGCAATCCAACTACTGAGCCTCCTTCACTTAGTTGAAGCCACTCTAGCCAAAACCTTCATATACCACCCCCCACCCCACTCTAAGTGTCTTTGTAACTGCTCTATTGGGCTTCCCTGGTGGCTCGGCAGTAGAGAATCTGCCTGCCAGTGCAGGAGAAGTGGGTTTGATCCCTGGGTCAGGAACATCCCTTCATGTTTTCCAAACTATCAATAGTAATTAGCTCTCACTAATAGAATCAGTTGCTTCTGTCTTGCTTCCTTCCTTTCCGCCTGATATCTTTTCTTCATTCCTGAAGTATTTGTTCCTTTCTTCATTCTTTCCTGGAGAAGGAAATAATAGCCCACTCCAGTATTCTTGCCTGGAGAATCCCATGGACAGAGGAGCCTGGCAGGCTACAGCTCATCAGGTCTTAGAGTCAGACACAACTGAGCGATTAAACAACTGCCTTATTCCTAGCCCAGACCTCTGTTTGCCCAAACGTGTTTCATTGTTTCCTCCTCAGGTCTCTGCTCCAATGGTCACCTCCCCAGAAAAGATTTCCTGAAACACTCTTATCTAAATTGGTCCCTACCTCCAACCGTGTTGAATACTGCTGTATGTGATTGATTAAAACATAACTTAATCCTACTTTCTAGGGAGCAACTTAGCTATATATGTTATAACTTAAAATTAATACTCCCGCATATCCAGCAACCTCACTCCCTTTCCTTAGTATAAGGAAATAAATCTGACAAGCATGTAAAGAACTATACAATTTTTTTTTCATCAAAACATGGTCTATAATAAAGAAAAACTAGCACAATCTAAAGGTTAATCAATGATCAATTTGCTATAAAAAAAGGTACCCCAAAACTTTATGACTTCAACAATAGCCATTTATTCAGCTAACACACTGTAGGTTGGCAAGTTGGCAGAGTTTAGCTGGATGGTTCTCCTGTTTGGCTGGCCTCACTCATATGTCTATGATTAGCTGTCAGCTGGGCTTGTTCACATAGCAGTTTAGCAGGATTCCAAGAGAACAAATAGAAACATGCAAGGCCCCTTTTGATGACTAGGACCAGATCTTGCATAGTATCATTTATATTTTATTTTTTTAGCCAAAACAAGTCACAAGGACAACCCAGATTCAAATGATGGAGAAACCGACTCTACTTCTTCATGGCAGGAACAGCAAAACCACATAATAAAGGAGCACAGAGAGAGAGAGAGGTAGCATATATGGCCATTTTTCAATCCATCAGAATAAAGAATGTGTTGAATAAACAATGGTAATAATGACACAAATTTTGCATCTGTTAAAAATGGTGATGATTGATTGGTTCAGAAAGATGCTTATGGCATCTTTAAATAAGCAAAGCATAGTATTGCCAAACTTATGATTTATATCCTATGTACAAACATATCTATGCATATAAAAGAAATTGGGAAGGATGCTTTCCAAAATATTAATAGTAATTAGCTTTCACTAATAGAATATGCTAACTCTGCCTTCCTTCCTGATAGCTTTTTTCATTCCTGATGTATTTGTTCTTTTTTCCCTTCCTTCCCTCCTTCTTTCCTCCCATCCCTTTTTCCTTCCCTCTTTCTTCTGCCTTCCTTCCTGAATTCCTATAGCCAAGCATCCCTTCCTAGAGTGACATGACTAGACTTTGCTCTTTATGCCTCATCCTATACTAGTTTAGTCTAGACAGTTTCTTATGACACTAGAAGAACTAGAATATTATCATAAGCTTGCAGGTATGTTTCAGTTTTCCACCTGCACTGAAACTACAAAAACCATTCTCATGACCAAACTCAGGATCATGGAGTGGAGACACAGTCTGCGTTGCTTGTTTAGAGGAAGTGCGAAGTCATCTATGGGAATTTGCTGTGTAACTCAGGGAACTCAAACTGGGGCTCTGTAACCACCTAAAGTAGTGGGATGGGGAGGGAGGTGAGAGGGAGATTCAAAGGAGAACATAGGTATACCTATGGTTGATTCATGTTGATGTTTGGCAGAAATTAACACAGTAACTGTGGAGAAGGCAATGGCACCCCACTCCTGTACTCTTGCCTGGAAAACCCCATGGACGGAGGAGCCTGGTAGGCCGCAGTCCATGGGGTCGCTAAGGGTCTGACACGACTAAGTGACTTCTCTTTCACTTTTTACTTTCATACATTGGAGAAGAAAATGGCAACCCACTCCAGTGTTCTTGCCTGGAGAATCCTAGGGATGAGGGAGCCTGGTGGGCTGCCGTCTATGGGGTCACATAGAGTCGGACACGACTGAAGTGACTTAGCAGCAGTAGCAGCAACACAGTACTGTAGAACAATTACCTTCAATTAAAAATAAATAAAATTAACTACCAGAGAAAAAGGGGCATGCAAGAAGGAAAAGGATCAAGAACTGGCCCTGTTAATGCAACCAACTATAACCGTTTAGACAAAGCTATGGTTTTTCCAGTGGTCATGTATGAATGTGAGAGTTGGACTATAAAGAAAGCTGAGTGCAGAAGAATTGATGCTTTTGAACTGTGGTGTTGGATAAGACTCTTGAGAGTCCTTTGAACTGCAAGGAGATCAAACCAGTCCATCCTAAAGGAAATCAGTCCTGAATATTCATGCGAAAGACTAATGCTGAAGCTGAAACTGATGCAAAGAACTGACTCCTTGGAAAAGATCCTGATGCTGGGAAAGATTGAAGGCAGGAGGAGAAGGGGATGACAGTGGATGAGATAGTTGGATGGCATCTCCCACTTGATAGACATGAGTTTTGAGTAAGCTCTGGGAGTTGGTGTTGGACAGGAAGGCCTGGCATGCTGCAGTCCATGGAGTCGCAAAGAGTTGGACATGACTGAATGACTGAATTGAACTGTTAACAAGGATGGTGATCTAGTTGGAAGGAGTGGACTAGAAGATTTTCTCTTAAAGCTGTGCTTGCCTAGCAAACATATTGTTTCTTAGAAAAATTATTGCTTAGGAAATGATAGAAGGCTAATGGTATTACATAAGGTAAAGCATCCTTACCATGATTTGACATCCATGTCTGTCCAATCAATTCAGTTCAGTTCAGTCGCTCAGTCATGTCCGTTGGATCATAGAAAAAGGTCTGCCGGTGTTACCATAAAAATAAAATAAGTTTTAAAGTGCTCTGAAAACTTTAAAGCTATGTACAGATGATTATTCTATGTTGATTTCTGATTGCCAGTGAATGTCTTTTGGGCTTCCTTTCCTTTCCTTGGAGTTTTCAGGCAATGCAAAAATCATTTCAATAACAAAGTAAGCCAAACACGATTGGGTACACAAATCTGTTGCTGAAAAACAAAGACAACATCACACCATGTCTGCCAAAGCCAAACACAAATTACTCTGGGGAAATTTAAAACATTAGTGTGAATAATTGAAATTTAGCTAAATTATTATTATTATTATTATTATTATTCTTTCTAATACTTGACTTGCATCTTATGTCTACCAGAAGACTTCGTGATATTTAAAAATCAGATAAATTCCATTAAGCTATTGCTTTCATTAACATGAGTCTCTTTTCCTGCAGGGATTCTAAAATGAGTCATTCTTCCTTGAAATGCATCCAGTTGCTGGAGCAGCTGTAAACTGTGGGAGTTGATACTCCTCAATATTGAGGTGAAAGAGTCACTGAGCCCCACCCTTTGGAAACTACTTTGGCTACAACACTCAGACAAAGTTCAAGGCCCTCATGATGAGGCCTAAAGCCTTTAATTAATCTATTTGCCTCTGCAGCTCCTGTGGTCCCTGAATACTTCACCACTGCATAGCAACAAACGCTTATATTTACTCATCCTTTTTCTCTGAGCAACAGTACACACTTTTAGATGTCCTACCCAACATCTAGTCATGGAAAAATAAAAACTTAGCAAAAACTCACCAGGAAGATTTGTGCCCCAGAATAGGAAACACAGAAATTTTTTTTTTTTTCCCACAAAACCCTCTTAAGGTATCAGAAGTTTCTCACTTCATCCCAAGTAACTATTTAGCCTTCAACTGCTCATCTTTTCCATTCATTTTCTTTCATTAATTAATTCAACAAATATTTATTGAGCACTTTCTCTTTTTTTAGACATGGTGATAGGCACTGGCAGTTAAATTCATATCACAGTTTAAATTAAAGCACTGGCATGCACATGTGCTCAGTCATGTCTAACCCCTTGTGACCCCAGGATTGTAGCCCACCAGGCTCCTCTGTCTATGGGATTATCCCAGCAAGGATACTGAAATGGGTTGCTATTTCCTGCTCCAGGGAATCTTCCTGACCTGGGGACTGAACCCGCATCCCTCTTCGTCTCCTGCATCAAGCAGGTGGAGTTTTACCACTGAGCCACCTGGGAAACCCAAAGCACCAGAAGAATTCTCAGTTCTATCTAGTTATCAGTAAGAAAAAAAATTGGCTTTATCCCCTTTCCCTACTGTACCTTTCTTAAACCTTTGTGGAATAAGAAAGGCAAGGTGCGGCACTATCTTATACCTCGTGTGAGTAACCAAGCTGAGCTATGAACTAGTGGACTAGTCAGTCTCACAGGTTTGCTGCCCCTTACATCTATCTCTCTGGCTCTGTTAAGAGTTAGTGTAACTGGCTTTGAAAAGAAAGAAAGCATTTTGATAATGCTTTTATGTTTATATTTTAATTCTTTCTTTTAAATGTCTTTAGTCATCTTAGACATAGTTATTTTATTATCGCTAAAAGATAGTTTTCTTATTGAAGCGTTTTGGTAGCCTAATTGTTTTTTCTCTGATTCTTGTTTATGGTGGATCTGTGTTTCATATGGTAGATTATTAACTGATATCTGGCAGATATTATTATGGGAATCTTACATGGCATAGATTGAGAGGATGTCCTTCCAAAGCGGAATTTTACCTTCTGCCATTCCATTTAAGTATATCATTAAGCCCAAGACTTCTTTTTTATTTATGTCATAGTCTAGATATACGTGGGCCACACTGGTGGAAAAAATATTGAACTATAATTTCACATGAACACAAGTTCCTATTTATTTCAAAAGAGACATTTTGGAGTTTGTTGTTATTGCTGTTGTGCTGTTTATTTTCTAAAGAGCTTTTTACCGGGTCCTGGGATCTTAAAGGTCAAACTCTTCCCCACAGCCAAGGTAACTAGAATAACAAGTCAAGTGCTTACTATCTCTTTATTAGTTGTTTTCATACTTTCTTTTGAAAATTTCCTTTCCTTCTTATAAACTGGAGTATATATTTAATACAATGCTTATTCTATTTTAGTGTATTTTTTAAGTGTTTCTAAAAAAGGATTTTCTTGAAACTTAATCCAAATATGTCCAGAAACTAGAGTCTTCCATCATTTTCTTGATATAATCAACTCAAATTTTCAGTCAAGCAGCCTGACATATGTCTGAGTTTTGACATAGAATAATCACAATTGTAAATTAGCAAGCAACCTTCTTACAGTTAGAGGCAATGTCTGTGTCCCACTTCAATTATGTGTCTGATGGGTGCTTAATAAATACTTCCTGATGAATTAATTAAAATATTTTAATTATAAACTTCTTGTCTGTTATAACCACCACTTGTTTCTCTCTGGCAAGAATGGTTTTATTATTATTTTAAAATATGCAAGTGAGTCACTCTAAAGTAATGAGGCAAATTCCACAAATGATGCATAAAAATTGGTGTTAGCAACTTGCCAATAGTCACTCCTTCTGTGACACATACTTACTCACAGAGCTATAGCTGGTTGCTGTGACAAAGAGACACAGATATGGAGACTGTAGTACTGCTTTTAATTTTTAAATAATCCTTAAGTGTATCTGAACAATTGATTGGTTTTCAAAGACCACCATAAAACTAGCTTTAAAAATGAAGATACCAAAATAATATTTGATTCCCTATAAACTGGAAGCAAAATTAATCAACTGATAGTCAAATAAAACAAAGATTTTTAAATCCATGTTGTCATCACAGAACATTGGCCTATAACTTAGTCACTAAGCAAGTCACTATTTAATTATTTACATGATCTCCATAGTTCTAAAAATAGACCCCATATTTCAAGCAGGGTAACAACTGAAATGACTGCTGTTTCTATTTCCCAGGGTTGTGGTGACAGTACAAGGAGATTGCTGTTTCCTTGGCAACAGGATGCAAAAGACCTTCAATTTAGCTCTAAACATGGATGCCAGAGAAACAGGGAAACCTTGTAGGCAAAAACCAAGCAGGAAATTTCATTTTTTGGAAGAGTACAAATAGGATCAAAGGAAAAAGGCTAGAGAGCATGAGGATATATTCAACTTCAGTGGCTTAACAACTTTGAGATTCAACTTGCCATCTATCAAGATAATTCGATAAAGCCCATTCAACTCAATTTCATTTCCAAACACAAAAAGCATGAAATCTAGAGATAAGCCAGTCTAAGATAAGGCCTTGTGCTAACTTACTACCTGAGTGAACTTAGGCAAGTCTCTAATACTAGTTTTCCCCATCATAAAAATGGGAATAATAAGAATATCAGTTTTACAGGATTGTTATTATAGGATTAACAAGGTAATAAATAAATAAACTGGTGTCACTAGCATCTGACGTAGTGAGTAGTCAAATATGTGCTATTATGTTAACAAACATTTAAATATTTACTATGAGCAAAAGTTTGTACTAAATACTTTGATGGGTACAAAGATAAATCAGATATATACCTGGTCCATCAGGAGCTTAGATTTTAACAGAAGAGATGAAATAAGATGAAGTTTAAAACTCCATGAGAGTAAGGACTCTATGTGTCTTATTCACCCTTATGTTCCTAGCATTCAAAAAGTTTCCAGTATAACATAAGTATGCAGTATGTGAAAATGAATTAACTCTCCTATCTCATAGAAAATGCTAAAGGTGAGCAGAAGTAATATAAGAGAAAACTATGGACCTTGAAGACCAATCAAAGAAAAAATGTCTCCATAGTTTCTCACCTGTCAAAGGACAATAATATTTGCCCTTGGTTTGTTTCCCTCATACATGTTATTGTAAAGATGAAGTAAGAATGTGTTTACCTGACAGCAGCAGATGCAGAAAGCTAGCAACAAAATGATGATAAATAAACCCCCAAAAATTAATGATATTTACAAAGAACTGTGCAGTGCTTCATATGTGCTAGAGACTGTTTTAAGCATTTCACAGGGGGTAATGAATCTTCTCTTTACAACAACTCTGTGAGATAGGTTTTATTATTATCTTTGTTTGTATAAAAGGAAACTGAAGATACAGAGAAGTTAAATCAAATGTCCAAAATCACACAGAGATTAAGTCACAGAAACAGAATTTAATTTCTGGCAGGGTAGCTTCAGAGCCTGTTTTATGAAGCAAAGAATTCTTTGCCTCCCAACAAATGAAGCCAGGGGCCCAGACTCTCATCTGCTATTTTTACTTATTGGAAAACACTGGTTCTTTCAAAGCAAGACCTTCCAAACTCCATGCTCAACTTTTGTCTCTTTCTAGCAACCTTCTCCAACACTTTCTACCAGAAGCTTAATTTCATTATCTGACTGCTTCCTGGAAGGAGGAGGAAGGGGAAGAGTGAGCTATAAATATCCCTTCCTAAGGGCCCCCCAAAGTGGAACCACCTGCTGGACCCGTGTGAGGTAGACGGAGAAGCAGAGCTCCCTGGTGGAGAGAGGTTTGAATCCCATCACTCAACACGGGGTTTTTAAGACCTCTTGGGGGACTGACTGCTCCAAAGGGGAGGAAAGTAAACAAGCCATAATGAATGATGTCATTACAGGGTTTTATCATCTACCTGCTTAAAGACGTCAGTAAGAACTCAAAGGCAAGTGTTGGGCAGATAAAGCGTTCTGAGAAAGCTGAGTTTTCAGGTATACTGTGCCCCCAAACCCCACAGCACAGTTCTGAGGTCCTGGACTCACAGGTGCTTCTTAGGCGTATCCTGTTTTCTTGCACCATATCTTTGGGTATGGAAACACTTTGTAAACTGGAAACAGAACAAATACTTCTATAACTAAGTAACCCAGAGAAAAGGCACTGATGGGGTCCTTTCTTTTGAACTGGATGAGGAAATATATTTTCTGCAGGTGTCTGGAAGCTGGAAGCAGCCCTTTATACATACAAAAGACAATGGGTCCAAGGTCAGAGACTAAGTCAGTGATTAAACTTGGTTTTCCATCCTTTGAGTTCTTTCATTCGCAGCTGCCTAAGGCGGGCACAGGGATGAGCCAGTCACTCTTCTAAGGATCTGCTCACCCGGGACAGACCATTCTGGAGGTCAACTCTAGGGCAGAATCGAGTTAGCAAAAAGCTGTGCTTGCTTCTGCCAAAGTGCAAGATTTCTCTTGAAACACCCACACACAATCGCGGGTGCACCGTGCACGCATACACACACAGACAACCACAAGGAATTTTTATTTTCTCCAATCCCAATCCACAGTCAGACACAGCTGCCAAATGAGTCCCTCTGACAGCACCTCCTACACAACGAGACGCCGGAGTTGCAAACTGTGCTCCGCAGGCGTTTTAATTGTGAATCCAGATGCTCTACCCTTTTGGTTCTCTGCACTGACCTTTCACTTGAAAGTCAATTTGTCAGTCTGCTCCATGTGTCTGAAGAAATCATCAAAGCTGCCCTGCCGAGGAGCTCCCTGTAGGTTTCTCTGAATACGGCTGCAACACAGCTACACTGTACAAGACACTAGGTGGAACTGGGCTGGGAGAGACCTAGCAGCTCCTCTCTGCTCAGGACTTTGTGGGTGCATTCTGTTTCTCAGGAAAGTCGGCATCCGTGAGAGGTGGACACTGCATGTCTTTGGGGAGACAAGGAAGAAACAGAGGCAAGAAGCTGCCTCCCTTTCCCCCACCACCTTCCCACCATCAACTTGCCAGCAGGACCCAACTAAGGAGAGAAGACAGAGATCCTCTAGATTCTCCAAAATCCAGGCACGTCTGAGTTTTAGTCTTGAGTTTCAATATTCTGCCAGCAGAGTCAAGGGTTCAAGTCTGGAAATAAATATTCTTCTGCCAGAGGGCCAAGGAGACAGATATCCTCAGAAATACTCTAAGTGTGAAAACAGTTAAAGAGGCACAAAGGGCTGACTGAGACCATTCTGTCACCCTAAATTAAGGGGCACTCAGGGATCTAGTCTTTAGTTGCTAGGAAGAACTAGACAGGGCCAGGGGCCAGCCCTGTAGCACCCTATGCCATCCCCAGGTACTGGGGCTGTCTTTCTAGTTCCTATCCACCGAGAACAACCTCTTACCTTTAAAACTTTCTCTCCTACACCACACCTGCCATCACAACTACACTCCACCTGCCATCACATATACACACACACAAACCACCAACACCACCACAATCAAATTCTATTGAGCTCAATAGAATCGAGTTGGCAAAAAGCTGTGCTTACTTCTGCAAAAATGCAAGATTTCTCTTGAAATACCCACACACAATCACCACCACAGTCTCAATTCTATTGAGTTCTGTTGAATGACTTGTCAATATGATAAGTTAACTGTGGCTAAGTGTGTGCACTGGAAAAGCATCTTCTGGAAACCAAACAGTCAAGATTATAGCTAGTTCTGCCCCTGATATGCTTTAACAACTTTGAACCACTGGTTATTTGCCAAGATATAGTGGAATGCACTATGAGGTAGAAAAGGCAGACATGTTTGCATTAGAAGCCAAGACGTTTTGGAAGGAAAGAGACAGGAAATCTATAGTCAGAACTCCATGATTTGTGTCTTGGGAGATGATTTGGGGAAGGTGAGGATAATCCCTAGGAAGGTCCAGTAACGAAGAAGATCTGTGACTTACAAAATAAAATTCACTCATAAGTCCAACAAAGTTAGCCTAGTTACCCAACTAACACAGTCAGCTATATCGTACTGTACTGTAATAGGTCTATAATACATTTCACACAAACTATACAAATAAACATAAAAAATAAAGAAAACATGTTTAATCTTATAGCACAGGACCTTGAAAAGTACAGTAGTACAGTACAATAGTTGACATACAGAGGCTGCCATTGAGTGAACAGGCAAGAAGAGTTACTGATCAAGGGAGGGAGAGGAGGTGGGAGATGGTAGAGCAGAGGGATCATCAGCAATAGGATGTGGGGGGCAAGCTGTGATGTCACTCATGCCTGACATTGATGGCAGGCACAGATTCTGGTTCTTGCTCAATTCAATTCTATGTATCCTCTTGAAAAAATGATCCAGTGATGTCTGGGTAATGGCTAGTAGCTCTTTCTTTCTCATCATGGATAACACAGGAGCACAGGATTGCATTCTGAATGGCTGCTGCAACCTTCATGTATCTTTCTACATTTGGGTCTTATGCCTCAAAAACTAACAGTGCCTCCTCAAATAAAGAATTTCCCCTCGCCATTTCCTGTGTTGTGAATCTCTTTGTTTCTTTAGCTACTTCTTCCTCTTATTGCTCCATTCTCTCAAAAATTTTCACTTTTGTTTCCATCGCTTGGCACTTCTTAGTAGTATCAGCTACATCACCAATGCGTTTGTGGTGCTTCAGGACATCCTGAGCTTGAAATAAAGATACCATACTGCTGCTGTCTATATAGTACTGTACAGTAAAGTACATAAAAACACAACCACCTGTAGATGAGGCATGCAGATGACAATGTATTCCAGACATGTGAACTAGCTCATGTAATAAGGCATGTGATTGCACGTTTACATCTGTTTGAAAGTTTGCAACTCAAACATTCGTATGTAAGGAGTTAACTGTATCTGAGTTTAGGATAATGAAGCAGCTAGAATCTAAAGCCTAGGCAATCAGAGAGGAAGGAACTATTCTGTGAGCCCTTGGTTGGGGGCCTCTGCACTAAACATCACAGGTCAAGGTGACATGAGGCTATCAAGAGAGTGGCTATTGTGGGTTTAAGAGTAAAACAGAGACATGAGAGGAGTAGGAAGTAATTGGATGTTGAGATTCTGCTACAGGCAGAGTGAGAAATGTTAATACCTTGTTTACATGTGAATCAACTAGTTAAGATGTCAAAAAGGCCAAGTCTTGGGAGTAAGTGCACACTCTAGAGTAATTCCTACACTGCCTTAAAAAATGCTATAATCTAAGCCCTGACAAAAGCCTCAAAAGAGGCAGTGTTTGGAGATCCTTTCCCCCAGCCCTAAGATAGAGGGGGTTGGGAAACACTTTGGGCTCTCCGTAGATCTGCCATAATAAAGCAGAAACCTAAGGCTTTATAAGTTCAGTGTAAAGAGATAGTCATTGAACTGTCTCCTAAAATAAAACTCAACATCCTTCAGAGATTCTACAATGTAGCATTCAGTAAGTTGAGCACACAGTCAGGAATATTAAGAGATGCAAAGATAAAGGAAATTGTGACAATCAAGAAAGAAAAAAGCAAGCATTAGATATCTATCCTGAGATGGCCCAAATATTGGATATAGCAGGCAAAGATTTTTAAAAGGTTACTATAAATATTGTAAAAGAAATAAAGGAAAACTGGGGAGTTCTCTGATGGCCTAGTGGTTAGGATTCAGTGTTTTCACTGCTGTGGTCATGGTTCAATCCCTAGTTGGGAAACTGAGATCCTGCAAGTTGTACGGTACAGCCAGGATTTTTTTTTTTTAAGTAAAATAAAAAATGAAGAATAAAAATTTAAAAAGAAAAATATGACTTTACTAAGTGAAAAATATAAGAGATATCAAAAATACATGTAATTATAAAATAAATAAAAATTATGAAATAGAATAAGAAGTTAACTTCAAAATTCAATGGGTGATAGAGATGGCATAAAAACAGCAGGCTAGAAATAGCAGAAGAACATAAAAGTAACCATTATAGAAAAATAAGCAGATGTTCAAGTACTTAAGCATAATTCAAACAGTCTAATACACATGTATTTGGAGTCCCAGAAATAGAAAAAGTAATAACTGAAATTTTCCCATATTTGTTCAAAAATATGTTTACAGACAAAGAAGCTAACAAACCCCAAGTAGACTAAATTAAAAAAAAAATCACACCTAGGCACATCACAATCAAACTGTTGGAAGCCAAAGTTAAAAAGAAAAGCCCTGAAAGCAACCAGAGGAGGGAAAATGCTATATATAGAAGAACAATAATACAAATAACAGCTTGTTTCTCATCAGAAACAATAGAAGCCAGAAGATCATAGACTGCCATCTTTAAAATAACAAAGGGAAAAAGACCCACTATCAATACAGAATCATATAAGCAATTAAAATATCTTTCAAAAAGGAGACCAAAATAATTGCATCTTCAAATAAGCAAAAGTTGATAGAATTTATTACAAGAAAATCCAAAAGATTTTCTTCAGGTTGAAAATAAATGCTATCAGATAGAAACTAGAATTCACAGGAAGAAATAAAGAGCACCAGAAATAATAAACAAGTAGTTTACTGTAAGACATCAGGTTTTTTTCTTTTATAAATTCCTTATAAGAAATTAACCACTTAAAACTATTAACATTGTAAGGTGAAGTTTATAACGTATATGGATGTAAAAGATATAGATAAAAATTTTAAAGCTAATAACACCAAATTTTCCAGAGCATGCTGAGCAGCCAAGACTGTCTTACAGTGTTGATGGGAGTATAAAATGGTACAACTTCTTTAAAATACTATTGCATGCATGCATGTTCAGTCGCTTCAGTTGTGTTCAACTCTTTGTGACCCTCTGGACCGTAGTCAGTCAGGCTCCTCTCGCCGTGGGATTCTCCTGGTAAGAATAGTGGAGTGGGTTGCCATGCCCTTCTCCACGGGATCTTCCTGACCCAGGAATTGAACCCACATCTCCTGCGACTGAACTGAACTGAACTGAACTTTTGCATCTAATGCACTGAAGGTGAATTCTTTACCCACTGAGCCACCGGGAAGCCCTGAAACACTATTCTGAAGTGAAGTGAAAGTCACTTAGTCGTGCCTGACTCTTTGCAACCCCATGCACTGTAGCCCACGGAATTCTCCAGGCCAGGATACTGGAGTGGGTAGCCTTTTCCAGGGAATCTTCCCAACCCAAGGATCAAACCCAGGTCTCTCGCACTTCAGGCAGATTCTTTACCAGCTGAGCCACAAGGGAAGCCCAAAACACTATTGGGAACTTTCTTATCATTTTAAGGATACCTTCATTCTATAACCCAGCAACTGCACTTCCAGGTATTACTAAAGAGGAATGAAAGCCTACATCTAAAAAATTACATGGCAGAAGTGTTCATGGTAGCTTTATTAATATTGGCAAAACTAAACAAGGAAACCAAACAAAATAAACCAAATAATTATCAATAGTAAAATAGATAAATAATGTGCAGCATAGTGATATAATAAGATACTGTTCAATAATAATAATAATGAATTACCAATTTGTACAACAACATGAATGACTCTCAAAAACATGCTCAGTGGAAGAAGACAGCCACAAGAGAGTAATTCTATTACTCCAAATACCTTGTGGTCACAGCTGGGCAACACACAAGACATTCAGGCTATAGTTCTTGACAATCACCTCTAATGGAAAGCTGTTTCAATAAAGTAGCTTTACCATGTGATTCTATTTCAATAAAATTTTAGGACAAATATAATTTACTTGCTGTGATTTTTTAAAACTGAAATAGTGGTTGCCTAAGGGCAGAAATTGACTGGGCAGAGAAATCAGAAAAATTTCTGGAATGATAAAACTGTATTTTATTCAAAGGTATTGGTTCTACGAGATGAATACATTTGTCAGAATCTCCTGAGAGTACACTTACAATTCATGATTCCATGATATGTAAATTTTACCTCAATTATTTAAAACGTACTTGTGCTTGGGGGAAAAAGCTAAGTCAGGTAATGCCATCCCTTTATTCAAAATTTCAAACATCTTTCCATCTTGAAGCCAAAGCATGAATCCTTATAATAGTCTTAAGACCCTATACATCCTGGTTCCCCACTACATCTAATAATCTTCCTAATGCTCACTCTGCAGTACATTGGCCTTTTCATAGACTCCTGAACATGTATGCCTGCTTTTATCACACCCCAAAATCTTTACCCTGTTCTATTTCTCTCCATAGTACTTACCATCATCAAATATAATTCTTTTAAATCCGTTTACCATCTCTATCCCCCCAAAATAAGTACAATATAAGACACTTTATTTTGTTCATGTATAAATCTCCTGGAGAAGGAAATGGCAACCCACTCTAGTATTCTTGCCTGGGGGAATCCCATGAACAGAGGAGCCTGGCAGGCTACAAGTCCATGAAACTGCAAGAGTCAGACATGACTTAACAACTAAACCACCACCACAAATCTTCAGTGGTGAGCGTAGTGCCTGGCGCATAATAGCTGCTCAACAAATATTTTTGAACAAAAATATTAAATGAATGAATCATCATTTTTTTCCCATTAAAAACATTTTCTGCTTCCATTATTCTGAAGAAGGCTAAGCTAAATTCCATCACTTAATGGAGCTCTGGCTAGCAAAGCTATGGTTCTTTGGCTAAACGTTCCAAATCCCCTGGGTTTCTACTAGGGGTGGGGGCAATTTGAAATATATTAAAGAGCACTAAGGAGATAAAGTGTTTAATATCCTAAGGGGTGGTCTGGAAAGAAGACATTTGGAAGATATTGGAGTTAATTGCTAGATCCAAGAAGTGACTTTACATTGTAAAAATATAAGGCAAATTAGCATATTCTTAGCTCTATGGGAAAGGAACTCACCTTGAATTAAGGTAGTCAGAATTCATCTAATCAATCCTCACCAAAAAAGCTGGGATTAACTTTAAGGACAATTTTCCTTTGTTCATTGTTATGATCTCATCACATTTTCTTCTAATCCAGTCCTAAGAAAAAGCATGTCATGCTCTCAAAGGGAAAGGCTTTTTATACTAAAAGAATGCAGCCACTACACAGAAAGTCAGAGAAGCAGCAAGTCTTTGGTAAAAAGAAAAGTCTTGTACCAAGACAATGACCAACCCCAAAGTGACCACAGTGTCTGCCAAATTCACAAGAAAAGGCTGCAGTGAGGTTATCCAGGTGGAATGAACAGCAAGTTGAGCTATTATACCTCTGCCCAGATAAGAAGAATTGTCTCTAGCCATCTCAAGCTGAACAAGAATTCACTGGAAGGACATTGGATTGCTCCCAAATCAACACGAAGGCTGGAGAACCTGACACAGAAAATGGATGGCAATTGAGGAGTTAGACAGCTAAAAATATAGCTGAGTTCACAGCGCTGAAACAATCTGGATAAAATATCTCCAGTTCTCAACACGGGCTGTTGCTTTCATTGTCACCACATACACCTTAAACATTAGCTGACCCCACCTCAAGACTCACAACTCTGCTGTCCCTGCCATCATTAAAAAGCTTCTTACCTGCCACTTGGTCTGTACATCACTCCCTTAGGTTTCAAAGTCCTGAGTGGGACCCTAAATATGATTGACCAAGTCTAGACCAATGGACAAACTGATGTCAGGAGGCAGAGAGAGGAAATAGCTACCCCACTTTGTTTGCTTAGTAGAAAAGTGGAAAGTAGGATCCTCTTATTACACCTATTTGGGGATTCCTCCAAAATAAAAAGGATGTTCGGATTCTGGATACTCAAGTCTGTTATAATGTATTCCTTTGTCTGCCTTACATACTCATAAACACCTTCTCCCAAACTCACACTTCCAAAAGTATTTCTACACAATATTGGTATTCCGGGGCTTCCCCGGCGGTGCTAGTCAATGCAGGACAGGTAAGAGATGCTGGTTTGATCCCTGGGTTGGGAAAATAGCCTGGAGGAGGACATGGCCACCCACTCCAGTATTCTTACCTAAAGAACCTTCATGGAGAGAAGGGTGGGCTTCAGACCATAGGGCCACAAAGAGTCAGATATACAACTGAAGCAACTTACCACGCACGTACGCATTGGTAGCCCATCTCGTGCAACCAAAAACATACCCACTCTTTTCCCAAACAGAGAAAATAGTAAGTTTTATTTTTTATTCCTTCCAGTTTCAGTCCATATTCTGAATGACCATTGTCCATTCTTCCTGTTACATTCCCACCTTAAATTTCTAAAATTGAAGATTGAATTGTAATTATAACCACCACCAATAACAACACATTCTATATACAACAGACATTTCTATGTATGGACCCTAGCTAGTACTTGCAGCTTTTTCATGCAATCACCACCATTCCATGGTCTCTGCTTCAGCTAGCAGAGTAGGGCAAACTAAACCTGAAATTTCACCTTTAGAAATCTGAGCCCTTGTTTCTGCTTGAGTAAACTGCAGTAGTCTTCTACTCATCTTTCCCATTCAAAATAATAGTATGAGAGGTACCTTTGGGTTGTGTCCGTGGTCCTTCTTTTCCTTCTTTACAATAGTCAGGATCCATCAACCCAGCAAATATCCAACTTCCTCATCACAACTTTCAATGGCATGAGAATCCTTGAATGTTCAAGTGGTTGTTTCAGCTCTCAGTTTTATAGAATTATTGTAATGTCTCAGTGAAATCAAATTTCCATTAGGGACTAAAATGACTGAACTACCAGAGCCTAGGGACAGAATGCAAAATTTTGGTAGTGGGTTTTTAGATGTGATTGTGTGTCTTTAACCCATATTTCTTCCCCAAGTCTCCTGAATCTCTGTGTTCTAGAACTGGAAGAAAGAAAACCATTTAGTCACCATTAACTTATAGTATATGTTTCATCCTGAATAAGGACTAGCACTCTAGATATGCAAGAAGTTGTCTACTAGCCAACTCAATGACTCAGTGATATCAAAGACTCAACTCAAGACTCAATGATATCTGAGTCTTCAATAGATGATTCCATGTTTCTATAATGTCAATTGCTTCTGAAAATGGGACATATGGTTAGAACAGTGAATCGTATGGTCATTAGCCCATTGCCTTATCTTTTTTCCCTGTAAAATGAGTTGCTCACAGCAATAAAATGGCAATTTTTATTTTTATTGTAGTTCAGTTATATAGAGTCATCTTAAGTGTTATTTCGAGAGATTTAGAAAATAAATGTCAAGAAAATCAATGATTTTATAAAACAAGGATATGCAGAGTAAGGACTTCATTATGATGTTTAAGAGTTTAAACCACACTGATGAAAGTGTTAGCAAAGCACAGTGGAAACAAACCACCATATGACTGTCCCTTCCTTGATAGATGTGTCCAAAATAACCAGTTCCTACTGAGTAGTTGACTGTCTCTCCCAGATATAGCACCATCCTTGTATTCAGGCCTTGTTGCTACTCCTGGCCAATGGGGGACTCAGCTGAGGTACTAGCCATAAGTCCCCTCATGGTAGGATGGCTAGCCATTAGTTCATGTCATTAGATTCATTTTTGCAACATAGCTGTTTCATTTATGAGACAATTGATTAAACACCAGGAGAGGACCCTGATGGATAACTTCAGTGAGAATCATTCTGTCCTCCTGATTATTTAAAAATCTCTCCATAGGGGGCCATTTTGATGAGCCTACAGATTTAGTACAAATATTCTCATATTCTGGGCTCATTCTAAGAAGTGTAACCAGCTTTTACCTTAAACTTCTGTATCACCAATTCTCCAACATTTTTTCCTCTGAGCCTCAGATTGTCTGGCCAAACCATTAGCCAGTGTCTAGGAATTGGATCTAGATCATTGCCTTAGGCAATCATTCCTGGATAATCAGACATACCACTAAAAATCTGCTCTCAGGGGAATTTATATTCTCTATTGTGCTTGAGGACCACCCTTGAGCAGAATTAATGCACTACAGCAATTTACAAGCAAGAAAATTGACTGGTCCATTGCCGTGTGCTAGAGAGGAGAGTTGGACTTGCCACAGGGAGAATGCTGAATCTCTGCAAGACTCTACAGTGAGCGGGATTGGATTGGAACCTGGGTGGAGTATGAATCTGGGGTTCTTACAATTGCACTTGAGGGAACCCTGGAGCAGGGCTACGGATGTTGTGGCTCATCTACCCGTTGGTTCTGCCCTAAATTCTGGAGTCACTGGAAAACCCCACCAAACTACTCAACACACTTGGGAGGTGTACCCACAGTCTTCATCCCAGGTCTACACTCCAACACAAACAGAGGCTGTCAAAACACATCCTGTCTCTGTGGTGGGCAGAAATCTGGAGAAATTCAGGGGGAAAAATGCTTTGGAAATGGTTTTATTTCTGAGAACTTTAATTTCCAATCTTCCCCATCCCCTCCCTCGCCCTGACATAACCACATTTTCTTGGAGTTCAAGATCAGAGGTTGACTACCCTGGTGGCCTTTTAACCCTAATTAACCCAGGAGCCCATATGGTGCCCCCGCCTTATTGAACTGTGTGATACAGCTTATAAAAAGATGTGGCCTCTAGTCTTTCAAATACTGCACATTCCACAGTTCTTGCTCAGGCCACTTCCTTCCCTATGGAGCCACTGCCTGACTTTTCCAAAGCTGATATTAATATCACAGACCATTATAATATAGTTATTTTCATGGAAGGCAGGGAGGAAGTCACGTGGCATTAATTGGTCCCACGGGATCCTGAAAGTCTCCGTTTAGCATGTTGTTTTTACTCACATAAGCAGCAATGAAGTGGAAACAGCGAGGAAGTCACTGTGATTGTATTAAATGAGTATTTTTTTTCTAGGACTTGTTTGGTTAATGAGTCATTATTCCTTTTTTAATTGTATGAACATATGTAGTAGCTAGGTCAAAGGTACACGTACATTTTCCTAAATGCACACACACACACTCACTCGCACACACATAAACGCACATATCTTGGCCAGTGTCTGTTTCCTTATTTTAACCTCTGTTGTGATGTCAGCTTACTGAAAGGCTGGGGCACAGAAAAGCTAACCAAAGTGTATGAGTTTTGTTAGTTTGGGGAGAAGGAATTCAAAACCTCCTGAACATACAAATATATATATATATATATTTATCCTCTTTAATTAAGTTACTGAACCAAGAGAATTTCAAATTGAAATGTTACTATCACCAGAATCCATTACTTTGTCTTTGTATCATAAATTTTACCTTCAAAAGCCTTAATTTCTTTCTTGGGTTCCCTGAATTTTCAGGCCATCACTTAGTAGCTATGTGATCTTTAAAAAGTCACTGAGCCTCTATGAGATCAGTTCCTAGTTTAGACACCAGGGTAATAATTCTGGTCCTACCTACCTCACAGCCCCATTATAAAAAATGCTGATGTATAATAGTATGTGATGAGTTTTTGAAAGGTAAAATTTATGATACAAACACAAATCAATGGATTTTGGTGATATTAACATTTCTGAAAATTAAGGGAACTCAAGAAAGAAGTAGTGGCTCAACCAGGGCAGTAATGGTAAAGATGGTAGAGAGTCCGCCTACAATGCAGGAGACTCAGGTTCGATCCCTGGGTCAAGAAGATCCCCTGGAAAAGGAAATGGCTACCCACTCCAGTATTCCTGCCTCAAGAGTTCATGGACAGAGGAGCCTGGTGGGCTACAGGCCATGGGGTTACAAAGAGTTGGGCACAACTGAGTGACTAACAGGAAAGAAGTTGGGGCTCCAAGGAGATTTCATCATGGCTTAGAGCCTTAGTGAGCTGTACAGTGGACAAGGCAGATGTTGGAGAGTCCAACATCTTGGCTGAGAGGCCACCGAGTTCTGCACATCTTTCTCTCTTCCCCAGGCAACTGCACACAAACTGCTGACTCTGCTCTCAGGACTGTCTCTACTAACCATGGTGATGAAATCTTATTTTTCAGTCAACAAGTCATATGAAGCAAGCAAATGATGAAAATCCCTCTTGAAATATTTTCTGTTGGAAGGTGCTTCTATTAGCATAATTTGTGGGTTTCTTGGACATAAGAAAAATTCTTTTGACAAAGAAAGGCATTTATCATGTATCCTTCAATATGGCAGAAGTCATGATCACAAACTCTTCTCTTGAAAATTCTGAAGTAAGAAAAATAAGATGCTAATAAGAAAAATATTATGTTTCTCAGTCAAGGAAAGCTTCAGTGTGGTTCACCCTGAAGGCTGGGTATTAATAGGAATAAAGTTTCCTAATTCTTTTCACCATACTAATAACATGTCATTCTCATTGGTTAATAGATCCATCAACCAGGTAGGAAACAAGTACACATTTACTTCATTTAGCTATGCAAGGTATTAAAATAACTGTTCATTAATAAGAGCCAGTTTACCTCATATAAGAACAACTCACAAATAGATGAAAACTGACCACAGACGTGATACCCCCTGGGCCTCCATCAGTCAGTCTTTGCACAAATGCTCACAAGCATTCCCACCAGAAGACAGGGCAGAGGCTCCATGACTCCACTTATGTCATCACCATTACCGGAGGCATGACTGGAAAGGACTGCTCCTCTACCTCACCTTCA
Source organism: Oryx dammah (assembly GCF_014754425.2). Lineage (NCBI taxonomy): Eukaryota > Metazoa > Chordata > Mammalia > Artiodactyla > Bovidae > Oryx > Oryx dammah. The sequence continues at coordinate 55,739,485 of NW_024070205.1, forward strand.
CAGAGGAGAGCACACCACCATGCTGAGGTTTCAGAGCCCACAGAGGGTCTGCCCTCTAGAAAGGAAGCCCAGAATGTCCCGTGGGCCTGCTTGAGATGAAGCTGCACACAGGCAATGGGAAATGAAGGACAGCTTTCTAACCCAGCTCGTGAAGGGACTAAGGCCATTGATTTTCTTCCTCTTTGTCCTCCCTCCTTATCATCAAATCATTCACAAATGAGGCCAGGGGCTTCCCTGGTGGTCCAATGGCTAAGACTCCATGCTCCCAAGGTAGGGGCCCCGGGTTCAATCCCTGGTCAGGGAACTAGATGCCACATGCCACAACTAAAGACCCAGTGCAGCCAAATAAATAAATAAATATTTTTTTAAAAGCTCCATGAGGAATCTCCACACTGTTCTCCATAGTGGCTGTACTAGTTTGCATTCCCACCAACAGTGTAGGAGGGTTCCCTTCTCTCCACACCCTCTCCAGCATTTATTGCTTGCAGATTTTTGGATCGCAGACATTCTGACTGGTGTGAAGTGGTACCTCATTGTGGTTTTGATTTGCATTTCTCTAATAATGAGTGATGTTGAGCATCTTTTCATGTGTTTGTTAGCCATCCGTATGTCTTCTTTGGAGAAATGTCTATTTAGTTCTTTGGCCCATTTTTTGATTGGGTCGTTTATTTTTCTGGAATTGAGCTGCAGGAGTTGCTTGTATATTTTTGAGATTAGTTGTTTGTCAGTTGCTTCATTTGCTATTATTTTCTCCCATTCGGAAGGCTGTCTTTTCAGTTTGCTTATGTTTTCCTTTGTTGTGCAGAAGCTTTTAATTTTAATTAGGTCCCATTTGTTTATTTTTGCTTTTATTTCCAGAATTCTGGGAGGTGGATCGTAGAAGATCCTGCTGTGGTTTATGTCAGAGAGTGTTTTGCCTATGTTCTCCTCTAACAGTTTTATAGTTTCTGGTCTTACATTTAGATCTTTAATCCATTTTGAGTTTATCTTTGTGTGCGGTGTTAGAAAGTGATCTAGCTTCATTCTTTTACAAGTGGTTGACCAGTTTTCCCAGCACCACTTGTTAAAGAGATTGTCTTTACTCCATTGTATATTCTTGCCTCCTTTGTCAAAGATAAGGTGTCCATATGTATGTGGATTTATCTCTGGGCTTTCTATTTTGTTCCATTGATCTATATGTCTGTCTTTGTGCCAATACCATACTGTCTTGATGACTGTGGCTTTGTAGTAGAGCCTGAAGTCAGGCAAATTGATTCCTCCAGTTCCATCCTTCTTTCTCAAGATTGCTTTGGCTATTCGTGGTTTTTTGTATTTCCATACAAATCTTGAAATTATTTGTTCTAGTTCTGTGAAAAATACAGCCACTATGGAGAACAGTGTGGAGATTCCTTAAAAAATTGCAAATAGAAATGCCTTATGACCCAGCAATCCCACTGTTGGGCATACACACAGAGGAAACCAGAATTGAAAGAAACACATGTACCCCAATGTTCATCGCAGCACTGTTTATAATAGCCAGGACATGGAAACAACCTAGATGTCCATCAGTAGATGAATGGATAAGAAAGCTGTGGTACATATACACAATGGAGTATTAATCAGCCATTAAAAAGAATACATTTGAATCAGTTCTGATGAGATGGATGAAACTGGAGCCAATTATACAGAGTGAAGTGAGCCAGAAAGAAAAACACCAATACAGTATACTAACACATATATATGGAATTTAGGAAGATGGCAATGATGACCCTGTATGCAGGACAGCAAAAAAGACACAGATGTGTATAGCGGACTTCTGGACTCAGAGGGAGAGGGAGAGGGTGTGATGATTTGAGAGAATGGCATTGAAACATGTATAATAACATGTAAGAATCGAAATGCCAGTCTATGTCTGATGCAGGATATGACACGCTTGGGGCTGACGCGCGGGGATGACCCAGAGAGATGTTGTGGGGAGGGGGGTGGGAGGGGGGTTCATGTTTGGGAACGCATGTACACCTGTGGTGGATTCATGTCAATCTATGCCAAAACCAATACAGAATTGTAAAGTAAAAATTAAAAATAAATAAATAAATTTAAAAAAAAAAGAAAAAAAAAAAGAAATTATATATAGTTAGGAGTTTGGGACGGACATGTACACACTGCTATACTTAAAATGGATAACCAAGACTTTCTGTATAGTACACAGAACTTGGCTCAATGTTATGTGGCATCTTGAATGGGAGGGGTGCTTGGGGGAGAATTGATACATGTATATGTATGGCTGAGTCCCTTTGCTGTTCACCTGAAACTATCACAACAGTGATAACTGGCTATTACCAGTTAACAAAATACAAAATAAAAAGTAAAAAAAAAAAAAAAAAAAAGCTCCATGAGGCCAATTGAAGGACTAAGTGAAAAATAAACTCATATAGTTTATATGGTTTCTTCTGAGTCATGCTAGTTGAAGTGGGTTGAGAGGAGAATGTTGAATCTATTGATTGGCAAGCCTGAAGATGGGTCTCATGAGTGGATTTTGATTGCCCACACCACCCACATCCAAACTAAAAGGAGAGTCACAAGAGAAGAGCATGAAAAGCTACAGAGGCAGAGTGGAAATATTTTTCACTTCCTCACATATTACAGATGTAGAAACTGAGCATAGGGGTTTGACAATGTCACAGAACTTGCTGTAAGTGCTAGAATAAAGCCCCAAAGTCATTACGTATTTGATAACTAGCAATTGATTATATAGAATACATGTATGCATTTATTGAATATATGTGTTCAATATACCTTATTTATAGAATATATATATATTTAAGAAAATTTTATCTTTGGCTCAACTCTTTAATAACGGTTGTTTTCCATCACAGAACTGCAAGGATGATTTTCGTAAGTCATCTGTTAAAAACATTTTGCTTCAGGAGCACACAATCCATTGGGCAATCATAACATATGCTGTGAGGTGACACGCCTTTTGTTTTACAGAGTGAGATAGATCTGATCGTGAAAGCATGAACATGCCTTTGAACCATTAGTCAACCTGCTCCTGTTTCTGCAGAGAGATCTTAAGGGCCTATACAAAGTGAAGCAAGCCAGTGTTCCTCTTGGGAAGTAAGAAAGGAGAGGGAGGGAGGAGAGAAAGAAAATGAATCTCCCCATCCACGCATTTTCCTGTGACTGTGCAAACTCTCTTCTCTTATATCCGGAAGGTATGATTTCAAATTTTGCAAATCTTGAAAAAGGAAAGTTCTCTGTTGACACTGGAGAGGCAATAGGGCTTGGCATTGGAAGAGATGAAATTCTAGTTACACTTGGGACAGCTTTAATTTCAATTTATAATAAAACTCGAATTCAAGGCTGTACTACAGACAGTCAGTAGAAAACTCAATTTAAGAACAGAAAAGCCTCTGGGGAACACAGTAGGCACAGGAAGTAATAGTTGGATTGGAAAAGGCAGGAAGGATATAAGATGAGGAAAAAAATAATAACCTCAAGCAAATAAAACCATGTTCTCCCCAACCCTTGGAAAAATCAAAAAATGCATATTAACTGTACTGTGGATTGAAGAAAAGCCACATAAACAATCGATAATGACAGCTTGCCCTATAGATTGACCAGAAGTAACCACTGGAGAAAATGACAGGACCAGCCTAATTCCAGAGGAAATTGAAGGAAGAAACATACCTTACATTTTCTCTTACAGACACAGAAAAATAGATTCTGGCAACACTGAGTTGTCTCAGAAAGTTTACTGGCCAGATTTGCTCCTCTCGTTTAAATTTTGATATGTATGACACACAGTACTTTCTGGTAATTAAACCTCTTAACATAACTTTGTGGGAAGAGTACTTGTCTGGTATTTCAGACATTCCTAAGATTCAAAGCAAGATGATTCTACAACCCTGCAAATTTCCAAGAAACTAGTTACCTGGGAGAATTCGCCAACTGTGCTTGCCTGAGGAAACCACCTCGGGCTTTCAGGGCAGGTGAGAAAATTCTGAATGGCCTTCTGTTGGTGGTGATTTTTCCTTCCTTCTCCTCAGCCTCATTGGCTCTTTGGCAAGTTCTGGAAGGTGGAGGGGGCATTCAGGGATGTTAAAGAGAGTGTGAAGATAGGGGGGCCAGGACAGAAGAGGGAAGAAGACAGTTTGCTCAGGGCCAGAGAGAGGGGTCAAGGGGAGGCAAGCTCAGGGGCTCACGAGAAGCTCCTTTCCCTCCTTCAACCAGTTTATCACATACAGGAAAAGTGTTTGGAAGAAAGAACAAATAATGGTTCCAGTTTCCTCCAGTCTTAATATAGAAGGCCCCCAAAGGTCCAAAACAATTTTAGAAAGAGAGCTGCAGGGTGGGGAGGAAAGAGTATTGTGCACCTCTGAGGAAATGAACGGGAGGACAAACAATATTGTTTTAACACGACTGCTATGGTCTTGGGCCCTCAGCTCTGATCCACCTCATCCTTCTGACCCTGAGACATGTATTGTTAAATTTTCTAAAGGAAAAAAAAAATCCACTTTGGACAGAACACCCTGAGTTATTCTATTTCACAACAAACTATTTAAGGAGGCTAAGCTATTAGGACTTTGACGCATTTGTGTCTCGTCGAGGAGGAGGAGGAGGAGGAATGAACAGATGAAATCAAAAGCCACATTTCCCTTCTCACTGAGTCTATATATAGTTACAGGGATTGAAGAAAGACAATCTGATTTGACTTTACAGAAAAGGAATTTTGTAAATGCTCAGAAAAAAATATCATTCTGGAAAAGTCATCAGAAATCAATAGAAAAAAAAAAAACCTTCAAAAATAGGTTTCCTTTCATTTATTGTTCACTCATCTTCCCCTTCCTTATGTGATACTGAGGATGACCCACACCTTATGTAAAATGGGGCTTTATCACACGTGCCTGATATACTTATTAATTCTAGAACCAAAAACTCCAGCCTTTCTTCTGTTGGATAGAGGGCTACCAAAGAGTATGGATCACTATAGTCAGCATTTGAACACTGACCATGTTTAGGAATAATATAGTCTATGATTTTTAACCACCAATATGGTAGAATTGGGCTTCCCTGGTGGCTCAGCGGTAAAGAACCTGCCTGCAAGGCAGGAAAGATGGCAGGGGCAGCGTGTTCAGTTCCTTGGTTGGGAAGCTTCCCTGGAGAAGGAAACGAGAATCCATTCCCGTAAAGCAAACATCCCCCCTGCACTTAGTGCTTGCCATTTACCTTTCCCAGGTTTCTAAGGGCCACTTCAATAGCAGCTTTTCCTCTAATACTTTGAGGTCTCTCTTAGGATAACGGCTGCTGCCGCATCACTTCAATTGTATCCAACTCTGTGTGACCCTATGGACTGTAGCTCGCCAGGTTCCTCTGTCCATGGGATTCTCTAGGCAAGAGTACTGAACCATCAGGAAAGTCCAGGATAACTATGTCCTACTGAAGAGTTCCCAAATCAATAAATAGTTGCTTGCTTATGCTTAGCGTTTTGGCCCCCTTGATCAAGAACCCTAGGAATCAATCCTAAGAATAACTTCCTGGCTCAGATCTGAACATGATGACTATTTCTTGCAACTCTTGATGTATGGTGTCTTGCCTATGTTAGGTTCAGTGCATTCCAAGGCAGGTTTTCCTGGGATTTCTTGCTATCATTATCCTCGCAGTCAGGAAAGGATATTGGGTAGCTCCTGAGGACAAAACCTTGTGCCTTGTAGGGAAGCACCTTCCCTTCTTCTGCAGCCACTTCCCACAGAACAGAGTGCTAGCTAGCTGTTACTAGGAAGGTAGGCAAACTCTGGATGTAGCCTGATAGCTCAGTTGGTAAAGAATCCACCTGCAATGCAGGAAACCCCAGTTCAATTCCTGGGTCAGGAAGATCCCCTGGAGAAAGGATAGGCTACACACTCCAGTATTCGTGGACTTCCCTTGTGGCTCAGCTGGTAAAGAATCTGCCTGCAATGCAGGAGACCTGGGTTGGGAAGATCCCCTGGAGAAGGGAAAGGCTACTCATTCCAGTATTCTGGCCTGGAGAATTCCATGGGCTGTACAGTCCATGGGGTCGCAAAGAGTCAGACTAAGCAACTTTCACTTTCACTTTCCAGTATTCTTTCCTGGAAAATCCCATGGACAGTCCATGGGGTTGCATAAGAGTTGGACACGACTTTGCAACTAAGCAGCAACAATAATGGAAGAAATATGTATTAGTTATCAATTGCTATGTAACAAATTACCCCAATAATTAGCAATATGGCTAATATCTCATAATTTCTATGGGTCAGGAACATGCATGTGGCTTAGCTGGGTGCATTCTGGTGCAGAGTCTCTAACAAAGCTGCAACAAAGGTGCCAGCTGGGGCTGCAGTCATCTCAAAGTTTGACTGGGTGGATCCACTTCTAATCTTACTAATGCAGCTTTGGCAGCTTTCAGGCACTTCCTGACTGTTGGTCAGTGTCATCAATTCTTTCCCATTTGGATTTCTCCATGGGCCAGTACACAATATGGCAGCATACTTCCTCCAGCATGAAGCTTACAAGAGAGAGAGTTCAAGAGAGGACACCCGAGGTGGAAGCCCATCCTTCTACAACCTAATCGCATGGCTTCTGCCATACTCTACTCATTAGAAGTGAGTCAGCAAGTTCAGTCCACACTGAAAAGGAGAGAATTGCATGAAAGCCTCAATACCAGGAGGCAGGGATAATCCAGGGTCATCTTAGAGGTTGCCTACCACACAGTCCATGACACACAACAGCAGCCTAAAACATTGAAGCTTCACAAAATTAATAGATCCAACTGGGTAACTTCTCTTAACAGAAAAACAAAATACCAGCTAAGCTGAATTTAGAGTGATTTATAGATAGGTAACTTGTAAAGACCATAATCTGAATGATCTGCCAAATATTGGAAACAAAGTATGACAAATTCCCTGTTATCATCACTATCAAATTAAAAGACTAAAGGGAACTTGTGCATTCAGTCTGATGCATTGGTCATGCTACGTTGGTTATGGTTACACTTCAGTCATTTGGCGAATGTAGCAACTTGACATATGAACTGCCTTTGAGGGGAATTTGGTTTAGAAGCCTCAAGACTTCATCTCAGGACAATTTATCACCGAACCTACACAGTATAAACATAACCAACCCTACCTCGAGTTGTGTATGTGTGTGTGTGTGCACGTGCGCACATATGTGTGTGTAAAAGGCAAAAAGGTTAACCACATTCTGTATGAGGCTGCAGATCTTTTCAACATATTGCAGCCAAAGGTTCTATATTATGATAAAAGCTTATCATCCACAATTCAGAAATTGTGGATCTTGGCCATGTTTTCCTGGATTAGTGGGGATTGTAAAAACCAAATGAAATTTAGAAGTAGCTAAAATCTTAGTTTTAAAGAAGAAAGAAAAATAAACAAGTATGGAGAACGTATGAGCTTATCAGAATCTAATAGATTCCTAATCTATTAAGGAAATTTACTCTGTCTGATTAGATTTTTGTATGACTCCAAAGATATCCCGTATCCATAAATGAAGTGTAACATGTTTGGGGCTCACTGTGTTATCTTTGAGAAACTCAAGTGCACAAGATCATCCAGTAAGCGACAGTGTGGCTATTTCTTCTATCAACCATCACTCTACTCAAACTTTTACATTTTCCTTAACCAGGAGATTGCTGCCTCTATTTCTAAAAGTGTAACATGATTACAACCCTGTGAAGGTTTTTGTTCTCTAGTATTTGGAATCCTTAAAATTGTGTGAAATTGCACAGTTATGAAAATTGTTGGGAACATAAAAGTGTTTGGCTCTTTTCCCTTGATCCAGAAGGTACTTTGTGTTCTTTGGATCCCAGACAACTTTTTGGGCAGTTCCAGATAAGGTATCCAATAACTTCACTCTGTGTCCCCATTTTTCTTGCCCTCATTCCAGAAAAAGTTGGAGAGCTGCCTCCCAAATAATTTTATTGTGAGGAAAGTTATTATGAAAATGTACTCCACTGATTTTCACTGACCTCCAAAACACACTCCCTAATTAAGTGCAAATGGGAAACTGACTTGGAGCAGGTTGTCTCTGATTTTGGACTTGGGAGAAGTATTAAAGTTTATGAACTCAATAGCAAGCTCCATCTGCCAAACGAGGAATTTCTTATTTCATTTGGTAACTGCACTAAGATTATATAATGCTCCTCAGAAAGCTCTAAATGCTGAAGATGCGTAAACCATCTGTCTGTGTTGAAAAGTCTAGAAATCTACTACCCCCTCAATGTGTCTCTGGGCATAACTAATTATTTATCCAGAGAAATTTCATCAGTGAGTTTTTGAGGTTTTATTTTTAACATTGAATTTCTACATAACCGTAAAATTTTACAGCACTAAAGAGGCAATGATTATATTCATGCTCTCACATCCTTTTGTAGGAAGTTAGGGTTATTCAGATTTAATGTTTAAAGCAATCTGAAGCCCTGGCAGAGAGAAGTGAAAGGGAGTAGGGAGGAAGGCAAATGGACTTTCAGCTCCTCCATAGCCTCTTGCCCCTACCCCCAGCCAGCAGGGGGCAGAAGGCGCAGAGGAAGTGAAGCTTGCTTTCTTCTCTGTGACGATCTATAAACAAGGAGTGAGGGTGAAAGTTGCCTGAGGTTGCTCTACTCTCCAGCGGCGGCTTCCTGCTGGCAGGGGTAAGCGTCAGGTGTAGTTCTGAATTCCAGTTCCCTCACGTACTAGCTTAAGCTATAACAAATATTTATGATAATAATAGTAACTAACATTTTGAGACCATATTCTGAGCCAGGCACTGGATTAAAGTACTTTTACATGCATTATCTTATCCCCTCCTTCAGCAAAGTAGGATGAGTGGGTTTTGTTATTTGTCTTTGAAAATGAGAAAACTGAGGCTTAAGACATTAAATAATTTACAGTTACGTAGTTCAGGTTATAGCAGCTATGAACAAGAACCGGAATATTCATCTTGAATCGAGACATCAGTTCCCAGCTTTATTCAGTTTATTTTTGTGTACTTTTTTTTTCATGTTCTCAATTCTTTAACTTGACAAAGCAGATGCAACTATTTTCAGTTATTTTATTACCCCAAGTGTAATCCATGGAATACAGAATTATCAGGTGCATTTTTCAACGTTTAACGAACTCTATTTCAATCAGAGTAATTCACGAAAAAGACAAGTTTCCCCTGGATTACCAGATTGGTCAGCAACAGTGATATTTCTGAGTGGTATTTTGCACCGAGGCGTTATGCAGTGTCCTCTGCTTTGACTAGTGTAGTCCCATATTGGATCTGTACCACTGGTTGTTCTGACCCTCTATAGTTGCAGTTGTTCTGGCAACAGTGCAGGATATAGTTAACAGCCCAGGGTTTATCCTTAGACCACAGGGGTCCTCCCCTCAGCTCTGCTCTTCCCTTTCTGAGCCCCAGAACCCTCATCTGTGAAATGAATGTATTCATCATTCAGGACTCATTCACTTGTCGAGGGTTAAACAAGCGAAGGCAGGTAAAATATTTAGCCTGGCTCTGGCACATAGGAAGTACTCGGTGACTATGATTATTCTGACACAATGTCAAACTCAGAAAACAAGCATCAGATTCCAACAAATGTCCAGATGTTTTGGTTCTGGGTGCCAAAAGTCCAGATGTTTGGGGAACCTCAGATAATTAATTGTTGTGAGTGTTCACCAGTATAGTTGGCACAATATGACCACAGATTACATTTGAGGGCAGATGGGGGTTAATGTTCTCGCCAGTCAAGCACAGTCGCCCTTTGTTAGGAAGTAAAAATACAAAGATATAAAGGCTTCCCCTTTCCATGCCTGCCGAAAAGATTACCGTCAAAAAGCAACTGTTGTTTTTTAAGACACTTAAATTCCTTTTAAAATATTAAATGGGAGGGAGAAAAAGCATTTCTTTCCTACACTTGCTTTTCAACTTTCAAACATAACATAAATATCTAAATATAATCCAGTGTAATTTTCTTCATTCTCATCTTAAGCAACCCTGCATTGAAAATAAAGATCTAAGATTTACTAAAATCCCTTAGTCAGGGTTTTGTTGTTGTTTGTACATGTACTTACTATTTTAAATAGTTGGCTCCTCAAAAATAAGTAACTTGTATGAACCATAAATTCCTTTCAGCAGAAAGTTCCTTCTTAAACCTCTGCCCAAGTAATGACATCTGACATATAAAATCAGAACTCTTACATATTAAATACATTAGAAGGTAGTTGTTTGTATGATAGAAGAATTGACCAAAAGGCATAATTAAATACCTATTTTTCCTAACAATTATAAAAATATAACAGTATTTCACACTCTTGTTTTCTCAAACTTTTCTGTTTTATTAGCCCTATTTTTATTTTTCTCACTCTTTATTTATTCTACAATTTTATAATTTTCAGAATACACATAACCTCATAAATCTTTTTCATGCCCAAATGAGAAAAATGTTCTTCTATTTTATGATGTCTTAGAGTATGAGAAAAATAAAATGTAGAATTTTCCTAAAATCTATCTCAAACCCTAGATGATGTAGCTAATCAGTCAAAGGGAAGTGGGTGGATAGCTTTGAAAGTAAAATTTTAAAATATCGTTTTCTATAAAAATTATAAATTACCCAGTTCCTATGAGTTTGGTCCTTATATTCAAAAGCAGAGGCATTACTTTGCCGACTAAGGTCCGTCTAGTCAAGGCTATGGTTTTTCCAGCGGTCATGTATGGATGTGAGAGTTGGACTGTGAAGAAGGCTGAGCACTGAAGAATTGATGCTTTTGAACTGTGGTGTTGGAGAAGACTCTTGAGAGTCCCTTGGACTGCAAGGAGATCCAACCAGTCCATTCTGAAGGAGATCAGCCCTGGGTGTTCTTTGGAAGGAATGATGCTAAAGCTGAAACTCCAGTACTTTGGCCACCTCATGTGAAGAGTCATATGAAGAGTTGACTCATTGGAAAAGACTCTGATGCTGGGAGGGATTGGGGACAGAAGGAGAAGGGGACGACCGAGGATGAGATGGCTGGATGGCATCACGGACTCGATGAATGTGAGTTTGAGTGAACTCCAGGAGTTGGTGATGGACAGGGAGGCCTGGCGTGCTGCGATTCATGGGGTCGCAGAGAGTCAGACACGACTGAGCGACTGAACTGAACTGAAAGTTAGAATCTACTCCTGTTTCTGCTTTTTAAACTTCTGGAAAGGATACTCTAGACAAATCAGAGAAAAACCACCACACTGACCCCAGACTCAAGCAATGAGCTGGACAGGATTCTAGAATGAAAAGAACAGCACTGTAGATCCCAGATAATCAGCCCTTAGTAAGTGGGAGTAACCCAGGCACCAAAGAGGCAACCTCAGATATCGCTCACAATCTCTTTATTATCGAAGAAGACCCAGTTTATCTTCTGTGGTTGTGGGTCAATCTGGAAGAAGAACCAACAGGTCGAAGTGGCAAGTTAGTGCAGTTTTCATTGTAGAGGATACTGTGAGGGAATGCCTTTAACCTTCTTATGTCTTTAGCTTAGAATACTCTGTGGGAATATTTGTGAATTTGATGAACCAATTAGTCAACTCTATGGCTAACACATTGTACATAATACATATTCAATTAAAAGTCTGATGAATTAACAAATTCAGTCCAGTCCTGTCATTTTTCCTCTTGATGACAAATCATTTACTGAGTCATATAGCTGCCTCCAGGCTTTGGGTCTTAAGACTTGCAAATTCTCTCTCATTTCTCTTTCTCTCCTGTTGGAGGCTGACTAACAGGGCAGAGGGAGTAGAGAGTGAACCTATACCAAAATGAATGCTTGCCAGCTTGCTGGGGTGGGAGCCCTGGAATCCCCTCTCTGACTCTTCTCTGGTGGCTTCATCCCATGATGATGTGAACTTCCTCCTCTCAAAGGATCCTAGAAACATCAGTGTCACTTCTAAAATGCTGGCATCCAAATCATCCAAAATGACTTACAAAGTTATGACAAAAATCATGTTGTATTTAAAGATAATTTATAAAAATCTGAGTAATTCCATTATATAAGGCAGCATAATAACAATCCTTAGTCCAGTTTCACATAAAGAGAAATGCAATGAATTTCCTGAGAGACTAATAATCATAATTATTTCTTTGCAATTGGGCTGCCTGTCACAGTAGGAAGTGACAATGTTGAAAATTTCCCCATTTTCCCAATTTTCCAGAAATTCTGTCTAGGAAGATCTTTTAAATGCACACACACATACACACAAGTAATCAAATGGCAAAACAATTAACTGGTCTTATTTTTAATATAACAGTTTCCACCACTTCTTTGGTAGAAAATATGGGCGCCTGGGTTATGCCCACTTACTAAGGGCTGATTATCTGGGATCTACAGTGCTGCTCTTTTCATTCTAGAGAGACTTTATAAGCAGTCTCTCTAATCTCTGCATAAGCCCCAGGCGAGTATCTTGAATTGTTATTGAATCATTATTCATGTTTTTAAAAGTCAGAAAGAGACACTTGCCCACCACAGAAGGTTAATGCAGCAAACGTATCTCCAGCTCCTTTAAACTCTTCAGGCTACATAAAGAAGGAAGAGAGGTGGCTGGTTTGTGCACATAATCCATGTCTTCTCCCTGATAGCCTCTCTTATTCTCTCAGCCAAATTCAAACAGGATCAGAGTCAAGAGATTCAGCAAGAGGTCCTACTTCTGTGCTTTTGAGTGAGTCCTTCAACTCTCCTGGGTGTCAGCCTCTGCACACATGTAAACAAAAGGTTTAGATCATAACATAACCATTAACAGGGTCTTTTCACACCCTTGTGCTATTTCTTGATTTTGTTAAAGGCAAATTCCTGGAAGTGATGCTTGGCTTTGAAACCCCATTCCCTGAGACTTTAGGTTAAATCCAAATCTATCCGCAGAATCAGCTTCTAAATGAATTTGGTCATCCCCAGGATCCAGAATTGATGGTTTTGCAAATCATAAAAACCATCTTCCATAACTGAATCATCTTTCCCGGGAAACTGCAAATACATAGGATTATCCCTTTGCTATTTCCTTGTCACTCTGCCAGGCAAGTATATCCTGTATAACCCAACTTCCAGGTCAAACTCACACAATCTCAGGCCTCTTCCCTTATCTGGTAGGAATGGGAGATGATTAAAATGCTGCTGAATAATGTGAAGGAAAACAAGTACATGTCCTAGTTCTTCCCTCTAGAAATCTCCTGATGGGAGGAGGGGGAGGAGGATGCAGGCAGGATGGCATGGGTGGAGCAGAGGACTGGGCTGCAGGCAGGCAAAACTGTACAAAGTGTAGACAAAAACGTGTTCATTCCCAGGGTGGCGTCCTCTGGACAGACTTGCCAGGTTTGGCCACAGCCGTTTTCCAAACCCACAAGTTTTTTCATTACTCATTTGCTGGCAATACTTCACCTGATCTGAACTCATCTGGGAGTGAAGCCTGACCTGAACTGATGTGAGACTATTTATAGTCTTTATTTGTGTGACCTGGTGAGAATCTTCAATGGTTTCACTACAGAAATATCCACGTATTTGATTGCAGTTGTTGCATCAAAACCTATTGAGGACTTTGACACAATAGACAATATATGCATCATAGAGCTTTTTAAACCCCCCAAATTCTGAATCCTGAAATTCATCTGCCCCCTCAAATATTGTATAAGAGTCGGTGAGACTTTAACACCCCAGCCACCACCTAGAGTAGTGCTGATAGACTAATTCTAACCCTTCACACTTCAAAGCTGTGATCTAGAATGTGATGTCTTTCAGTGTCAGGATGTAAGAGGAGAGAACTAGGGATGCAACCGGGAAGAAAGAGTAAAGGCTCAAAACTGGTGTCCATTATTGGTCTCATTCTTTTCTTGCACCAAATCAGAACAGAAAACCAATTTTAAATCAGAACATATCTGCCAACCTTCTCTCAACAACCAAGACCCACCATTCCACAAGCATCATTTTATTTTCTTTTTACCAGTGGATAAAAGATCAGAAGATCTTTTTGTGAATAGAAGCTAAGGCCCTTGTTCCCTTCATTCTAATAATGAAATTGTAATAATTTTGTATGTACCACCAGACTCTGTTCTAAGTGTTATTTTTACATACTGCATTTAAATCTCATAACAGTCATATGAAGTAGGTTGTACAGACTGAGGAAATTAAGTCACAATAAAATTAAGTAAATGCTCAGAGTTACTCAGAACTAGATTTGAACCCAGATAGTCTCACGTACTTAAGCACATGCTGCCTCTAGGCATAGTTGCTTCCTTGCTTTCTTAGCAAAGAATACAGATAACCTCTACAATAGTTGCTTCCTTGTTTTCTTAGCAAAGAGTACAAGTTACCTCTACAATAATAGGCTGGTAAATATTGGATTGGCTAAAACTTCATTCCCTAGGAACAGAAAAACTGAAATAAGCTTTTTGGCCAACCCAATACTTAATAAACATTTCTCTGAAAATAAAAATATATGCATACATATATGTATACACATATAAATTCATTATAAATATTACTGCTATAAAATTATTATAGGTTGTAATTTGCAAATAGTAATAAAATATCCAATATTCTTAACTGTAATTTCCATATAGCCAAATGAATTTTACAGAATGCCTTCATCAATTTTTCCTAAACTTTTTTTTTCATAGCCAACCTATGGTTTCAATTAACCAACCAGTGTACTTTTCATATGAATGTTGGTTGATACCTTGCTTTACATTATTAACAAGTGATTAAGGATCACAAACAGTGAACCAATTAAGACTTAGAACTTCACTCATTTGTCAATTACTTGGGTGATTTTGCTGAATTGGAATAGTTTTCAAACCCTGGAATTGTTATTGCAACAAGTTTTTTCTATTCATAATGTAAAAGCTAAAGACACTGTACACATTTTAATATAAATATATTAATATGAATTATTAACATTTTATCCATCACTTTCCTAAGACAAGACTGTCAAGAAAACAATGAATCAAACCCTCATTTGCATTATTTATTTCTGCACTGTAAATACTCAAGTTTCCATCATGACATCATTGAATGTGGAGAAGAAAAGAAATACACAGTAGTACCCCATCATGCAATATTTTCACCATAAAGTTACGAGAGACATAAATAATCTCCAGGGTTTACATAATAGTGCAATGTGGTAAAATAATTAGGAGGTAAAGAGTTTTGAGTATTTATTAGTTTGCTTTACATATAATTTATTCCAGCATAAGCTTTTATAATTTAAGTTTTAATAATGGCTTTATGTAACAACTAGCTCACAGAACTCCTAAAAATTCAACAATAGGCTCTCATGAGATTCTCTGCTCTGGCTTCGGCACCCATCTGCCTCCAGCCACTGGCCATTTGGCTGGACCTTATCCAATGGATATTCCCAGAAGTCACTCGACTCATGGCTGCCTTTACCACGAACTACTTCTCAAATAACTATTTGCCCCTTTTTCTGATGCCAAGAGCCTTCCTGGGCTGTTGTGGGTTTTTTTTTTTTTTTTTTTTCTTTATTCATTAGTAAGGCCTTTCTTAGAGACTGTTCTAACTTTTTCAGCATTTGAAATCTTATTACTTAAAAGAGTCTTTGGAGATCAGTAGAGGTTTCCCAATAATCCTCTTTGCTAAGACACCTGGCCTACATATATCCACGTTCAGTATTTTAAAATGCACAAATGGACTAAACAATCAACTGTTTCATTTAAATCTGCCTTTTGCTGGCAGGGGCTATTCGCTATTGAAGGAGGTTACTTGGAATATAATCTGGGCAAAGCTTCTTTCTTGCAATAACTTTAAAAGCCCTGACATCCTTAGTGAGGCCCCTCTACCACCCACATCAGAGCTGTAAGATGTCATAGAGTCAACTTCCTTCCTAATTCAGCATCCCCCGACACATTCACCCTTGACTTCGTCACCTCATAAATGTGTCACATCCAGCACCACCTTCCTTCTTAAGAAAATGTTCTGCCCACCCCGAAGATGTGACTGCATCTGAGAAACACTGAGCCCCAGCCAAGATTATGGAGTTAATTTATTCAACCAACTTACATTAAGTGGCTCCAGTACCCCGGACTCTGTGATAGGCCCAGGAATAACAAGGAAAAATCCCCATCTTCAAAGAGTTTACAGACCCAAGCAGTGGTTCTCAATTCATGAGGCACATTTCAAGCTTTAAAACCCACCAAGGTCCAGGCTCCACTCCCAGCTAATTGAATCACAATTCTTGAGGGTGGGACATAGGCAATAGAACTGTTTCAAGTCTCCTCATGTGGCTTTAATGTTGAGGCCAGAAATGAAGGTGGCGCTAGTTAATAAAGAACTCACTTGCCAATGTAAGAGACAGAGATACGGGTTTGATCCCTGGGTTGGGAAGATTTCCTGGAGGAGGGCATGGCAACCCACTCCAGTACTTTTGCCTGGAGAATCCCATGAACAGAGGAGCCTGGCGGGCTCCAGTCCATAGGATTGCACAGAGTCGGATACAACTGAAGCTACTTAGCACCCACACATATAAAGAATAATAGTTAATAGCTTTCTCTCTTTGCATAAGCAACCATGTTGTTCTGAATCCTGAAAGCACCAGAAAATGCGGAAAAATCTCACTACTCATTGTGGACCAAGGACCCATGCCATTGGCATCACCCAGCAGCTTGTGAGAAATGCAGAATCTCGGACCTCATCTCAGAGCTATTAAATGAGAATCTGAATTTTAACAAAATCTCTAGGTAATTCAGGTCCATGTTAATTTTGGAAAATACTCAACTGAGTCAAAAATCCTGTTTCTGAGACGTGTCCAGTCCACAAGCAAAAATACATGTAAACAGAGATAATTAGAAAACATTGTAATAAGTTCCAGGCTGAAAGGTATCCAACTCACTCCAGGAGGACCAGCCTCCAGGAAGATGGATGGAGCAGGTGATACTAAACAAAGTTGTATATGAAGAGTACAGATTAATCAGGAAGAACAGATAGCTGCAAATAGCCCTGTTTTGCCAAAACATGAGACATAAGAAAAAAGTTATGTGTCCATAACTTCTTGGATACAAGAAGTATGAGAGAGGCTAAATGAGCTTTGGTAGCTTAAGGTAGACCTTTGTCAACCTTTAGAGTCATCCTCCTCTGAAAGAGAATACAATACACTTCCAGGCTATTGATCTCCAACTTGTCAAGGAAACGTTTGCTTACAAAGTGCCTTGGAAGTAAAAAAGAAAAAATTTGTTTTTTGTTTGTTTGTTTGTTTGTTTTAAGTAGTGGAATACACACACTGCTGCTCCTAAGTCACTTCAGTTGTGTCTGACTCTGTGCGACCCCATAGACGGCAGCCCACCAGGCTCTCCTGTCCCTGGGATTCTCCAGGCAAGAACAGTGGAGTGGGTTGCCATTCCCTTCTCCAATGCATGAAAGTGAAGAGTGAAAGTGAAGTCGCTCAATCATGTCCGACTCTTAGCAACCCCATGGACTGCAGCCTACCAGGCTCCTTCATCCATGGGATTTTCCAGGCAAGAGTACTGGAGTGGGGTGCCATTGCCTTCTCCGTTACACACACTACTATATATAAAATAGGGGCTTCCCTTGTGGCAAGGAGATCCAACAAGTCCATTCTAAAGGATATCAGTCCTGGGTGTTCTTTGGAAGGACTGATGCTAAAGCTGAAACTCCAATACTTTGGCCACCTCATGCAAACAGTTGACTCATTGGAAAAGATCCTGATGCTGGGAGGGACTGGGGGCAGGAGGAGAAGGGGACGACAGAGGATGAGATGGCTGGATGGCATCACCGACTCGATGGACATGAGTTTTAGTGTACTCCGGGAGTTGGTGATGGACAGGGAGGCCTGGCATGCTGCAATTCATGGGGTCGCAAAGAGTCAGACACAACTGAGAGACTGAACTGAACTGAATTGAACTTGTGGCTCAGCTGGTAAAGAATCTGCCTGCAATGAGGGAGACTTGGGTTCAATCTCTGGGTTAGGAAGATCTTTGGAGAAGGGAAAGGCTACCCACACTCCAGTATTCTGGCCTGGAGAATTCCATGGACTGTATAGTCCATGGGGTCGCAAAGAGTCAGACACAACTGAGCGAAGTTCACTTTCACGTTCATAATATGAAATGGATAACTAATAAGAATCTACTATATAGCACAGGAAACTCTACTCAATACTCTATAGTGACCCATATGGGAAAAGTATCTAAAAAAGAATGAATATATTTATATGTACAACTGATTCACTTTGCTGTAAAACATTGTGAATCAACTATATTCCAAAAAAAAATTAATTTAAAATAATAGAGTAGTGAAAAAATGAAATGGGACTGGTATACCTAGGGCGATATTTGGGTGATGCTACCCAAATATATCCTTATGCTACCTGTATTAGTCAGCTATGGCTGCTTTAACAAGATACCACAGATTTGGTGGCTTAAACAAAAGACTTCTATTTTCTGGTGGCTCTGGAGGCTGAAAGTAAGTTCAAGGTGTCAACAGGATTGTTTTCTCATGACAGTTCTCCCTGGCTTGAAGACAACTCTTCTCACTGTGTCCTCAAGTGGCCTTTCCTCTGTGGAGGGAGGAGGAACTCTCTCATGGTTCTTCTTCTTTTAAGAACCAATCCTATTAGATGAGGCTCTCCTAATTTCCATACCCCAGATTTCTGCCTGTCTAAATTAGAAAACTCAAGTAGTTTTCTGACAGTGTAACACATCTCTTTCTCTTGTTCATACTTTGTTCCTCACCCTTAGGGTTCTGCTGGGACTGGAGTCAAGTTATAGGTCTAGAAGCAAAGAGGGGTTATGAGATGGGTCTTGAGGAAAATCGGCATTATCTTGCAAGGCAGCTGCCTCAGAGAATTAGTTTCCTCAGGCAATTAAAGGTTAATCCCCTGAGGCCCTCAGATGTGGGTGGAAAGTCTCCTTCTAATGGCAAAGAAGACTCATTAGAATTGAAGGGCTCAACGTCTCCAGGTCCATCAAGGTCTTCCCACACGTTCCCATCCCAACTACCAGAACCCCATTCCTTCCCGAACCTTGTCCTCACTCTACCAGGAGACACTCCACAAGGCTGGGGATTCAGTCTGCATTGCAATCTAGCCTTTAGCAGGAGAGTTCTGGCTTTGCTCTTAGTATTCTCAGTCCAGTGGCTCCAGGAGATGAGTCTCCATCAAAGCAGATGTAGAAGCTCCCAGCTCACCTATGTGGTCTTGAGCTGGGACTGGGAATCCCTGAGGTCATCCCATTTTTTCCTTTCCCCAACATTGTCCAGCAACATAAGGAGCAGTCAACCAACCTCACTGTACTCATTAGTTTGACAGACACATTTGAAAGTATTGTATACGTGGTCACCCAGATTCTTGCTTTTTTATACATGCTTGATCAGAAGTATCAATGGTGACATTTTTTCCTTTCTCTATGGCTAGATAGAGCCTTGGAATCAATGTTTTTACTACTGAAAATGAGTCATTAGTGTTTTAAAATCAAATCCAATTAAAGACCCAACTCCATAAAATCCAGAATCAAGTAGAAAATTCATCTTCAATACTGTGTTCTTCTAGAACCACTCTTGGTGCCAGAATTAAGGCTAAGGCCCTAATCCAATAAGACTTGTGTCCTTACAGTAATAATAAGAGACCCCAAAGACTTCCCCAGTAGCTCAGGTGGTAAAGAAGCCACCTGCAGTGCAGGAGACTCCAGTTCAATTTCTGGGTTGGGAAGATCCGCTGGACAAGGAATAGGCTACCCACTCCAGTATTCTTGTTTTTTTCTGGTGCCTCAGATGGTAAAGAATCTGCCTGCAATGCAGGAAACCTGGGTTCAATCCCTGGGTTGGGAAGATTCCCCTGGAGAAGGGAACAGCTAATCAATATTCTGACCTGGAGAATACCATGGACAGGCTACCGTCCATGAGGTTGCAAAGAGTTGGATACCACTGAGAGATTTTTCAGTTTCACCAGAGACATCTCCTTCTCTCCAGACACACAGAGGAAAGGCCACGTGAGGACATGAAGATAAACTGGACATCTGCAAGCTAGGAAAAGAGGTCTCACCAGAAACCAGCCCCGATGGCACCTTAATCTTGGACTTCCAGCCTCCAGAACTATGAGAAAATAAACCCCTGTTTTTTGTCTCTTATTTGGCTGGTCAGGTCTTTGGTTGCGGCATGTGGGATCTAGTTCCCTAATGAGGGATTGAATCCCAGCCCTCTGCATTGGAATCTCAGAGTCTTAGCCACGGACTACCAGGGAAGTCCCTAAATGTCTGTTTTTAAGCCATCCTGTCTGTGGTATCTTGTTATGACAACCTTAGCAGACTAACACCACCCATCACTATTCTCAAGAAAGCATCAGTGGAAAGGTTGTCAGACTTTTAAAAAAATATGTGGGTCATCCCTCTACCAACTCTGCCCAAGTCAGCTCACCATGTCAGTGACTCATGCGTCTAACCACTCATCTATTCATCCACTCATCTCTTTAAACATTTCACCAAACTTTACTGAGTGCATCTCTGTGTCAGAAGAGCTTCCCTGGTGACTCAGTGGTAAAGAATCCCCCTGTCTAATCTGAGACGTGGGTTCGATCCCTGGGTTGGGAAGATCCCCTGGAGAAGGAAATGGCAACCCACTCCAGTATTCTGGCCTGGAAAATTCCATGGACAGAGGAGCCTGGTGGGCTATAGTCCATGGGGTCACAATGTGTCAGACACTGGGCTTATGTTGGAAATTCAAAGTTATCTGTCCTGTTCCTCAAGGAGCTTGCAATTCAGGTATGTTCACTGTTACTTTTTAAAATTAATTTTTAGTTACACAAGTAAAACATAAATATAGGCTCCTTTAAAAAGCCACAATAATAAATTTAGACTCCTTTTTTTATTTCAACTCATTGCTGCCCTGTTATGATTTTTAAATGGTTATTATTTTTCTAATTATACATGTACCCACAGAAACTGCTACTATAGGTGTCAATCAGTACTTACTTATCACTCAACAAACATTTTTCAGCACTACCCATATTATACAAAGAGTCAGTCTGTTTCTTTCAAATGTTATAGAATAAGATGTCTTATGAATTTAATGCATTTTGTTGAACTTTGTACTATCTGTAGGCTGTTCAACTCACTACAACTTTAACAAACACCTTTGAACTGGTCTCATTACACATGCATGAAAGTGTAGGCTCTTTATGAAAAAAGGGAATTACTGGGTCTATGCATTTTTAATTTTAATGAATACTACTCATGAAAATGGCTCAGTTGTGTCAGACTCTTTGTGACCCCATGGACTTAGTCCATGGAATTCTCCAGGCCAAAATACTTGAGTGGGTAGCTTTTCCATTCTCCAGGGGATCTTTTGGACCCAGGGATTGAACCCAGGTCTCCTCAATTGCAAGTGAATTCTTTGCAAGCTGAGCCACAAGGGAAGGACAAGAATACTGAAGTGGGTAGCCTGTCCTTTCTCCAGGGGATCTTCCCAACCCAGGAACTGAACCTGGGTTCTCCTGGATTCTTTACCAACTGAGCTCTGAGGGAAAACAAACTCATTTTGCTGGTATATCAACTGGCTCTGTTGTTTTTTAAAGGTCAACATTACTAATTAGGAAAATGAAAAGGAAAAAAAAACTATACATTTGTTTGAATACTGCTCGGTTACCCTCCAAAACCATCAGCAGTATGTTGGAGCACCTGGTTCTTCACAGTCTTCCTGGTTCTTATCATTCTTTCCATTTACTTATATATTTGTTAACTTGATTTATGCTTATCTGAAAGGTAAAAATGGTGTCTCGTACAGTTTGTGTTTTTTTTTTTCATTTTCCTAATTAGTAATATTGACCTTTTAAAAAACAACAGAGCCAGTTCATATACCAGCAAAATGAGTTTGTTTAGGAATAGCAGAGAATTGCAGTTTCAGAAAAGAGAACTAGAGAACTAGAGAACAAGGGAGGGGCTTGCCTTTACAAAAGAAAGGAGGAAACTAGGGAGCTAGGGAGCGCGGTGGCTCTTCCTCACCGGCTGCAGGCCGTGGCCAGCTTGTGGTCGAAAGTCTGGGGCCTATAGGAAGTGGTGATGTGTGCGTGTGAGAGCTCCCCCTTCAGGTTTCCCAACTCCATTTTAAACGAAGTTTCCTTTCCACAGTATGTACTTACAATGAGCATCTTTTCATGTTTTATTGACCATTTGTATTTTGCCTTCTGTGTAAAATTCACATATATTTTGCCCATTTTTATGTTCAGCTGTTTGTTTTTTTTGTATTGGTTTGTTGATATCCTTTAGACATTTAAGAGACAAATACTTTGTCTATGAAATGTGTTGCAAAAATCTTCTCCCAGACTGTTTGCATTTTATCTTTAGTTATGGTATTTTTATGTTATACAGAAGTTTTCTTTCTCCCTTTTTATTTATCAAATAAATTTATCAGTATTTCTTTTTATTTTTGTATTTTTAAATAAATTATTCCTGAGATTTTATAACTTATATGTAAACATTTGGGTCTTTAACCCATAAAGGTCAGGAGACTGGAATTTTTTTGCGTTTGGAGAGCCAATTGCCCCGGTACGATTACTTTCAAATGTTGCTTTTTATTCCTTTTTTTTCTGTTTGTTTTAGTTTTCAGGATCTTAGTTCACAAACCAGGGATTGAATTTAGGCCTTCAGCAATGAAAACACAGAGTCCTAAACCACTGCACCACCAGGGAATTATCTCCAAATTTTTATACATGCATATACTTGTTTCTTTATTCTCATTTCTTTCTTATTTATTCTGATCTATTTCTCACGCTCTCCCATAGCAACTACAAACTCATAATGTTTTGATCTCTAGTAGGTCCAATTCTCTTTTTTGCTCTCAATTTTATTTTTATTAAAACTCTTACTCATGCATTTGAGAATCAGTTCTATGGAAATTCTGGCAATCACTTTAAATTTATGAGGCAATTTTGGAAGAATTAACATCTTTGCAATATTGAGTCAAACTCTTCATAACCAAATTACTTGAAATATACTAATGGACACCCATTACATTCTGAATGTACCCAGCTAGAACACTCCCAGAACACCCACATGTTTCAAATGAGATGACAGCTTACACACCCTTTTGTGACAGCTGCTCTAGTTAACATTATTATGCAATTTAATTAAATATTTCACAAACCAACATCATGCAAAAGGAGAGAATTAGCGTTTCTACCAAAGCGAAATTGAACACTTTGAAAAGACTCAGTGAAGGGAAGTTGCTAAAATTAGATGTAAAGAGAAATTAGTCAAATATTAGGATAAGGAAATTGTGAAATTCTAGGAGGATTCTGCTCTCAGATTGCTTCATCAATACTTTCTACTACTAGTCTCACTTCAAAGAAAATGAAACCGAACTTTGAAATACTGCCTTTACAGATATGATTTATGCAAAAAAGTCAATGAGGAACTCCAATCAATCCTTGTTTAAAGTAAGACTTACAGTTAAGCTCTATGGAAAAACATTGGTGAATAAATGTAAATTTACATGTTGAAAGCTGCAATAAAATACTTCAGGTTTATATTTATCTTTGTCTTTAATTATTCCATGCCTTAAGAAGCTTGCTAAGATCAACTGACAAATTATCAGTTCCTGCTCAGAGGTTAAATCGTCTGCCTGCAATGCAGGAGACCTGGGTTCGATCCCTGGGTCAGGAAGATCCCCTGGAGAAGGAAATGGCAACCTACTCCAGTATTCTTGCCTGGAGAATACCATGGACAGAGGAGCCTGGTAGGCTACAGTCCACGGGGTTGCAAAGAGTTGGACACGACTGGTTAGACAAGGCTGTGATTATGATGGAAAAGAGGAATTCTACAATATTTCTCTTACTTATACAGGTCTTCAATGTACCTCAGTAAACTTTTTTATAATTTTTTCAAAAAGATCCTTTGTTAATTTTATTTGTAGTTGCTTTATAGACTGTGAAAGATATTTTTATGAGTCATATCTTCTAATTGTCTTTTGCTAAATAAAGAAAAGCTACAGAGTTTTGTACATTTGTATATTGGCCTGCTGCTGCTACTGCTGCTAAGTCACTTCAGTCGTGTCCTACTCTGTGCGACCCCATAGACGGCAGCCCACCAGGCTCCCACGTCCCTGGGATTTTCCAGACAAGAACACTGGAGTGGGTTGCCATTTCCTTCTCCAATGAATGAAAGTGAAAGTGAAGTCGCTCAGTCGTGTCTGACTCTTCGAAACCCCATGGACTGCAGCCCACCAGGCTCCTCCATCTACTGGTCATTTAATAGACCATTTTATTCATCTTAATATTTTGCTTAATAACTAATACATCTTAATAATGATTTGGGAAAGGTTATATGAGATCACAGAATTATTGGCATGTTCCCTAGGAAGTAGACTCTGAGATGGACATTTTCATGAAGAAAGCATATTAGGAAGATGTTTCCACATATGCCCCTGTTGAAGAAGGGAAAAGAGCTGGACTGGGCAGAGTGAGAAGTTGTTATGATGATGTTATAACAAAGGCCACAGGGTTTTCCCCCCAGAGAGTTTCCACACTGGGGTGGCCCTGAGGAGTTGCAGAGATGAGGCAGTAGGACCAGATCTTTATACCCTCACTTTATCCAGTCTTTGCATATGAGCCACACCCAGAAACAGGGTGTGACCTTGAGTAAGGCAGCACTCTTCAGCCAAGAGCCAACCACTAGGAGGGGGAACTCAACCAGCTGTGAGCCTTCATCCATCACCAGTCATTGCAACCAGGAGAGTGACTTTTCCAGTTTTAAAAGAGGAGGATATGGGGGGCACACCATAGCATACACTACAGTATGAAATAAAAATTTGGCTCTTTTTTTCCTTAAGTATTTACATCTTGTTTAATTGTTATTGCCCTTGCCCATGTGTCTAGGCCCCTTTAGTATCATACTGAATTAGTAAAGTCATCCTTTACTAATTCATGACATCCATTCACTGTCATTCTTCTCCTGGGCTTTAATTGGACTTCTAATGATTCACTGTTACTTGATATTTACTATAAGCTTCTGGTAGACACCCTTTTTAGATTAAGAATATTGTAAATAAAATGATAAAATTTTGGCATGAATAAGTATTACAACATATCAAAGCCTTTTCCAACAACTAATGGAATGAATATATGGTGCTTTAATCTTTAATCTCCTTTAATCTGGTCTTTTTTAAAAGTCTAAACATAATTTACTACAATATCAAATAACTCTTACATTCCTAGGGTAAATTTTAATGACCATAGGCTATTCTATTAAAACATTGCTAGATTCTTTTTCTTAATAATCTCATTTAGGATTTTAATACCTGCAGTTATAACAGATTGATCAATAATTTTGTTTTCCCCTTTCTTCTACCTTTGTATTACAGTCATCCTGGCATCATTAAGATAACTGAGTAAGTTTCCATCCTTTCTATGCTCTTAAATGATTTATATGATAGAAAGTAGCTGGCCTTTAGATTTTTAGTTAAATATACAGCTCTCTTGGCCCAGAGGTATTAAAATCTGGTAGATGAGTAGACCTTTAACTACTCTTTCAATTTCTTCTAAGGTCATTATGGTCATAGCATTTTTATTCTCCTTAGAACAATCTTGATAGTGTGTATTTTTCTAAAAAATTGATCAATACATCTAGATATTAAAGGTACTAGTATAATTTGTTTTAGTAAACTCTTTTTTTTAATGAATATAGAGTTATATATATTTTATTAACTTCTTTAGGTAGTTTATTACTTTTCTTTTTTATCATATTTGTCACAGTCTTTGCTGAGATCTAGTTTCTAGGTTATTGATCAACTCAATTTTGACTCTTTAATTCCTATTCTTACTTTTACTCTTTTCTGCTTCTTAATCACTGGTGTTTGTGTTTATTTTGTTGTTTGCTTGTTATTTTTTCTAGCTTTGTAAGTTAAAAGCCTCGTTTACTTATCACTTTTTCTTTTGTACATGCATTTTAGAGTGGAAAATTTTCCCTGAGAAACATTTTGGCTTTTACCCCATAGATATTAGAAACTCTAATTGTTTTCTTTTAGTTCTGAGCATTTTACAATTTCTATTTTAATTTTCTCTTTTCTCATGAATTTATTAATATGTTTAAATTTATAGATAAATGATGTTGATGTTCTGGGGAAAACAGAGTTGGATATCCTTCTGTGTTTACTTCTGAATGTATTGAATCGTGATTTTTTTTTTAATGTTTGAGACTTCTTATATACTTGTCTCATATACACATATACATATATATATACATAAATACACATGCATGACTTAACATATATATATCTCCAAGAGAGATATTTATGTTATTCAAATACTGTCTACCTGTATATGCTTTTGTTTTGTTTTTTTAGTTGACTCTGTCATTCTGTGAGAAAATTGAGTTAAAATCTCCCACGATGTTATAGATGTAGGCATTCTCCCAATAGTTGTATATATAAACATATATAACATATAAATATATATAACAAAATGAATATATATATATAACTGTATATATCGTTTTTGTTATATAGTTTGCTTTTGCCTTTTTTGCCAAAAAAAAAAGCTTAATTTGTAAGCCTCTTGCTAGCAAATTCAAAGCACTTACTCTACTTTATATCATAGCAATCACAATAAAACTTTCAAGAGTCACTCAAGAAGCTAACTTCCAATCAGACTTTTTAACCTTTTTAACCAGGCCTCATCAGAAAGAAACAGTAAGAAAAAGACACCATTAATCACCAGCTGTTCTAAAATGCCAGTCATAAACCCTTTTCCCTTTTCCACTCTCCAAAATCCCTTCTCCTTTTTCCTCTTCCCTTCATCTTTCTCACCCAAACACACACATACACTCAACACACCACCAAATACTCAGACTATATACTTGATAAACTCTATAATCTAGCTTAGCAACAAAGAAAACCCAACTATAGGTTTTTAAAACAAGAGATATCTGTGAGATCAAGGCATTAAAAAAAAGGACCAGCAGAAATGCAAGGTTGGCAACATTTGAGAATTAATCAATATGACTGGCCATACAGATAGACTAAGAAAAACATGATAATCAACAGATTCAAATAAAGCATTTGAAAAAGTCTCCGTTCATGACAACAATTCCCAAACTAGGAAGAGAAAGTCACTCCTTCAGCTTAACAAAAGGCATATATAAAATCCTACAGCTAAAGTCATATTTAATGATAAATGACTGAACAGTTTCCTCCCTAAGACCAGGAATAAGATAATGATATTTGCTCATCATCTTAATTAAATTTTATCTTGAAGGTGCTAACCAAACCAATATGGTACAAAAAAGTAAACAAAGTGCATACAGAATATAAAGAAAGGAAAACAATTGTCTCTACTCACAAATGATATGATCACCTATATAAAAACAGTTTGAAATTGGAATAAAATTTATTTACTTTTCCCTCTTTTATCTACAATTCTTTCATTTTCATCTACTCTCTCCTGGGGATTTTTCCAGAAATTCTTCCAAATTATTTAATAATAGTATCAAAAAGAAGACGAAGCCATAGATTTGAGTGATCAAAGGAAATGTGAGTGACCTAAAAACAGAAAATATAATGTGGAAAATTAATATATTTGATTAAAACAACATTTAAAATTTCTGCTTAACAAAGGATACCATTGACAAATTTAACAGAAAATGACAATTAAGAAAAGATATTTAGGAAAAGGTATTTTCCACACTTAAAGCAATATATAATTAATACTTAGAATACAAAAAGCCTTCTGAAAATCAATATGCAAATGATAGAAACTTCAGTAGAAAAATGAGGAAAAGGTATGAATAGGCAATTCAAAAAATATGAAATTCTAATGGTTAACCAGTATTTGCAATGATGTTAAAACACTTGAGTAATCAGAAAAGTTTCAGATTGACCAAAGTACAGAAGTTGTTGAATGCTAAGAGACTGAAACTCTAACCTCTGCAAGTGAAATTATAGCCAGGTACAGCATTTCTGGTGGGCAGTGTAGCACTGGGTAGTCAAATTGGGTCCATATTCCATCTATGAGTGAGCAATTCAGTTCTGAGAAATCTACCACAAAAAGCTGCACACACAGGTTCACAACACACAATGATGTCCACTGTGAATTTGTACCGTGACACCCTTAAGACTTCCATGGGGTCACAAAGGGTTGGACATGACTTAGCAACTCAACAATAACAACAGCCCTTAAGCTAGAATTCTTTTTCTAAGAATTCTTTTTTCGGTCTAATTTGAATTATTCTAGGTCATGGGGATATTTTGTACAAATTGGAAGGCAGAAGAGAAGCAGCCAGCATAATCTTTCACACTTGGAAAGTCATCGCCATGCAGCAAACACTATAGTAGTTCATGCACATTGTTGCCTATCTGCTCGCTCACCTTGTTGGCCAGCATTTCCCGCTGTTCCTGCCAGTTTTCCTTCCTCAACTTCTCCAACCTACACTAGCAATGAGCATCTCCCAGGCAGAAACTGAGCCTACAGTCCCTCCAACTCTTGTTGAGTCTCCTTCTTCTACTTCTCCAAATCCTGGGCCAGGTGTGACAAAGGGCTCCAGCGTCTGCTGCAAGCCACTTGCACCACCAAAGGCTGGGAGGTAGCAAGAGAATGATGCTGGTTCCAGTCACCCTTAAAGGTTCTAGTTTGTCCTTGCTCTCTCTACTTCCTGTCCATCATTCCTTCCCAACTGACTGCCCTGCTGACTTCAGGCCTGGTACCAGACGCAGAAGCAACAGCCATATGTAAATCATTTAACCCTTCCTAGTGGTTCTGCTTTTCTGATTAAATGCTGACTATCACAGAGGAGGATGTTATCCCAGGATTTTGCAGTATGAGGGATAATTAGGTAGTCTAGATGGGGAAACAGTAGAAACAGTGTCAGACTTTATTTTGGGGGGCTCCAAAATCACTGCAGATGGTGATTGCAGCCATGAAATTAAAAGACATTTACTCCTTGGAAGAAAAGTTATGACCAACCTAGAGAGCATGTTCAAAAGCAGAGACATTACCTTGCCAACAAATGTCCATCTAGTCAAGGCTATGGTTTTTTCACTGGTCATGTATGGATGTGAGAGTTGGACTGTGAAGAAAGCTGAGCACCGAAGAATTGATGCTTTTGAACTGTGGTGTTGGGGAAGACTCTTGAGAGTCCCTTGGACTGCAAGGAGATCCAACCAGTCCATTCTGAAGGAGATCAACCTTGGGATTACTTTGGAAGGAATGATGCTGAAGCTGAAACTCCAATACTTTGACCACCTCATGCAAAGAGTTGACTCATTGGAAAAGACTCTGATGCTGGGAGGGACTGGGGGCAGGAGGAGAAAGGGACGACCGAGGATGAGATGGCTGGATGGCATCACTGACTCGATGGACCTGAGTCTGAGTGAACTCCGGAAGTTGGTGATGGACAGGGAGGCCTGGCGTGCTGCGATTCATGGGGTCGCAAAGAGTCGGACACGACTGAGCGACTGAACTGAACTGAGGGGCTTGCTATGGACTTAAGGCGCATGTTTCTCAAAATTCAAGAGATGATAGGTCATGAAGGAGGAGTTCTCATAAATGAGATGAGTGCCCTTATAAGAGAAATCCCAGAAAGCTCTCTCATCCCTTCTCCCATGTGAAGGCACAGCCAGAAGACAGCCATCTATGGGCCAGGAATGGACTCCTACTAGATAACTAATTTGCTAGCATCTTGATCTTGGATTTCCCAGTCTTCAGAACTCTGAGGAGTGAATGTTTGTTGTTTAACCAATCTAGTCTATGATATTTTTATTGTAGCAACCCAAACAAGCTAAGACTGGGCTTATCACTCAAGGAATGGATAAGCAAAATGTGATAAATACTCACCATGAAATACTATGCAAGACTTAAACATTGTACATATTATACAGGGCAAGATGAATAGGTCTTAAAAAACAGTTTTAGTAAAAAATTAAGTAATAATATGACATCTATAGCAAAATGACTTTTCTGAAAATTTATACATACAAATAAACAAAAAACAGCAATGTAACAGCTTATATATGATCTCAGGAATGCATACCAAGACCCTGATCCTGCAAAATCCTGGGATAACATCCTCTTGTGTGTTAGTCTCTTTCAAAGTATTTATCACTGTTTCAGTTTCACAATTTCTTTTTGTGATTGTTTGAAATTTATCCTATGACACCGTAAGCTCCAGGAAGACAAAGACTGTGTGTGTCTTTTTCTCGTCATTGCCTGTCCAAATGTAGCTTAGTGCCAGGCACTTAGTTAATGCTCAATATAAATAAATTGACTAAGTGAGTGTGTTTATTTTTCCTTGGTTGGTTGTTTGATTAGTTTAAGCTCATGGCTCAATAGAGAAGTAGAAAACTGGCTTCATTAGAGCAGATTTTTAGCCATCATCTGGCATTGCCTGCTTTTAGGGCTGTGTACATGCAAAGAGTAAATTCAGAATTATATATTCTAGTCTTGGGCTTTGCTATTTACAAAATTGCTGACAATTGGGAAAGCTGTCCTCTCTCTGCCCCACTTTTTATGCTTTCTTTTCTCTTCCTTCACCCTCCTCCCCTTGCTCTTTCTCCTCTCCTCTACACAAAACTATGAAGATATCCTATGACGAGTTTTGTTAATACACCTTAAGGCTGAAGAGACTAAACCGTAATCAACTGAATAACTCAGTGCAGGAGATGGACCGCATTATATTAACAATCATTTCTAGACACATAATTCGATGATTGCATATCACTTTTTTAATGCTCCTGGTAGAAAAATTATAAATTAAATCCCTCTTCATTGGGAAAAAAAAAAGGATTACTATTTCACTAAGCCTGCTGTGAAACTGAGATTAATGTTCTATATCTAAAGTATAAATTACCTAATAATTCCTCCCACCACACAGCTCAGGAATTTAGAAATCCTGTATCAGGAT
Source organism: Oryx dammah (assembly GCF_014754425.2). Taxonomy (NCBI): domain Eukaryota; kingdom Metazoa; phylum Chordata; class Mammalia; order Artiodactyla; family Bovidae; genus Oryx; species Oryx dammah. The sequence continues at coordinate 55,770,329 of NW_024070205.1, forward strand.
TTCCTCTGTAAATGTATGCCATGAATCTCTGCCTCCTTAGGACACATACCAAAATGGCATTTTAGAGTTGTGTAGTGCTTAATTCCATCCCAAATATCTTGACTGATAAAACTCAGAGGGATCGCACACCAGAGCCCCTCCTCCCTACTTTTCCTTAATTCTTTCTCTCTCTCCTTAATTATTGAGGACACACAAAAATATATATTCATATATTTTAATTCATATATATTTCCTTTTTATAGTTAAAATTGGTACTTTTTAAAAATATTGAATCTATTATTCCTTTACAAAGCAGATCTTAAAATTTAAAAAAATAAAAAGAGAGAGAAACTTTCCATTCCTGATTTTAAGAAATGTGGGTACACTTTCTGGATTGGATTTCAAACCTTGAGTCCAAGGTTTTCAGGGATTTAGGCTTAGAATTCTACTGTCATTTATGAGAAACAAATGAATACAATTTCACATAAAATATATAAGTGTTAATCCTATCAAAATATATATTACCATAGAGTGATCTGTGCACATTTGTACAATTATCTTTTATTCACTTTATATGTACTAAGAAGACTTGCTTCAAAAGCCAGTAGTAAATCCTTTGGTAACATCAGAAACGTTCTAGCAATGCAAATGATCATATCCTAATTGTCTTTTAAACCAGGAAGTATTGAAATGCTTCCCCTCTCTCTTCAAGTACCAGGACCAACTGTTCTATTGATTGCTAGGTAACAAACAACCCTCAAAACATCATAGCTTGAAACAAAACTTGAATACTATCGCTTAGAAGTTCTCCAGTTTGACTGGGACTCGGCTCCATGGCTGTTCTTTGGTATCTCTCCTAGTGTTGGTTGAGCCAAATGTCAGCTGGGACTGCAACCTGAAAGCTCTGTTGGGCCAGGCATACAACATGGTTCCCTCAGATGGTTGGCAGTTGACAGTGTTTGTCAACCGGAAGTGCAGCTAAAGAACCTTTGGTTTCCCTTCACATGCACCTCCCATTGGAGCCCTGGTCTTCCTCATAGAAAGAGGAAATCCCAGCTACCAAGAGGTACAGGTGGAAGTTGCAAAGCTCCTTATGGAAGTTAACCTCAGGAGTTTCATAGCAATGTTCCTGCTGCAATCTACTGAGTCACGGAGAAAGGCCATGATTGACAAGGGGGTAATTAGATTCCTTGTCTTAATGGCAAGTGGCAGTGCCATTCTGCAGAAGAGCATCTGGGAAAGGAGATGCTTTACCAGTCTTTGAAAAATACAGTGTTTTACTAGTTCAGTCCATCTTAAACCTAAGGGAGATAGAACTCTTTCCCAACAGACACTCCGATTGATCAGAGACAGACAGCGAGACTATTACATTTTACCCAGGATGACATGAAAAGATAATGGTATGGGGTAAATTGTATGCCACCAAATGTATATGTTAATGCTGTAACCCTCAGTATCTCAGAATATTACCTTATTTGGAGATAAGTCTTTAAAGAGATGATCAAGTTAAAATTAGGTCATTAGCTTGGGCCCTAATCCATGGAACATTTGAACATTAAACAGGCACACTCACACAGAGGACACCATGTGAACTAGACATTAGAGTTCGGGGTGATGCATCTACAAGCCAAGGAACACAGAAGATTGCCAGCAAACCAGCAGAAGCTGGGAGAGAACAATTAAGCAGAGGCTCCGTCACAGCCTTCAGAATGAATCAGCCTAGCTGGCACCTTGACCTCAGATTTTTAGTCTCCAGAACTGTAAATTTAGTCTCCAGAACTATAAATACTAACTGCAGACAGTAAATTTCTGTATTTGAGGCACACAGTTTGGTAGTAATTTGTTACTGTAGGTCCAGGAAATAATACAAGTAACAACATTAGACCAGCCAACCTGACTTTTCCCCTGAATTATCTATACTCACACTAACACTGACAACTTCTCAGTAGGCACTCATCACAGGCAGACTCAGAATGAAACAGAATATTTAAAGAGCTTTCCTTCTGAGCCTAAGAAAAGATGTAAAAATTGTCCAGTTACACTTGCCCACTAATCCTAGATTGCATGGTTCCATTTTCCTTTATCTTCCTTCCTTATTTTCTTGCTTTTCCTCTCCCTCTCCTTCCATCCTTCCTTTCTTTCTCTCTTCCTTTCTTCTTTCTCTCTTTCTTTCTCCTGCATGATTTCAGGAGCAATTCTTTTTTTTTTTTTTCCTGCTGATGTCCTTAATAGGGGCTTTAGTTTTCATAACTGAATCTCACAGGATGACTGTGCACCATGGTTGGGCAATCTGCATATGGAGAATCAAAAGACTAAGCCTGAATTTGGAATACCAAGGTTTGTGGAATCAACATTAAACTCTGGCAAAGAAGACCAGAGCCCCCAAGAATGTACTAAATACCTGGCAGTTTCCTGAGGGTGAGTCTTTGGATCCGGTGTTACTATGGAGATTCCTCTCAGATGTTAAGGGGGCAGCATTCTCCCAGGACCTAGGATCATTTCAGCTGGAGATTATTAAAAGTTGTCAGTGTGTGTGCATTGACAAGACGTTGCAGGTGTGTTGATTAGTGCCTGCAGGCCATTGTATAGACACCCAAAGGGAAGACCTCAGCAGATGCCTTCCACACCCTTCCTCCTAAAGCATGAGAGAAAGCTTGACTTGGCAGAGCTGCCCCAGAGAAAAACCTTGCCTCTTCTTAGCCTAATTCCTCTATTGTGTCACATATAGTGTTGGCTTCTGATCAAAGCACCTCTTGTAAGCACGCCCTTCTTTAGTATACAGTAGCCATGAAATTAAAAGACACTTACTTCTTGGAAGGAAAGCTATGATCAACCTAGACAGCATATTCAAAAGCAGAGACATTAGTTTGCCAACAAAGGTCCATCTAGTCAAGGCTATGGTTTTTCCAGTAGTCATGTATGGATGTAAGAGTTGGACTGTGAAGAAGGCTGAGCGCCGAAGAATTGATGCTTTTGAACTGTGGTGTTGGAGAAGACTCTTCAGAGTCCCTGGGACTGCAAGGAGATCCAACCAGTCCATTCTGAAGGAGATCAGCGCTGGGATTTCTTTGGAAGGAATGATGCTAAAGCTGAAACTCCAGTACTTTGGCCACCTCATGCGAAGAGTTGACTCATTGGAAAAGACTCTGATGCTGGGAGGCATTGGGGGCAGGAGAAGAAGGGGACGACAGAGGATGAGATGGCTGGATGGCATCACTGACTCGATGGACGTTGAGTCTGAGTGAACTCCGGGAGTTGGTGATGGACAGGGAAGCCTGGCATGCTGTGGTTCATGGGTTCGCAAAGAGTCAGACATGACTGAGCGACTGAACTGAACTGAACTGAAGTCCCCTACACACGAAACATCAAGCTGTGAACTTTCAAAGATGCGAACATTCATTCCATCAATGGCAGGCATGAGTGAAAATGCAGCTTGCCCTCTGTCTCCTCTTGCTGACGATGCTTCAGCTCTACCACCTCCCACCTCCCCTTCCTCCTCCAGTCAGTAGGACTCCAGCTCTTCTTGCTTGTTCACTTGATGCCAGCGCCTGTATGCCAGCTGTTGTACTCTACTACTGTAAGTTTCAAGATACTGTGCTATAAGGTTAAAACTGTTTCCTTTTTGTGTTTGTTTTTTATGTATTATTTGTGTGAAAAGTATTATTAACCTATCACAGTACAATAGGGAGAAGGAAATGGCAACCCACTCCAGTGTTCTTGCCTGGAGAACCCCATGGAAGGAGGAGCTTGGTGGGCTACAGTCCACGGGTCGCAAAGAGTCGGACACAATTGAGCGACTTCACTTTCACTTTCACTTTCAGTGGCTTAGACAGTAAAGAATCTGCTTGCAATGCACAAGACCCAGCTTCAACCCCTGGGTTGGGAAGATCCTCCGGAGAAGGGAATGGCAACCCACTGCAGTATTCTTACCTGGAGAATTCCATGGAAAGGGGATCCTGGTGGGCTACACACAACTGAGCAACTTTCATAGTGCTATAGAGTCAATTGTGTTAGTTGGGTACCTAGGCTAACTTTGTTGGACTTAACAAATTGGACTTAAGAAGACACTCTTGGAATGGAACTTGTTCGTATGTAAGGGACTTACTGTGTCTATAATGACCGTGCTGTTACAAAACTATCATTAAGATGACACTGGTATCCAGGACTACTTGTGAATCTATTTCTCATAAATATTTATTGAAACCAGCAGGACCTAAATTTAATATTCTGCAAAAAATAAGGCAATTTTGCATTTTCAGCTGAGTAAAGAGACTTATCTCTCACACAGGAAGATCATTTTTCTGCAATGAACTGGCTGAGAAACTCTAGAATGAAGCAGATAGTTACTCACTGTCAAAGAAGCTCATAGATCCTCTTGTCCCAACTCCCCATTAAAGACCCAGTGAATAAAGTAATCCCAAGTTATAAAGCAGACTCCCGGGGGCTGAGAACTTCTGTATATAGTAAGGTATCCTGTTCAAATTTCTTAATGCCCACTTCCACAACATCTGCCACTGTTGAAAGGCTTGTCAGCAATTAAGGTGGCTTTATTTTGTTTTGAGAAGCTGCTACAACCAACTTTACATTGGGGTGTAAACACTGCAACAGCTTAGAAGATAACTTGCAGTGGTTATGACAGCATGGCTCCTTTGATTTAAAGCACCCTCTCCCACTTTGCCTTCTATATCCATGCTCTGGGACCAGCCTCAAGAATGCTTTACTATCCGACTTTCACTGAACCTTATTGTTTCATTTGAGGAACATCACCGACAGGATAGATCTCAAAGGTAAGTCTTGTAGAGTTCCCTAAAAGTGTGGAGAAGATAGATGTGTAGCTGTTGTTATATTTTATAAATGGAGAAAGTAACACCTTTGGTTTGCCTGGATCAAAGAGTAATTTTGCAAAGTCTGTGCTTGTTATTTTAATCCTCTTTAACGTCCTGGTCACAGTTGTTATCCCTAGGCTGAAAGTCCCCATCTAGGCCTGGGATGACACTTTTTCCTCTCTGGCTAAGGTTCTCCTTTTCCATCAAAATCAACAGATGATTAAGAAAACATTGGTGGTGTGGAGCAAGGGTCCTTCAGCTTGGGTGTGTGGGGGAATCCCAAAGAGCACCTGGCAAGACAGACCACCAGACCCTACCTCCAGAGTTCTGTTTTGGTAGGTCTGGGGTGGGGGCATGAATTTGAATTTCTAACATGTTTCCAGGTGATGTTGATGCTGTTGGTCCGGGGACCACACTTTGAGAACTACTGGTGTCAGGATTCAACCCAAAATCACATGCCACACCACCTTTACACATTCACCTGCTTCCCACTTATAGCTGAAAATGGTCCATGTTTATGACAGCTCCCCGTAGTAAGAGAAAAAGATTTTGGAATCCTAAAAATCCACACCTGAACCAGGGAAGTCAGACATCAGTTTGCTTTTCCTTTTCAAACTTTTATTTTGTACTGGAGTATATCCAATTAGCAACGTTGTGAGAGTTTCAGGTGGACAACAAAGAGACTCAGCCATACATATACATGTATCCATTCTCCTCCAAACTCCCCTCCCACCCAGGCTGCCACATAACATTGAGCAGAGTACCCGGTGCTATACAGTAGGTCCTTGTTGGTTATCCATTTTAAATATAGCAGCATGTACAAGATACCAGTTTGCTTTGTGTGCCACATGCAAATATTTCTCAATCCTTCAACAGTACAGTCTAGAGGAGAAAAGAAATACACCCCATAAGCAGATCTGTTCCAGGCAGCCCCACCACCCTGCATGAATGTCTGATTATAAAGTGGTTAGGAGAGGCAGAAGATCCCTTCAAATCCACCGACTGTCTCTTAAGCATCAGGCAAGCGCCCATGACCCACCTTTTGTGTCTGTGCAAAAGTAGGTAATGTGGAAAAGGCTTTGGTCTTAAAGCCTCAGCAGTGGTGGCAAGCAAAGCTCCCCACCCACCTGCAGCACCCACTGGCTGCTTCTAGGCCATCGCTGTCTCACTGATGTTTGCCATTTGGAATCATACTCCACAGCGGTGCCTCAGCCAAAACCAGACTTAGAGGCGGCAAGGCCCCAAAGGAGCCATAAATAAAGCAGCAAATATATTTCAAAGGGACCTCAGTCTGCTTCTGCTTGGATCCTGATAGAGTAACGTGAGCCGCATATGGGCCTGGGACCTGCAGGCTCCGTCTCTCCGCACCGTCCTGGCTGAAGGGCCCCGCACACATTAAAATCTAACAGGTGCACTGCCTAGGTTGTTTTTCTTCCTCAGCTCGTGAGGAAATCATGAACCAAATATGTTACCAGAGGCTGGTTTCTGGGGTGCCCTGTGAGCCAACGAAGAGGAAAAATGGATCAACCACTGGCCAACGGGGACAGTAAATCAACAGACTAAAGGAGGAGTTGGAATAGACGCTCATGGGCCTCCGGGGCTCAGCCAAGGACAAGTCCCCTGTCAGTCAGGACCTGCGCGCTAATGTCAAAGCCAGCTGGCGCAGGAGCCCACTGGCCCTGAGGAAATGATTGAGCCGTCTGTCAGCTGCCTGGGGCCGCCAGAGGCCCATGCGATGCCGAGGGAAGTATGGTGTTCCTCTGCCCGGAGCTGCACTGCCCCCCACCCCAGAGCCCGAGTGTTACCCTTACGAGGATCCTGCTTGCTCCACGCCTGCTTGACTCAGCTAGGCAGAGAGGAAGAATCATTCTTACGTCCGAGAACCTGACGGCCTCAAGCTTGATTTGTTCAGGTCACACCTACTCCTTCCAGGCAGGTGAAAGCTGTTTTCTTCCCAGATACTAGGGTAGCCCATCACACAGTGGGTTAGTGGAGAAACTGGGAAGACAACCTGAAGGGAGCTTTCCAGGAAACTCTCCTTAGACCCCAGGATTTGATACATACTGGTGGACACAACGTCCATGCTTTTCCCCAAATGCAGAGATTCTACCCTAATGATAACATCGAAGTCAACCTGATCATTTCTCAAAGACGTGATTGGATGTGTGATCTGAAAATCAAAATATCCATGATGCTTTAGTCTCCTATTTATACAGAATGTGAGCAATCACCATGACCATAACAACAGCTACAATTACAATGTACTTTCTATGTGCCAGACACCATACTAAGAATTTTCACTGTGCTAACTCCTAACCCTCATGACGGTATCAGGTAAACGTTATTCTTATTCCAGTTTTGCAGATAAGAAATCTGAGGCACAGGGAGCTTTAGTAACTTTGTCTGAGATTAGCTCCATGTTCTTTTAAAAAAATATTTATTTCGTTTGTTATTTCTTTATTTGGCTGCACTGGGTCATAGTTGCAGCACACAGAATTTTCAGTGTGGTACATGGGATTTTTAGTTGTGTGGTGGGACCAAGGAGTTTCAGCCACAGTCCCAGTTTCATGCTCTTTATTGCTTTGCTGTGATGTCTTCATTCATTTAATCAAGAAATATTTATTGAGCTGACACTATGTGCCAGAAACTTGCTATATCCCAGCTTTAGAGCACTATTGAGGAGATACAAAATACCCTTTAGCAAAGTGCCCCTTTACACCCTTTGTTGAAAGGCATCACATTGTATTTTAAAAATAAATTCAATTTTTTAAAAATTCTAGCTATTGTAAGAGTCACTCACTGTTGTCTCAATGCTTTCTGTTTTACTTACAAGTTTGTTTTTCTCACTAATGACTTTATGATGTAAGAAAGCAATCTCAGCATTATTTGTTATGTTGACAGAAGTCAGTTTAAAAGTGAAGGAAATAACGAACTTTGAAGGATTTCACACATCAGGAACCCTAAAGACATTACTTCTTAGTGCAGCCCAAAGATTGCAGGTAATATTTGTACCATATCACACACACACACACACACACACCACCACCACCACCACCACCACACCACACACCATATGGCATACATACATACCACAATCCCCACACACACACATACCACCACCACTCAGCATATCGCATCGTACATCCAACACCACACACACTAACACACCGTAGTATGTGTATGCACAAAATATGCATATACACATCACACACACCACCACAGACACATACCACACAGGTACACACACGGTATGACTCATTACTCTAGTTCTTGAGTTGTCTATATTATTCTCGTCACAGTCATTCCTGGGATCAGATCATATCAATGGACCATGTAGACATCAATTTTAACAGCCCCAGTCTTTGGCTCATGCCCATTTCAAGAAATTTTTTCAATAAGTTAGAGCATATTTCTGATAAGCCTGAACTGTCCAGATCTCTGTTCTTTCACTGTGTGGTTGTTGGGGGAAATTTGGCTACAAATGGCTGTCAGCAGTAAGTCTAAAACTAAAAAAAAGAAGGAAGTCCTGATTTATGACCCCAAAGCACTGAGTCTCATTTCAGAAATATAAAGAGTGCCAGCATACACAGGCCACATAACACGCATGTACACATACACACACACACACCATTATATACATATCGATACACAACCATGTGCCACTCCTATATACAACTACATATACACGTACACACACACCACATTGGCCACAGATATACATATTTACTCATACATATATGTGCATATACATACTCAAAACACAGACTCTGAGATAGATGTCCAAAAAATATCTAGTGACAGTCAATTCTCAAAAGATGAACTGTTCAATGACAGAAGTACAGAACTTAACCTTAATCTTTCTTTGCAATTTCAAGTGAGATTTGTAAAAGCAACAGTCTTAGAAGCCTGTCTCATCCATGCAAGAGAAAACAATAGCCTTCGGGGTTGGGGTGAAACGTAAAACAATATAGCTCTACCGTTTATATAACTACTTACTATATGCTGGAAAGCAATAAACTGAGGTAGGTTTGTTCTGGGATTTTTGGAGGTTTGTGTTATCTGAGAAGGGATGACAATTATTTTCATTGAGCTGCTGAGTTACTATCTTACAGACATGATAAAGGAATTATTATTCCATCACCTGATTGCTTGAGGTTTACAAAGACAGTGACCATATTGAGAATTGCATTGCTGATCACAATTGAGAAAGAAGCTCTAGAATAAAAAGTAATGTAGTTTCTACTTTTTTTCAGGTTTCAGTTATAAGATCCTGAAACCCTAAATCTTTTTAGTGTTACCTTTTAGGGTTTCCTATTTCCTATAGATATTTCAAGCTTTTTAACATTTAAACTTTGAAAGCATGAGTATTTAACCTTTGTAAGCCTGTTTTATAACCTAGTCCAGGTAATTCCACAATCTGATGCTTGTACTGCCCAATGTCTGCTGCTGCCTGTTGTTTCTGCTGGTTCTTATGTATTTTTTTGTTTGTTTGTTTGTTTTCTTAGGTGCCTAGTTATCTTTGCGTGCATTCTGATCATTGCCCTTGGAAAATTATCTGCAACCTAGGATGAGTAGTTTACCATACAGGCTTTACTGCTGGCAGATATCTGGGACACCTCTAGACAGAAACTACCTTAAATTAAGGCTTGAGACTCTAGGTTCACATAGGTTACGTATGTATGTCCAGGATACAGTTCTGTACCAGTCAATAGCCATGTCATGGATAGAGTTTTTTCCCCTTTCCTCCTTTCCTTTTCTTCTCCTGTGCTGCTCAGCACTGATAGAGTCTTTTCTACACTCCCTAATGTTAAGGGGAGGTTAACATTTAGTTCTGGTTCAGCCCTAAGTACAAGATTCTTTGTGTTTTCACTTAATTAAGGAAGGTATCTCATAAAACTCTTAATCTTCAGCATGTCTTGGGGATTTACTTCTATCCCTCTTACTCCACTGAGTCATTGACTCAAAATACAAGTGTGTTGAATGGACTATTATTTCAAGGGTATAAGCAACTGAGGGTTTCAATTTCTATCTACCTTTCTGAATATTAGCTTTTTGATACACTGGAATTATTCTTTAGCACTTCAAAGATTTTATGATGATTTTTAAATAAAAACTTTATCTAGCATTTTTAATTATTTTTGACAAGATCTGAGTAATTTGGAACACAATTACCAGAAATAGTTTACAAGAGGGCAGTGTTAATTAGGAAGTTGCATGGGAAATCTATTTAAATGAGTCTAAGCTGTATGTTTCCTGCCATATTCCGAGTCTCCTCAGAAAGTTTTATAGTCTATTGTGCATAAGTTCATGCTAGTATCATACCTGAGACACTTGACTGCACTAATTATAAGTGATTTATAGATAAAAAGATTGGGAAAACCCCAAAACTAAACTTCAAAAAGGCTCTTGCATTTACTGTATGTCTCACATTGCGTATCACCCCTCATGTAATATCTAGTTTTATTGGTAGAGACCCTCAAGATTATTTTCCAATATGAGAAAGAACAATGTGAACACTTTGCAAAATGGCCTGTTTTAGGGCAACTTATCTCCTTAAGGCTTTTTTCAGATTTATCTTAGATTATATTTTCTCATATAACTGCACACCGAAAGGGCAGACACTATAATTTTACCTCACAAGGAAAAAACCTGTAGAGTTTTCTGGTTTCTTTAAAAATGAACTAATTTTGGTGATTTGGTTTGTTTCTCCAGTTCTATTGTCAAAAACAATAGTCCCTCAGTAAAGAAAACGCCAAAGAGTAAAAACAAGCCCATATATTTAAGTGGTAGAATTACTTTTTGAAAATAAGACTGGACTAGACTGCAATTTTATAACTGAACCACATTTTAATTCTATCTTGCACAAGGTCATTGCACACATGATTTGAGTTCTCCTTAGAGCTTTCACATATCTTCCTAGGAGGCTGAAGAATTTATAGAGACAAAATAGGCAAGGACATTTCTCAGAGAATATGCAATGCAGTTCATCCAGAATGACATCTTGGAAGTTTATTTTGTCCTCCCTGGTCTCGTATAAGTCATGCTGATGCAGTAAAATATTTGTGAAATTCATAACCGAAATGTTCTGTTATATAAAAAAAATTAAGTGCTTCCAGCCAAAGTCCTAACGAGACCAGTCCCAGCTTCACATTCCCAGTGAATAATGAAAATGTTCCTCTTGAGAAAGTACGAGGTTTTAATTTTATTAGCCCTGGTACCAGAAAATCCCCTCATGTACTCATCCTCACTTTAAGGTACCTTTGTGATTATTATTAGATAACTCAAGATGGAGCATTTGGTGAGACAGTACTTTTCATACAGTAAACCACTCAGCTCTTCAATCCATCTCAGTTCTAGTTTCTAAATATGGAAGTCACAAAAAGATAGATCCCATCAGCATGTCATATTAGAGAAAAAGAAACTGGTTTCCTTTTGATTAACCTGCTACCATGGAGCATTTCCAGAAAACCATACTTTTGCAGAGCACATTAGGATCATAAATGTGTTAATGCATAAAACATCCCATTATTCTTGCTATCTCCTCCAGAGAAGGGAACGGTGATAGAGAGAGATTAATGGATGGACCAAAAGCCATCCAGGAAATTAGTAGCAGGTCTGAGATTAAACTTCTGAGTTCCTGCCACCCACTGTTAACTAGAAGTCAATAGTCCAGGCAGCCTCTCCAGATTCCATTTAAAGTTGCAGTGGAAACATGGGAGGGGAGGGCACTGCTCCTTAGCCCTGGCAGCTGGGTATGCAGATCATCAGCAAAGACCCAGTTGTGAAAACAGTCAGGGAGCCTGCTTCTATTCCAAGTTGTATAGAAGCCTCCTGCTGCCTTGCTGCCTCAAAGATGTCGTTCCAACAAAGGAATCTAAAGGCAAAACGTGGAGAAATGCTGAGTGTACTTAACTACAAACCCCCAAACTATATGGTCTCCATATCCATGTGGAACGATACCATGAATTGTCTCCCAGAGAAGGGAATACTCCGAGAGTCACATTAAAGTCATAAACAGAAGTAGGGGCCTGGGACGGCCTCAATGACTTCTCCACTGATTTTTTTATATGACGGCTACTGATAGCTCACCGTGGGCTCATATCAGTCTTTAGGCACATGGGCCAAATGTGTTACACAAGGATTTGTTCATGAAATAATGGAGAGTGAAAAGACCTGAAAGAGGTTACTAGGTCTGCCACTCTTCAGCGGAATGAACTTGGGCAAGTATACCTTCCTATGACCTTATTTTTACCATCTATGTCTGGAATCTAAATTACTTAAGCCTTATATACTACATAGGGCTACTGTGGATATAAATGACATGGCAAAGATATAGTTGTTTATAAAACTGAAAGCCTGAAGTCAATAACAGGAAATGTAGTAATTGAATATAAGAGCATCCAGAATAGTTCTTTAAAAACTTCAACCTCTTTAAGTAATATATGTACACTGAATGTCCACAGGGTCACAAGGAATCAGACATGACTGAGCACACACACACACACACACACACACACTGAGTGTTGATGAAATGAATGTTTTATTTTTCGTTGCCTGCTCTTAGGATAGCAGTGAGTTTGATGGCAAGGACACAGCCTTTGGAGCCATGGAGAACTGATTTCAAATCTTGATTCTACTACTTTCTAGCTATGAACTATTTGATTACTTTCTGAATCTTTCTGACACTCAATCTCTTCCTGTAAAATAGGAATATCCATACCTAGCCTAAAGGGTATGGTAAGAAAAAGTGATATTATAAAATGCAGGTTTGGACCACTGTGCAGAGTAGGTACTTAAAATGTCAGCTTTAATTATTACCAAAATGAGATATATAGAAATGTATTAACTGTGCACATATCAACACATCAATATAAGCAGTGCCATAGACCATCTAGGTCAGGGTTCTGGACCCTGATATAAAGATTCTGATTTTGATAGTTGGATCTACTAGCCACTGGCCACTGCACTAAACACAGGAGCATAAATCTCCTATAATTGGTGATAGATTTACCCTGCAGTACATCTGAGAAGGCAGTATTCTGGAAAGAAAACCTGAGCGCATAGTGAGTACACCCAAGTTTGAATCCTTTGGGAAGTGAGTTTATAACAATAAACGTTATAGTGCCTCCAGTCTGAAGCTGTCTTTCATTAATTCATCAAGTATATCTTAAGTGCTTTTTCTATACTGAGACAGGCACAGAAAAGATTTTTTTAAAGAAGTGTCATCAATTTTTAAAGTGTAAGGCATGGCCACTACCATCCAGAAACTCATGATCCAATTGGTTAAACAAGATTAACCCTCATGAAACAGCTAAATAGCAACCTCTTGCTGACCCTGGCTGAGAGCAGGCAAGTCATTGGTCGCTCCTCTTCTGCAGGTCAAATGTGAACTCAGAAAGTTGTAGTTTCCTCGCTCTTATAGTGCACATCAATGTCTCTCTTGGCCCATGGACATAATTCTAGGTCCCTGAGAATGTTAGCCAAATCCATATGTTCTCACTACACCACCGCCCACCAGGTTGTGCAAAAACTTTCCACTTTAAGGCAGTGATCAGCCAAATAAAGAAGTACTGAGAAGGGTGAAAGTGTGTTAGTTTCTCAATTGTGCTTGACTCTTTGAGACCCCATGGACCACCAGGCTCCTCTGCCCATGGAATTCTCCAGGAAAGAACACTGGAGTGGGTTATCATTCCCTTCTCCAGAGAATCTTCCCTACCCACGAATCAAATCCAGGTCTCCTGCACTGGAGGCAGATTCTTTACTGTTTGAGTCACCAGAGAAGTGTGTGTGTACTTGCAAGTGTGCATTTGTACACTTTCACCTGATTTGGAATGAGAAGGGTGAATGTCATTCCGAATCAGATTAAAGCACACAAGTGCACACATGAAGCACACACACACACTTCCAGCTGCTTCTTTTAACACAACTCAGCACACACTGGACCGGGAGTCCTATCTCTCCAGTCTCACAAAGCACAGAGGGTTAATGTGAAGATAAAATGAGATGGCAAAGATATAGTTATCTGTAACACTGACTAGGTCAATTTTATTTCAATGGATCAAATGTTTGACTTTCAAAAGAAGTGCCTCCTTTATTTTTTTTTCACTAAAGTTTAGTTCTTTTCTGTATCACCAGTAGGAACTTCACTGCAGCTTCAGAGTTATAGCTCTTTTCCCCCAACTTGTCTGTTTTAAAATTCTCTCCGTTTCCCTCAGTAGCTCTACTTGCATCAAATTCCTTACTTTTATCAAATTCAAAACAGGGGGTGGGGTTGAAAGGCCCCAAAGCATTTGGGGAAGTATAGTCATTTGCTAAGCCTTACATTTTAAAATGATTAGCCAAGGTTTGAGAAATTTCTCAGAGTGACTGTAGTGTGGAACCAAATAAGAAACCACAGAGATATTTGTAGTTTAAATGTTCTTTAAGTAACTGCATTATTACCACAGCACCTCTGAGGCTTCCCCTTTCTGCAGACTGCACATTGTCACCACTTCCTAAATAGCTGGCCTTATTAAAACACTACAGGCTTTTATAAAAATATCTCATGCTTTAAATAATTTAATAACTGTGTTGAAAGGGGAAGACCTCATTTTGTCCTCCAAAATCCCATCTTTGGGTTCACCATCTGAAAAAAAAGGAATCAGTTTCAACGTCCATGGTGTATGTACTATATACTCCAGAACATGCTTATAGAGAGGCGGATGGAAGAGAATTGATAGAGGAGATGGCAGAGATCGCCAACACCCTCAAAATGATATAATGAGAGTTTCAGGGCTTGGGCTAATCAAAGGAGCTGAAGAAGGAGAGAACATTGGGTGTCAGGCTCCTCCCCAGCTTTTGTTTCTGTTGTTCCTTTTACTTACAGCTTGACCACCAATGGGGCTTTCCAGGTGGCTCAGTGGTAAAGAATCTGCCTGCCAATACAAGAGACACAGGAGATTCAGGTTCGATCCCTGAGTGGAGGAGGAAATGGCAACCTACTCCGGTATTCTTGCCTGGAAGATTCCATGGACAGAGGAGCCTGGAGGGTGCAGTGCACAAGGTCTTTAAGAGTCAGACACGGCTGAGCTCACATAAGCACTTTGACCCTCAGCTGTTCTTATGAAACCAAGTTATCATAATCTATACCGGGAAAACATCGTCAATAAGTTCAGTGTGTTCTTGTTCTTGTGTAAATATCATCTTGTTGTTTGTTGGTTTCCCACCAAGAGATTAAAACTATCAGAATGTCCATTTATATTGGTGTTGTATCTTGATCCAGCCACAGCTATTGGAGGGTAGAGGCCCACTGATAGAGAAGAAATGTTGGTCCCTTCCCAGGCAGCCTTGCACCCAAGTTAATGATTCTACCATGTGGATTTGTTTCTTAGGAGAAATTGTCCCCCTAGAGCAGGGATGAGGGGCGGCATGATTATTTTCTGTCTTCATAGCAAAGTATTTGCAGTAGGCTTTTTTCCTTTCTGCTAATTCTTGACCTGAGCAGACAAGTAGCTGTGAGTCTCAAGTAAGGCAGAAATAATTGTAAGCACCTCTCCCAGGGGCAGAGCTATAAGAGGAGATCCAAACAGAACCATTCTGCCAGGGTGCTAGCCTTGGTCTTGGTTCTATAACATGCTAGTTAAAATTCTTATCATTGCCAATGACAATCAGTCCCTGGGAATTCTGGAATGGTTGCAAACCTGCCATTTCCTGCAATTCATCAAAACCTGGTCTCCAAATGGTTTTGACTTTCTTCAGAAATATCATCATATATCATAGTCATAGGAGTCCCCTGTGTTTCTCTTTCCCACTAGGGCTGGGTAACCTTTCAGAGCACTTATTTTCATTGGAGGAAAATGTAGAGTGGAGTGACCTCTGATGAGACATGTCTAATCTAAGAGAGATGGTTGTTCATGATCTAAATTGCAGATAAGTTAAATGAGCTTATCTCCCAGAAGAGCTAGCACAAGACAAAACAAAACAATCAAAAAATTCAGTGAGTAGTCAGTCTGTGGTTTTAGGAGAGAAAAAAACAGGGATTCCTAAATTGAGTGCAAATAGCATAAAGATTAAGGATGACCAGAGCATCTATGAAGCAATGTGGCAAAAAGAACACTGGATTTGAAGAGATCAGAATATACACAGAGTTCTTTTTTCTACTTGGGGTAACTCCTCTCTGGTCTCAGTTTCCTCAACTCCATGGCCTTCCAGTACTAACATTCTAGGATTCAAATCAAGAGATCACTGTAAAATTGCCCCAGAAGGCTCCATCATCTCTTTCCCTAAGGCAAGGGAAGGAAATGAGATTAAAGCCTATACTACAGTGAATCACTGGACCCTTCCCATTGTCATGGCCATTGCTTATATCCTGTCTCCTATCATCTGAAGGGACCACTTCAGAATCTACTTGAGGTTTATCAAGTAAATAGAAAACTATTTCAATCCCTGTTCCTCCAAAAAGGGCCAGAGCCTCCTTTTGTACGTTCCAAGCTGAGAATGACGTGTAGCTCTTCTATCCTTTCATCTTTTCATTCTGCATCACCTAGACATCTGTGTTTCATTCTCTCCTGAGGTTGGAAGTCAAATTCAAGACCTGTGAGAGAAGCGTTATAGACCTCATAGGTAAGGGTCAGCCTATTTGGCATAGTCAAAATCAGAGACTCCATCATCTTTGCTCCATTAATCTTCATTTCTGCCCACTGTGTGCAAAACCTTATCCTACATGTTAGAAGGCTTGGAACTTGCCTTGAAGGTGCTGCTGTCAAGTCGGAGGGAGCAAAGCAAGGAAATAATAAGATCTGTACAAGTAGAACGTGGATCCAGAATGCCAGTGGAAAGAGCAAAAAGCCATAGGAACTGTATGAACTGTCCTTCTGTTCATGTTCGTATTCCAGAGACTATTTAAAATTATTAGATTTGCTGAATTAGAAGGAGACTTAAAAGACCATTCTGTCACCTCTATAATTTTAAAATAATAATTCTTTTAATTATAGCTTCTCACATAATGTTTTCCTGCAAAACTATAGCATTTTCAAATTTGTCTAAACTTAACACTTCTAATTCACACCTGGGAGTCAAGTTGGATGCTTATTTAATGTACTTAACCATGATATAATTCATCATAATTACACAAATGTTTCAGGTTCAGAATGGGAACACAGCTAGAAACACAATAATTATTGTTTGCTGCTAACAGAAATGGTAGAAAATATTAAACTATGAAAAGAAATGACACGTCCTTGTACAAAGATCTGTAAGTTGCATGAAAATTAGGTCTCTTTATGTGCTCTGCTTCATTTTCTAATTGTGCTTTTTAAATCTTCCTGATTTCCCATTTTGTTAGCTAACCTTCGAGCCTTACTTAAATTAATAAGTCTTCCGATTAATAATTGTATAGCTGAGTTCAAAATTCCAGTGTCATGAAGGAGAGCTTTTCGATTTTTAATTTATTTTTATGGAAAATAGCTTTTCCCTGCTTGACCTTTTCACTTTCACATGTAATGCTACCCCAGCCATGAGTCACATATCTAATCTGCTATGCCTGGCCCCCCAGGATCCCCCTCACTCTGTGTGGAAAATCCCTGGCCTACACCAGACCTTTGCAGTTATAATTTACTGGCTGATAAATTAGAAGGCCAAAGCTCTGACTTCTTTAGTCCCTGACTAGGAAAAGGGAAGTTGTACTTGATTAAACCGGTTCTAAAAAAAGGAATGCTATCTAATCTATATTGCAGCGGGGCCCTAAACCCAGCTGGGGGACTCATCCACCACAAGGCCCATTTCAGGAAATCACATCACATACCATAGCAACACTCTGGTTGGGATTTGGTTGCCGTCATTTTAATAAGGCAAGTTGTGAAAGAGAGGGCTTCAAATAAAATTGTCTCCGAATATACCTATCCATTTAAGAACTGTAATTGATTGCTGCACTTTATTGTTGTGAGACACTTTATTTGTTGGGGATACAGAGATCAGTAATCCATAACTTGACCCCAGGGGACTCGCAGTTTAAGGTGTCCTCCTTTCCTAGAAGGTAGGCAGAAACTTGAATTTATCCTCCCAGAAATCAATTCTTAAACAAGACTGGGTCTCCCGGCCTCTTGGTAGAATGGAAAGGAAGGTTCTGTAAACTGATGGAGACCAGTTAACCAAGAACAAAACTGTATCAATTAACAACACTTTATCACCATCCTGTTCTCTGAATGACTCCCAGGTATCAAAATTTGAAAACAAAAAAGCACATGTTTTTCTAATTTTATCAAGTTCATTTCTCTTTCATTCACTCTTGAGTGAGACCTTTTTGGCAACGATGAACGGCATATGTCAAAGCCTGAATGTTTTAATTCCCTTTTCAATTTTGGCTGAGTCCTGAAGTGGTGCGACCAGCTGCTTTTAGTTTCCTTATTTGGGTCATAAGCATACAAAAGACTCCTTCCACTTATTTATTGAGTGATTTCTCGCTTCCATTGGAAGGTAGTGTACTGGGGAAAGTCTTGAGTGTGGAACTGGATGCCAGTCCAACCCTGCACTGTGATCTTTCAAGCAGCCACTTCATCTCTCTGTGACTCAGTTACATTATCTATAAAATAATGGATGTATTACACAATCTCTTTATTATCTTTCCATCCTATTGGTTTATTATTTGTAAATTTTAAAACAATTACATCTTTGGGGCAAAACAGAAATGTTCTACTCTCCATTAGTAATATGACAAGTATAAGCAGATAGGGACAAGGGACTTTTAATCTCCGCTCATATTAGAAACAGGCAAATAATCAGAATTATACCCTTGTCTGGGGCTTCCCCAGTGGCTCAGCAGGTAAAGAATCTGTCTGCAGTGCAGAAGTCACAGGAGACACAGGTTCCATCCCTGGGTTGGGAAGATGCCCTGGAGAAGGAAATGGCAACCCACTCCAGTATTCTTGCCTGGAGAATCCCATGGACAGAGGAGCCTGGTGGGCTACAGTCCATCAGGTCAGAAAGAGAAGGATAAGACTGAAGTGATTGAGCACACATGCACGCACGCATACCCTTGAATAAGTTGTCATAACCACTGTTTGTTATCCCAATTCACTCTTCTGTATCCCTCTTCAGCCCTTTAGCCATTTGGCCCTTCGGCTCTTCTCCTGATCAATTACAGTTAATTCTATACTATATCCCAGGGCTCAGCTCAAAGTTGCTCCCACCAAGTAGCCTTCCTAAGTTCCCCCAGCTAGAAGAGAGATCTACCTCCTTTGCACGCTTCTCCCAGTGTGCCACCCTTTCTTATATCATTTAATTATTTCTACTGGTTTTTATGGGCTTCCCAGGTGGTGCTAGTGGTAAAGAACCTTTCTGCCAGTGCAGGAGACATAAGAGACATGAGTTTGAACCCTGTGTCAGGAAGATCCCCTGGAGAACGGCATGGCAACCCAACTCCAGTATTCTTGCCTGGAGAATCACATGAACAGATGAGCCTGGCAGGCTACAGTCCCTTGGGTCACAGAGAGTTGGACATGACTGAAATGACTTAGCACACACTGGTTTTTATAATAAGGATAGATATTTTTAAGTGTTCTTGGGCTTCCTAGAAGGAAAATCCTGAGTAACTATGAAATCCTGGTCCCTGATGTTCCCTCTTACTAATCTTCTTAGACACTAAGAAAATGAGTAAGACTTATTCTGATTGGTGGCATCATTCAGGGCTATGATAGTTCAGAGTCATAAAAAAGCTCATGTTCTACATCTGGTTTGAGGGTCAGTCGCTTAGGGTCCTGAACACAGAAATGACTCGGACTTCAAGGTGAACAAACTGTCCCACATCTGAGCGTAAGACAGAAATCTGACCTATGTCTGACAAACTACCTTTTGTCCCTATTTTCTTCTTCTTTCCTCCCTCCTTTCTTTACATCCTCTTTATTTCTTTTTTCTTTTTGTCTGACAAACATAATCACATTGCTTCATTAGAGTTCTGCCCCATGTGAAGAAGAAGTGAAAATTCAGCAAATTTCTAAGGACTGGGCTCCAACTGACTTCACCAAACAGTTTAAAGATTTACCGAGACTCATGTTCCAAGCCTCCATTGTGGAGTCTGCTACACAACAGCAAAAAAGACAAATAAACTCATGACCGAGCAGCCAGGAACGCTTGAACTATCTGCATTTTCAATTATTTAGGCCAAAATGAATCACTTGCTTTCTTTTCTTTTTTTCTTTTGGAAACAGTTTTACTTCTCATTTCCTCACTGGACACATAATTTTGATTTATAAACCCAACGGTCCTGAGTAAAAGGAAGTTTTAAACAAAGCTGATGCCCCTGGCTTAGGTTGTTTTTCTCCTCTCTCTGCAATATTTTCAGAAAACGCTTTGAATGAATTTCTTGAAGATGCAAATCCAACTTGTGCCCAGCTCAGACCTCCTGAGTCTGACTCCCCAAGGTCTCTGAGTTCTTCTCATTCAAGGGCCTCCTCTTATAAATTCCACTGAACTTGCTTCAACGGCAATGCACTTTCAACTGGGATAAATCTGTCTTCCAATATTATGTCTTGTAAATCTCACTTTGCAGGGGTATTTACAGTCCAGCTACTGCATGCTTACTTTATTGACTAGGAATGAATAAATCAGTTTTCCATTTCTCTCCACTCTCCATTGCTGATATTTTGATTTGGGGGCTGTTCAGAAGTCTCTGATCAAAGTACATGATTATAAAAACATCTCTTAACCTGAAGATTATTTAAGAAACAGACAGTGGAATTTGAATCTCTTTTTGCTACTTTCTTAAAATGAACCTCTCTATGTTGACGTGGAAGAATGAGTATTAGATAGGTAATTGCCTTAATAGCCTAAAGACAACACGTCAATACCCTCATGCCCAAGTATTGCAATGAATATTGATTGATTATAAATGAAATTTATTGAATGTTTATTATTTTTGCATGTGCTAACTTGATTGATCCTCACAATAATCCTTTGAGGTAGCTACCGTGATTGTCTTCATTTTACAGATGAGAAAACTGATGCATATTTAAATAATTTATCATGTTTATTTATCGGTAAGGGCTTCCCAGATTGCTCAGTGGTAAAGAATTTGCCTGCCAATGCAGGAGATGCAGATTCAATCCCTGGGTCAGGAAGATCCCCTGGAGAAGGAAATAGCAACACACTCCAGTGTTCTTGCCTGGAAATCCCATGGACAGAGGGGCCTGGTGTACTACAATCCAAAGAGTTGCAAAAGAGTCTGACATGACTTAGCAACTAAACAATAACAACGACACATCAGTAAATGGAAAAGCCTGAATGTAAACCCAGGCATCCTGGCTCCCTCATACTAAGCTATCTCTCATTTTGACCATACAACCTCAGCTCTATGCATTTTATCATCACACTTTAAAAGGACATAACACTTTGAAGTCTATAGAGCATTATCTCATTTCCTTCTTATCACGTAGACAATAATATTATCTCCATTTTA
The DNA here is from genome assembly GCF_014754425.2 of Oryx dammah. Classification (NCBI taxonomy): domain Eukaryota; kingdom Metazoa; phylum Chordata; class Mammalia; order Artiodactyla; family Bovidae; genus Oryx; species Oryx dammah. The sequence continues at coordinate 55,791,563 of NW_024070205.1, forward strand.
CCAATGAGCATACTAAGCCTAAGAGTTTAGGGACTTGCTCAAAGGGAAATTTGGTTTTCAAGTCCCAGTCTTCTGACTTCTCTACTATGGTCCCCATTCCAGAGCCTCAGTTTCCTCATCTGTATGTAAAGTAACCAAGGAATCCTTCAGTCCTCAAAGGCCTGGATCTCTGTACCAACTATCCTTTCACCTATCTTTTGACCACCTTCTCCAGACTGTTAACTCAGTTAGAATAGGGGCAGGACCTATGTCATTGCCTCCTGTGACCCCCACATCCAGCCCAGAGTAGATGCTCAGTAGGTGTTTGTAAATGTGCCAGGCACAGTGTTAAGTGATGGATGCAAAGATGAATGAGGCTTGGCCCTTTAATCATAGGTGAGGCTCTCAAGAGTCCCCTTTGTAGTGATGTGGGCTCTGCAAACCCCACAGTCATTATGTGGACAATGGCCGCCACTGTGTTAAAGTCCACCAAAAAATAATTGACCGTGGCTTGAGTTATGTGTCCCAAGGTGAATGGCATCAGGGTCGATTACTTTATTTTAGAGACCACAGCAAATAGAACCATTTGCAATGTGAGGCTCACATCATTAAATCAACATTTAGGGATTTTATTTTAATCTAAGTGATGGGTATCCAAAACTGTGCAACTATAAAAGTAAAATAACCTGTGCTCTTAACACACCTCCCAAACTCTCTGCATGACTCAGAGGACTTTCAGGAATTGAGCTGTGGTGGACAGAAATACTATGTCTGATTTCTCTAAGGCAGTCCCAAGGAAAACTTGACCAGCATTTCATCCCTAACCTGACAAACCTCAGGCAAGGTAGGTTTTATTCAAGCATCTCCAAAAGATAAAAGAGCAATTTTTACAATTTGACATTCAAGTTCAAAACTTGGCTTACTTAGGTTTGAAGGATAAAATAAAAGGTACTCAGAAAAATTGGAATTTCAGATAAACAAGAAATAATAATTTTTCATGTAATGTACCAGGCAATATTTGGGATACACTTATACTTCAAAAAGTGTTTGTTGTTCGTGTGAAATTCAAATATATGTGGGCATTCTGTATTTTTATTTGCTAAGTATGGAAACAAGTTCATTGTGAAAATCAAACAAATAAAAGATTTTTTGTATGTGAAATTGGGTAAGATATAGAAGCCAAGAAAGAAAGGGAGATTAGGCTTTTGGTCAGGTATACCTTTATGAGGACATATGCATAGTACCCCAGACTCTGATTCTGTCATCCATGAGGCACCATAGGGAATGATCATTTTGGATATTGAAGGCTAATAGTCAAGAAGTGGGCTCTGGAATCAGATCACTGGGATTAAAATCCAGAATATATCAGTTACTAGCTGTGTGACCTTGGACATGGTGTTTCATTTGGCCTCAGTCTCCCCATGTGTAAAATGGAGATAAAAATATTACCTATCTCATAGGATTGTGTGAAGATTAAATGACTTACTAGAGTGACTCTAGTAAGCTTTCAACAAATGTTTATCAAGCTTCCCTGCTGGTCCAGTGGTTAAGAATCTGCCTGCTAATGCAGGAGCCACATGTTTGATCCCTGGTTTGGAAAGCTTCCACATGCCAAGAGGTAACTAAACCTGTGTTCGTGTTCTTCGATAAGAGATGCCACTGAAATGAGCACCCAACTCGTTGCAGCTAGAGAAAGCCCACGTACAGCAGTGAAGACCCAGTGCAGCCAAAAATAAACAAATAAATATATAATTTTTAGAAAGCTTACTGCAATAAGAAGTCAAATTTAAAAAATAAATGTCTATCAACTCCACCACTAACTTCATCCTTCCGACTTTCACAGACAAATTGATCTGATACAAGCAGCTGAACTAACGTCAACTTTTCCTTTGGTGGGCTTTCTGTTTTCTTATTTAAAACATCTCACTGGTAAGGAATAGTTGATTCTACTCTTTGTGAGTCACAGGACTTGACTCTAAAAACCCTCACAGCAGGAGGTGATGACTGTTGGATCTACATGGCGCTAAAACAACCAGGTGAAAAGGGAAACGTTCAGCCGAAAATTTCAGTAGAGATAGCTGTTCAGAATAGTTTCAGTCTCCCAGATGATGTTTTGGTGAAGATTTAGCATTTACTGAAATAGGTTTCTGTAGCCAGACACAGCCCAAGCGTCACTCAACCATCTATCCGTACATCACTGGAGACAGCTAATATATTGCCAGCGTGTTTCCTCATACCTTTAAACTCACACCTTTTGTTCAAATAAGTGGAGTCCGGTAGTAATTCTCACCGGAAGGCTGCAAAAGTGTGGGAAGGAATATCACTTTAAGGGACTCCATTTATGATATAAGAAGTCATTGTAGCATGTTGTTAATTTTATGCACACAGTGGACTGCTGAAAAGCAAGGAGCACTTGTAGGAAGCCAGAAAAAGATCTCCCGAGATCACTCCGCTAGGTGATTGAGTGTTCTTGCCCGGTGCTTTTCAACAGTCAAGACTAGTGTGATATGTGAGCTACATGCTACACACTCCTTTAGCTTTTTGAATCAACTTCGTAACTCCAGCTTTCCCATAATTCCTTAGTGGACCTCCTAAACCAGTTATAGGATGCCAAAGTCTTTTAGCCAAAAATATTGTTTAACGTATAATGGAATACTTTCATGCTTAGCTTGCGTGATTTATTCTGTAGTCTCAAAGTTTGAAAGACTTTTTTTTTTCAGTAAAATTAAGCCCAACAGTATTTTATTATATTCAGAGCATACAACTCTGATACTTTGTAAAGAATATCTTGGTTCATTATCAGAAAGTCTTAAAATGGCTTTCTCATCATTCTTTTAAAACTGCCTCACAACAGAATAAGGATTTAATGAGTGTTCCTTCCTCTAGACTACTGTTGTCTGAAGTCTATTTTTTTTTAAGATTTTTTTTTGTCTGATGTGGACCATTTTTAAATTTATTGAATTTGTTACAATATTGTTTCTGCTTTATGTTTGCTTCTTGGCCACGAGGTATGTGGGATCTTAGTTTCCTGACCAGAGATCAAACCTGTACCCCCTGTGTGGGTAAGCCAAGTCTTAACCACTGGATCACCACAGAAATCCCTGTTTAAAGACCTTTTTAAGTTCGTGTGTATTAAATTTTTACAATGTTATGTTGGTTTCTGCCATGCAACAACTTGAGTGAGCCATAATTATACATACATCCCCTTCATCCCTAGCCTCCCTCCCTTCTACCCATCCCATCCATCTACGTCATCACAGAGCACCAGACTGGGCTCTCTGTGCTACACAGGAACTTCTCATCAGCTATCCATCTTATCCTTGGTAGTGTATATGTTGATGCTACTTTCCCCATTCATCCTGCTCTCTCTTTCTCACAGTGTCCACAAATCCATTCTCTACATCTGTGTCTCTATTCCTTCCCTGCAAATAGGTTTATCAATACCATTTTTCTAGATTCCATGTATATGTGTGAATACACTATATTTGTTTTCCTCTTTGTTACTTACTTCACTCTGTATAACAGGCTCTAGTTTCATCCACCTCACTGGAACTAATTCAAATTCATTCTTTTTATGGCTAAGTAATATTCTATTGTTTATACGTACAACATCTTCTTTATCCATTCATCTGCAGATGAACATCTAGCTTGCTTCCACGCCCTGGCTGTTTTAAATAGTTGTGCAATGAAGATTGGGGTACATGTGTCTGAAGATTTTAATGAATGCAAAGTTCTGTGAAAATATTGTTACTGAATGAGCAGGTACTTTAACAAGAAAGACAGTCTTTGCATATAAGGGTCACTGAGGAATAACTCATAAGCTGCATCATTTACTCTGCTGAAAATTAGAAACTGAGATGTGGTTTATTATTTCTCCATTTTATTCTGATGTATACTGAATATACAAATGCTTTACTTAATTCTAAATACATCTAACATTTTCTTCTAACACACCAGTTTTTAAAGTGCTCCTTGACACTGCCATAGACTTTAAAATTTCTATGGGACATCTTAAATAGATCACAATACAGATCTTAGTGCCTGCAAATACCTTGAATGAGTTTTGCTATTTTGGGAAATTGTGAGAAGCTATCTTGCTTTCTTCAGCTGAGCTCTGGCTTTTTGTTGTTGTTGTTGTTTGTTTGTTGATGAGGAAGCCCTGAACTGTTTTTCAAGCAGGCACTCTCTCTAAGCATGGTGCTCTACTTGCCCTCACTCCCTACTATTTAGAAAATTATCTAATTCTCTTACGGACAATTTATGGATTGCACTTGTGTTTCACTTTCTATTGTGAAATTTGGTTATTTTACAAAATTCTTGACTATAGCCAATACTAAATGAAGTTATTTCAATCCCACAAGGCTTACTTTTTTCACCAGGTATCCAGTGCAATTAATATCAGTGGACTGTTGGCAAACTTACACTCAAAGGAAAAAAAATAGCCTTGATTTGTAATGTGTGCTGATTTCCATGGTGTAAATTTCCCCAGCAGAGCCAATTTCAAGTTATCAATGACTTAGCAATTGGCTCCAAGAATTCCTGAATATTTAATAATCTGTTTTCTCAAATCCATACAAACTTGCTCCAGCATATCAGCAGAGGTTTCTGTCACTAACTCTTCCCCAGACCACCTGTAAAATTGTGAATTATTTCCTTACTCTGGAAAGTAATTGGCATTTAGTCCTTAATCATGGGACAGACAATTGATTTTAATTTATTTCACATTAAACCATGCCTGCTATATATGAGGTGCTATGCTAGCTCTGTGGGAAATGTAAAGATCCAAACATGATTTCTGGTTTCCAGAAATCCACAGTCCCTCAGAAAGGGCAGACAATATATAAGAAACTGTAATACAAATTTGACCATGAGAAGTACTATATTAAAATCACAAATTTAAACAGGAAAACATGAAAGAAACACCATGTAAACAAAGCAGAAAAAAATGCTTTTACTTCAAGTAATTTTAAAACAAGCTCAAGATGGTCAATAAATTTTAAAAAATAGGTGTAGAACATTTGTGCATACATTTATTTAAAAGTAATAAGGAAGTGGGGCTTCCCAGGTGGTGCAATCATAAAAACTCTACCTTCTAATGCAGGAGACACGGGTTTGATCCCTGGGTAGGGAAGATCCCTTGTAATCAGTTCAGTTCGGTTCAGTTCAGTCATGTCTGACTCTTTGCGACCCCATGGACTGCAGCACGCCAGGCTTCCCTGTCCATCACCAACTCCCAGAGTTTACTCAAACTCATGTCCATCAAGTCGGTGATGCCATCCAACCATCTCATCCTCTGTCATCCCTTTCTCCTCCTGCCTTCAATCTTTCCCAACATCAGGGTCTTTTCAAATGAGTCAGTTCTTTGTTTCAGGTGGCCAAAGTATTGGAGTTTCAGCTTCAGCATCAGTCCTTCCAATGAACATTCAGGACTGAGTTTCTTTAGGATGGACTAGTTGGATCTCCTTGCAGTTCAAGGGACTCTCAAGAGTCTTCTCCAACACCACAGTTCAAAAGCATCAATTCTTCGGTGCTCAGCTTTCTTTATAGTCCAACTCTCACATCCATACATGATTACCAGTAAAACCATAACTTTGACTAGACGGGCTTTTGTTGACAAAGCAATGCCTCTGCTTTTTAATATGCTGTCTAGGTTGGTCATACCTTTTCTGAATAGGAAATGGCAAACTGCTCTAGTGTTCTTGCCTGGGAAGTCCAATGGACAAGAGGAGCCTGGTGGGCTAGAGTCCATGGGGTCACAAAAGAGTTGGATTCGACTGAGAACACACACACACACACACACACACAATAAGAGACTTACCTAGTGGTCCAGGGGTTAAGACTCTGAGATTCCACTGTACGGCATGTGGGTTCAGTCCCTGATTGGAGAAACTAAGATTCTGCATGCCACAGCCAAAACTTTTTAAAACTAAATAATTTTTTTAAGTAATAAGGGAAAAAGAGGATTTATAAAGCTTTTAACAAAATCTACCAAAAGATGAGGTGATGATTCTGCCCCAAACTGGCTGATAATTGTAGTGTGTCAATTCCTTTTCCTACTTCCAACAGTGAAATCATTTTTCTTTCTCTCTTCCTACAGTTGAGCTTGAAATGTCCTGTGACTAGATCAGCATAGCATTAAGTTTCACAGTCTCCAAATGCATAAGGTATTCCCAACATACCATCCTATAATAAACCAATCCTGAACAGTACTAATTATTAGACACTTAACATGTGGCAGCTACTGTAAAGGGCTGCATACATGTACATGTTATCATATTTAAATATGTGAGGCCCTACTTTTTCTGTGGCACCTTGCTCCCCTAAGTACTACTTCCTAAGAAATCTTCTTGGCAATATCAACTTATGGTCCCAAAAACAAGGGAAAGTGCCCTCCATGAAATGTTTGTGAGCTGGAGGTGCCTTATAAGAATGAAAAATGCAATGGTCCTATGGACTACTGGTGGTAGAAAGCAAATAAAAGCACACAAATGCCTCACTTGGAACAAGCAAGAGTGTTAGCTGATAGGGTTAAAGAGGCGGTGAAGGGGTCTCTGGAGAAAGAACCAAACAAGGCTTTCCTTACATAAGAGAAGCCAGTTTTGGCTTAAGCCATTTTGTGATCTGTCTGACCACAGTGCTTGCTCTTGAGCAGGTCTCAGTAATTAAAGATTTTAAGGGAACAAAAGAATGCAGGAACAAAGCACTATATCAGGCAAGAAAAGTAACAATAGCAAAGTAATGTATCACTTGTAAAGACTCCCAGTTCTGTTTCAATAGTAAAGATTAGCCTAAAGTGTTCAAGCACCAGATCAGCTGGAACCTAAGGGATGAAGATGGTGAGCTTTTTGACCCTCCTGACTTCAATCAACTAAAGCTTGTGACAGCCCAAGTCCCTTGATGAATATTCATATACCCTTAGGTTAAAATGATTTCAAAAGCTCAGCCTCTGTGCACTAGTGCCAAATCTTGCTTTAAGTAGAAAACAATAGTTCTATTACTTTGAAAGGCAAAGGGGGACATAACAGGCTCTTGCCCTCAAAACTGTATCTGAGCCCAGGGGAGCTTGTTGTTCAGTCATTCAGACGTGTTCGACTCTTTGAGACCCATGAACTATATATAGCATGCCAGGCTTCCTTGTCCTTCACTATCTCCCAGAGATTGGTCAAACTCATGTCCATTGAGTCAATGCTGCCATCCAACCATCTCATCCTCTGTCATCCCCTTCTCCTCCTGCCTTCAATCTTTCCCAGAATCAGGGTCTTTTCCAATGAGCTGGCTCTTCACATCAGGTGGCCAAAGTGTTGGAGCTTCAACTTCAGCGTTAGTCTTTCCAATGAATATTCAGGGGTGATTTCCTTTAGGATTGACTGGTTTGGTCTCTTTGCTCCATTTCTGATAGTGTGCTAGAGTCCAGCCTTCTGCATCACGAACATAAAGAGATTCCAGTGACATCCAACGTTAGAAAACAAATGTTTTTACACTTTGAAAATAATTTTTATATGATCAGAGATGATTTTGGAAATGGTTTTTCTAAATAAATAATAACCCTTTCACTACCATACACAAATTTAGATTACTTTATGATTCTTAATTTTACCAAACATGAAATCACTTTTTTTCCCATCCCCTCTGCTACTGCCCTGGTTTAGCAACTCCTCACATTCCAGCTCAGCCCCTCAACTGAATTTCTAGAAAGCTCTGTGCTTCTATTCCACTTTAGCCTGTTATTCATAGTGCTCATGTGACAGTCTCTTAAAATACAAATGTGATAAAAATCATTTCCATGTTGAGCATTCTCCAATGAGCCTCTGCCCAAGCTTTTGAATTCCTTAGAAAGTGGAATTCCTTAGGTACCTGTGTGAAGCTCTTTGAGACCTCTCTGTTCTAAACTTTTATCTCCATTTACACACATTTTCTTCTGCCACACAAAATTAAATGCACGTCCTATTGTTTCTTGCTTCATTCAGTTGGCATATATGGGCTTTTGCCTGGATGCCCTCCCACCTTCATCACCTGGCCAGCTCCCAGTGACCTTCCCAGACTCAGGGAGGGCATTGCTCCCTCCAGAATGACTTGGAAGAACCACAGGTCAGATTTTTACTCCAGCCACTGTGCTCTTAGGGCCCCATAGGTTTTATGTTGTTTGGATCTTCGGTCATAAGCTTACATATCTGTCCCTTAAAACTGGACCGTGAGCTCCTCGAGGATTAGAACTGTCCTTTTTGTATTGTTAGAACAAATTTTCAAAATAGCTTCTCCAACAAGTTGACTACATTCATATATCAGACATTTCCCAAATTTTCCAAAAGGGAAGAAATTTTCCCCCAGATTCAATTCAAAGACATCTTTCTTAAAGAGAAAAAAAATGAAATAATAAATATTTGATTACTTATGTAAAATATAGCTGATTAATTAGCTCCTAGTTAATAGTCACCTGGGAGGGTCAGCAATGCTGAAGCATTTAATCAGTTATACTAGTAACACTCTGGAAGAAGCTAAAATATTACATCATGCAAAACATTCTGTTCTGGATGCTTTTCTAAGTGCCCAGCAGAATGGCTACAACAGAGAAGGCACTTGATAAATATTTGAATGAGTGGAAGATGTCTCCAGGATCTAGTTTATTAAAATCTCAAAATAATCAAAAGATGAAAAGTTCATTATTGCTCTTTTTTACAGTGAAAATCTTACATTTTAAAAATATCTGACCTGTTCTCATGCAAGTCATATGCTAATTTTGAGTTGTATGTTTATTGAGTAAAGCAACGTTGCCTGATTGATTCTCCAGTAATAAGTGTGACTTCTTGGTAAGTGTTGATGCTAATCTATTAAAAACAACCAGGACTCATACTCTCAATAATTCTAAAGCACAGTCTCTCTATACAGAGTCTTTCATCTATATTTCAGCTTTGTTAGTTATATTATGAAAATGTCTTATTCATCTTATCCTTCCACCAGCCCCCACCTAACACAGTACCTGATATATAATAGACATAGGGAACTCATGTGGCATTTTTTGCTTATAAATAAGAAAAACTTCTTGATTAGGCAGAAAGTGAAATATGGCTTACAGTCATAAGATTTCAGCCCACCTTCTGCAATCTAAGAGATATAGTTGAAGATTTGTCTCCATCCATCTGCTTCTTCCTTTGGTATGTTGGTTTCTTTCCACAGACTAGTACTATGTTGCAGAGAAAATGGCTATAACGTAACCTTAGATTCACCCCCTCCCAGCAGAAAGTGGACTTCTCTTTGCAAATGCAGGGAAGTAATCTGGCCCTGCTTGAATCTCAATCTCATCCTTGATGGGTTCCCATGATTGACCTGATCTGAATTATTTGCCACAGCTATGGATGGATTAAGGGGCTGGAGGGTAGCTACAACAAACACTGCTACTAACCAGTAGAACCAGATGCAATTAGGAAGGGGAAGTAGGTACTGAGCAGACAAAATTGCTCTTTAAATTCAGTAAATTAGTATTTAAGAAAGTGGCCCACATATGTATTGAAACCGCATACAATGACCGTGATGCAGACTGAATATCACTGTATGTTTGAACTTGATGATTAATCTCAGAACGGTGTTACTTGGGACGGAACTGCAGGAAGAGCTTTCCTCATGAGAAAATGCCTATTGAGAACCCATTCAGCAATGCCTTTGTTAGCCAGCACTACAACAAGCCCAGGCTTTCCTCAAGACAGCTCAGTTCAGCTCAGTTAGTTCAGTCGCTAAGTCAAGTCCGACTCTTTGCAACCCTATGAATCGCAGCACCCCAAGCCTCCCTCTCCATCACCAACACCCAGAGTTCACTCAGACTCGCATCCATCAAGTCCATGATGCCATCCAGCCATCTCATCCTCTGTTGTCCCCTTCTCCTCCTGCCCCCAATCCCTCCCAGCATCAGGGTCTTTTCCAATGAGTCAGCTCTTTGCATGAGGTGGTCAAAGTACTGGAGTTTCAGCTTCAGCATCATTCCCTCCAAAGAAATCCCAGGGCTGATCTCCTTCAGAATGGACTGGTTGGATCTCCTTGCAGTCCAAGGGACTGGCAAGAGTCTTTTGAACACCACAGTTCAAAAGCATGAATTCTTCGGCACTCAGCTTTCTTCACAGTCCAACTCTCACATCCATACATGACCACTGGAAAAACCATAGCCTTGACTAGACAGACCTTTGTTGGCAAAGTAATGTCTCTGCTTTTCAATATGCTCTCTAGGTTGGTCATAACTTTTCTTCCAAGGAGTAAGTGTCTTTTAATTTCATGGCTGCAATCACCATCTGCAGTGATTTTGGAGCCCCAAAAAATAAAGTCTGACACTTTCCACTGTTTCCCCATCTATTTCCCATGAAGTGATGGGATCGGATGCCATGATCTTCATTTTCTGAATGTTGAGCTTTAAGCCAACTTTTTCACTCTCCTCTTTCACTTCCATCAAGAGGCTTTTTAGTTCCTCTTCACTTTCTGCCATAAGAGTGGTGTCATCTGCATATCTGAGGTGATTGATATTTCTCCCAGAAATCTTGATTCCAGCTTGTGCTTCTTCCAGCCCAGCATTTCTCATGATGTACTCTGCCTATAAGTTAAATAAGCAGGGTGACAATGTACAGCCTTGATGTACTCCTTTTCCTATTTGGAACCAGTCTGTTGTTCCATGTCCAGTTCTAACTGTTGCTTCCTGACCTGCATACAGGTTTCTCAAAAGGCAAGTCAGGTAGTCTGGGATTCCCATCTGTTGCAGAATTTTCCACCGTTTATTGTGATGCACACAGTCAAAGGCTTTGGCGTAGTCAATAAAGCAGAATAGATGTTTTTCTGGAACTCTCTTGCTTTTTCCATGATCCAGTGGATGTTGGCAATTTGATCTCTGGTTCATCTGCCTTTTCTAAAACCAGCTTGGACATCTGGAAGTTCATGGTTCACTTATTGCTGAAGCCTGGCTTGGAGAATTTTCAGCATTACTTTACTAGAGTGCGAGATGAGTGCAATTGTGTGGTAGTTTGAGCATTCTTTGGCATTGCCTTTCTTTGGTATTGGGATGAAAACTGACCTTTTCCAGTCCTGTGGCCACTGCTGAGTTTTCCAGATTTGCTGGCATATTGAGTGCAGCACTTTCACAGCATCATCTTTCAGGATTTGAAATAGCTCCACTGAAATTCCATCACCTCCACTGGCTTTGTTCGTAGTGATGCTTTCTAAGGCCCACTTGACTTCACATTCCAGGATGTCTGGCTCTAGGTGAGTGATCACACCATCATGATTATCTGGGTGCTGAAGATCTTTTTTGTACAGTTCTTCTGTGTATTCTTGCCACCTCTTCTTAATATCTTCTGCTTCTGTTAGGTCCATACCCTTTCTGTCCTTTGTCGAGCCCATCTTTGCATGAAATGTTCCCTTGGTGTCTCTAATTTTCTTGAAGATATCTAGTTTTTCCCATTCTGTTGTTTGCCTCTATATCTTTGCACTGATCGCTGAGGAAGGCTTTCTTATCTCCCTCTTCTTGCTATTCTTTGGAACTCTACATTCAGATGCTTGTATCTTTCTTTTTCTCCTTTGCTTTTCGCTTCTCTTCTTTTCACAGCGATTTGTAAGGCCTCCTCAGACAGCCATTTTGCTTTTTTGCATTTCTTTTCCATGGGGATGGTCTTGATCCCTGTCTCCTGTACAATGTCACGAACCTCATTCCATAGTTCGTCAGATCTATCTATCTATCTATCAGATCTAGTCCCTTAAATCTATTTCTCACTTCCACTGTATAATCATAAGGGATTTGATTTAGGTCATACCTGAATGGTCTAGTGGTTTTCCCTACTTTCTTCAATTTAAGTCTGAATTTGGCAATAAGGAGTTCATGATCTGAGCCACAGTCAGCTCCTAGCTGCACCTAAATCTCACTTGTAACACTGTGATCAAAGTACCTCTGTTCCTTGATTTCCTGAGATCCAACCAACATCTGTTCCCAGGTTAGAGATACTATCTGTGTGTGGAGAGGCAACTAAGATGGGACTAAAAAGTTCAACTCTAATCCAAATACCTCTAAATAATTAATTGCAGCTGTTGGGAGCAGGGTGGGGGTGGGGTTGAGGGAGGAAGCATTTAATGCAGGAATGATAGTGTTCAGAGACTGAATCTGGCAGCCTGCTTAGCCAGCTCTAAACAGACCTTCCAGATGGGGGTGTATGGTCACAGAGTTCACAGAGGTGTTAGGCACAAAAGCTTTTCTGAAAAAAAATTCTTTGGAATGCAGGTTTGAAAATTATACTCATTTTAAAGTTGAGGGAAGCCTGAAAAGAGAGCCATTGTAGCTGCCATTTTGCATATAACAGCATCATCTGTCCCTGGAAGGACAAAATCCTAGCAAGAATGCCCTTATCTAGAGGCACCCTGTCTATGGGTCAGTCTGGTTCCCTGGAGGGCCCCTGTAACCATCAAGAAAATGAAGGACACTCAAAGAAGGGACAAATGACCATCTTTCCTGATTCTCTGGCCATTTCCTGACCAGCAACAATCAAAAGTTTATGTGGTCAGAGAATAATCAAAGTCTATTTCCTGGGAAATCCCATGGACAGAAGAGCCTGGTGGGCTGCAGTCTATGGGGTCACAAAGAGTCAGACAAACATGCTTTTCTATAAAAGAGTCTCGAAAGTCAGTCAGACATTTTCTAAAAATGATTTGCTTGAGATGGTATTCTTTTTTTTATAATTTTATTTATTTGTTTGTTTTTGGCTGTGCTGTGTCTTTGTTGCTTTGCAAGGGCTTTCTCTAGTCGCAGCAAGCAGGGGCTACTATTCGTTGTGGTGTGACAGCTTCTCATTGTGGTGGCTTTTCTTGTTGTGCAGTATAGGCTTTAGGCGTGGAGGCTTCAGTAGTTCCAGTACATGCGCTTAGTTTCTCCCTGGCATGTGGAATCTTTCCAGACCAGGGATCGAACTCAAGTCCCCTGTTTTGGCAGGCGGGCTCTTATCCGCTGTGCCACCGGAGAAGTTTGATGATAGATTCTTGAAAGAAATTTTCCAGACTGTAGCTTCCTAAACTTTCCTTTATACCTTTGTTTCCTTCATGAAGACTGACATTAGAGGCAAGAAAGAGTTGACCACTAGACCACTTCATTTTGTCTGTTTCCTATTGAGTAAAATATGAATTGCTGCCTTCTATAAGAACAGTCTTAATAGTGAGGAAACAATCCAAATACCTAGCAAGTACTGCTACACACACACATACCAAATAATGTCTCCCTACATTCAAGTCTACCCTGAACCAATGAAAGTGACCTTACTTGGAACTAGAATCTTTGTAGACAGCCAAGTTAAAAGAAGTCACACTTGCTTAGGGTAAGCCCTAATCTAATGATGGATATCCCTATTAAAACAGGAAAACTTGGATATAGACACAGAGAGAAGACAATCATGTGATGATGGAAACAAAGATTGGAGTTGTGCTACTGCAAACCAAGGAATGCTAAGGATTGTTGGCAGTCATCGGAAGCCAAGAAATAGAAGGCTTCCCTTAAGTCTTCAGAGAGATCATGGCCTGACCAACACCTTGATTCAGAACTCTCCTCTCCAAAACTGTGACATAGTAAATTTCTGTTGTTTAAGCCAAAGGCAATTTGCTCGCTACAGCAGTCCTAAGAAACTAATACAACATGTAGATACTATCAGCAACAAAAAGGAATGAATATATGATATAAAGCAACAGAACAAAATTGTAATGATAGTTAGAAAAGTGTAAAAATTTATTAGAAATCATCAACTTGTGTATTTTAATGGGTCAGTTCTATGGTCAGTAAATTACACTTCAATAAAGCTGCAAAGTGAGCTGGGGAATTTTTGATCCTTTAATATTTTCTGTGGGCTTTCCAGGTAGCTTGGTGGTAAAAAAAAAAAAAAAAAAAAAAATCCACCTGTCAATGCAGGAGATGTGAATTTGATCCCTGGGTCAGGAAGATCCCCTGGAGAAGTTAAATGGCAACCCACTCCAGTGTTCTTGCCTGGGAAATCCCGTGGACACAGGAGCCTGGCAGGCTACAGTCCATGGGGTCCTGAAAAAGTCAGGCATGACTTAGCAACTAAAAATCAACAATATGTTCTGTAACAATTAGCATAATATAGAATTTACTATTCCTTGGAATTTGGGTAAAAGTTACTAATCATTGGAACCTCAAGTTTTATGGGGTTTTTGTTGTTCATTGCTGTTGATGTTAGATAATTATTTGAGAACCATATCAATTATTTATTGGATCTATTCAAGTTTTCTCTTTTTGTGATGATTTTAGCACTTTATATTTTTTTAGGAATTTATTTCATCTAGAATCTCAAATCTATCTGTTTCAAATCTCTCTTTATCTATAGCTATTATCAGTTTTTCCATTTTACTTTTGTTTATTTGCTTCTTCCTTTTTCTTGATTAGTCTTGCCAGGAATCTGCTTTGTTAATCTTTTCAAAGAATCAGCTTTTGGTTTTGTTCATCTTCACTATTGTTCCTCTGTTCTTTGACTTTTTTGATTTCTACTTTTATCTTTATCATTTCCTTCCTTCTTGTTTGGGTCTCCTCCCTGCTATTTTTCCAACTTCATGAGCTGAAAACTTAGCTTATTTACTTTTAATCTTTGGAGTTTCAGGTTATTTTTAAAGCTATAATTTTTTCTGCTTAACTGCATTCATAAATTTTGGCACATAATGATTTCATTTTTAACATATGGATTCTTTTGAAATATTTAGCTTCCAAATACATGATGGGTTTAGCTATTGTTTTCGCAATTAATGTTTCATTGTATTACATATGAAATTCAGGAAACTTAGGCAATGAAATTGATTTATTGTCTGTTTTTGCAAATGTTCCATATGTGCTTGTAACTAAATAATGGTCAGATGTAGAAATTCATACATATATATTTCTATGTATTAGCATTTCTACATATTGTATTGTTCAGGCCTTTAATCCTGCTGCTGCTGTGTGTGTATGTGTGTTTGTGTGTACACATGCTTGTGCTTGATCTATGAGTTTTTGAAAGTTGTGTATAAAATCTCCAGCCACACCTGATGATTTATCTATTTCTTCCTGAAATTCTGCTTCTTGGAGCTTAATATTATTTACAGCTGTGTTATTAGGGACATAATAGATCAAAATACTATATCTTTCTGTATTATTGCTCAGTTTACTATACATAGCATCATTCTTCTTTATCCTTTTTATTTCTTTTGCCAGTTATTAAGATGTCTACTCTAGATTACTTTCAATTCATATTTTCCAGATGTACTTTTTATTTTATTTTTATCTTTTTGTGTATTTTTACATTTCTGTATATTCTATTTCAGTGTATCTTTTGAATCCAATGTAATCTTTTTAAAATCCAATCAAAAAGTCTATTTCCATAAGTATGTTTTAACCACTTACATTTAATGAGTTTTTAAACTTATATTTGTTCCTTCATTTCATATTTTCCATTTACTGTATTTTTGGCCTCCATTTCTTCTTCCTGCTTTCTGTTAAATAGATTCACTTATTTTTCCTTCTGTTTTAAAAGCTATACATTATATTTTTTCTTTTATGTGATATTTTATGCATGTAACTATGTGCCTTTAGGTCTTAAACTTGCAGTATCTAGAAGTGACATTGAAAATATATACAACTGGTAATGATGCTGATACTAATCATAACAATTTTTGAGTAACATGCTTATAAGTATATGCTGGGAGACCATCTGTATTACAGGATGAACTGTGTGCCTCCCAAGTTCATATGTTCATATCCTAACCCCCAGTAGCTCAGAATGTGACTGTATTTGGAAATAGGTTCTTTAAAGAGGAAATTAAGGTAAAATGAAGTCATTTAAGTGGGCCCTAATCCAATCTGACGGATGTCTCTTTAAGAAGAGGATATTAGAACATAGACATAGAAATTAGGACATAGACACACAGAGAGAAAACTCTATGAGGACACATAGAGATGTTGGCCATCTACAACCTCAGAAAGAGGCCTCAGAAGAAATTAAACTTGCTGACACCTTGGTCTGAGACTTACAGCTTTCAGAATTGTAAGAAAATGAATTTCTGTTGTTTAAGCCACTAGTCTGTAATATTTTGTTATGACAGTCTTGGCAAAGTAATAAAAAAAAACAGCCTATCAATACCTGAGCTAAGATGGCGGAGGAATAGGAAGGGAAGACCACTTTCTCCCTCACAAATTCCTCAAAAGATCATTTCAACGCGGAGCAAACTCCACAAAACAACCTCTGAATGCAGGCAGAGGACATCAGGCAACCAGAAAAGCAGATCATTGTCTTCAAAAACAGGTAGGAAAAAATATAAAAGACGAGAAAAGAGACAAAGGAGGTGGGGAGGGAGCTCCGTCCCGGGAAGGGAAGCCCGTCCCGGGAAGGGAATTCTAAGAAGAGAGGTTTCCAAACACAAGGAAACACTCTACCTGCCGAGTCTAAGGCGAGCCTTGGAAACACAGAGGGCAACATAACAGGAAGGAAAAACGAATAAATAATTAAAACCAACAGATTACGAGCCCAACAGTAACTCCCCCAGCGGAAAAGCCGCGCAGACGCCTGCCGCTGCCGCTAGCAAGTGGGGGCAGGGCAGGGAAGCGCAGGAGCCGCGGGCTGCCGGGCTCAGTAAGAAGCGGGCAGAAACGCCCCACGCGTAACCAGAGCGATCGAACTTGGGCGAGCAAACCAGGCTGGGGGATAGCTACCACGCGAAAAGCTGGAACATAAGACCCCGCCAGGACCGCGCACAGAACAAAGGACTGAACGGAAATAGCCGGCTGCAGACCATCCCCCGCCGGGGACAGGCAGCCAGAGCTGTAAGGGCTGGAAAGGGGCAATCGCAGCCCCGGAGAGACTACCTAAAAAGCGGCAGGCAGGCTTCTTAGCTGAGACTTCAGGGGATGCAGGACAGTCACCATCCGCCTCACAAGGAGCGCCAGCAGTAAGTACACCCAGAAAACTGAGCAGTAGAGACAGAGAAGGGGACAAGTCCCGGCGACCGCGCTCGCCAAGCTCCCGAGCTGCTCGGACCCGGGAGGGGCGCAGAGCGCAGTCCCAAACAAGTTTGTGCCGCTGAGGGTTACCTGGGCGCCAAAACCGAGCAGCTTGGACCGGGGAGGTGCGCGAAGCCTGGGGCCGGCCTCGGATGGTTCCTGGCTGAGCTCCGTGGAGCCGGAGCGGTTTGTGCGTCGTGGGGGGAGACAGGTCCAGCGGGGTTGAGACGCTGTGTGCCCACGACAGTGCTATTTGTTTGCAGCATTCCCCCCTCCCCACAGCGCGACTGAACTAGTGAGCCTAAAAAAAAAAAAAAAAAAGTGTCCACCACCGCCCCCATGTGTCAGGACGGAATTCAGACCCTGAAGAGACCAGCAAACAGAAGTTAAACAGAGGGAAACGCCTTGGAAGTGACCAACACGGCCCACAACATCAGAGAAGGGCCAGATATATCTTCACGATTTTTACAATCATTTATTTTTTTTGGCCTTTTTTTTTTCTTTCTTTTTTTTTTCTTTTTTTTCCTCAAACTTTTTTTTTTTAACTGTTAAGTCTTCTATTTCAATACTTTATATTTCTATAACTATTACTTTTCAAAAAAAAAAAAAGACTCTACTTTTTTAAAGCAAACACCATATATAGTCTTCGCGTGGTTGTTGTTGGTATTTCTTTTTTAATCTTGGGGTTTTTTTTTTTTCTTATATATATATATTTTTTTCCTTATTTTTTTTCCATATTTCTTTTTCTTAATATTATTATTTTTTTTAATCTTTTCTCTTTTTTTTCTTTCTTCCTTCTGCTTCATCTCTTTAACATTGTATTTTTGAAAATCTAACCTCTACTCTAGGTTTTTAATCTTTGCTTTTCGGTTTTTGTTGTCAATCTTGTACATTTCATAACCCAATCTTACCTGACAGCGAGATTACTGGCGTGACCACTCTCTCCTCCTTTTGGACTCTCCTTTTTCTCCACCAGGTGACCTCTGTCTCTCCCCCCCCTCCCCCCATCTCTCCTATATCCAACTCAGTGATTCTCTGTGTGTTCTAGATGGTGGAGAGCACCTAAGGAACTGATTACTGGCTGGACCTGTCTCTCTCCTTTTCATTCCTCTCTCTTACCCTCCTGGCCACCTCTGTCTACTTCCTCTCTCTCCTCTTCCCTGTATAACTCCGCGAATACCTCTGAGAGGTCCAGACTATCGAGCGCACATAAAGAAGTGACTATTGACTAGCTTGCTCTCTCCTCTTTTGATCTCACCGCATCTCATTCCAGTCACCTCTAACTACCCCCTCCCTCTTCTCTTCTCCATGTAACCCAGTGAACCTCTCTGGGTGCCCCTCAATGTGGAGAAACCTTTCATCTTTAGCCTAGATGCTATATCATTGGTGCTGTATAGAAGGAGAAGTCTAGAGACCACCGTAAAAATAAAACCGAAAACCAGAAGCAGGAGGCTTAAGTCCAAAGCTTGAGAACATCAGAGAACTCCTGAATTCAGGGAACATTAAGCAATAGGAGCTCATCAAATGCCTCCAAACCTACACTGAAACAAAGCTCCACCCAAGGGCCAACAAGTTCCAGAGCAAGACATATCACACAAATTCTCCAGCAACACAGGAACACACCCCTGAGCTTCAATATACAGGCAGTTCAAAGTTACTCCAAAACTTTAGACGTCTCATAACCCATTACTGGTCACTCCACTGCACTCCAGAGAGAAGAAACCCAGCTCCACCCACCAGACCTCCAACACAAGCTTCCCTAACCAGGAAACCTGGACAAGCCACTGATACAACCCCACCCACAGTGAGGAAGCTCCACAATAAAGAGAACTCCACAAATTACCAGAATATAAAAAGGCCATTCCAAACGCAGCAATATAACCAAGATGAAAAGACAGAGGAATACCCAACAGGTAAAGGAGCAGGAGAAATGCCCACCAAACCAGACAAAAGAGGAAGAGATAGGGAATCTACCTGAGAAAGAATTCCGAATATTGATAGTGAAAATGATCCAAAACCTTGAAGTCAAAATGGAATCACAGATAAATACCCTAGAGACAAGGATTGAGAAGATGCAAGAAATGTTCAACAAGGACCTAGAAGAAATAAAAAAGAGTCAATATACAATGAATAATGCAATAAATGAGATCAGAAACACTCTGGAGGCAACAAATAATAGAATAACGGAGGCAGAAGATAGGATTAGTGAAATAGAAGACAGAATGGTAGAAATAAATGAATCAGAGAGGAAAAAAGAAAAACGAATTAAAAGAAATGAGGACAATCTCAGAGACCTCCAGGACAATATGAAACGCTCCAACATTCGAATTATAGGAGTCCCAGAAGAAGAAGACAAAAAGAAAGACCATGAGAAAATCCTTGAGGAGATAATAGTTGAAAACTTCCCTAAAATGGGGAAGGAAATAATCACCCAAGTCCAAGAAACCCAGAGAGTCCCAAATAGGATAAACCCAAGGCGAAACACCCCAAGACACATATTAATCAAATTAACAAAGATCAAACACAAAGAACAATTATTAAAAGCAGCAAGGGAAAAACAACAAATAACACACAAGGGGATTCCCATAAGGATAACAGCTGATCTCTCAATAGAAACTCTTCAGGCCAGGAGGGAATGGCAAGACATACTTAAAGTGATGAAAGAAAATAACCTACAGCCCAGATTACTATACCCAGCAAGGATCTCATTCAAATACGAAGGAGAAATCAAAAGCTTTACAGACAAGCAAAAGCTGAGAGAATTCAGCACCACCAAACCAGCTCTCCAACAAATTCTAAAGGATACTCTCTAGACAGGAAACACAAAAAGGGAGTATAAACCCGAACCCAAAATAATAAAACAAATGGCAACGGGATCATACTTATCAATAATTACCTTAAACGTAAATGGATTGAATGCCCCAACCAAAAGGCAAAGACTGGCCGATTGGATACAAAAACAAGAACCCTCTATATGCTGCTTACAAGAGACCCACCTCAAAACAAGGGACACATACAGACTGAAAGTGAAGGGTTGAAAAAATATATTCCATGCAAATAGAGACCAAAAGAAAGCAGGAGTGGCAATACTCATATCCGATAAAATAGACTTTAAAACAAAGGCGGTGAAAAGAGACAAAGAAGGCCACTACATAATGATCAAAGGATCAATCCAAGAAGAAGATATAACAATTATAAATATATATGCACCCAATATAGGAGCACCGCAATATGTAGGACAAATGCTAACAAGTATGAAAGAGGAAATTAACAACAACACAATAATAGTGGGAGACTTTAATACCCCACTCACACATATGGACAGATCAACTAAACAGAAAATTAACAAAGAAACGCAAACTTTAAATGATACATTAGACCAGTTAGACCTAATTGATATCTATAGGACATTTCACCCCAAAGCAATGAATTTCACCTTTTTCTCAAGTGCTCATGGAACCTTCTCAAGGATAGATCACATCCTGGGCCATAAATATAACCTTGATAAATTCAAAAAAATCGAAATCATTCCAAGCATCTTTTCTGACCATAATGCACTAAGATTAGATCTCAATTACAGGAGGAAACCTATTAAAAATTCCAACATATGGAGGCTGAACAACACGCTTCTGAATAACCAACAAATCACAGAAGAAATCAAAAAAGAAATCAAAATATGCATAGAAACTAATGAAAATGAAAACACAACAACCCAAAACCTGTGGGACACTATAAAAGCAGTGCTAAGAGGAAAGTTCATAGCAATACAGGCATACCTCAAGAAACAAGAAAAAAGTCAAATAAATAACCTAACTCTACACCTAAAGCAACTAGAAAAGGAAGAATTAGAGAACCCCAGAGTTAGCAGAAGGAAAGAAATCTTAAAAATTAGGGCAGAAATAAATGCAAAAGAAACAAAAGAGACCATAGCAAAAATCAACAAAGCCAAAAGCTGGTTCTTTGAAAGGATAAATAAAATTGACAGACCATTAGCCAGACTCATCAAGAAGCAAAGAGAGAAAAATCAAATCAATAAAATTAGAAATGAAAATGGAGAGATCACAACAGACAACACAGAAATACAAAGGATCATAAGAGACTACTATCAGCAATTATATGGCAATAAAATGGACAACCTGGAAGAAATGGACAAATTCTTAGAAAAATACAATTTTCCAAAACTAAACCAGGAAGAAATAGACAATCTTAACAGACCCATCACAAGCACGGAAATTGAAACTGTAATCAGAAATCTTCCAGCAAACAAAAGCCCAGGTCCAGACGGCTTCACAGCTGAATTCTACCAAAAATTTCGAGAAGAGTTAACACCTATCCTACTCAAACTCTTCCAGAAAATCGCAGAGGAAGGGAAACTTCCAAACTCATTCTATGAGGCCACCATCACCCTAATACCAAAACCTGACAAAGATACTACAAAAAAGGAAAACTACAGGCCAATATCACTGATGAACATAGATGCAAAAATCCTCAACAAAATTCTAGCAATCAGAATCCAACAACACATTAAAAAGATCATACACCACGACCAAGTGGGCTTTATCCCAGGGATGCAAGGATTCTTCAACATCCGCAAATCAATCAATGTAATTCACCACATTAACAAATTGAAAAATAAAAACCATATGATTATCTCAATAGATGCAGAGAAGGCCTTTGACAAAATTCAACATCCATTTATGATAAAAACTCTCCAGAAAGCAGGAATAGAAGGAACATACCTCAATATAATAAAAGCTATATATGACAAACCCACAGCAAACATTATCCTCAATGGTGAAAAATTGAAAGCATTTCCCCTTAAGTCAGGAACAAGACAAGGGTGTCCACTTTCACCACTACTATTCAACATAGTTCTGGAAGTTTTAGCCACAGCAATCAGAGCAGAAAAAGAAATAAAAGGAATCCAAATTGGAAAAGAAGAAGTAAAACTCTCACTGTTTGCAGATGACATGATCCTCTACATAGAAAACACTAAAGACTCTACCAGAAAATTACTAGAGCTAATTAATGAATATAGTAAAGTTGCAGGATATAAAATCAACACACAGAAATCCCTTGCATTCCTATACACTAATAATGAGAAAGTAGAAGAAGAAATTAAGGAAACAATTCCATTCACCATTGCAACAAAAAGAATAAAATACTTAGGAATATATCTACCTAAAGAAACTAAAGACCTATATACAGAAAACTATAAAACACTGATGAAAGAAATCAAAGAGGACACTAATAGATGGAGAAATATACCATGCTCATGGATCGGAAGAATCAATATAGTGAAAATGAGTATATTACCCAAAGCAATTTACAAATTCAATGCAATCCCTATCAAGATACCGGCGATATTTTTCACAGAACTAGAACAAATAATTTCAAGATTTGTATGGAAATACAAAAAACCACGAATAGCCAAAGCAATCTTGAGAAAGAAGGATGGAACTGGAGGAATCAATTTGCCTGACTTCAGGCTCTACTACAAAGCCACAGTCATCAAGACAGTATGGTATTGGCACAAAGACAGACATATAGATCAATGGAACAAAATAGAAAGCCCAGAGATAAATCCACATACATATGGACACCTTATCTTTGACAAAGGAGGCAAGAATATACAATGGAGTAAAGACAATCTCTTTAACAAGTGGTGCTGGGAAAACTGGTCAACCACTTGTAAAAGAATGAAACTAGATCACTTTCTAACACCGCACACAAAGATAAACTCAAAATGGATTAAAGATCTAAATGTAAGACCAGAAACTATAAAACTCTTAGAGGAGAACATAGGCAAAACACTCTCCGACATAAACCACAGCAGGATCCTCTATGATCCACCTCCCAGAATTCTGGAAATAAAAGCAAAAATAAACAAATGGGATCTAATTAAAATTAAAAGCTTCTGCACAACAAAGGAAAACATAAGCAAAGTGAAAAGACAGCCTTCCGAATGGGAGAAAATAATAGCAAATGAAGCAACTGACAAACAACTAATCTCAAAAATATACAAGCAACTCCTGCAGCTCAATTCCAGAAAAATAAACGACCCAATCAAAAAATGGGCCAAAGAACTAAATAGACATTTCTCCAAAGAAGACATACGGATGGCCAACAAACACATGAAAAGATGCTCAACATCACTCATTATTAGAGAAATGCAAATCAAAACCACAATGAGGTACCACTTCACACCAGTCAGAATGTCTGCGATCCAAAAATCTGCAAGCAATAAATGCTGGAGAGGATGTGGAGAGAAGGGAACCCTCCTACACTGTTGGTGGGAATGCAAACTAGTACAGCCACTATGGAGAACAGTGTGGAGATTCCTTAAAAAATTGCAAATAGAACTGCCTTATGACCCAGCAATCCCACTGTTGGGCATACACACAGAGGAAACCAGAATTGAAAGAGACACATGTACCCCAATGTTCATTGCAGCACTGTTTATAATAGCCAGGACATGGAAACAACCTAGATGTCCATCAGTAGATGAATGGATAAGAAAGCTGTGGTACATATACACAATGGAATATTACTCAGCCATTAAAAAGAATACATTTGAATCAGTTCTGATGAGATGGATGAAACTGGAGCCGATTATACAGAGTGAAGTGAGCCAGAAAGAAAAACACCAATACAGTATACTAACACATATATATGGAATTTAGGAAGATGGCAATGATGACCCTGTGGGCAGGACAGCAAAAAAGACACAGATGTGTATAGCGGACTTTTGGACTCAGAGGGAGAGGGAGAGGGTGTGATGATTTGGGAGAATGGCATTGAAACATGTATAATATCATGTAAGAATCGAAATGCCAGTCTATGTCTGATGCAGGATATGACACGCTTAGGGCTGACGCGCGGGGATGACCCAGAGAGATGTTGTGGGGAGGGGGGTGGGAGGGGGGCTCATGTTTGGGAACGCATGTACACCTGTGGTGGATTCATGTCAATCTATGCCAAAACCAATACAGAATTGTAAAGTAAAAATTAAAAATAAATAAATAAATTAAAAAAAAATAAAATAAAATAAAATAATTAAACTAGTGTTTTATAGGCTTTTATGATCAGAAAAGCATCAGCATATACATATAGATTACATATATAGCCATAAAAGTATACAATATGTGACTTATGTCAGAATTTTCCTGAATAAATATTTATTTGAAACTGTAAATTTGTGTTATTTATGATCCTCATTCTTATAGGAACAAGAATTTAAATTAGTCTGACAAGCTCACATAGCCCCTTTGTGACCTACAAGCCATATCTCTGGTCACAATAATATTGTCTAGGATCCCAAGATATGTTATCATTCTTACTTTCTTTTTTTTAAATTTTTTTATTGAAGGATAATTGCTTTACAGAATTTTGTTGTTTTCTGTCAAACCTCAACATGAATCAGCCCTAGGAATACATATATCCCCTTCCTTTTGAACCTCCCTCTTTCTTACTTTCAACATATCTCTTGCACAGTCTTCTTAATGCATTTCTCCTCTGAAATAAATACTTTTCCAAAAAATACTTTCCATGTGTATTTTCATAAGACAAACTTTTGAGGTTTTGTATGCCTGGAGATGTTTTTATTATCCCTCATACTTGAGTGGCAATTTTGCTAAATGTAAAACTCTTTATTAAAAGTTATTTTCCTTCAATGTTCTAAAAATATTACTTCACTGTCTTCTCAAATCCATTGTTGTTATTGAAATGTCTGATATCAGTTTGATTCTTGTTTATTTTTAGGTGATCTTCATTTTTCTTCCTAGACACATATAAAACTTTATTTTTTTGTATTTACTGCTCTGATACATTATTTAATATGTGTAAATATGGGTTTTCCTTTTCTCTTAATGTTTGACAACCCATCAGCTCTTTGAAGCTGAGATTTTCCCTTTATTTAAGTATGAGCAATTTATTCCTATTATTTCTTTTTTTTTTCCTGTATGTGTGGGTATTTTTTATTTATTTGTTTATTTATCTATTTATTTATTTTTGCTGCACCAAGTATCATGCAGGATCTTAGTTCCCAGACCAGGGATGGAACCTGCAGCCTCTGCAGTGGAAGGGTGAAGTCCCAACCATTGGACCACCAAGGAAGTCTCCTATCTTTAATTTTTTAATTAAATAATTTATTTTAATTGGAGGCTAATTACTTTACAACATTGTGGTGGTTTTTGCCATACACTGACATGGATCAGCCATGGGTGTACACATGTCCCCCTGTCCCAAACCCCTCTCCCATCTCCTTCTGCATGCCATCCCTCTGGATTGTCTCAGTGTACCAGCTTTGAGTACCCTGCTTCATGCACCAAACTAGGACTGGTCATCTATTTTGCATACGGTAATATACATGTTTCAATGCTATTCGCTCAAATCATCCCACCCTTGCCTTCTCCTACAGAGTCCAAAAATCTGTTCTTTACATCTGTGTCTCTTTTGCTGTCTTGCATATAGGGTCATTGTTACCATCTTTCTAAATTCCATATATATGCATTAATGTACTATATTGGTGTTTTTCTTTCTGACTTGCTTCACTCTGTATAATAGGCTCCACTTTCATTCACCTCATTAGAGGTGAACTCAAATGTGTTCTTTGTAATAGCTGAGTAATATTCCATTGTGTATATGTAGCACAACTTTCTTATCCATTCATCTGCCAATGGACATCTAGGTTGCTTCTATTGTAAACAGTGTCCTATCCTTATTACTTCTTCATATTACATCCTTCCAAATGTTTTCCTTGTTCTTTTGAGTGTCCTATTGCTAGATACTGTCACTTGTACTTCTATTGACAGTATGATGACTTCTATTCATCATATTAACTTTTATTAATTTGTTCCTATGTTTGTTTTCTAATTTTTATGCATTGTTACTGCCTTCTAGAAGATTTTCTCAATCTACTCTTCCAGTTCATTAATTTACTTTTCAGTTATACCTATTCTTCTACATATCCCATATATTTTTCTTCACTTAAGCTCATACTTCATATTTCCATTGTTTTTATTAGTATTTTGTCTTATAGCTAGTATATTTTTGTTGTTGTCATTCAGTTTCCAAGATGTGTCCAACTCTTTGAGACCCCATGTACAGCAGTATGCCTGGGTTCCCTGTCTTTCACCATCTCCGGTATCTCCATGGAAAAAAAAAATGAGCTCTCAGCCCCAAATAAATAGACATCCAAGAGCTACCTGTATCCTGTGAAATAGATTATTAGAAAAAGAAGACTAAGAATTTAAAATAAATATAAAAAATATATTTAAAATTATAAGCTGGTATGTTTATTCCCTTGTAATTTTAAGTATTTTTTATCACATTTATTTTAAATTCTTAGTCTACTTTTTCTAACATTTACATTTCAAAGGATACAGGTAGCTCGTGAATGTCTAGTTATGTGGGACCGAGAGCTTATTTTTAACCATGAAGATACCAGCTATTGTGCCCAATTTAGATGAGTTAAAGAAGAGAGAATAAGCCTCTGTTTAGAAAGCCCACATACCACTATACTGCCATGAATTACTCTGATTTGTAGCCAACTTACAAGGCAAATCCAGTGGTCAGGATTCTACCTTAAATTTCAAGAGAATGATGTATTAGGGAGAAGACAGTTTCCCTGTGTTTCAATCCATGTGACATGTGAGTCTGAAGGGCATAATGGAAGCCAGGCAGTCAGCACATGTTTTCATTAATTCCTCCCCCAGAAATGCTGTTCTGCTACCCTGCTACTACCTAAGTTCAACTCTGCTGCTGCTGCTAAGTCGTTTCAGTCATGTCCAACTCTGTGCGACCCCACAGATGGCAGCCCACCAGGCTCCCCCGTCCCTGGGATTCTCCAGGCAAGAACACTGGAGTGGGTTGCCATTTCCTTCTCCAAAGCATGAAAGTGAAAAGTGAAAGTAAAGTCGCTCAGTCGTGTCAGACTCTTAGCGACCCCATGGACTGCAGCCCTTCAGGCTCCTCCATCCATGGGATTTTCCAGGCAAGAGTACTGGAGTGGGGTGCCATTGCCTTAAGGGAAAAGACAGAGAAAAATAAAAAGTAGAACTGAAGAAAGTTCTCTATCTACTTCAGAACACCTTCATCTTCTGGCTGCAACTGACCTGCACCAGAGCCCAAGTGGTCTTCTAATCCCTGAAGAGTTTCTTAAAATCAATTGATTGGTTGATGAAAGTGAAAGAGGAGAGTGAAAAAGTTGGCTTAAAGCTCAACATTCAGAAAACTAAGATCATGGCATCTGGTCCCATCACTTCATGGCAAATAGATGGGGAAACACTGGAAACAGTGGCTGACTTTATTTTTCTGGGCTCCAAAATCACTGCAGATGGTGATTGAAGCCATGAAATTAAAATATACTCCTTGGAAGGAAAGTTATGACCAACCTAGACAGCATATTAAAAAGCAGAGACATTACTTTGTCAGCAAAGATCCGTCTAGTCAAGGCTATGGTTTTTCCTGTGGTCATCTATGGATGTGAGAGTTGGACTATAAAGAAAGCTGAGTGCCAAAGAATTGATGCTTTTGGACTATGGTGTTGGAGAAGACTCTTGAGAGTCTCTTGGACTGCAAGGAGATCCAACCAGTCCATCCTAAAGGAGATCAGTCCTGGGTGTTCATTGGAAGGACTGATGTTGAAGCTGAAACTCCAGTACTTTGGCCACCTAATATGAAGAGCTGACTCATTTGAAAAGACCCTGATGCTGGGAAAGATTAAGGGCAGGAGGAAAAGTGGACGACAGAAGATAAGATGGTTGGATGGCATCATCGACTCTATGGACATGGGTTTGAGTGGACTCTGGGAGTTGGTGATGGACAGGGAGGCCTGGCATGCTATGGTTCATGAGGTCGCAAAGAGTCAGACAAGACTGAGCAACTGAACTGAACTGAATTCACTCTGGGCATTCATGTTTCTCTTTTGTCTATTTGTAGTCTTTTCTTCAGGATTAATTTTAGGGCAAGGTCGCCATCTTGGCAGATCTTCCTACATAGGTTAGACACAAACTTACCACTATTTATAAATGCATGTGAAATTATTTTTTCACCTATGAATATGATGGATAATTTAAATTAAATGATGATTATACTCCAACCCACCAAACACACAGAGATCCCAAATATCATCACTGTTATATCTTTTCTTCTATTTAAAAATCAATTCCTAATAAGTCCATTCTTTTTTTTTCTTTTTTGACATCCTATCCCTATCAGCTTGTGTCCATCATTCACTGCCTCCATGTCAAGAGCTCCACTGGCCACATTCCTAACAGGATTTTGACAGGTCTGAGGATATCAATCATGTTTATTAACATTTACTTTTGTCTTTAGCCTGTTAAGAATTTGCTAATTCAAGTGACTTTTGAAAAATCTTGTAGCTCCAATCAGTCACTGGCATAAAATTGCCCACACTGTTTCTGATGTGGTAGTAATTTTCCTCCCAGAACCATTTGAAACTGTCATTTTCTCAGTGCTCTGTCTCAAAGCTTCCTCAGAATTGGCCAGATTCACTCAGTACAAAACGGTTTTCTCAAGTCATACCCCATTAACTGAATTCCTTCACAGGCACACTCCCTCTCAGTTAGCTTAGGAAAATTGTGTAGAAGAAACAGCGCTAAACTCAAGGGTCAGATTCTAATCTTTGCTCTTCTAAAAACTAGATGCCTGACAATAGCCAAATCGCTTCATTGTCCTCAGTTTTTTCACCTACAAAATTGGGCTAAAATAGGAAAGATTGACATAAATCGTAAAAAAGTTCCCAAACTGCACCCGCATATTTCTCCAGATTAATTAATGTTGCTTTCTGTGGACTCCTTCAAGCTATTCTTTATTCTCCTCCTACAATTCAGTGCATCTCACACCTCAACAAGCAGCGCGGCTGGACATCCCTATAGATAATTTTCACCAGCGCTAAATCGTATACTTAAAAAATTAATCGCTCAGTCGTGTCCGACTCTTTGTGAGCCCATGGACTGTAGCCTACCAGTTCCTCCATCCATGGGATTTTCCAAGCAAGAATACTGGAGTGGGTTGCCATTTCCTTCTCCAGGAGATCTTCCCAACCCAGGGATTGAACTCAGTTCTCCCACGTTGTAGGCAGACGCCTTACCTTCTGAGCCACCGGGGAAGTCCTTTACCTTACTTTTTACTTACAATTCAGTGCATCTCACACCTCAACAAGCAGCGTGACTGGACATCCCTATAGATAATTTTCACCAGCACTAAATCATATACTTAAAAAATTAATCAAAGATTTACCCATTGACCGAAATACATAAGAAATTCAAACTTCAGAGAGTTTTCTATTGTCATAGTTTAGTAACACCTGTCTGTAACTTGCAAGCAGAATCTACCATTAGAAACTTCATTATGGAGAAGCTTCAGCATTATTAGGACCACCATCTCTAGTGAGTTCAGAAATCTTAGGAAATATATATCTTAATGTTTTCATTTAACCTTGACCAATGAACCAGACATCAGAGTACACTGCTTTATTGGTAATGCTTTTAGAAATGCATTGAATTATTTTGAAAGTTCTTAAAGAAGGTTTAGGTTCATTAGTGTAAATTTAGGTCAAAGGATGACACTGGTTCCTATTTTAGTAAAGGCAACTGTTTCAAATATGACTAAGCTGAACTGCTACACTAAGTTCAGTATGCCAGGCTCTTAGCATAAAGCAAGTATTATTGCAAGCAATTATGCTGCTTTTTCAATAGCATAATGCTTGGAGATGCTGGAAAGTGCAGAGAGATTTTCCTAAGCTTTCACAAATGACTGGATTCATGAGAGCACTGGACCAGTACTTTCATCAAAGTTAAACCAGAAAATCTCAGCCAAGCAGTCTCCAAGCACACTCAGTTTCTCTTCGGAGTTTCTCTCCCCAAGTGATTCTTCAGACCAGTTCCTTGACTTCCAACACCAAAGACATTTTTAAATCCATGCTTCCAAGTCATGATTTTTGTGTAATGCTCTCAGACTACAAATTTAGGGAATTAATAACTGTCTAGTAATTTTAATAGATAAAATATACATGCTGTCTATAATATTTGGGCTCCCATTCTTATTCCTGAAATTTGTAAACTCCAGAATTTCCTTATCTTTGCTTAAATATCCCCCTTAAGAGAGTGTGAGTATGTATGTATGTATGCTTGTGTGTATATATGTATATGTGTGTATGCGTATATACAGATACATAATTTAGACAGATAGATAATATATATATGGAACCAGATAGCTATATCACATTATGTGCATGCTCAGTCACTTCAGTTGTGTCTGACTATTTGTGACCCTGTGGACTGTAGCCCACCAGGCTCCTCTGTCCATGGGATTCTCTAGGCAAGAATACTGGAGTGGGTTGCCATGCCCTCTTCCAGAGGCTATATCACATTACATACACACTATTTAGTGTGGGCCAGAAGTTGGCAAACATTTTCTATCAGAGGCCAGATAGTACATACTTGTCACAAGTACTCTACTCTACCACTGTAGCTTAGAATCAGTCACAGAAAATAAATACATCAATGAATAGACATGGCTGTGCACCAAGACAACTTTATTTAGAAGACATTCAGTCCATGGGCTGCACTTTGTCAACGCCTTGTCTTGCCAGCCTTTCCATTAAAGAAAAAAAAAATTTAAGCAATTGCGTACCTAATCTAAAAATGGGTTGGGTTTTTATTTAGCAAAGTATTAGGCTCTTGCTAAAGAGAGGCTGTTTTGTATTTTTATTTCAACACAAGCAAGCAGAGATGTATTTTGGATTTCTATTTTCTATGATTGGAAATGTAAACATTTTTGCTAAAATGCAATAATCACTATCATTTATATGACTTTCCAATTTATAAAGTTTTTTGATGTTCTGTATTTCATCTAATCAACAAAAGAACACGATACAATAGCTGAGTTGTTCAGTTTCCTATTTTGTAGCTAAGGAAACTAAGATTTTCATGATTTACTCAGAAAGTATTAGAGCCAGTATTTGAACTCAGGCCTGACACCAAACCATACAAACCTCACTGTTCCAAAACTAAACGATAGCAAAAATAGCAATCCTACCATGAACAATAAGCCTAAGAACCTGTTTGATGACCTCTGAATCCATCAAGTGAGAATGCCAATCAGTTGACATTTCTTTGTTTAATACCCGAATCAATACACAAAATTGCAAATCAATACAAAAGTGCAAATCCATATGCAGTGCTGTGTATAACAACAATTATGACACATCTGATAATACAATCCCTGATTGACATCTGCTAATGTAAACACACTGGTCAGAGCAAACACCCTCTTCCAACAACACAAGAGAAGACTCTACACATGGACATCACCAGATGATCAACACCGAAATCAGATTGATTATATTCTTTGCAGCCAAAGACGGAGAAGCTCTATACAGTCAGCAAAAACAAGACCGGAAGCTGACTGAGGCTCAGATCATGAACTCCTTATTGCCAAACTCAGGCTTAAATTGAAGAAAGTAGAGAAACCCACTAGACCATTCAGGTATGACCTAAATCAAATCCCTTATGACTATACAGTAGAAGTGTCAAATAGATTAAAGGGATTAGATCTGATAGACAGAGTGCCTGACAAACTACAGACAGAAGTTCATGACATTGTATAGGAGATAGGGATCAAGACCATCCCTAAGAAAAAGATATGCAGAAAAGCAAAATAGCTATCTGAGGAGGTCTTACAAATAGCTATGAAAAGAAGAGAAGCAAAAAGCAAAGGAAAAAAAAAGAAAGATCTACCTATTTGAGTGCAGAGTTCCAAAGAATAGCAAGGAAAGATAAGAAAGCATTCTTCGGTGATCAGTGCAAAGAAATAGAGGAAAAGAACAGAATGGGAAAGACTAGAGATCTCTTCAAGAAAATTAGAGATACCAAGGAACATCTCATGCAAAGATGGTCTCGATAAAGGACAGAAATGGTATGGACCTAACAGAAGCAGAAGATATTAAGAAGAGGTGGCAAGAAAAAAAGATCTTCATGACCCAGATAATCACAATGATGTGATCACTCACCTAGAGCCAGACATCCTGGAATGTGAAGTCAAGTGGGCCTTAGAAAGCATCACTATGAACAAAGCTAGTGGAGGTGATGGAATTCCAGTTGAGCTGTTTCAAACCCTAAAAGATGATGCTGTGAAAGTTCTGCACTCAGTATGCCAGCAAATTTGGAAAACTCAGCAGTGGCCACAGGACTGGGAAAGGCCAGTTTTCATTCCAATCCCAAAGAAGGGAAATGCCAAAGAGTGTTCAAACTACCACTCAATTGCATTCATCTCACATGCTCAAAATTCTCCAAGCCAGGCTTCAACAGTACATAACCATGAAATTCCAGATGTTCAAGCTTGTTTTACAAAAGGCAGAGGAACCAGAGATCAAATTGCCAACATCCGCTGGATCATCGAAAAAGCAATTGAGTTCCAGAAAAACATCTATTTCTACTTTATTTACTATGCCAAAACCTTTGACTGTGTGAATCACAATAAACTGGAAAATTCTGAAAGAGATGGGAATACCAGATCATCTGACCTGCCTCCTGAGAAATCTATATGCAAGTCAGGAAGCAACACTTAGAACTGGACATGGAACAACAGACTGGTTCCAAATAGGAAAAGGAGTATGTCAAAGCTGCATATTGGCACCCTGCTTATTTAACTTATAAGCAGAGTACTTCATGAGAAATGCTGGACTAGATGAAATACAAGCTAGAATCTAGACTGCCAGGAGAAATATCAATAAGCTCAGATATACAGATGACACTGCCCTTATGGCAGAAAGTAAAGATGAACTAAAGAGCCTCTTGATGAAAGTGAAAAGGAGACTGAAAACATTGGCTTAAAGATCAATATTCAGAAAGCTAAGATCATGGCATCAGGTCCCATCACTTCATGTCAAATAGATGGGGAAACTGGAAACAGTGGCAGACTTTTTTGGGGGGCCTCCAAAATCACTGCAAATGGTGACTGCAACCATGAAATTAAAAGATGCTTGCTCCTTGGGACAGAAATGTGGTCCACTGGAGAAGGGAATGGCAAATCATTTCAGTATTCTTGCCTTGAGAACCCCATGAACAGTATGAAAAGGCAAAATGATAGGATACTGAAAGAGGAACTCCCCAGGTCAGTAGGTGCCCAATATGCTACTGGAGATCAGTGGAGAAATAACTCCAGAAAGAATGAAGGGATGGAGCCAAAACAAAAGCAATACCCAGTTGTGGATGTGACTCGTGATAGAAGCAAGGTCCAATGCTATAAAGAGCGGTATTGCATAGGAACTTGGAATGTCAGGTCCATGAATCAAGGCAAATTGGAAGTGGTCAAACAGGAGATGGCAGGAGTGAACATCGACATTCTAGGAATCAGCGAAGTAAAATGGACTGGAATGGGTGAATTTAACTCAGATGACCATTATATCTACTACTGTGGGCAGGAATCCCTCAGAAGAAATGGAGTAGCCATCATGGCAAATGAAAGAGTCCAAAATGCAGTACTTGGATGCAATCTCAAAAATGACAGAATGATCTCTGTTCGTTTCCAAGGCAAACCATTCAATATCACAGTAATCCAAGTCTATGCCCCAACCAGTAATGCTGAAGAAGCTGAAGTTGAATGGTTTTATGAAGATCTCCAAGATCTTTTAGAACTAACACCCCAAAAAGATGTCCTTTTCATTATAGGGGACTGGAATGCAAAAGTAGGAAGTCAAGAAACACCTGGAGTAACAGGCAAATTTGGCCTTGGAATGCGGAATGAAGCAGGGCAAAGACTAATAGAGTTTTGCCATGAAAATGCACTGGTCATAACAAACACCCTCTTCTAACAACACAAGAGAAGACTCTACACATGGACATCACCAGATGGTCAACACCGAAATCAGATTGATCATATTCTTTGCAGCCAAAGATGGAGAAGCTCTATACAGTCAACAAAAGCAAGACCAGGAGCTGACTGTGGCTCAGATCATGAACTCCTTATTACCAAATTCAGACTGAAATTGAAGAAAGTAGGGAAACCCACTAGACCATTCAGGTATGACCTAAATCAAATCCCTTATGATTATACAGTGGAAGGGAGAAATAGATTTAAGGGTCTAGATCTGATAGATAGAGTGCCTGATGAACTATGGATGGAGGTTCATGACATTGTAAAGGAGACAGGGATCAAGACCATCCCCATGGAAAAGAAATGCAAAAAAGCAAAATGGCTGTCTGAGGAGGCCTTACAAATAGCTGTGAAAAGAGAAGCAAAAAGCCAAGGACAAAAGGAAAGATATAAGCATCTGAATGCAGAGTTCCAAAGAATAGCAAGAAGAGATAAGAAAGCCTTCTTCAGTGATCAATGCAAAGAAATAGAGGCAAACAATAGAATGGGAAAGACTAGAGATCTCTTCAAGAAAATTAGAGATACCAAGGGAACATTTCATGCAAAGATGGGCTCGATAAAGGACATAAAGGGTATGGACCTAACAGAAGCAGAAGTTATTAAGAAGAGGTGACAAGAATACACAGAAGAACTGTACAAAAAGGATCTTCACGACCCGGATAATCACAATGGTGTGATCACTCACCTAGAACCAGACATCCTGGAATGTGAAGTCAAGTGGGCTTTAGAAAGCATCACTACGAACAAAGCTAGTGGAGGTGATGGAATTCCAGTTGAGCTATTTCAAATCCTGAAAGATGATGCTGTGAAAGTGCTGCACTCAATATGCCAGCAAATCTGGAAAACTCAGCAGTGGCCACAGGACTGGAAAAAGTCCGTTTTCATTCCAATCCCAAAGAAAGGCAATGTCAAAGAATGCTCAAACTACTGCACAGTTGCACTCATCTCACATTTTCGTAATGTAATGCTCAAAATTCTCCAAGCCAGGCTTCAGCAATACGTGAACCGTGAACTTCCTGATGTTCAAGCTGGTTTTAGAAAAGGCAGAAGAACCAGAGATCAAATTGGCAACATCCACTGGATCATCGAAACAGCAAGAGAGTTCCAGAAAAACATCTATTTCTGCTTTATGGACTATGCCAAAGCCTTTGACTGTGTGCATCACAATAAACTGTGGAAAATTCTGAAAGAGATGGGAATCCCAGACCACCTGACCTGCCTCTTGAGAAACCTATATGCAGGTCAGGAAGCAACAGTTAGAACTGGACATGGAACAGACTGGTTCCAAATAGGAAAAGTAGTACGTCAAGGCTGTATATTGTCACCTTGCTTATTTAACTTATATGCAGAGTACATCATGAGAAATGCTGGCCTGGAAGAAGCAGAAGCTGGAATCAAGATTGCCGGGAGAAATATCAATCACCTCAGATATGCAGATGACACCACCTTTATGGCAGAAAGTGAAGAGAAACTAAAAAGCTTCTTGATGAAAGTGAAAGAGGAGAGTGAAAAAGTTGGCTCAACATTCAGAAGACGAAGATCATGGCATCTGGTCCCATCACCTCATGGGAAATAGATGGGGAAACAGTAGAAACAGTGTCAGACTTTATTTTGGGGGGCTCCAAAATCACTGCAGATGGTGATTGCAGCCATGAAATTAAAAGACGCTTACTCCTTGGAAGAAAGGTTATGACCAACCTAGATGGCATATTCAAAAGCAGAGACATTACTTTGTCAGCAAATATTCAACTAGTCAAGGCTATGGTTTTTCCAGTAGTCATGTATGGATGTGAGAGTTGGACCATGAAGAAATTGAGTGCCAAAGAACTGATGCTTTTGAACTGTGGTGTTGGAGAAGACTCTTAAGAGTCCCTTGGACTGCAAGGAGATCCAACCAGTCCATTCTGAAGGAGATCAGTCGGGATTTCTTTGGAGAGAATGATGCTGAAGCTGAAACTCCAATACTTTGGCCACCTCATGCAAAGAGTTGACTCATTGGAAAAGACTCTGAGGCTGGGAGGGATTGGGGGCAGGAGGATAAGGGGACGACGGAGGATGAGATGGCTGGATGGCATCACTGACTCGATGAACATGAGTCTGGGTGAACTCCGGGAGTTGGTGATGGACAGGGAGGCCTGGTGTGCTGCGATTCATGGGACTGCAAAGAGTCAGACACGACTGAGCGACTGAACTGAACTGAAATGAACTGCTCCTTGGGAGAAAAGTTATGACCAACCTAGACAGCATATTAAAAAGTGGAGACAGTACTTTGCCAATAAAGGTCCACTAGTCAAGGTATGCTTTTTCCAGTGGTCATGTATGGATGTAAGAGTTGGACTATAAAGAAAGCTGAGTGCAGAAATTTGATTCTTTTGAACTGTGGTGTTGGAAAAGATTCTTGAGAGTCCCTTGGACTGCAAGGAGATCCAACCAGTCAATCCTAAAGGGAATCAGTCCTGAATGTTCATTAGAAGGACTGATGCTGAAGCTGAAACTCCAATACTTTGGCCACCTGATGCAAAGAACAGACTCATTTGAAAAAACCCTGATGCTGGCAAAGATTGAAAGTGGCAGGAGAAGGGGATGACAGAAGATGAGATGGTTGGATGGCATCACCGACTAAATGGACATGAGTTTGAGTAACTCTGGGA
Source organism: Oryx dammah (assembly GCF_014754425.2). Classification (NCBI taxonomy): domain Eukaryota; kingdom Metazoa; phylum Chordata; class Mammalia; order Artiodactyla; family Bovidae; genus Oryx; species Oryx dammah. The sequence continues at coordinate 55,828,082 of NW_024070205.1, forward strand.
GTTGGTGATGGACATGGAAGCGTGGCATGCTACAGTCCACGAGGTCGCAAAGAGTCGGACACGACTGAGCAACTAAACTGAACTGAACTGAAATGAATGTTATCACAAATTCAAAATAAGGTTGATCGTAACTTAGTCAACTTTTCCTAGTTCCTCCTGATGACCAATTCCTTTATCTAATTATTAAACAACTATATTCTAATCATCCATTTTAGAATTTTTGTAATCTACAAAATTCAGAGGTCTTTGCCCACAGTTCCTGTATTATAGATTTATGTGTCAGAACTTCTGGCACTTCCCCAAGTCTTCACAAAAAGTTGATAATTATTGAAATGATTCTGTTATCATATCTCCTAGTTTTCCCAATACATTAAGTTGAGTGGTGTGTAAGCCTGAGACAGGAATACATTGTGAGCCGCTAAATGATTTCTTTGTAGCTCTTCCCTAAAACTTGTGTCAATTTAATTTCAAACAAGTGAGTGCCAAATTTTATCATCTGAAGACTATTCTCTTCAAAAGAAATGAAAGGGAAACAAAAATTCAAACACTTCTGCTTTCTCTGCTTTGGTTAACTTCAAGCCATTCTCTCCAAACAGAAATGCTATTCTTTTTTATTTTTGTCTTTTTACTATAAAGATAATTGTATTAAGATTTATTTCTATGGCTTCAGAATTTTTAAAAAATACAAACTCATTTTCCTTCCTTGCCTCCAAGATCACCTTTGTATTGGTTGTGCAACTTTCATCTATTCATCTAATATTTATACTTCTGTCCCAGTTACTTCAAAATATGCTTTATAAATCTAAAGGTAAAAAAGAAAAAAGTCGGGTTTCTTAATCAATAATCACTGCATTTTTCAAAATTATGGTTACTGAAGGGTAAAGACTGAGGGGAGAGAAAGAATTGGAGTTTTTATTATTAACATGTATACCCTGCTATATATAAAATAATAATCAACAAGGACCTCCTGTATAGCACAGGGAATGCTACACAATATTCTATAATAACTTGTATAAAAAAAGAATCTGAAAAAGAATAGATATACCTGTAACTGAATCACTTTCTTGTACCCTTGAAACTAAGACAACATTGCAAATCAACTATGCTGTGCTGTGCTTAGTCGCTCAGTCGTGTCCAACTCTTTGTGACCCCATGGACTATAGTCCACCAGACTCCTCTGTTCATGGGGATTCTCCAGGCAAGAATACTGAATGGGTTGCCATGCCCTCCTCTAGGGGATCTTCCCAACCCAGGGACCAAACCCAGGTCTCCCACATTTCAGGTGGATTCTTTACCATCTAAATCACCAGGGAAGTCTATGAATACTGACATGGGTAGCATATCTCTTCTCCAGGTGACCTTCCCTACCCAGGAATCAAACCAGGGTCTTCTGGAATTGCAGGTGGATTCTTTACCAGCTGAACTACCAGGGAAGCCCCACAAATCAACTATACTTCAATATACAATAAAACTCTTTAAAAGTCACTATGTTTTTCTATTTAAAAAATCAAATAAATTTATCTCTTAGGCTCCTGTGTGTACAATCTCACAACATAATTATAGTGCATTTCAGTAGAAAAATATGCTTTATAACCCCCTCTGCCCCTCAGGTGCTGTGACTGTGTGTGAAATTCTTGAATTCTCAGTCTTCCTGTCTTATTTAAATCATCCTCAAATCAGATCTGAGACAAGGATTTGGATGCAAGTTCCTTATTTGAGATGGGGGTGGCAGTGGGTGATCCCTGGAAGCACGATGAGTAAGTGGAGAAGTGGGACAGGAAGAGATAGTGAGGAATTACTCATGGTAAACTTTCCCACTCCACCCAGAACTCTCCCTAAGACTATAGATCGCAGCTCAGAACTGTTCCCTCAAAGGGCAGGGAAGCTGCGGTGTTGACCCACCTACTCTGGTCCCTCACTCATGGGGGGTTGCTTCTGAAATGTTAACTCTGACGCATTTCTGCCATGCACAAAGGTCAAAGGACACCCTCCCTTAGAGAGAGACCTAAGAAGCTGACCAAGGACAGGAGAACAACCTGCAAGTAATGTCTCCCTTAAAAGAAAGGCAAAAACAGAACTTGCTACGTTTCGTTTTCTCCCTTTCTAATAAGGATAAAGATGCTTGCCTCACTTATCAAATGATATGGTTGAAAATATTAATCACAAGTAATATTTATATTTATATACCACTTTATAACTCCCAATGTATTTTCACACCATTTTGTAATATATTCCTCACACATTTCTGTTAAGGAGACTATACAGTTGACCCCTGAACAAAGTGGAGGTTATGGGTACCAACTAGCAAGCAGTCAAAAATCTACAAATAAATTTACAGCTGAACTTCTGTGTCCATGGTTCACACACAATCTCAGATTCAACCAGCTGTGGGTTGTGTAGTACTGTAGCATGTATTTTTTTTTTTAATCCACATATACGTAGACCCTATGCAGTTCAAGGGTTATTTAAGAGTCAACCATGTATAAAAACAATGGTCTCTGTTTAACACATGAAAATCTGAGGCTCACAATGGATAAATGATTTGCCTTACATTAGAGAACTAGCAACCAGCAAAGATGGGGTTCGAACCAGTTATATAACTATCAGTTCTTGGCTCTTTGCCCAACTGCATGTGTGAACACTTTTTTGTGTACAAAGTACTCTAAGAATATTTGTTGTTGTTGTTTAGTCACTAAGTCCAACTCTTCTGAGACCCATTGAACTGTATCCCACAAGGCTCCTGTGTCCTTTGGATTTCCCAGGCAAGAACACTGGAGTGGGTTGCCCTTTCCTTCTCCAGGGGATCTTTCCAACCCAGGGATCTAACCCACATCTTCTGTATTGCAGGTGGATTCTTTACCAGTGAGTCACCAGGGTAGCCCTACTCTAAGAATGTAAGGCACGGTTATTCCTCAAGAGGGGTCACCAATGAAATAAGACAATAAGACCATAATTTAAACTTTGTCCTATTTGTTATCTAGATAAATGGATGGATAGATAGTACTTTTACTGAAGTATTACAGTTGATGCACAGTATTACATAAACAACAAGTGTACAATATAGTGACTCACAATTTTTTTTAAGGTTATACTCCGTTTATGGGGGACTTCCCAGGTGGCACAGTGGTAAAGAATCTGCCTGCCAATGAAGGAGACAGTTTTAAACCCTGGGTTAGGCAGATCCCCTGGAGGAGGAAATGGCAACCCACTCGAGTATTCTTGCCTGGAAAATCCTGTGGACAGAGGAGCCTGGTGGGCTACAGTCCAAGGGAGTCACAAAGAGTTGGACACGACTGAGCATGCCACACATGTACATGATACTCCATTTATAGTTATTAAAAGACATCAGCTATATTCCTTATGTTGCACAATATATCCTTGTAGCTTATTTTGTACCTAACAGTTTGCACCTGCTAATCCCCTACTCCTTGTATTTCCCCTACCCCATTCCCTCTACTTGCTGGTAACAAAAAGAGTATACTTCTTTTTTTGTTATATTCAGGGATTTGTTGTAATTTTTAGATCACACATATAAGTAATATCATACAGTATTTGTCTTTCTCTGACTGACTTATTTCACTTAGCATAATATCCTCCAACTATCCATGTTGTTGCAAATGGTAATTCTTTTTTGTGACTGAGTAGTATTCCATTGGCTACGAGTGTATATATCCCTTCATCTGTTAATGGGTACTTAAGATTAATTCAAATCTTGGAAATCATAAATAATGTTGCTATGCACACTGAGACATGCGTATCGTCTCAAATTAGTGTTTTGTGTTTTTCAGATATATACCCAGTAATGGAATTGCTGGATCATATAGTAGCTCTATTTTTAGTTTAGTTTTTTCTTTTTTTTTTTTTTTTGGAAACCTCCAACAGCTCAAAGAGCTGCTATTTTCCACAGAAGCTGCACCAGTTTTACATTTCCAACAGCGAATTAGAGTTCCCTTTTCTTCACATCTTCACCAATATTTGTTATTTATGCTCTTTTTGATAATAGTCATTCTATTACATCAGTCACATCAAACAGGTGTGAGCTGATATCTCATTGTGGTTTTGATTTGCATTTCCCTGAGACATTACTTTGCCGACTAAGGTCCATCTAGTCAAGGCTATGGTTTTTCCTGTGGTCATGTATTGATGTGAGAGTTGGACCGTGAAGAAGGCTGAGTGCCAAAAAATTGATGCTTTTGAACTGTGGTGTCGGAGAAGACTCTTGAGAGTCCCTTGGACTGCAAGGAGATCCAGCCAGTCCATTCTAAAGGAGATCAGCCCTGGGTGTTCTTTGAAGAGAATGACGCTAAAGCTGAAACTCCAGTACTTTGGCCACCTCATGCAAAGAGTTGACTCATTGGAAAAGACTCTGATGCTGTGAGGGATTGGGGGCGGGAGGAGAAGGGGATGACAGAGGATGAGATGGCTGGATGGCATCACTGACTCGATGGACGTGAGTCTGAGTGAACTCCAGGAGTTGGTGATGGACAGGGAGGCCTGGCATCTGCGATTCATGAGGTTGCAAAGAGTCAAACACGACTAAGCGACTGAACTGAACTGGACTGATGATTAGTGATACTGAGGGTCTTTCCATATGCTTGTTAGCCATCTGTATGTCTTCTTTGGAAAAATAGCTATTTAGGTTTTCTATCCATTTTTAATTAGGTTGTGGGTTTTTTTGATATTGAGTTGTATGAGCTGTTTCTATATTTTGAATATTAACTCCTTATCAGTCATATCATTTACAAATGTTTTCTCCCATTCAGTAGGCTGTCTTTCTGATTTGTTGATCGTTTCCCTTTCTGTGCAAAAGCTTTTAAACTTAATTGGCTCCCACTTATTATTTTTTCTTTTATCTCTTTTGTTTTAGGAAACAGGTCCAAAAAAAATATTGCTACAACTCATGTTAAAATGTGTTCAGTCTGTGTTTTCCTCTGGGAGTTTTATGGTTTCAGGTCTTACATTTATGTCTTTAGACCATTTTTAGGTTTATTTTTGTATATGGTATTAGAGGATGTTCTGATTTCATTATTTTACATGTAGTTGTCCAGTTTTCCCAGCCTCACTTATTAAAGAAGATAGTGTTTTTGCTTTTTTTTTTAACTCCATTAGTAAAATGAAGGAAGGAAGAAGTATACATGCTTTCTGACCCTGGAGTGGCCAACTGGATACAAGCATATTCATAAGATCAGCCTTTCTAGAGCCACTTAATTATGTCAAGGAGGGACAGTGGGCTTAGGACAGAAGTTAAACCCACCAAGGCACACCCAGTCAGCCAAAGGAAAGGCAGGTTTATAAGCAGATTGAGAGCTCCTCCATTTTTGTAGACTCAATATGCACATTACCTTTCTCAAAGGAACTAGTAAAAGAAAATTACAGCCGCCACAGAGTCTTTGTCACCTGAGAGGTGAATGGAGCAAAAGCCAATCTTTCTTGGTTTCTGGTGGAAGCACTTTATTCACCAGAAGAGGGTCGTGAGACTCCTCTTATGAAGCAAAGGCTCAGGAGAAAGGTGAAAACATACGCCCAGGGTACTCACTAAGCAAAATGTTTTCATTCACTTTGTTTACATCACTGACCTGTTCTAAAATTATTCCTGTTCTAGCAAGCAGGCAGTCACTTTGGGTTTTTTCTCCGGATGGTGTTGGCCCATTTACTTTAAAATCTGTATATTTATTTCCCTTCATTTATTAGATTTTTAAAATATCCCCACAGCCTGGAGGTCTTCTGGGAAAAGGTTCAAAACTAAATGCCACAATTACCTGAAAGGCAATGAAAAAAATATATAATTTCATATAGGAGAAGGGTGACTAGGTAGGAAGTAGGAGGACTTTATCAGGACAGCCAATGCCAAACTAGAAAGGTCCATCTTGTACCTTACTCTGTAGGCACTGGGCACAGAGAGCTATTTGCTAGACTCAGTAAATTGGCAAAACCCTCAGAATTCTGTAGTTGGATTTAAATTTATATGCCAGTAGTTTAAGTGAGATATAAGGCTGGCCAAAAAAATCATTCCTGTCCCTTGATCTGCTGTTATATTTCTATGATTAGGAAAGCTGAAAATGAGCCTTGGAGAGAAAGTCACAGAACTCACCTCATACCACTAGGGCTGAAGTGTACACAGTGGAGAAGGAAAAGATACAATAATCATTAATATTTATCAAGTACTTAGGACATACCAAGCACTGTTCTAACAAACATAGATATATTCCCTGGTGGCTCAGTGGCAAAGAATCTGCCTGCATTGCGGAAGATGTGGATTCCATCCCTGGGTCAGGAAGATCCCCTGGAGAAGGAAATGGCAATCCAATCCAGTATCCTTGCCTGGGAAATCCCATGGACAAACAATCTGAAGGGTTACAGTCTATGGGATTGCAAGAGTTAAACCTGATTCAGCAACCAAACCACCACCACCATATTCATCTAACTATACAATAATATTTTGAGGGATATTTTACCCATGAAAGATTTGAGGCACATAGCATTGGGTCAGTTTACCCAAAGTCATACAGCAGGTAGATGGTGGTGCCAGGATGAACTTCAGACAGTCTGACACCAGAGATGGCTATACTCTACTGACTGTAGAGACCAAACATATATCCATATCCCCATGAAGGAGGTGATCATTTACATGTCATTTATTTTTTTCAAGAGCACCCTAAGACATCATCAAAATAGATTCAAGAGTGAAGAGAAATGTATTTCAAAGCAACTTTTCTCTCTTCTTTGTGGGTGAAAAAGAACACTTTTCACAGACCTTTCTTCCCCTTATTCTTCTCTTTTTACTCTCTTCTTTTGGTCAATGTGGTCTTTTCTTAAGGGTCAGTGCTGTGGCCAAGCAAGTAAGGGAAAATCTAGAATAAGCATAGAAGAAGGAAAACATATTAAGGCTACTCTATTCCTAACTGAGATCCTAACTCTGGTCTTGACCCCTCTGACCTGGATATCAGTATATAATGTAGAAATCTAGTTTTATATTTTAGATATCTTTGCTATATATAACATAGACTGAGCAACTACCACACACACACAGACAGACAGATCACACACAGATATACATATACATATATATATGCATGTGTGTGTGCTAAGTCACCTTAGTCAAGTACAGCTCTTTGCGACCCTATGGACTATCGCCTGCCAGGCTCCTCTGTCCATGGGATTGTCTAGGAAAGAATACTGGAATGGGTTGCCATGCCCTCCTCCAGGGGATCTTCCAGACCCAGGGATCAAACCTGCGTCTCTTACATCTCCTGCATTGGCGGGCAGTTTCTTTACCACAAGAGCCACCTGGAAAGGCTGTACATAGGCTCTTCTGTCCATGGAATTCTCCAGAAAAGAATATTGAAGTGGGTAGCAATTCCCTTCTCTAGGGGATATTCCTGACTCAGGGATCAAACCTGGGTCTCCTGCATTGCAGGCAAATTCTTTACAATCTGTGCTAACAGGGAAGCCCATATATATATATAATATTTTAGATATCTATGCTTTATATATATATATTATATTTTAGATATCTGAGCATATAAGATAGATATCTTTGCTTTAAATAAGCTGTATGTAATTTAATTCAATTTAAGCTTACACTATGGGGGCTTCCCAGGTGGTGTGACTGGTAAAGAATCCACCTGTCAATGCAGGCAGACATAAGAGACACGAGCTTGATCCTTTTATCTTTCTTATTCTTAATTTTTCTAAAAGATATTTGTTTAAAATAATAGTAATAGTATTGGTTGACTGTAGCATATGGATAAGTGAAATGAATTAAAGTAATATTTAAGGGACATGGACAGGGAGAGGAATTGAAATTACATTGTTTTATGGTACTTGCTCTACACAGATGAAGTAGCATATGGACTTAGGTTAGTTGTAAATGTATGTTGCAAACTCTAGGGAAACAATAAAATTTTAAAAAGTGAAACCAATATGCTAAGAGAGAAAAAGTGGAATCATATGAAGTGTTCAATCAAAGCCAGAGAAGGTAGAAAAAGAAGAATAAGAAATGAAAAATACATGACATTAAAAGATAGTAAAAGAATACTGTGAACAATTCTATGTTCACAAATAACTTAGACATAATCTCTTCCAGAAAATAGAAGGAGAGAGGATGCTTACTAATTCATTCTATGAGACAAGTGTCACTCTGATATGAAAACCAGATTAAGATATTACAAGAACATTACACACCAATATCTCTCATGACAATAAAAAATACCCAACAAAATATTAGCAAATTGAAACTAACAATGTGTAAAAAGAACTACAACTAAGTGAAATTTATCCCTGAAATACAATGGTTATTCAACACTGAAATTTAACTAATATAATCAAGATAGTGGGCTTCCCTGGTGGCTCAGTTAGTAAAGAATCCACTTGCAATGCAGGAGATGGCCTCCAATACAGGAGACCTCAGTCTGATCTCTGGGTCAGGAAGATCCCCTGGAGAAGGAATGGCAATTCACTCCTGTATTCTTGCTTGGAAAATGCCATGGACAGAAGAACCTGGTAGGCTACATACAGTCCATGGGGTCACAAGAGTCAGACGCGACTTAGCTACTAAATCATCACCACTACCACCAATCAAGATAATGTGGTGTTAACAAAAAATGAGATATTGACATCCATGGAAGAGAATAGAAAGCCCAGAAATATACCCACACAGATACAGTCAATTGATCTTTGACAGAAAAAGCAAAGAAATTCAGTAGAGAAAAGATTACATTTTCAACAAGTGGAGCTATAACAAATAGACATCCATATACCAAAAAACAAAAAAATTATCATCTAGATGTAGATCCTACACTTTTCATAGAAATTAACTCAAAATGAATCAAAAAACTAAATGTATAATTCAAAATTGCAAAACTTCTAGAAAGTATTGAAAAAACAACCACAGATTTAGAGAAAATATTTGTAGCATATATATCTGATAAAACAAGGGTCCACAACCCCTGGGCCACAGACCAGTACCAGTCCATGTCCTGTTAGGAACCCGGCTATAAAGCAGGAAGTGAACAGTTGTCTTCCATAAAACCAGTCTCTGATGCCAAAAAGGTTGGGGACCCCTGAGATAAAAGAATTGTATCTAAAATAAACACTCACATACATGTACACACACACAGATTCTTAAAAAAAATAGGAAAACAGGAAACCAAATTTTTTAAAAGGCAAAGAATCTAGTATATGACTAAAAAGTATATGCATATGGCAAAAAAAAAATACAAAAAGATGCTCAACATCATCTGTAATTGGAGAATTGCAAATTAAAACAACAATGAAATATTACTCTGCATATGACTACAATCTAAAAGTATGACAGTATCAGTTGCTGGCAGGATGTGCAGCAACAAGAACTCTCATTTGTTGCTAGAAGGATGCAGCCACTTTTGAAGACAGTTTGGCAGTTTCTTACAAGACTAAACATAGTCTTACCAAATGATCCAACAACCAAGTTCCAAGGTATTTACCCAACAGATTTGCAAATTATATTCACAGGAAAACCTGCATATGAATGTTATACCAGGTTCATAATCATCCCAAATTGGAAGGAAACAAGATACCCTTCAATAGATAAATGGACAAACTGTGGTATATTCATAAAATGGAATGTTATTCAGTGAAATTAAGCTACGGAAAGACATGGATGAACCTTAAATTTAAATTGCTAATTACAAGAAGGCAATCTGAAAAGGCTACATGCCACATGATTCCACTTATATAACATTTTAGAAAAGGTAAAATTATATACAATAAAAATTGCAGCAGTTGAAAAAAGTTTGGGGGGAGTTAAGATAGTTGAATCAGTGAAACCCAGGTTGTTTTAGGGCAACAAAGTAATTATAAGCTACACTGTAATCGTGGATATATGACATTGACATTTGCCAAAACCTATGGAACTTCATAGCACAGAGGAAACTTTAATGTACGCAAATTTTTAAAAATTCTTTACAAGATTAGAGATCCTGGAAAGGGCGGCAAGACTGTATTAAGAGAAACAAACGGAACTACAAATGCAAGACACAACCTCACGGTCCAGGATGGGGGAAAATGGTGCTGACCTAAGTAAATTTGGAAATGATTTGAGTCCATAAGATGAGAGACGAAAGGGATGGCATATAATCACTGAATTCTACTAAATAACGTTGTTTGCCAAGAGGGTATAAATCTACAAACCTGATATTTTTATCTGTGTATACTGGAACTGAACAATTAAGAAAATGGATGGTGGATGGTGGAGAATAGGTATCTAACTGTTGAAGTGGGATTTTATGGATAAGTAAGGAGAAAAGCCAGAAAAATCTCTGTGGTAATGATTAGCATTGAAAGCATCAGTGTGAGCTCAAGTTTAGCTTAATATAAATACAAGTGGTTACATATAGAAATATTTTTAGGTGTGTGTCTATACATGGGTTAGAATTCACATATATCTATTTCCTTACTCTTTAGCTGAGAGAGCCAAGAAGCAAAGATGTCTGATAACAAGGGATATGCCCAGCTCCCAGATCCTGATTTCTATTTTCATTCTGCAATAAAAGGAACCAGTGCTCCTCCAAGAAATGGTTCATTTTAGGACTGAGACAGGAAATATAGAAGATGATCCTGAAGAATTTATTGGTTTTCAGTCACTCAGTCGTGTCAGATTCTTTGCAACCTCAGGGACTGCAGCACACCAGACTTCCCTGTCCTTCATTATCTCCCAGAGTTTGCTCAAACTCATGTCTGTTGGATCGGTGAGCCATCCAACCACCTCATCTTCTGTCGCCCCCATCTCCTCCAGCCCTCAAAATTTCCCATTAGCAGGGTCTTTTCCAATGAGTCAGTTCTTCCCATCAGGTGCCCAAAGTATTGGAGCTTCAGCTTCAGTATCAGTCCTTCCAATGAATATTCAGGACTGGGTTCCATTAAGAAGGACTGGTTTGATCTCTTTGCTGTCCAAGGGACTCTCAAGAGTCTTCTCTAACAGCACATTTCAAAAGCATCAGTTCTTCAGCAGTCAGCCTTCTTTATGGCCCAACTCTCACATCCTTACCTGACTACTGGAAAAACCATAAGTCTGACTATATGGACATTTGTCAGCAAAGTGACGTCTCTACTTTTAAATGTGCTGTCTAGGCTGGTCATAGCTTTCCTTCCAAGGAGCAAGCATTTTTTAATTTCATGGCTGCAGTCACCATCTGCAATGATTTTGGAGCCCAAGAAAATAAAGCATTTATAGCAGATGGTACAGAACTGCTCAAAAAATCAGGGGTATGTAGTATCCAATACTGAGATAATTTAAGGAACAGAATAAATGAAGTAACAATAAATTATAACCAAAAGTAGAAAATAGATTTTTATGAGTCCATGCTAATATAAATAAAGGATTAAATAAGTAAGTATTAATAAATACATAAAAGAGAGGAAACAAATCTCCCATGAAATACCCCAATTTTTGTGGATACTCCACTCTCAAGGAGGGAGAGCATAAAGACTACCTTTATGTGTACAGTATGTAAAAGAGGGAAAAAAGGATAACTTTGCAACAAAGAAACCTAACAAACATCACCTCAGCCAGATAACCAAGGACTTATAGCAACAGCAGTAAGTCCTCAGTCTACTCAGGAGTGAAAACTTTAGCCAAATTGTAATGTAGGGCCATTCTACAAAACAAGTAGGCAAGTCTTCCTCAAAGCCATCAAGGTCATCAAATACAAGAAAAGCCTGAGAAGCTGTCACTTCTGAGGGGAGACTAAGGAGACATGATATCTGAACACAATGTGGTATACTGGGCAGAAAAAAGATAGTAATTAAAAACACAGGACGTCTCAGAAAACTAAGGGTTTTAGTTAACAGTAGTCTATCAATATTCATTCATTCATTCATTGTTAACAAGTCAACCATATTGTTTGATGTCAATAATAGGGGAAATTAGGTAGATTTATGGTAGGTCTCTGTTCTATTTTTAAAATTTTTCTAAAAATCTAAAACTGTTCTAAATCATAGTTTACTTATAAAAAAGAGTAACATGAATAAAAAATATAATGAGTGGGTTTTATATTGCGGCATACTGAAACACTTGTTTACAGAAATCAAATGCAAGTGATAGATTTATTACCTGACTCAACACCTTCTTATTTATTTACGGCTGCACTGGGTCTTCGTTGCTGCCTGCGGGTTTTCTTTAGTTGCGGCAAGCAGGGACTATGCTTCATTTAGGTGCTTGAACATCTTATTGCAGAGGCTTCTCTTGTTGGAGAGCACAGGCTCCAGGCACACAGGCTTAAGTAGTTGTGGCTTGAGAACTCTAGAGCACAGGCTTAGTAGCTGTGACACATAGACTTAGTTGCTCCTAGGAATGTGGAGTCTTCCCGGACCAGGGATTGAACCCTTGTCTCCTGCATTGGCGGGCGGAATCTTATCCACTGTACCACCAGGGAAGTCTTTGACTTGATACATTTAGATTCATCCTAATGACTATAGGACAGACCTCAGAGATGTTGCAGGTTCAGTTCCAGACCACAGCAATAAAGCAAATATTGCAATAAAGTGAGTCACATAAATTTCTTTTTGTTTCCTAGCACATATAAAGGTCATGTTTATACTACACTATTGTCTACTAATGGTGCAATAGCATTACGTCTAAAAAACAACGTACAGACTTAAAAAAATATTTTTTGTTAAAAATGCTTGCCATCGTCTGAGCCTTCAGTGGGCCACAGTAGTAACACCAAATATCACTGATCACAGATCACCGAAACAGTAATAATGAAAAAGTCTGAAATATTACTGGAATTACCAAAATGTGATACAGAGACACGAAATGAGTCAACACTGTTGGAAAAAGTGGCGCCTTTACACTTGCTCCATGCAGAATCGCTACAAACCTTTAATTTGTTAAAAAAACAAAATGCAATATCTGGGAAGCATAAAAAGTAAAGCACAATAAAACAAGCTATGCCCATACTTAGAAAAAGATTAAGTCAAAGAGGGTCATTATCTAAGTTATTCATGAGAAAGATCAACTAGTAAGGAAAAGAGTCTGAACTTGAATTGTCCGAACTGTGTATCCACAGCTGTTGAAGTCATCAAGAAGTGACTGGGTTTCCTTTGTTTTCAGTTCTCTTCTGGATTTGTGGTGATCCAGCCAAACTGCCCCCAGAGACCTTCCAGTGAGCTCACCTGACAGCCGCGACTCTGGCTTCTGCTGACCAATCACACTCTTGCCCAGTGACATGGACAGATACTCACAGCATGGTGGCCTTGAACCCCTGAAGGGAATGTTTCCCTGTGAGAAGGAAAATGAATTTAACAGGACTCTAGCCAGTGCCACTGAATCCATGAGCCTCAGGCTCTAAGGAGCTCACTAAGCCAGATGCCCAGTTACCACCACTTCCACAGGCTATGGGCCACAATTTGGGATTTACAATGCCCAAAGTCAGATTAGCCTTTTTTTTCCCCCGCTACATATCTTTCAAACTGGTGTTCCATCCCAGGGCTATTCCCCCTGCATAATACAGTTCCTAGGCTTCACCAGGACGTGGAGAAAATGATGTAGCTTCATGGCCACATACAGACTCTGAGACACCATTGTTTGGTACACGGGTAAGAGATACTCAAAGGCAAAGTGATCTGAAATTTCCTGGACTAGCCATGCTGGACTCATTTTTTCCAGTCACTCTCTACTAAAGCCAAAAAATGTTACCAGAGTTCCCTCAGGGTCTCTAATTGCCCTGGTGGCTTTGGTAATTGCTCTGGACTCTTTCCTCTAAAGAGCAAACAATGATGTGTCCTTTTAGACTTCCCACATCCTCTTAATCCAAACTCTCTTCAAATAAATTCATTTAGATGAGACAAAGACTGATTATTTGCATAACAGAGGCTTCTTTTCCACATAGTGTCAAGTGTTTGGAGTGTTCACATGTTTTAATAATGTAAATTTCCTCTCATTCTGTACCCTTTACTCAAGAAATCAGAGAATTCACACTGGTTTAGATTCACAGAAGAATGTAAAGGACCAAGTTGAAGTGTCTCAGGCAATTGATAATATCACAAGTAAGACCTTTAAAAGTCCTGAAATCCACCCCCACCCCCCAACCCCGACCTTTAAACCTAGATGCCCCTTATCAACTAATGACCATCCACTCTCAGAAATACTACTTGGTTTATTGTATTCATCCTGAGTCAAAGCTTTCTCCTTTGCTCAGCCCTCCTAAATGCCTTCCGTGTGACTGCAGCCAAGAAATTAAAAAAACACTTGCTCCTTGGAAGAAAAGCTATGACAAACCTAGATAGCACATGAAAAAGCAGAGACATTACTTTGCCAACAAAAGGTCTGTGTAGTCAAAGTTACGATTTTTCCAGTACTTATTGTTGAGGCCTGATAGAGGCCATGACTAAAATAGGCTGGAGCAAGCATCCCGGAAACAGCTGAGACACTGCCCAGGCAGGATCAAAATTAATTACCCCAGACGGGAGGACTCAGCCTGTCAGCATGCTCCCCGTAGCCTGGTCTGTGCCAATCAAGACGAGGATAGATACCTCCTAAGAAAGCCCCCGCGCGCGAAAATCTAGCCAATTAGTAGATGCAAAGAAACCCTTGTAACCAATCCAACCTTGCCAATTCCCTGTCTTTGTCCTAAACCTATAAATACTGCTGTGATCCAGGGCTCGGGGCTCTGGCTCTATTCCACTGTGTTGGATGTGGCCGGGGCCCTGGCTTGAGCTAGCAATAAATTCCCTTTTTGCTTTTACATTGCCGTGGATGTCTTGTTCTCTCAGTTCTGGGGATCGGGACCTTGGGCATAACACTTATATACTGATGTGAGAGTTGGACCATAAAGAAGTCTGAGCACCTAAGAACTGATGCTTTCAAACTGTGGTGCTGGAGAAACAAGGAGATCAAAACAATCAATCCTCAAAGAAATCAACCCTGAATATTCATTGGAAGGACTGATGCTAAATATGAAGCTCCAATACTTTGGCCACTTGATACAAAGAGTCAATTCATTGAAAAAGACCCTGATGCTGGGAAAGACTGAGGGTAAGAGGAGAAGGCAGTGCCAGAGGAAAAGATGATTGGATGGCATCACTGACTCAATGGACATGAATCTGAGCAAACTCTGGGAGATAGTGAAGGCCAGGGAAGCCTGGTGCACTGCAGTCCATGGGGTTACAAAGAGTAGGATACGACAGCTACTGAACAACAACAAACGCCTTCCACATGGATTAAAAGCTCCTAGATGTGTGCAGTACAGTTTTCAGCAGTGCCTCCTTGTCATTTTCTTCTGGATTGGTTTGATAAGGGTCAACTTTTATCTTGGTTAAAAGAAAAAAAAAAGAATATTTAACTTTCTACCTGGCCATACACACTCTGCACTGTCAAACTCTTCATCAGCTAGACCAAGCACCAGGCCTGGAGGCAATGAATTTGCCTGGAGGTGATGAATTTGGTCATCTAAAGAAGCTGGAATAGAA
The DNA here is from genome assembly GCF_014754425.2 of Oryx dammah. Lineage (NCBI taxonomy): Eukaryota > Metazoa > Chordata > Mammalia > Artiodactyla > Bovidae > Oryx > Oryx dammah. The sequence goes on from NW_024070205.1 coordinate 55,843,532, forward strand.
AGGAAAAAGTAGAGTTTAGGTAAGAAAAGCAGGAAGCACTCCAGTAGATATGCCATTTCCTGTCCAGGCCCTGATGCCTCTTCAGACTCTTGATGCTGTGAAAGATTGAAGGGGAAGGGGTGTCAGAGGATGAGATGGTCAGATAGCATTGCCAACTCAATGGACATGAATTTGAGCAAACTCCCAGAGATGGTAAAGGACAGAGGAGCCTGGGCATGCTGCAGTCCCTGGGGTCACAAAGAACTGGACACAACTTAGCAACTGAACAACAACAGCGAAAAAGCTGCCATAATAAAATACCACTGACTGGGTGACAAACAACAGACATTTTTTTCCCTCACACTTCTGGAGGCTAGAAATCCGTGATCTAGTTGGCAGCAAATTTGGTTTCTACTGAGAGCTCTCTTCCTGGCTTTTGTGTTGCCTTTGTGCTATGTGACTGCATGGTCTGCTGTCTCTTCTTATAAGTACAGGAATTCTAGCAGAAAAAGGCCCCACCCTTTGTTAATTTTAATTACTTCCTTAGAGGACCCATCTTCAAAGACAGCCTCACTGGGAGTCAAGGTTTCAACACATGTACGGGGGGCAGGGTGGAGGCAAGGAGGAATAGGGACCCAAACATTTAACCCATACCAAGTTTCCTGTTATTTCTTGCTCTCAGAAGAAAAATGAATCATTTGAATGATGGCAAGAGTTACTATATTTGTCTGCATACTGAATTAGGAAAGTAGGAAAAAGTAGGACTCTCGTTACTCTGCTGTTGTTCAGTCACTAAGCCGTGTCCAGCTCTTTGCGACCCCGTTGACTATAGCACGCCAGGCTCCTCTGTCCTTCACTGTCTCCCAGAGTTGACTCAAATTCCTATCCAGAGTTGGAGATGCTACTGATTTTTTTGAATGCCTACTTATGGAGTAATAGCCCCAATTTTATCCCTCTCCTGTGTCCATGCCCTTTGCCACTGCTCTTTTTCACTGACTCTGGGCTTAGCCAAGTGACTTCTTATGGTTGATAGGATGTTAGTAAAGGTGATACAAGCAAAGTCACGAAAAGCGCCTGTGCACTGAAGCTTATCTGGTTTTTGCTTTTGGAACCCAGGTATCATGGGAACAAGGCCAGTCAGCCCTGCTGGTTAAGGGACCACAGGGAGAACTGAGGCAACTCAGCCAACAATCAGGCAGCCCTCAGCAATTTAAACTGTTGACAGCAGAAGCACGAATGAACCCCAGCGTCGATCACCCTTGCCTAGCACGATAAACAGTACCACCAACAGAGCCCAGCCTAAATTGCTAATTCACAGAATCCTGAGCTAAATAATTTTTTATTGTTTTAAAAGTACTCACTTTCAAGTGGTTTGCTACACAGCAATATCAAACTGATACATCTACAAAGTACTCAGGACTGTGCTATGCCTTTTAGGAAGCACAGAACAAATTTAAAATATTGTAAGTGAGAAGAAAATATACAGACATATGGTATATATACTGCAACTATTAACAAGGAGATTAATGATTCAACCATTAGTTGAATGTAATAAAATAATATTAACACCAAGGTGTGAGGAATTATGCATAACCTAGAAATGATTATCTTTAGGTAATTCTAGCATTTTGCATCTCATTTAGAATTAAAAGCAATAAGGCTCATGAGAATGAATAATTGGGGGAAAAGATATTAGGAACATTTATTTTGCATCCAAGAAAATTCTCCCTCTGGTTCAATTTATGCTTTGGGAAATGAATCAGATCACTTTTCTTTTATCCAACTTGCTTTGCCCATTCCTTGAAATTGCATATGATGACATAATCCAAGTCCAATTTGGCAAAATAGAGAATTTTCAACTCAAGTCTGGTTTCTCTTCAATTTTCATTTCCCCTGGGTCCCATTCATATTTCTTACAGACACTTTCCCTTGTGACCCAATCTAATTTGATTCCCTACCACATCTCCTCCACCAAAAGCATCTAAAGCTATTTTGCAGAGATCCTATAAATAATGCTTTGACAATATTTAAAAGATAATATTAAGGGGAAAAAAATCTTGGATAAAGGAAATGAAATCAAGACTTTTTTCAGGACCGTGTCTCTGATTGTGCCTGGATGTTACCAACCAATCTGAGTTATCTATTTTTCCCAACTAACTTGACAGGACCAATCTGTTATTTTAGCTTTATATAGAAACGGCCACAATAAGGTGAAAGGGTAAGGAGAAAACTGACCAGTCAGAACAAAGTTCTAGAGATGGAGAAGGCCTCTTGAGAGGGCTGATTTTTGATGAAAAAGCAAAATGATAAAACTAAGGATAATTGTCCAGGTACTATACTTAGCTGTCATTTATAAAGTTAGAACAGGAACTTTGTATAAAACTCTGTTTTCTGGGAGATGGTCAGTCTTTAACATTTAGATACAGAATATCTGAAATTCTCCTTCATTCTCCCTCTGTGTCTTCCTGATCCCATGAGTGTCTTCCCATGGTTTCACTTACCTATCAAGCTGTCTTCGTTTTGGCCTTTAACTGATAACACACTATATTCACTTGTCAGGAAGACCACAACAAAGTACCGAAAACTGTGTGGTTTAAACAATAGCAATGCCTTTGCTCATGTTTCTGGAGACTAGAAGTCCAAGATCAAAGTGTCAGCAGGAGTGAAGGGGTTTTTTTTGTTTGTTTTTGTTTTTGTTTTGGCCATGCCACATGACCTGAATGATTTTAGTTCCCTGACCAGCGATTGAACCCATGCCCTTGTCAGAGCATGCGCAGGGTCCTATCCACTGGACTGCTAGGGAATTCCTGGGAGTGTATTCTTTTCATGGCACCCCTCTTCTCAGTTTAGACTTCCCTGGTGGCTCAGATAGTAAAGAATCTGCCTGCAATACCGAAGACACAAGTTTAGTCTCGAGGTTGGGAAGATCTCCTGGAGAAGGAAATGGCTATCCATGCCAGTATTCTTGCCTAGAGAATTCCATGGACAGAGGTGCCTGGCGGGCCACAATCTGTGGGATCACTAAGAGTCGGACATGACAGAGGGAATAACACACACTTCTTAGTTTGTAGATGGCCACCTTCTTCCTGTGTCTTTATATGGGTTCCCTCTGTGTGTGTCTGTATCCTAATCTTATAAGGAAACCAGTCATCCTGGATTAGTGCCTACCTGAATGACTTTAGTTTACCTCCTTAAAGACCGTTTTCAAGCATAGTCATATGCTGAGGTCCTGGGGGTTAAGACTTCAAGTTACAAATCTTGGAGAGGCACAATTCAGTTCATAACACACTGCAAGGCCCTTTATCTCATCGACTTAGTTACCTTATTTCCTCAATATTAAATCAATTTCATTCATTCCTAACCTGTTTAAGGGGGATGAAAACACTTTCAGGTTACACACACATCAGTCAATTTAATTTCAAGATATATCTTAATTTCAGAAATGTCAAATGCAAAAAACAAATTGTCGTAGAAGAAATATGGCAATAGATGACTTTGAAAACTCAGAAATTCCTGCAATAGTCAAAGAACTAAATCTCTAATGGCTGGAATTAAGTTAAAACTATTATGATCCATGAGAGACAGTGAGAACGATGGAATCCCACTTGATGACCATTTAGACCAGTTAGCGACACATTCTAAACACACCTACCATCACAGAGGAGGTTTTCAGTGGGTTGAATAGGAGTAAGGAAGGGAGAAGGAGAACTGTTCATACCTGCCACTGCCAAAGCCTTGCATTAAGAAACAGAACACTGTACATTGACCAGACTTCTTCTTACAAGGCCCTTCATTTTGAATTTCTACAAGGCCCTAGTTCCCACTCATAGTAAACACATAAATATCAATAGGCAACCAGTAAATGTTGACTGCTGGATGGCATCACGGACTTGATGGACGTGAGTCTGAGTGAACTCCGGGAGATGGTGATGAACAGGGAGGCCTGGCGTGCTGCGATTCATGGGGTCGCAAAGAGTCGGACACGACTGAGCGACTGAACTGAACTGAACTGAACTGAAATGTTGACTGACTGCTTTGGTACCATCATTTCAGGGATATTAGCACAGGAGTGATATCAATGCCAATCACTTCCATCTTTGTTTCTGATGATGACGATATGTAGGTGTGTTCTCTTTACTCCTATTACACGTGTTCAGTTGTGGCTGGCTCTTTGTGACCCCAAGGACTGTAGCCCGCCAGGCTCTTCTGTCAAAGGAATTTTCCAGGCAAGAATACTGGAGTGGGTTGCCATGCCCTCCTCCCAGGAATCTTCCTGACCCAGGGATCAAATCCACATATCTTGTGTCTCCTGCATTGGCAGGAGGATTCTTCATTTCTATTTAAAAGAAAAAATTCCCAGTAAGGACAAATACCTCCCAGAGGTAAATATGAAAGCAAAATTCAGAGTCTCTTTTAAATATTTCTCCTCTTTCTACTTCAACCCCTGAGTAAAGTGCTTTAATGTCTAAACCGAACACTGAACAGAAAAAAACTTATGTTGACTGATGTCCGGAAGACTATAGGACAGCCTCCACCTCACACTTTCACTGATCTCCCAGATTCTGCCACAAATTTTATGTTACTGCTTGTTTCTCTTGTGGCCATTGCTAATGAGTAAGGGCAGGTAAATATAAAAATCAATTTATTCTTTCCCACTCACAGCATTTCCTTGTTTCTGCAGTTTCTGTCTAAAATAACCCTATTTGAAAGTCATCTTTAAAAGGGTGTCACTCTTATTTTGATGTCTCTAACCACATAACCCAAGCTGCCCCATAACTGTTTTTCTTTGGTGAACTGATCAAAAGTCCCCTAGCTAATTATATCATCTGGGAAGCAGGCACCATTCATACTACAGCACCACTCTGCAAAGAGGCTAATTCTTTGGATGTTGACCAAAAAGAAACAAGAGGGAAAACCAACACGAGCAAGACAAACAGGCTGCTATTCCTGGATCCATAAAAATATACCTTTGGAAGTGGTTTAGCGAGGAAAAAAATATTTTTTAATTCCGACCACAACATTTGTCAGTATAATGTCTTCCTGAATAAACAGTGCTCTGTTGGAACTATATGAGACAAGAAGTTTTCCAGCTAAACGACTTTTTTGTCATCAAGGTTATCTATCTAAGTGGATTGTCTAGTCGTTTGTGTCTCCGGGTTTAAGGCGGAGGCGTGCTTTGTGTCCATATTATCTCTTTATTTTTAAGAGAAGGGGGACAGGGACAAATCATAAGACATTTAAGTGCTGGGAAACTTCTTAGCCTGAGTATTCTTTCTCAGGAGTCAGCTTTCTCCACCAGTGCCTCTATTCATGTGGGATATAATGTTATTTCATTTTCCTCTAGTCATCTTACATCCCTGGAGAGAGCTTGACTCATGATATAATTATATGCTGGGCCAGTTCCCACTGACAGTCACTCCAGACTGCCACCAGCCTGTCCCCCGCTGATCTTTCACTCCAATGCCAAAGAGCGTGAACTCTCTCAGAAACAGAGTGACACCTTCTGCAGAACCGTTCATGATGAGGTTCTCGGGGAGCAGTTTGCCATGGCTGTCCCTGCTCCTCTGAGGGGGGTCAGTGAATCCTGGAGGTTAGTGACTCATAGCACAGCCAGCCGATCTGTGGTCTCTGAGGCTGATCAGAGTTCTCTGGTGGTTCATAAAATGGTTCCTGGAGGACATATTTTTCAGATGTTTGGGAATTTAGGCTTATTTCACAGGAAATATGAATTCTGTCATTCAAGTCACATATAGTCTTGCATAAGGCCATGTTGGAGATAATCATGGCACCCCCCCTTTGTACCTGCCCCTGACTGCGCATGCTGGACAGAGGACTCCCAGCTCTGGAGAGTCTCGGGAAAATAATTTCTAGCTGTTTGGCTTCACATGAGTAAACAGTGTTCTCATTTTTGATAATTCTTCCCAAGCTGGCATCTCCCTAACCGGCCATTTGAGAAGTTCAGCAGAACTTTATCTCCATACATTTAATATCCTTTTCTTTTCCTATGCCCACCACACACCTAGACTCTTTCCACTGGGTCTAGTTTCCTGTACTCCAAGGTTCATATCAGACCTCATGCCTTCCTGACCTCTAATCTGATTTTCACATTTCTTATTATTTTAGCATAATAGCATAATACCATAGCATCCTGTTTTTCCTTCACAGCTCATAAATAAATCATATATTTATTTTGTGTGCTTATTTGTTTAAAAATCCTTCATTAGATTGCAAATTTCATGAGCAAAATCATCCATTTTTTTAAATTTCACCACTATTTAACACAGGATTTTACATAGAATCCACAGACTCTGTCATAAAGTTAGTTTTTAATATGCATTAGCTATAATTAACATTATTACTTCCTCATCATTAATTGAATAAATAAGTCTTTCAACATCCTCACAACTAAATTTTTCATGTGTTGAAAGCCATAACCACTCTCCTTCCCCCATGTTTTCCAATTTTTCTCTTAGACTTGTTTCCATATGTACCATAAAGGATCCTGGATTCTTTCTAAAGGAACAACAATAAGGAAAGCACTCCATATATTTTTCTGTCATTTTGATGTTGGATTCTTCTCACAGCCATATATGGTCATGTGAAGTGAAAGTCACTCAGTTGTCTCCAACTCTTTGTGAGCCCATGGACTATAAAGTCCATGGAATTCTCCAGGCCAGAATACTGGAGTGGGTAGCCTTTCCCTTCTCCAGGGGATCTTCCCAACCCAGGAATCAAACCCAGGTCCCCCACACTACAGGCAGATTCTTTACCAGCTGAGCCACAAGGGAAGCCCAGAATACTGGAGTGGGTAGCCTATCCATTCTTCAGAGGATCTTCCTGACCCAGGAACCAAATGGGTCTCCTGCATTGCAGGTGGATTCTTTACCAACTGAGCTATCAGGGAAGCCCATATGGTCATGGGTTTGATCTAAATTGCTTTTTTTCCCAGAAGGTCTCTGAAGCTTCATATTCAGACTACAACTGCATCAAGGGCACCCAAAACACTACATCAAAAATAGCCAGTTTTAAAAAATGGAAAGATCTAAATAGATATTTCTCCAAAAACATATAGATGGCCAAAGGCACATGAAAAGAAGCTCAGCATCGCTAATTATTTGAGAAATGCAAGTCAAAACTACAATTAGGTATCATCTCACACCAGTCAGATTGGCCATCATCAAAAAGTTTACAAATAATAAATGTAGGGTGTGTGGAGAAAAGGGAACCATCCTATGCTGTTGGTGGAATGTAAATGTGTGCAGCCAGCACAGAGGTTCCTTAAAAAACTAAAAGTAAAGCTACCGTGTGATACTGCAATCCCACTCCTGCCTGGGCATAAATATGTAGAAAACTGTAATTCAAAATGATACATGCACCCCAATATTCATATCAGCATTATTCACAATAGCCAAGACTCAGAAGCAACTTAAGTATCCATCTATAGATGAATGGGTAAAGAACATGTGATTTATATATGTATATATGTATGAAGTGAAGTGAAGTCGCTCAGTCGTACCCGACTCTGCAACCCCGTGGACTGTAGGCCACCAGGCTTCTGCGTCTATGGGATTTCTTAGGCAAGAATACTGGAGTGGGTTGTCATTTCCTTCTCCAGGGGATCTTCCCGATCCAGGGATCGAACCCGGGTCTCCCACATTGCAGGCAGACGCTTTAACCTCTGAGCCACCAGGGAAGCCCCTTATATGTATATATATGTATATGATTCACTGTGCTGTACACCTGAAACTAACCCAGCATTGTAAATCAACTACTTGAATTACAAAAGATGCTAGGTTTTTCCACCCAATTATCATTTTTACCCACAAATGGTCTTGCTGAATTGGCTAAAAAGTGTTTCACTGGGTGACCGTGTGTCACCGCTGTCTGAGACTAGGCCACGGGGGTTCAGAAAAAAAACAAGTCAAGTGGTCGAGGCCAATTTCAGCCCAACTCTTCTCCTCCTGGGGAAGGCAGACTGGGAAAGCTGGGGAGAGGCTGCTGCCTGAAAGCAATGTGCTTTCACATCCTCCGCTACTTGGCTACCCTATGCAAATTCATGTTTCCTATGAGATTCTTCCCACCAAGGCCTCTGAAGAAAGGGGGCCCTGTGGGTGCTCTTGTCCCAATCTGCTGCCCCAGGCACAGCTCTTAAGTTTTATCTGCCTATTTCTGAGAAAGTTCTAGAAAAGCTCTATTCTTGGAGTTGAGATATCTGAGCTTTCATTTCTGCCACTTGTGAATTGTATGTGCTAGAATCAGGCTTTTACTTCTCTGAGACTCAGACACTCTAAGTACAAAATGAGAGTACTAACTCATACAGTTATTGTGACCACTTAAACAATAATAATTTTACTAATAACAGCAACAATAAACTTCCTGAGAAAACAGTGCCTAACACTTCATAGGATCTTCTGAAGTATTTATAGGATCTGTTGAACAAAGTTACCTAGGATAATTTATAGGCTTACTGAAGTGTGATTTGTATAAAATATTTGTATCAATATCATCAAATATTTCTTTGAAGTATCATTCCTACCAAAGCATTGGAAATGCAATTTAAGAAAACTACTCTGCCCTTAAAGAGCTTCTGATTTAGTCAACAACACATAATAGACCGACTATGCAGAACCAAATGCAAAGAAGAAAAGGAAAGATATAAGCATCTGAATGCAGAGTTCCAAAGAATAGCAAGGGGAGATAAGAAAGCCCTCCTCAGTGATCAGTGCAAAGAAATAGAGGAAAACAATAGAATGGAAAAGACTAGAGATCTCTTCAAGAAAATTAAGAGATACCCAGGGAACATTTCATGCAAAGATGGGTTCGATAAAGGACAGAAATGGTATGGACCTAACAGAAGCAGAAGACATTAAGAAGAGGTGGCAAGAATACACAGAAGAACTATACAAAAACGATCTTCACCACCCAGATAATCATGATGGTGTGATCACTCATCTAGAGCCAGATATCCTGGAATGTGAAGTCAAGTGGGCCTTAGAAAGCATCACTACGAACAAAGCTAATGGAGGTGATAGAATTCCAGTAGAGCTATTTCAAATCCTGAAAATGATGCTGTGAAAGTGCTGCACTCAATATGCCAGCAAATTTGGAAAACTCAGCAGTGGCCACAGGACTGGAAAAGGTCCGTTTTCATTCCAATACCAAAGAAAGGCAATGCCAAAGAATGCTCAAACTACCACACAATTTCACTCATCTCACACGCTAGTAAAGTAATGCTGAAAATTCTCCAAGCCAGGCTTCAGCAATACGTGAACCGTGAACTTCCAGATGTTCAAGCTGGTTTTGCAAAAGGCAGAGGAACCAGAGATCAAATTGCCAACATCCGCTGGATCATTGAAAAAGCAAGAGAGTTCCAGAAAAACATCTATTTCTGCTTTATTGACTATGCCAAACCCTTTGACTGTGTGCATCACAATAAACGGTGGAAAATTCTGAAAAAGGTGGGAATATCAGACCTGCCTCTTGAGAAACCTGTATGCAGGTCAGGAAGCAACAGTTAGAACTGGACATGGAACAACTGACTGGTTCCAAATAGGAGAAGGAGTACGTCAAGGCTGTATATTGTCACCCCGCTTATTTAACTTATATGCAGAGTACATCATGAGAAAGGCTGGGCTGGAAGAAGCACAAGCTGGAATCAAGATTGCCAGGAGAAATATCAATCACCTCAGATATGCAGATGACACCACTCTTATGGCAGAAAGTGAAGAGGAACTAAAAATCCTCTTGATGAAAGTGAAAGAGGAGAGTGAAAAAGTTAGCTTAAAGCTCAACATTCAGAAAACGAAGATCATGGCATCTGGTCCCATCACTTCATGGGAAATCGATGGGGAAAAGGTGGAAACTGTGTCAGACTTTATTTTGGGGGGGCTCCAAAATCACTGCAGATGATGATTGCAGCCATGAAATTAAAAGATGCTTACTCCTTGGAAGGAAAGTAATGACCAAACTAGATAGCATATTCAAAAGCAGAGACATTACTTTGCCAACAAAGGTCCATCTAGTCAAGGCTATGGTTTTTCCAGTAGTCATGTATGGATGTGAGAGTTGGACTGTGAAGAAAGCTGAGCACTGAAGAACTGATGCTTTTGAACTGTGGTGTTGGAGAAGACTCTTGAGAGTCCCTTGGACTGCAAGGAGATCCAACCAGTCCATCCTAAAGGAGACCAGTGTTGGGTGTTCATTGGAAGGACTGATGCTGAAGCTGAAACTCCAGTATTTTGGCCACCTCATGTGAAGAGTTGACTCATTGGAAAAGACTCTGATGCTGGGAAGGATGGGGGGCAGGAGGAGAAAGGGACGACAGAGGATGAGATGGCTGGATGGCATCACTGACTCAATGGACGTGAGTCTGAGTGACCTCCGGGAGTTGGTGATGGACAGGGAGGCCTGGCATGCTGCGATTCATGGGGTCGCAAAGAGTCAGACACGACTGAGTGACTGAACTGAACTGATGCAGTGTATAGCCATAGAAAGTAATATGCATTGAGTATCAGTCAAATGGCCTGAAAAACACATTCATCAAATATCACCGATAGCAACTATTCCTAAGAGTGGAGCAACTGCAGAAATTTCTGGGAAGAAGTAAATTAGCATTTTTTTTTTCAACATTTTTCTGTATAACAAACCACTCCATATTATTAGCAGCTTATGAAAAACTATTTTTTTCCACAATTCTGTGGGTTGTTTGGGATATCATTTTGCTAATCTCTTCTAAATGGTGTCCTGAAGCTGCATTCAACTGGAAAGCCTGCTGTGCTGGCCAATGCTAATGGTTTTGACTGGGGAGATCTTGGTTCTCCTCTGTGTGATATCCATCCTCCATTAGGCCCCCTGCTGTCCTTACATAGAGGTCTCAGAATAGCATTCCAAGAGGGCAAAAGTAGAAACTGCAAGGTCTCCAGTGGCTCAAAACTCACACAATATCATTTCCACTTCAGAATTCTAGCCCAGATTTTAAGGACATGGAGAAAAGTGGCAAAGTAAATTGTGAAGAGACATGCATACTGGGATAAGAATCAGTGGCCATTAAAAAATCTATCAGAGCTTAATTTTGTAAATGCTGCTGCTGTTGCTAAGTTGCTTCAGTCGTGGCCGACTCTGTGCGACCCCATAGACGGCAGCCCACCAGGCTCCCCCGTTCATGGGATTCTCCAGGCAAGAACACTGGAGTGGGTTGCCATTTCCTTCTCCAATGCATGAAAGTGAAAACTGAAAGTGAAGTCGCTCAGTCGTGTCCAGCTCTTCGCGACCCCATGGACTGCAGCCCACCAGGCTCCTCTATCCATGGGATTTTCCAGGCAAGATTACTGGAGTGGGTGCATAAAAATTTTCCTTGTGACTACACTGACAATTTCTTTAAGGCAGGTAAGATGTCTTATTAACCTGTTTGCAGTGACTAATATAGAGACTAATGTAGAGTTTAGGACAGGGCAGTTCAGTTCAGTTCAGTTCAGTCTTCAGTCGTGTCCGACTCTTTGTAACCACATGAATTGCAGCACGCCAGGCCTCGCTGTCCATCACCAACTCCCAGAGTTCACTCAGACTCACGTCCATCGAGTCAGTGATGCCATCCAGCCATCTCATCCTCTGTCATCCCCTTCTCCTCCCAGCATCAGAGTCTTTTCCAATGAGTCAACTCTTCACATGAGGTGGCCAAAGTACTGGAATTTCAGCTTTAGCATCATTCCTTCCAAAGAAATCCCAGGGCTGATCTCCTTCAGAATGGACTGGTTGGATCTCCTTGCAGTCCAAGGGGCTCTCAAGAGTCTTCTCCAACACCACAGTTCAACAGCATCAATTCTTCAGTGCTCAGCTTTCTTCACAGTCCAACTCTCAAATCCATACATGACTACTGGAAAAACCATAGCCTTGACTAGACGGACCTTTGTTGGCAAAGTAATGTCTCTGCTTTTGAATATGCTATCTAGTTTGGTCATAACTTTCCTTCCAAGGAGTAAGCGTCTTTTAATTTCATGGCTGCAATCATCATCTGCAGTGATTTTGGAGCCCAAAAAAATAAAGTCTGACACAGTTTCCACTTTTTCCCCATCGATTTCCCATGAAGTGATGGGAGATGCCATGATCTTCGTTTTCTGAATGTTGAGCTTTAAGCCAACTTTTTCACTCTCCTCTTTCACTTTCATCAAGAGGTTTTTTAGTTCCTCTTCACTTTCTGCCATAAGAGTGGTGTCATCTGCATATCTGAGGTGATTGATATTTCTCCTGGCAATCTTGATTCCAGCTTGTGCTTCTTCCAGCCCAGCCTTTCTCATGATGTACTCTGCATATAAGTTAAATAAGCAGGGTGACAATATACAGCCTTGACGTACTCCTTCTCCTATTTGGAACCAGTCAGTTGTTCCATGTCCAGTTCTAACTGTTGCTTCCTGACCTGCATACAGATTTCTCAAGAGGCAGGTCAGGTGACCCATCTCTTTCAGAATTTTCCACCGTTTATTGTGATGCACACAGTCAAAGGCTTTGGCATAGTCAATAAAGCAGAAATAGATGTTTTTCTGGAACTCTCTTGCTTTTTCAATGATCCAGCGGATGTTGGCAATTTGATCTCTGGTTCCTCTGCCTTTTACAAAACCAGCTTGAACATCTGGAAGTTCACAGTTCACGTATTGCTGAAGCCTGGCATGGAGAATTTTGAGCATTAAGGCCTCAGTAAAGGTTTACAAATTATAAGCAGAAAAATTATTATATATGTATAATAATAGTGTAATAATAAATACAGCTTTGCTGACTTCCAGTTCTGGCATACGAAAGTAGCAAATTAGAAATGATCTTCCCAACTTAAACAAATAAGTGGAAATATACAAGAAATAATCATTTTCAGGCAATAGGCAGTACATATAGTGATCCCTGGGAGAAGGGAAACAAATAGGTGAACCGTACAGGTGCTCCAGAATGTTGCGTCTAAGGAGCTTCCAAGGTGTGATTCAAGGAGAAAAAAGTCAAACAGAGCCTAGCGGTGCACTGAGTTGAAAAGACAAGATTTCAAGTTAGAGGAGGCCAAAGTGGCTAGAATTCACAGAGAAGAATACCAAAGAAAGGGAAAATATTGTTCAGAAAAAGAGAATCCCGAATACCTGCAGATTCCCCTTGAGTCTTTGACTGAGGATTGGTTTACAAAAATTTTTGAGGGAAAGCTTGAGGCCAGGGAAAGAATAGACAGAATAACCCCCAAAGCTCACACAAAACTAGGACTAGATAGTGGTTCTATCAGCTAGAGTGGAAAATCTTCCCTATGTGATAAACTGTGTCCCCTCCAATATCTACATGCTTAAGTCCTAACCCCAGTACCGCAAGTGTGACTGCATTTGCAACATAACAATGAAAAGGCAGAGGTTACCAGGTTGGAAAATAAGCAAACAGATGTAATAAAAACCAACAACAAAAAAAGAAAGCAGGACTACTTGCTAATTGCAAGAGATGAAATTAAACATAAAGACACAGACAGGTTAAATGTAAAAATAACAGAAAATGATCCATCATTCTACCATTAAAGAAAATGGGAGTCTCTATATTAATATCAGACAGCAGATTTATAGTAAGAAATATTATAAGAAATAAAGATGGTTATTTTATTACAAGAAAGCAGTCAATTTATCAAGAATACATATCAATCCTAAAGGTTCATGTAGCTAGTGACAGATTCAAAATTCATGAAGCAGAAACTCAGAGAAATGAAAAAAAAATTTAAAAATTCACAAACGTAGATAATTTAACACCTTTCTCAATAAATGATAGAACAAAAAAAAATGAGTGAGGATATGGAAGACAAACAACATTATCAAACAACTTTACCTAAGTGACATTTGTAAAACAGTATCCAACATCAGCAAAATACTTTCTTTTCAAGAGCAGCCAGCACATTTATCACCATCAATCATATTCTAAGTCATAAGGTAAGTCTCAGTAAATTTAAAAATATTCAAATCTAATAAAGTATGTTCTGTGACTATAATGGAAGGTAATTAAATATGAGTAATAGATCTTTGCAAAATCTCCCCATATTTAAAAACTAAACAATTTACTTTTAAATAACCCACAGGTCAAATGAGGAATCAACAGAAAATTAGTAAGTATTTTGAATGGAATAAAAATGAAAACAAGACATATCCAAATTTGTGAGGGAACAACTAAAATAATAAATAAAAATGCATAGCTTTAAATGCTTATATTAGAAAAGAAGTCTTAAATTGATGATCCTAATATCCACTAAAGGACAAGGAAAAGAAGAACAAATACAAAAATAATAATAAAAAACAGAAATCAGTGAAGCAGAAAACAGAAAATAATATTAAAAATAATTAAATCAAATCTGGTTCTTTGGGATGATAAACAAATCTAATGAACCTCTGGGAAAAGCATGAGAAAATATAAAGTACCAATATTAGAAACAGACAAACATCTACATCACTATAGATCCTACAAGATAATAAGAGCAAACAAGACTGGCAAACAAGAAAATAATTTTAAAATGCAAATTCTTCCTTAATTAATGACTAGGTACAACATACTCGCAATCAAAATTCCAGCAACCACTGTGTACAAATTGACAAGCTGATTCTAAAATATGTACAGAAACTTAAAAGACCTAGAATAAATCAAAGTTTTGAAACAAAAGGAACAAAGTTGGAATACTTATGCCACCTTATTTTAAGACTAAGTATAAATATAGAGTAATGAAGATGGCATGATATTTGCATCAACTAATAGATAAAATAGAGTTCAGAATATACATATAATTGGTCTATTGGCACACCATTATAAAAATTGTCAAAATGAGTTAAAGAACTAGATGTAAAAGCCCAAACTATAAATTTTCCAGAAGAAAACAAATGAAAAAATCCAGGATGACCTTAGGTTTGGCTAAGATTTATAAAATAAACATAAAAGACATCTATAATAATAGTTATCTATAACATAATTTATAACATATAATAAGTCAGACTTCCTAAAAATTAAAAAGTATACTTCTTCAAAAGACACTATTAAGAAAATATCAAGTAAGCTATAGACTGGGAGACAAGATTTACAAATCTTATATCCAATAAAAGACTGATATCTAGACTATATAAAGAATTCATAATTCAATAATAAAAATGCAAAGCCCCAATTTTATGGGCAAAAGATTTGAACAAATATAACACCAAGGAAGATATATGAGTGGCTAATAAACATATGAAAAGGCAAATTAAAATCACAATGAGACACCACTACACATCCACTGAAATAACTAAATTTTTTTAAATTCACCATACCAAGTATTAACAAGTATGTAATGGAACTGAAACTTTCATGCACTTAATAGGAATTTAGGAAATACAAAATTGTACTATCACTTTGGAAAATATTTTGGTAGTTTCTTAAACAGTTAAACACTCATTACCCAGACATTCTACTCCTAGGCATTTATCTAAAAGAAATAAAAACAGATATCCACACAAAGACTTGTACACGAATGTTCATATTAGCCCCAAACTGGAAACAACTAAAACATCTATCAACCACTGAATGGATAAATATATTGGTACATGCATATAATAGAGTACTTCTCCGCCATAAAAGTGAAGTAACTCTTGATATACAGATGGATATATCTTAAAATAATCATGTTAAGTTGAATAAATGCAGTTATAAAAGAATACATGCTGTACGATTCCATTTAAATAAAACTCTAGAAAATGCCAACACTTAATACTGACAGAAAGCAGACCAGTGGGTCTGCTAACTATGGGTACCCTAGGGATGGAGGTATGACCTACAATGCACTCTGGGAGTAATGGATATGTTTATTATCTTAATTATGGCAATGGTTTCATGGGAATATTCATACGTCAAACTCATTGAGTTATACACTCAATATGCAGTTTATTGTATAACAATTACAACTAAATAAAAATTCAAAATTTAATAATATTAATACCTAATAATTATATAGAGCCTATTATGAGTTAGATCAGCATTTATCAATCTTTTAAAATCTCAGCATCCTTTTATGTTCTTAAAATTTATTAAGTATCCCCGAAGATCTTTTGTTTGTGTGTTTTGTCTATCAATATTTACCATATTAGAAATGAAAGCTGAAAATTTTGAAAAACATTTAAACATAATATAAAAATAATAATTAACTTTTCTATGAAGGATTATCGTATCTACTGCATAGATTTGTGCAAAGAAAATGCAAGAGTGCCTAGGACTTGAGAAGGCTCAATAGATGGTAACTGTCAATATGTAAATCCATATTATAAATAATTCAGAAAGGTATTATATCTTACTCTTCTGTATAATCAAAAGTGATATTAATAATATAGTAGCTACCTGTCTATGTGTGACTAAAAGAAACACATAGTGTAGAAACCAAATCCTATTATATATATTGACTTAGAAACAGCCTTAAATATAGATGGACTGCCATAAATGACCCCCAAACAAAATTTTTGTGTTTATAAGAACATAATATATAACTTTTTTAAAAGGCATTATGAGTCAATTGAAAATTGACAAATTATTCAACAATAGTATACAAAAGAAATAGCCAATAAGGCAGAAAAAAGTCAATATGAAAACTCGATATTTGTACTAGTCATTTCTATATATGTGGTCTTTTTATGTTTCTTCTGTATTTGCAATCTTCGAGAGCTAGTATGTGCCATTTTAAAAACTAAAACAACAACAAAACCTCATTAAAAAATGGTTGACAAGACAGCTGCTTTTCATAGCAGTATGATTGAGGATCACCATACAAAGAGATGGATGCCCAGGATGGAGATGACCCAGGGAGTGTGCTATTTTCAGAACAACCTCCAGGGACAAAAGCGTTCAGGGCAATGGATCAAAGTGGGAGAAAATTTACTCAAGGATACAGGACATGTGTTCTGGGGTGAGAAGTCAGAATTTTTTTTTTTACTTTATTTTACTTTACAATACTGTATTGGTTTTGCCATACATCAACATGAATCCACCATGGGTGTACATGAGTTCCCAATCCTGAACCACCTCCCACCTCCCTCGCCATACCATCTCTCTGGGTCATCCCAGTGCACCAGTCCCAAGCATCCTGTATCATGCATCAAACCTAGACTGGCAATTCGTTTCTTACATGATATTATACATGTTTCAATTCCATTCTCCCAAATCATCCCACCCTCGCCCTCTCCCACAGAGTCCAAAAGTCTGTTCTATACATCTGTGTCTCTTTTGCTGTCTCGCATAGAGGGTTATCGTTACCATCTTTCTAAATTCCATATATATGTGTTAGTATACTGTATTGGTGTTTTTCTTTCTGGCTTACTTCACTCTGTATAATCGGCTCCAGTTTCATCCACCTCATTAACACTGATTCAAATGTATTCTTTTTAATGGCTGAGTAATACTCCATTGTGTATATGTACCACAGCTTTCTGATCCATTCATCTGCTGATGGACATCTAGGTTGCTTCCATGTCCTGGCTATTATAAACAGTGCTGCGATGAACACTGGGGTACACGTGTCTCTTTCAGTTCTGGTTTCCTCGGTGTGTATGCCCAGCAGTGGGATTCCTGGATCATAAGGCAGTTCTATTTGCAGTTTTTTAAGGAATCTCCACACTGTTCTCCATAGTGGCTGTACTAGTTTGCATTCCCACCAACAGTGTAAGAGGGTTCCCTTTTCTCCACACCCTCTCCAGCATTTATTGCTTGTAGACTTTTGGGTTGCAGCCATTCTGACTGGTGTGAAATGGTCTTGATTTGCATTTCTTTGATAGTGAGTGACATTGAGCATCTTTTCGTGTGTTTGTTAGCCATCTGAGAAGTCAGAATTTTAAAGGAGTTGAATCTATAATGAAATAATAAGATAGGTCAGATCTTAGTCAAGGAATTAAAACAAAGAAGATGGAATATGGTAGGTTCTACAGCGGAGGCAGGTATCATTTCAGAAAGAGGTCGCTCTAGGTTAACGTGTTAGTGCCCCCAAAGGCAAACTCACCTGAGGGGTCCACTTTTCCATAGACTGAAATGACACGCATGATGGGTGCTGCTGCTGCTGCTGCTGGTGTGTCTGAAGAAAGGATAGAGATTTACACCCTGACGACATGGAAGAAGTGAAACAGAAATGTGCTTGGTGGCTTTATGTGTGTTCCCGCCTTACCCCTAGTACTCTTAAACTGATTTTTCTTCTTTTTAGAGTAGAGCATATTAAGGGATTAGATCCAGAAAATAAAGGGCTCTTTTACCTAAAAGGCCATATGGGACTTGGAGCACAGGTGGCAGAATTGATTCCAAGACCCAGGTGACAAATTTCAACTCAGAAGCGATGAAAGGCAAACTCTCTCCACCCCCACTGCACCTCCGCACACAGACCACAGCATGGTTTTGGCTGCGAGAGCACATACTTTTGCACAACCTGGCTCCCTAACCAGAAGTTTCTCCACTCCCCTCTTCATCTAGCTCACACTCTAGACTCTGTGCAATTGTCACATCCCAGCCAAATGAGTGATGGTATGCCATGAAGTTTGTGTGTGTGTTAGTCGCTCAGTCATGCCTGAATCTTTGCGACCCCATGTAGCCCACGAAGCTCTTCTGTCCATGGAATTCTCCGGGCAAGAAAACTGGAGTGGATTGCCATTCCCTTCTCCAGGGGATCTTCCCGACCCAGGGATCAAACCCAGGTCTCCCACATTGCAGGCAGATTCTTTACCATCTGAGCCACCAGGGAAGCCGTGCAGTTTACCTTCAAAGAATTTGCCTCACTTATGATTAACATTTCTTTAGGATGACCTGCTTAATGTCAGTCTCCTCTGCAGATTACAAATTCCATTGTATTCCTTGTGCCTAGGCCACTGCCTAGAATACAAAAAACCTGCAACAAAAAATGAAAAATAAAGAATTTTCAGTGAATGGCTGAAAGTAAAAAGAACCACCTTGTGTGCAGGTTAACAATTCCTTCATGGAAGACACCAGGAGCAGCAATAGTGCAGATGGGTATCCTCCAGGAGCCAAAAGGCAGCAGGTGACAAGGCACCCCAAGAGAAAGAGAAGATGGAACTTCGGAGGCTTCCTGGACCCAACAGAAAAATTACCAAGTGACAGAAAGTACATCCAGATAGCAACTTACCTGCTCTGCATGAACACACAACCCAAGGTTTCTGTTAGCAAAGTCCCCTGTTCTCATAATGAAATGAATCTTGCCTATTGTGTGAAATGGAAATCAGACTTACCATTGAGTGGATTCCACTGTCTTCTTTTATTCTTAGTCCTTTACTTTACTCCCTTACTTTGTCGCCCAGTGTCCCCAGACTTTTTTTCCCTTACACAAAATCCTCAGTTCTGGGGCATCTCATTCTGTCTTATGAAAGAATAGAATTTCTCAGGACCTTTGCACTGTATGGTCAGTCCACTGTATGGACTAAGCCCAGAAATCCCATAAGGTAGTCAGATCAGGAGTACTTGCTAATTAGTTCTGCATCTGCTTATCCCTCAGGAACCATGCTCCTCACATATGCACATTTGTGTGACATTCTATAGATACTATTGGAGAAATCTTACCTTTTTGATTTTGGTCCTTGAAAGAGGGGAAAAAAGAGAAAGAAGAAGGATAAGAAGAAATAGTGAAAGAGGCTAAATTAAGTTTCATCTTGGTCAATGTCTAAGTCACTAAGGGTGATTATGATGGTGATGATGATAATCACGATGAGGGAGAGGTAGATGAAGGAAAGGAGATGGATGGTAATGACAGCAGGTATCAATCTACAAACCTCACCATAGTGTTATTCCAGGCTGCTTACCAGGCACTGCAAGCAAAGCCTGTGTAAGAGGGTTATTATCATGACAAATCTCTGATGAAAACATTGAAACTGTCTCTTTTGAAAAAAATACTAAAGGGACTTCCTAGTCATTCTTGGGCAACCTTCCATGTTCCGATTTCTAGAATGCTCATGCAGTCCTGTGGCCTGCAGCAAAACTGTCTTACAGATGCCTTTTCTAGGTTGACTTCTATATCCCCTTCTATATCCCTCCTATAACTGGAGGCTGAACTTTTGGAAAACCACCTGTAAAATTCAGTTCATTTAGACAAGACCGTGAGTTCCTACTACCCAGAAAAAGCTTAAAACTGAAGCTGAATGTGTTGATGTCTGTGGGTGTTTTTACTCTCTTGTAAGCTAAGCTTCATCCTACACTTGGTAAACCTGGTCACTGGGTACCTTTTAAGCCCTTCCACTAAAAATAAAAGATTCAGCCTGGTTGAGGCAGCCTAACCAGCTTAACTAATACTTTCTTCTTACATAATCACTGATGTTTAAAATCCTGTGGACAAATAACAGGAATTGAAAGATATATGGGAAAAGCCCACAAAGGCAATGGAATCCATATCATAGCTCAGGTCAGTGCTGGGCTCCTTGAAAAGGAAACAGCTTTTCAGAATACAGAAAATTGACTATTTACCCTCCAAATTTATTTTGTTTTTATTGACCTGGATGCAAAGCCAAAACAAGCAACCACCTCAGATTTTAACTTTTCTCTACATTGTAGCAATTTTAGGTACTCTGCCTAATGCGCCAGTATCAATGGAGAAAAATAGTCATAAGAAGAAAAATGAAAACACATTAAAACAAGAAAATATCTCTTTGCAAGCAATCTCTTTACTTAGTAGAAGCCACAACTTTATGGCTTTTTCAGCAGAGACAGCAGTGTATTTTTTAATTCTCTTATTCCATTGGGGCATTAAAACCACACTATAAAGCAGTAGGCTGTCGATCGGTCACGGAAAGCTTAGTGAATGATGATATAAAAGACAAGAATATGATCTATAGCCAGTTTTAAACCATAGACTAATTTTTAATTCTCCAAACTCCTCATAACAAAAAGAGCTTTCTGAAAAACAAGGGAAGAGTTAACATCTTAGAAAGAAGAGGGAATACTTTGTTTTGGCTTCCAGCTCCCAATGTCGTCCAAGCTGAATATTGCATACAAATCTGTATTTGTGAGACACCCTCAACTACCAGTTAATCAAAGCCCTGGAAATTCAAGGAAACCTGTGTTTATGGAAATCTGGCATTTCTGTAAAGTTTTGAATGAGAGCTAAATAGAGCAGTTCATCTCATTTTGAAACTAATGATTCCTGCCAAGTGGTTTTCCAAAGCTGGGTCTTCTGGCTCAGTCAGCATTTAGGAATTCATTTATGAGTTGGGTTAGTCGGAGACTCTGGAATTCAAATTTATGTCTGCAGCTCACTACTTTTCTC
This sequence comes from Oryx dammah, assembly GCF_014754425.2. Classification (NCBI taxonomy): domain Eukaryota; kingdom Metazoa; phylum Chordata; class Mammalia; order Artiodactyla; family Bovidae; genus Oryx; species Oryx dammah. The sequence continues at coordinate 55,864,767 of NW_024070205.1, forward strand.
CTGATAGGGCTCTGAAAAGAGATTGTAATCAATTTACCAAACCCAGACTTCAGGAAATTTTCATATTCCTAAAAGAAGCTCTGGTTTGGAGCTTTGTCCACTTTCTGAATCAGCCCCTTCCCCTTTCCCTCTGTGCTAAGAGCTCTTGCTGTCGAGCATGTTCCATTGTCTATGGTACCTCCTCGGAGCTCATCCTCCACTGAGAAGAGCCTCACTGTGTGCTCCGGAATTCATCTCCCTTAACAAACTCACCAGTGTTTTATTAAATGGCAGAATATATGTGTGGTTTGTCACCTCGAACAGTTTCTGTTCTATCCTGTTTCTTGATGGAAGTTGCCAAAGCTCTGATAATTATTCATCCAATTTGTTTCATAGATTTATCTGCCCCAAAATGTTCCAGGAAATTAGAATATGGGTCTGGAGTGTGTGTGTGTGTGTGTGTGTGTGTGTGTGTGTGTGACCTCAGTCTTACAAACCCACACTCTTCTCTTTCGAAAGGCAAGGAGCAAGCATTGAGCAGACTTTCAATGTAACTGTAAATTTACTACTTTTTTTTTTTAATTCCCTTTGAAGAAGTCATCAAATAAATTAGCAAAGCTGGAAATGTGCCCCCAGTTTGTGTTGGCTTTGAATTTTAGGGAGTTACTTAATAAACAAAAGTCAATGAATTAAAACAATCACAAAGTAATTTCAATGATTAATCAAGTGTTAAAACTAGTTTAACCTCTCCCGTTTTACAAACTCTATATCACCCTGACTAAACTAATAGAGGAATAAGACACCCATCTGGAAATCTCATCTGAAATATTAGATTGGGAATCTAAAATTCAGCCAAATAGTGTGGCTTGTAGGGATATCCTGTTGGATAATAAATTGCATTAATCTTACTTAAATTTTCCATCTAAATCATGTCCTGAGGCCATATTACTCTGAGGAAACTATGCCTTACTTTAAATGCATTGTGCTACTGAAAGCGATATTAAAAGAAGGGGGGTGGGGTGGAGAACTTTTTTTTTCTCCTGACTGGTTTTTCCAACTCTAAGAAAAAAAAAAAAATTCATGTGAAACCTTCTGGCTCTTCTGGAAGAACCAATGCCAGCTTAACCCAGCACTGGCTCTCAACAGCTACCAATAGGAACCCGTGTCAGTCACAGGGCACTTTCAGGAACTCCACCAATTGATCTGTTTCTTTCCTGTCTGTGAACTCTGAGCCGTGGTGGCTTATGACAAAGTTGGTCTGGGGGGCAGGGAGGGGTTGTGACAGGAAATTCAGAGATACTTCACCTCTTTTTTATTTTCACATATTCAGAACTGCAACTGGCATCTTTCCTGATGAGTCTGTGTGGCCTCCTATTCTTTTCATTTTTTAATAACAAACATTTAAATCTGCTCAAATTTTTCAACTATTAAAATAAAATTGCCAGGTGGGGAAAAAAATATCATTCTGGATTTCCTAGAGCTGCCGAAAAAGGATTCTGTTGGCCCTGAAGCCCCTCCCGGCTCTGTGCCCCCATCTACCAAATACTACGCACTGTAAATATTAAGTGAAGTTAAAGTGTTAGAATAACGTTGACTCAAAGTTAAACCCACAAACCCTCAAAAATGCTGAGTCATCTCTGCTGGTCTTGAGTGTCTGCTCCGTTAGCATTCATGGTAAGGGGGGGATTCTTGGGCAGAGCTCCACTATTTCCCCACACTCCAAAAACACAGCCGAGCAGAGAACATGGACGGAGAGCCATCTCCGGAACATTGCGGTCCACCAGGAGCACAGTGCTCTGGGTCCCTCCCGTCCACCTCCAGAGAGGTCCTCACAGCCCTCCTCTGGGGCAGACATCACAGGTGATGGTCACCTGCAGATGACCAAGCAGAAGTTGCACGAGGTTCCCTTACTCGCTTTTGTGGTGACGGAACCACCAGGACGGGATGGAGCCAGAACTAGCCATAAAACTCCAGTTCTCTGTCAGTGCAACTACTAGTGACTGGAAAAAAGCTGGTTCACTTCCAGTCTTCTTTTATTTTTTTTTTTCAGGCTTCTTTTATACTAGATTCCACCGAGGCTCCTCCACCTGTCAAGCCCCAGGGGAGCCGGAGGTGGCACCAGGAACTCAGCCATCAAAGCCAGAAATCTCCCAGTGATCCCAGATTCCTCTCTCCATCCCTTCGTGACCTAACAATTCCAGCACCCTCAGACCTTCAAATGAAAATTCTTTCCTGTACCTGTCACTCCTTTCCAATCTCACTGCCATCCCCCTAGTCAAGTGCTCAGAACCTCCAACTCAAACAGTCTCTTAACTGTTAACACTCAGCACCCTCACCCACCCTTCCTCACACTTATCAGAAGGATGATTCTAAAGCCCCACCACTCCAGTGCCCGTGTTCAAACCCCTCACAAGCTCTTCTCATCACTCAAAACTAAGCTGTGATGGAAACACAGCCCTAGCCTCTGGTCCCAGAGGTATCTCCCACCACCCACCCAACCTCAACTCAAAGCTGATGACCCAGCAGTTCAAACTCAATAACCAGCTTCAGCAAATATCATGAGTGTTTCATGTGTGGGGTCTTTTCCTCCAACTACCCTTTCTACCTAACAGAATCTTCCCCAATCTTTCCACTCCTCCACCACACACGTGCGTCTTTGTTGGAATTAGTCCTATGGCTCTTCTAATATTCACCTGTCCGCAACCACAGCAACACCTCCTCCTCAATGCTTCTCAAAGTCAACGTGGGTGCTCCCCCTCTGTGCTTCCCTGGCGCCCTGGGAAAAGCTTTAGTGCAGCACTCGGTACAGCATGTTGAAATGAGCCATTCACAGCTCATCTCTGACCAGACTAAGATCGTCCAGGGCAGACCATTCCTTACTCACCTTTGTCCTCCAACAGCAAGTCCAGTGCCCTGCAGATAGCAAACACATGATAAATATTTGCTGAATGGAGCCCAGATTCTGCTTCTGTTTTAGCGTCTTAAAACTCTTTAGTGATTCAGATTGTAGTGACTTTTTTTTTCCCTGAGGGAATTTTAGTTGGCCTACTTATATAACAGTTTCATTTCCCTTCCATATCCCATAGCTCACAACTCCTTCCTCCTAACTTCCCAAATGACCTACCCCAGGCAAACTAGAACATTCTCCCAGCTCCTTTTTGTTGACCATAACCTATTTCCACTAGTGCAAGGCTGGTCTCCCTCCAAGCTTTCCCTGCTAATCTTGCCTAAGTCACTCCATCCCCACACAGCAACCATCCTGGTCATCCTTGAGTTCAGCTGTTAGCTCTGTGCTTGTTTTCGGACTCCGGCCACTTGAGGGCTTGAGCACTTCCTCGGCTTGTCCAGTTCTCTGAGGGCGGTGTGCTCTGTTAGGGTAGGAACCTCCATTCAGCTGAGTCTCCTCTGGAAGCACACCCTGGAGGCACAGGTTCACCCCACAGTGACCAAGGCTGACTAGTCCAGAAAACACTGCTGTTTTAAGTCACTGAAAACTCCTGGGTCTAGTGTGTTCCATGTGAATGGTTTAGTGTAGAGATCTTACAGACCACCAACATAGAAGAGGCCATCTGCTCAGCTATCACATGGCCCTGCCAGGGGAGGATTACTCAGAGTCTACTGTCCATTACTCTGTCTCAGCAAGCTAGTCTCATAACATTCTTTGAGGTCAGATGCGCCCACTGAAATGAATAATGGCATAGTTTATGATAAAGGGTGAACTGAAAAAAAAGTGGTGTCATTATTGCTGCAAGTACCCACAGAAGATGTTTATGATCACACACGGACACAGCCGCAAGCACACAACTCATTGCTAATAAACTCATTTATTTCCACATAAAGTTGCACAATGTTGTGCAATCCAGCAGAGGGCTGAGAAATGTCAGCAATTCAGACCGAGATGATTTGTCAACAAAACCAATCCATTTCACCAGCTTCAGCAAACCATTGCTGCAAGAATTGACCTTTTTTTTTTTTAATAACAGAAAATGGTTACACACAACCTTAAATAGAAAGGACAGATGCTCACAACTCCACATAACAAGTTGAAGTAATATTCAAGGGAGGCTTGGAGGTTGTAAGGTGGGGAAGGAGAATGCCATTTTGTTGTCTGAGGTATCCAGACCATCATTTTTTCTGGTAATGAAGGGGAAAAAATAAAAGAAAAACTAAAGAGTTTTTTTTTTTAATTGATTTTATCTCTTATTACATTACTGTTTTTCTTAAATCTAAAATTTCTTTAATGTCCTACATTAAAGAAAATGTAGGACATTAAAATGCATTTTTATGATCTTACCACACACCAGACCGTATATTAGATATTCAGCACAAAACAGTAAATAAAGCTGAGCTCACAGAAGATTGAGAGAAGGAAATACAGACACACATCATGATAATACAAGATGACTGGTTATGATAGAGATATGTCACTGGAAATTATAAGCTTTGAGAAGAGGCATTTTTGGTTTGCCTCTGGCAGATATTTCCTTCAAGCCACAGCCTGTCTGCCTAATTTATTTTTCTTATGATAGTCCTTATAGATTTTGAAAGTAAATATCTGAAACTATTTGAGGGGGATATATATATATATATATATACACATAAAGCAAAGTATTATTGCCATGACTCAAAGAGAAACAAGGTCATTCAGAGGAAAGACACTATGAAATAAAGCCAGAAAAATTCGGGAAATGAGAACACCCTAAGGACTGTCATTTCACTTGTGGTGATGAGAATTCAAGAATTAATAGAGGGACTTCCCTGGCAGTCCAGTGGTTAAGACTTCTCCTTCCAATGCAGGGGGTGCAGGTTCAACCCTTGGTCGGGGAGCCGGGATCCCACATGCCTCTCTCAGCCAGAAAAACAACTCATAGAAAAGAGGCAATTCAATAATGACTTTAAAATGGCCCAAATCTAAAAAAGTAAAAGAATAAATACAAAAGCCATGTCAGGCCTGACTGGAGCAAGGTATGTGATAAGAAATAAAAGCAGCTTTTTTATTTGACTCTCTCCCTTCCCCCACATTCAACTGTACTTTTTTCTTTTCAGTTAATTCATGAACCTTGCAATAACTGAGTGACTTCAGGGATCCTCATGAGGAAAATTTGGCATTCTCTATCCTTTGTCATTGGAGAGTCAAGGTCAGAAGGTGTAGGAATCAGTGCGACATGGACCCTGGAAGTAGAGACCCAGCAAAGACCACAGTTAACTAAAACTGTGAGAAAAAGCAGTGAGTTGAGAAGCATGAAAAAAACACTTGAAGACCAAAATTATCAAAGTCTAAAAGACTTTACAAAGCTGGAAGTCCATTCAAAGCAGAGTTCCTGTGTGGAAATTAAAGTTGCTAAGTCAGAAGGAGGCAATCTAAGAAGACTCCAGAAAGCCAGCCAAAGGGATTTCAGCTGGAAGATTTTTGCCCCCAGTTCTAGTAAAAACCAGTCTGTAGTGCTGATCTGACTGGCTGAGGACATAATCAAATCTGGACATTCATATTTTTGAAAACTGGATTGTGATCAAATGTAGTATTTTCTACTACAAGCCTATGTGTGTGTCAGTCACTCAGCTGTGTCCCACTCTTTGAGACCCCATGGACTGCAGCCCACCAGGCTCCTCCATCCATGGGATTTTCCAGGCAAGAATACTGAAGTGGGTTACCATTTCCTTCTCCAGGGGATCTTTCTGAACCTTACAACAAGCCTAAGTAGAAACATTTATTCATATTCAATATTTTCTAATGAGAAAGTGAAAGTCACTCAGTTGTGTCCGACTCTTTATCACCCCATGGACTATATAGTCTATGGAATTCTCCAGGCCCCAATACTGGAGTTGGTAGCTGTTCCCTTCTCCATGGGATCTTCCCAACACAGGGATTAAATCCAGGTCTCCTGCATTGCAGGCAGATTCTTTACCAGCTGAGCCACCAGGGAAGCCCAAGAATCCTGGAGTGGGTAACCTATCCCTTCTCCAGCAGGTCTTCCCAACCCAGGAATCAAACCAGGGTCTCCTGCATTGCAGGTGGATTCTTTATCAACTGGGCTACCAGGGAAGCCCAATAAATGAGAAAGAGGATATCTAAGTTCCAAGAAGGCTCTTCAAGGTGCAAAGATGATTTTCCCAATATTACTGCTTCTTTCAGACATTCGAAGGACCTTGTGTGCCAGATCTTTTTTAGGATATTCTGGCACAGTCAGTAATTTTTCCTTCCCGAACTGCCCAGCACCCTCTGTTACACTTTGTATTGCACCAGCGTCCTATTCAGAATGATGCAGTAACAGAGTCTTAATGGAGAGAATCTAGGAGGTTAAATTCTTTTCTGCTCCCATCTCTGCCATTGGCCACGTTACCTAGAAAACTCATCATCTCTCAGAATTAGCCTTTTTTTGCAAAACGAAAGGGTTAAGCTGGTGATCATTCAAGTCTCTTCCAGATCTAAAATGAATGGTGCCACAGAGGATTGAACACATTCTTCCTGGCCCTAGATGATATTGCAGAAGTTACATTTTAATAAATCCTGCTATCAACATGTTTACTTGTCGTGTATCTCATGCACATAAAATCAGAGTGCAGACGGTGCCCTCAACAAATTTGGTCTTTTAAACTTCCCAGATGTTTAGATTCCAGATAAACAGTAGTAGGTGGCTTGAAAATGACAGCAGAGAGGCATCACTTGAGGGGAAGAAGCTGAGCTTACTAAACCACAGGCTGGGGAGAGAGTGAGCCCTCTTCAAATGCCTTGGGCCAGGCAGCCCCAGCCCAGACAGCCAGAGTGTGTCTGCCAAATCTCCCAGTGCATATCCAAAGGTGATCAGGGCTGGATGCCGCCTAGAGGAGGTAGATAAGCTCAAGATATATGATCTGCTTTCCTGCCAAGAGCAATTTGCTTGACAGGGCTCCTGCTTATAAAATACGAATGCATTCTTTTCAGTATTAAAAGTTTTGGTCTTTGTAAATAAACTGCATCTGCAGTGAGAAAGGAGGAGGAAAAAATGAACAATTTGATTTTTAAAAGGACTAGGCAGATGGTGAACATAATTCAGAAATTTCCCAGTTGAAGGAAATGAAAATCAGTTATAGTTTTCAGATTCAGATCTTGATGTGTCCCTGTGAAGGGAATATTGATTTCTATAGGGATCAAAACAATTCAACTGTTAAGAGATATATATGTATGTATATAACAGGGACTTCCCTGGCCATCCAGTGGTTAAAACTCCACACTGCTAATGCAGGGATTATGGTGTTTGATCCTTGGGGAACTAAGATCCCATGTACTGCCCAGCATGGCCAAATGAGAAAAATTAAAAAAGGTTAAAATAATGTTCTAAAAGCTATTGATAATCCTACTGTTTCTTGATCTTCACAACAACCCTACAAGGTAAGCAAGCAGTGCATTATTCCCATTTTACAGATGAGAGAATATGTTTAAAAAATCTTCAGGGACTTGGTTAAGCCTTTACAGCTAATAAATAAGTGAGATTTGATCCAAGTTCAAATTGTTGATGCCCTTTCAGAGTCCTCTGTGGCCCCTTCTATACCTTAACTTTTGGTTTTCCTTTTGTATTGACTTGTAAGGTAAAGAATTTAGCTGTCATTTATGTTAAAGTAATATGATACTGTGACAAATCTTCCCAAATTAATATATAAGCTTAACACACTGATAGTCAAAATTCCAACAGAAAGTTTCTTCTAATGTATTTCTTAATCAATTTTCAAGGCATCACCTGCATTGGCAGGCAGATTCTTTGCCATTGCACCACCTGGGCTTCAATTTGTTAAATATTCTCCTTAAATTATGTTTATACATTGAAAGATTCAACAAAGACTCAAATATTAAAAGATTAAAATCACAAAAATCAAAAGAAAAATAGGTAAACATTTATCCATTCTGAATGGAGAAGAACTTGCTGCTGCTGCTGCTGCTGCTGCTGCTGATGCTGCTGCTGCTGCTGCTGCTGCTGCTGCTGCTAAGTCGCTTCAGTCGTATCCAACTCTGTGTGACCCCATAGACGGCAGCCCACCAGGCTCCCCTGTCCATGGGATTCTCCAGGCAAGAACACTGGAGTGGGTTGCCATTTCCTTCTCCAATGCATGAAAGTGAAAACTGAAAGTGAAGTCGCTAAGTCGTGTCCGACTCCCAGCGACCCCATGGACTGCAGCCCACCAGGCTCCTCCATCCATGGGATTTTCCAGGCAAGAGTACTGGAGTGGTGTGCCATTGCCTTCTCCAGAGAAGAACTTGCTAAGCTTAAATTCAACAGAAGAAATGACAAAAGGAAAATATAAAGATGATTTTAACAAGTACATTAATTTTCATATGATCACAAAGGCATGATAATCAGTATAAAAAGAGTAATCTGAGGAAAATATTTGCACCAAGTATGAGCCAAATTATATACTCTCACTAGATAAAGAATTTTAAAACTCTAAGAAGGCATTATATAGGCAAAGGACAAGAGCAGATATTTCATGGAAAAGTAAGTGCAAAAGACCTGAATAAAAAATAACTCTAACCTTAGCTTTTTCTGACATTTAGCTGAATTTTTCCATTTTCTCCCGGTACTATTATAGGCGTGTGTGTGTGTGTGTGTGTGTGTGTGTGTCTCCGAGGTAGCTGACACATAGTCAGATACGGTCGGGGTAGGCTTACCTCTTTCCAACTCTGTGTTCGGTGACATTACACCAAGAGCTTGAAATCAGTCACAGAGGAAGGTACCCAGGCAGGAAATCACAAATGCTGTACATCTAGGCCTTCTGTTCTAAAGAGTAGGCTTATAGAAGGCATACCACTGCTTAGTGACCACTTAAAAATATCTGTTCTATGAAAAACAACTAATTAGTAAGTGGAATATGTTTTCTATTGTCATTAATAACAGATCCCTTAGAGGGAAAAAGGCAAACATCAGAGAAAGACTATCACATTTACTAGAACTTTCAAAATAAGCTATTTGATGTAAAAATTTTGAGTTCTCTGAAGCAAAATTGGGGAACTATTAGAATCTAGGGCCCCTCAGTTGGTGTTAGTGGTAAAGAATCCACCTGCCAATGCAGGACACACAAGAGATGAAGGTTCAGTTCCTGAGTCAGGAAGATCCCTTGGAGTAGGAAGTGGCAACCCATTCCAGTATTTTTGCCTGGAAAATCCCATGAACAGAGGGGCCTGGAAGGCTATATTCCAGGGGGGTCACAAAAGATTTGAACACGACTGATCAACTGAGCACATTAGAATCTAATTTCTTGATATTTTATTGAAATGAGTGGACAAAACCATGTTCCTTTCATATTTAGTTATTCAGGAAAGCAAGCCTAAAATATTTATGGATTCAAACCAATATGATGGAAAAAGTATACCACCTCTCTCAACACATATCTAAGATTGTATAAAGAAAGCTTTCTTTTCATCGGGAGTAAGTGAATAAAGCTATTTATCACCTTTCCCAGGTTGTAAGATTTCAAAAATTTGATCTTGGAGAATGTTGGGAGAAATATAAATTTTTTTGTCAAAGAAAGAAAAACTTGCTACCACATGACAGTTCCTCATTTCCAGATGATTTGATGGTCCATCCCAGGGCAATAACTAACGAGTTTCAATCCTTGGCAGTCATAATTACACAGCAGGCTATGTGCGTATGTGCTATGTCACATCGGTCATGTCTAACTCTCTGCAACACTATGGTCTGCAGCCCGCCAGGCTCCTCTGTCCATGGGATTCTCCAGGCAAGAATACTGGAATGGGTTGCCATGCCCTCCTCCAGGAGATCTTCCCAACCCAGGGATCGAAACCGCATTGCTTATGTCTCCTGCATTGGCGGGTGTGTTCTTTACCACTAGTACCACCTGGGAAGCCCCATGATAACTATTACTACCTTAATTTATATATGAAGATAACTAAAATTCAGGAGAGTTTAATAATTTGTTTCATATCACATAACCAACAATTGTTGAAGGGCTGATCCCTCCCTAGCACCATCTGACTTCAGCAATGCAGCTGACAACCTATAGGGTATCTGTAAGAAATGAATAAGGCCAGGATTGAGAAAGCAATTTTAAAATTATGAATGGCTCCATAAACATTTTCAATCATCAAACATCATTAATTACACAGGAAAACACTGTGTCCACAACACTGGTTGTTCTCTCTAATCTACTCAAATCAGTCCCAGTCATCAGTAAGCCTATTATTTGAATAAAAAATAAGTCACAGAATCTAGCTTTTTCTGACCTCAAACACAATCAAATGTTAAAATTTATTGTTCATCCAAATGTCTGGAAGGATCTGCTCTATGTTTAAGTAAGCATTTATGGAGTGTTCACTGAATCCCAGAGTGATTTCTGAATGGTTCTGACTCTCTTTGAGATCACTCAGCTCTAGTCAAATGGAATTGCAAACAGGATTAATAATTTGAGTCCATATGCTTCAGGCTCCCCAACACACTGCTGCTGCTGCTGCTGCTGCTGCTGCTAAGTCGCTTCAGTCGTGTCCGACTCTGTGTGACCTCATAGATGGCAGCCCACCAGGCTCCCCCGTCCCTGGGATTCTCCAGGCAAGAATACTGGAGTGGGTGTTTTAATTTAACTGTAACATCTTAGTATTGAAACTACTTCATCTCCTAAAAGTCTGTGTGTTAGACATTTTACTTTGCGAAATCTTGAAAATAAAGGACAAACCTACCATAAACTGCGCGCCTTCTTGCTAAGAACTCACGATGGAAAAGAGGATGGTCTCTTTAATAAATGGCAACAGGAAAATTGGTCTTCATGTATGAAGAATGAAATTGGGCCCTTACCTTACAACGTATACAAAAATCAAGCAAAAATGTGCTAAAGACTTAACTGTAAGACCTGCAACTGTAAAATGGCTAGAAGAAAATATAAGGAAAAAGTTTCTTGACATGGGTCTGCTGCTGCTGCTGCTAAGTCGCTTCAGTCATGTCCGACTCTGTGTGACCCCATAGACGGCAGCCCACCAGGCTCCCCCGTCCCGGGGATTCTCCAGGCAAGAACACTGGAGTGGGTTGCCATTTCCTTCTCCAATGGGTCTAGGCAAGGATTTTTTGGCTTTGACCCTCAAAGCACAGGCAGCAAAAATAAACTAACAGGACTAAATCAAGCTTATAAGCTTCATCACAGCAAAGGAAACAACAAAAGAGAAAACCTAGAGAATGGGAGAAAATCTTTTTGAGACATATATTTGATAAGAGTTTAATATCCAAAATATATAAGAAACTGGACAACTCAATAGCAAGAAAACAAATAATCTGGTTTTAAAATTGGCAAAGAACTTGAATAAATATTTCTCAAACAAAGACATACAAATGGCCAACTAGTACACAAGAAGGGACACAACATCACTAATCATCAGCCAAATGCAAATCAAAACCACAATGAGATACTGCCTCATACCTGTTAGGATGGCCATCAGCCAAAAAAAAAAAATTTTTTTTTAAGTATTGGTAAAGATATGAAAAAAAGGGAATCTTTGTATACTGTTGCTGGGAATGTTAATTTGTATAGCCATTATGGAAAACAGTATGGAGTTTCCAAAAACAATTTTAAAAATAGGACTGCCATATAATCTAGTACTCTCACTTCTGGATAGATATCGAAAGGAAATGAAATCAGGATTTTTTAAAAATCTTTTTATTTTGTATTGAAATACAAAATAAGATGTGATAGCTTCAGGTGGACAGCAAAGGGACTCAGCCATACATACACATGTATCCATTCTCCTCCAGACTGAAGCCAAAGTATTTGTAAGAGGAAGCATATTTCTCAAACAGTTCCTAAAACTGTCTCCCTGGTTGACTGTCCCACTGCGCAGTGGCTCCTGAGGTCACTTATTTATTAAGGCAAGCCAACAAGAGTTTATCTCCTCTGACCAGCATGTCTGTCCTTGTGGAGCAAGAGAGGGAGTGAAAGGAAGAGAGAAAGATTTTCTGCCATATTGGGAACACTGAGATCTCCAACTTTAACTGGACTGTTACTTATTGCTTTGATGGCAACTGAAATGGAGAGAAAGACTCCAGCTGGGTTTGAAGTCCCATGTGGAATCTAATGTGATTGCCATGGGAAGAGTTGTGCTTGAACTTGCAAAATGGGAAAATGTTATATAGCAATCATTAAAGAAAATAATAAACACGGGCTGTGCCAAAGCATCAAATTTGTGTACAAAACTGCAGCCCAATAAAACCTACAGAGGGTAACATCTATTTACTCTCACTCCTTTAGCCACAATAGTTTAATAGTTTCAAACACTTTTGATGGAGTTACAGGCCTAATAAATGTCACATTCCAAAGTTTGGAAACCTGAAAGCTACTCTGGGTCTCTGCAGTTAATACAACAGTAAATATCCACAAATCAATGGCTCAAAGTTCAAGTGATCTTATAAACCAATCCAATTCTAGTCCCTTGAGCCAATGATATCACTTGCTAGCCTTGTCTAATAAATCACTTGGTCAAATTGAAGCTCTACATGAACAATATTATTTAGCACCTCATACATTCTGATCTCTCTTTAGGGAGATTCATTAATTAGACATTGTCATATCTGCAAAATCAGGCTTATCCTTACTATCCTCATTAATCATGTAAAGAAACAAAAGAGCAAAGACTTCTTTTGCTGTAATGCTTGAGACAGAAAATGGCTTACATCCTGTGGAGAGTGCACTGTGCTTGGCTCTATTATGATGCTAAAGATCTCTGATTTCTCTGCCAGCTTCTTGTTCTTTTAAAAATATTTTTCATGCTGAGAAAGGAATGATAAACCAGTGGGAATGAGAGTTTGGCAAAGTGAATGATACATGGTGCAGTAAAGGGTATCGATGCTGGAAAACTGAAACATTAGACGTGACAGCCACTGGTGGATTGGATAGGAATCAACAAGAGAGAGGGCAGATACAGCAGATCAAGCAATAAATTGCGATGAAAGAAAAGATAGTGGATAGAGCTTACTGTTCTGGAAGTATGGCTGTGAAGGAAAAAAAATGGAGGGCTGATTGACTGTACTAGTCACCCATGCTCAAAACCTATTTATCTTTAATACTTCATCTCCCTCGCCGCTTATATCACCAACTTGCTGAAATTTTTCTAAATCAGTTGCTCTAAAATAAACTTTCAGCTTCACTGCTGTATCTTAATTCAGATCATTACTAATTTCACACCTAGGTACTCTGAAAACTTCCTAACTTTTTGGCCCAGCATTCCACACCCTCTGCAATCTGCTTCCTTCCTACCTCATCAGATTCATCTACCTTGATGGCTCCTGTGGGTCTTCTGCTCCAGCCAAGCTCTCCACCAAAATTGGCCTGTATTTTCTCACATCTTTGTCTTTGCTTTGGCCCCAGTCACCACCTGTCAAATGCTTCACTATCCTTCAAGATCCATTTCAGATATCATCTTCCCCATGACGCTGCCCTGTCCTTTCCAGCCAGAGACGATCTTTCCAGTCTCTGGCTTCCTTAAACTTACAAGTCACTCATCATTCATCTTCTGTTACCTCATCAAGGACTGTGTCTTATTCTTAGCTCTTATAAACACCTGAACCAGAACAGTACTGTTAGTATTACATAAAAAGGTACCTGCCACAAGATTTTTAGAATGGTGTTTCTTAGTTTACATTACAGAGACAGCTAAAATCGTGAATTCTATTTTTTGGCCAAGTTGCCATTTTGTGCATAGTCCCTGATGGCAAAATTATGATGTCTCAAAGAAGAAATAGCCACTTTCCGAAGACATCAGAAAGAATAGAATCCTGGAAGCAAATGGTTTCATCACTGCAATGCACCATAATAGCAAGTTGAGTTGGAAAACCAGTTAGGTTGTAAATGGCAGTTATCATTTGAAGCAGTAATGTTATTGGGTTGCACCTTTCTGTTAATAAAACATTATTCAGGGAACTGTGTGTAGGGTTCTTAACAACTAGAGATAATGAATTTTCATCATTTAGCCCTCTCAAATTTTCTCAGTTTAACAAATTTGGATTCATTGTATACCATTGCCCAGCATTATACAGATGTCACATTTCGTCTACTTTAAAATTTTTTTCAAGGAATAATATTGCAGCCCAAAATGTGAGGAAAAAATCCTAGTTCCAGGAAGGTTAGCCTTAGATTCAGAGGTTTCTAACTCACAGCTGTGAGACATGACTGTCCCTAACTCACAGCTGTGTCATCATCCTCTTTGTTCCTCCCTCTCCTTATCCATTACTTAGGATGTGGAGAAAAAAGACAAAATAATTCAATTTGTTAAACATGAATCAAGTATGCATAAGAATAGATGTATCAATACTGTTCAGTTCAGTTCAGTTCAGTCACTCAGTCGTGTCCAACTTTTTGCGACCCCATGAATTGCAGCACACCAGGTTTAGAAGTAATTTACAATAATCACAGTATGTCTCAATTAACTCAACAAAAACAAGGACATTTTGAAATGGTATATTCCAGGAAAGAATAATGAAATAAATTTAAAATAAATAAAAGAGGAATTCTTGATCTTCAAAACCTACCATTTAGTTGGAGAAAATTTTATCGTGTGTGTGTGTGTGTGTGTGTGTAAAGCTGAAATTAATTTCAAGACCACAAGCTAATTCTTTTTAACCCTTATAAAACAATGAGTTGTCCCCAAACACAGCTAATAACCTGGGAATCTTTAAAATATATATATAACTTGAAGCACATTTTACCACAAATATTCTGATATGTCAGAAGTCAAGATGGTGGCTATCTTTTTTGCTATTACCTTTCTATTCTATGATCTGGGTGCCAGACATATCAGAATATTTGTGGTAAAATGTGCTTCAAGTCATGACTTGTGCACATTTCTACATGTACATTATACCTCAATGAAATGTTGTTGTTTGTTTGTTTTTTTTTAATGTGGCTTCCTTAGTCCCATAAATGGAAAGGAGCCAGGAACGTGCATTTCTTAATATCTTCCCAGGAAATTCTAATGATTCAACATACTGGGGTCACTTTCTGCCTCCTGGAAGGGCCTGGTAAAATGATGTGTGTTCAATAACTTCTTTTGAGTGAATAAGTGACGGGGTCCTTCAGCAGAGGGGAGGAGGATAAGCACAATGTCTTAGAGTCTTATTCCGTCAGCCCAAGATCTGAGTTGAAACTGGGGAAGATTGGAGCTAGAGAGACAAAGGACTAAGCCTTTTTATAATACAGGTGTGAGATGACAAGGGCTGAAATTAAGCTAGTAACTGTGGAAATAGGGAAGAATAGCTGGTTGGAGAGATGTTGCGGGCACATAATAAATTCCAGAGGATACACTGGCAGATGCCAAAAGACAAGGTTTCCCAGAATTAAATCCCCATGCTCATAAACTCTGGTATGTTCCTTATTCCACAGGGTGTATGTGTGTGTTTTCTGTATGCTTAGGGCTTCACCCCAAAAGATTAAAGCCTAATCTCCTCACAAACAGACATATACCACATAAACACCAAACTGTCTCTGTTAACTGAGAAGTGCTGAAGATGTTCTTTTAACTTCTTAAGTTGGACAGTTCTTAGGGAGAGTCCAAGATACAAGCCAGTCAATTCTGGCATCACTATTCCAAGATGAGGTAAATTGTCCTATTTCAATCAAGAATTCATAAAGTCAAAAGGAATGGACTTTAATATACTCTTTTCTGAAAAATTGATGTAGACAGGCGCTATGAAGTCTTCCCCACACACCTCATCCCTAACATACAGAATATATCTCATACCATTCTGGGGGCCTCTCCCCAGAAGTGAGGACACCGTGCCAAGATAGACAGTGGTTTAGTGAAGGGAACAGACGTTTGAGAAGAGGATGAGACCACTAGACATATTTCCACTAGTAATCTGAGCCAAATTTTCCAACGAGACCTCCAGAGGAAGGCAGCTGGCTGGGTATTCCCCACCATGCCACCTACAATAACCTTAGTAGGGTTTTTTTCCCATAAATGGATGTATTCATTGGCTCTAGTTCATGTTTCTTGAAGGAAAATGGTACTGCTCAAGTAATGGAAATGATTCTTTACTCAATTTAATGAATACAAAGATATAATAGTGGATGAGAATCCAAATTAAGAGAAACAGTTTTCAGAAAGCAAATGGAGTCCAGGCATTCTTGATAAATAATGAGAAGCAGAGCCGACAGCACCACTTTGATAAAAAGTAATCTTTATCATTACCATCATGTAAATTAAAATGCAGAAATTACTACTCTCTCTTGTCATTTTAATAACAAGTACAGATAATATTTATGGCCCAAATCTGCCAAATGAAATATATTTAATCCTTAAAGGCTTATAGGTATAAATGCTTTATAACTTGTGTTTATGCATGAATGTGTGTGTATATATGATTGTTTGTTTAGCAAACTAGCTACCTTGGACCAGATACAAATGCTCCCCTGACTTTGGACCTTGACATACCACTTGCTTTGGCCAATGGAATATGAGCAGCTATGATGTGAGTAGATCCCTTAAGTGTCTTTGTAAGGCTTAGTTTTTGTGTTCCGGTCATCTTTCATGAGAAGAATCTGCTTTGAATAAACATCACATCTTCATCCAAAGCCTAGGATCAATGCACAAGGAGAAATTCTGAACTCAATCTGCAGCCTGGAATCAAGAAATACAAGAATGCTTGGAGTAGAGGGGAAAAGGGCTTAAACAGCTGTTATTTGTGTCTCAGAGAGATATGAAAAGAGATATATATAAAAGATATATATATATATCATACATATATATAAAGCCTGGCTTCTATAGCACATGAACCGTGAACTTCCAGATGTTCAAGCTAGATTTAGAAAAGGCAGAGGAACCAGAGATCTAATTGCCAACATCCATTGGATCACAGAAAAATCAAGAGAGTTCCAGAAAAACATCTACTTTTGCTTTATTGATTATGCCAAAGATTTGACTATGTGGATCGGAACAAACTGTGGAAAATTCTTAAAGAGATGGGAATACCAGACCACCTGACCTGCCTCTTGAGAAATCTGTACGCAAGTCAGGAAGCAACAGTTAGAACTGGACATGAAACAACAGACTGGTTCCAAATAGGAAAAGGAGTACGTCAAGGCTATATATTGTCACCCTGCTTATTTAACTTCTATGCAGAGTACATCATGCAAAATGCCGAGCTGTATGAAGCACAAGCTGGAATTAAGATTGCCGGGAGAAATATCAATAACTTCAGATATGCAGATGACACCACACTTATGGCAGAAAGAGAAGAAGAACTAAAGAGCCTCTTGATGAAAGTGAAAGAGGAGAGTGAAAAAGTTGGCTTAAAACTCAACATTTAGAAAACTAAGATCATTGCATCTGGTTCCATCACTTCATGGGAGATAGATGGGGAAACAATGGAAACAGTGACAGACTTTATTTTTTCGAGCTCCAAAATTACTGCAGATGGTGACTTCAGCCACAAAATTAAAAGACACTTGCTCCTTGGAAGAAAAGTTATGACCAATCTAGACAGCATATTAAAAAGCAGAGACATTGCTTTGCCAACAAAGGTCCATTTATTCAAAGCTATGATTTTTCCAGTAGTCATGTATGGATCTGAGAGTTGGACTATAAAGAAAGCTGAGCACCGAAGAATTGATGCTTTTGAACTGTGGTGTTGGAGAAGACTCTTGAGAGTCCCTTGGACTGCAAGGAGATCAAACCAGTCAATTCTAAAGGAAATCAGTCCTAAATATTCATTGGAAGGACTGATGCTGAAGCTGAAACTCCAATCCTTTGGCCACCTGATGGGAAGAATCAACTCATTAGAAAAGACCCTGATGCTGGGAAAAATTAAAGCTTGGAGGAGAAAGGGACGACAGAGGATGAGATGGTTGGATGGCATCACCGACTCGATGGACATGGGTTTGAGTAAGCTTTGGGAGTTAGTGATGGACAGGGAAGCCTGGTGGGCTGCATGCAATCCATGGGGTCACAAAGAGTCGGACACAACTGAGTGACTGAACTGAACTGAACTGAACTGAACTGAACTGATATATATAGAAACCAGCAAAAACAAAAGAACATTCAATAGAGGAGTAGGATAGTAAAGGAATTTGTGTGGAAAGGGGTTGCACTATCAGGAAGGGAGCACTGACCTAGCATTGCTTGGTGTGATGGTTCACTTTGCTTATCAGTCTGACCAGACTATAGTGTCCAACTGCTTGGCCAAATATCAGTCTAAATGCTGCTGTGAAGTTTTTCTAGGTGTGATTAACACTTAAGTCAGTAGACACTGAGTAAACAGATTACCCTCCATAACTTGAGTGAGCCACATCCAACAATCGAAGGCATCGAAAGAAAAGATTGAGGTCCCCAGAAAAGGAGGGGATTCTGCTTCCAGGCATCCTTCAGATTCATGACTAAAGCATCAGTGCATGTCCACTTACCAGCCTGCTTTGCAGCTGTCAGATTTGGCAGCCCCAACATGAATCAATTCTTTCAAATAAACATATATATATATATATATATAATTACTATAACTTATTTATATAAATGGATAGTTAATATATAAATATATATCCAATAGGATATACGAATGTGTGTGTATTTTCTTGTTCATGCTCAGTCGTTTCAGTCATATCCACCTCTATGTGACCACTTGGACTGTAGCCTACCAGGCTCCTCTCTCCATAGAATTCTCCAGGCACAAATACTGGAGTGGATTTCCATGCCCTCCTCCAAGAGATCTTCCCAACCCAGGGATCAAACCCGTGTCTCTTATGTCTCCCAGATTGGCAGGCAGATTCTTTACCACTGCCGCCATCTGGGAAGCCCATGTATATGTGCGTGTGTACATACATGTTTATGCACACACACTATTTGTTCTGTTTCTTTTGAGTTAATATTCCTGGCATTTTATTAACATCAGACTTAAAAAGAGACACTTGACCTCTTGCCATCAGTACTATACTATGTATGCAAATCTGGAAAGTTTATTATGCAGGCTCCAAAGACCCTGATGTTTATCATCAAAACTCAAGAACACCAAATTTAGAAAGGGTCAAAGAAACAGTGCCTGTGGCAAAGCTGAACATCACTGCTTCCATGATTCCTCAGAGGTCAGCTTCACTACCAGGGCAGGTCCAGTTTCACAAGCTTTACCTCAGTGTGACCAAGCATTAATTTCAAAAAATCTCTCCTTCCAGGAAAGTGAATTTTTTCTGTGCTTTTGTAACCCACAAGAATGTGGGCTTGTTTATCCTCTAACCTCAAGGTTTTCTTTCTTTCTCCCATCTCCCACCTTTAAAAAAGGATACTTGTTTTGAGTACCACCATTTAAAAAAAAAAAAAAGTGTGGCCCACTGGTGGTGATTCGAGAGTAGCATTTAGATCTCAGTCCTAACTTCAATGATCAGTTTGCTGTCCTCAAACCCCCTTTTACCATCAATCATTCTTGTCTGTTCTTCCTTTGGGAAACAGTTCCTGAACCATCATGGGAGACGTTCCTGCTATTATTAGCCCTAGGGCATCTTATTCCTTCTCGAACCTATGAGAAAGAGTCATTTTCGCACTAGGTAGAGTACTCCTTGAATAATTACTTATCTACTTTTAAACTGGATTGGTTTTTTAATTGGCCAATTAGTTTAAATCGTTAACAATTTTTCACAGGAAAATAAAAAAAAAAAACAGATAAGTAGAACTGATCCAAAACTGTTCTGCTTTTTAAAACGTTACCAAATACAAATTAAAAGTTTCCTTCAAGAGATATCTTTGTCAATGATTTCATGTATATGGTTTATTTTCTATAATTCTCACGATTTTGCATGAAGTTTTTATCATATCCTGGACTTTCCAACTCAGCTCTATGGTTTTGAGGAGGGAGGCAATGTCATATACACCACTCTGCCCCACTTCATTTTTAAGTGACCTAAATATGGAGCAACCCCACGTCCAAGGAGTGGTGGCTGTACAGGTGCAGGAGGGCTGAGAGGAGCTACTCCACGTTCAAGGTCAGGAGGGGCGGCTGTGAGGAGATACCCCTCATCCAAGGTAAGGAGCAGCAGCTGTGTGTTGCTGGAGCAGCCGTGAAGAGATACCCCATGTCCAAGGTAAGAGAAACCCAAGTAAGATGGTAGGTGTTGTGAGAGGGCATCAGAGGGCAGACACACTGAAACCATAATCAAGAAAACTAGTCAATCTAGTCACATGGACCACAGCCTTGTCTAACTCAGTGAAACTAAGCCATGCCCGTGCAGCCACCCAAGACTAGAGGGTCACGGTGGAGAGGTCTGACAGAATGTGGTCCACTGGAGAGGGGAATGGCAAACCACTTCAGTATTCTTGCCTTGAGAACCCCATGAACAGTATGAAAAGGCAAAATGATAGGATACTGAAAGAGGAACTCCCCAGGTCAGTAGGTGCCCAATATGCTACTGGAGATCAGTGGAGAAATAACTCCAGAAAGAATGAAGAGATGGAGCCAAAACAAAAACAATACCCAGTTGTGGATGTGACTCGTGACAGAAGCAAGGTCCGATGCTATAAAGAGCAATATTGCATAGGAACTTGGAACGTTAGGTCCTTGAATCAAGGCAAATTGGAAGTGGTCAAACGGGAGATGGCAAGAGTGAACATTGACATTCTAGGAATCAGCGAACTAAAATAGACTGGAATGGGTGAATTTAACTCAGATGACCATTATATCTACTACTGTGGGCAGGAATCCCTCAGAAGAAATGGAGTAGCCATCATGGTCAACAAAAGAGTCCGAAATGCAGTACTTGGATGCAATCTCAAAAATGACAGAATGATCTCTGTTCATTTCCAAGGCAAACCATTCAATATCACAGTAATCCAAGTCTATGCCCCAACCAGTAATGCTGAAGAAGCTGAAGTTGAATGGTTCTATGAAGACCTACAGACCTTTTAGAACTAACACCCAAAAAAGATGTCCTTTTCATTATAGGGGACTGGAATGCAAAAGTAGGAAGTCAAGAAACACCTGGAGTAACAGGCAAATTTGGCCTTGGAATGCAGAATGAAGCAGGGCAAAGACTAATAGAGTTTTGCCATGAGAATGCACTGGTCACAGCAAACACCCTCTTCCAACAACACAAGAGAAGACTCTACACA
Source organism: Oryx dammah (assembly GCF_014754425.2). Taxonomy (NCBI): domain Eukaryota; kingdom Metazoa; phylum Chordata; class Mammalia; order Artiodactyla; family Bovidae; genus Oryx; species Oryx dammah. The sequence goes on from NW_024070205.1 coordinate 55,885,795, forward strand.
TGGACATCACCAGATGGTCAACACCGAAATCAGATTGATCATATTCTTTGCAGCCAAAGATGGAGAAGCTCTATACAGTCAACAAAAACAAGACGGGGGGCTGACTGTGGCTCAGATCATGAACTCCTTATTGCCAAATTCAGACTGAAATTGAAGAAAGTAGGGAAAACCACTAGACCGTTCAGGTATAACCTAAATCAAATCCCTTATGATTATGCAGTGGAAGTGAGAAATAGATTTAAGGGACTAGATCTGATAGATAGAGTGCCTGATGAACTATGGACTGAGGTTCGTGACATTGTACAGGAGATAACGATCAAGACCATCCCCATGGAAAAGACATGCAAAAAAGCAAAATGACCATCTGGGGAAGGCTTACTAATAGCTGTGAAAAGAAGCAAAAAGCAAAGGAGAACAGGAAAGATATAAGCATGTGAATGCAGAGTTCCAAAGAATAGCAAGAAGAGATAAGAAAGCCTTCCTCAGAGATCAATGCAAAGAAATAGAGGAAAAGAACAGAATGGGAAAGACTAGAGATCTCTTCAAGAAAATTAGAGATACCAAGGGAATGTTTCATGCAAAGATGGGCTCGATAAAGGACAGAAATCATATGGACCTAACAGAAGCAGAAGATATTAAGAAGAGGTGGCAAGAATACACAGAAGAACTATGCAAAAAAGATCTTCACAACCAAGATAATCACGATGGTGTGATCACTCACCTAGAACCAGACATCCTGGAATGTGAAGTCAAGTGGGCCTTAGAAAGCATCACTACGATCAAAGCTAGAGGAGGAGATGGAATTCCAGTGGAGCTATTTCAAATCCTGAAAGATGATGCTGTGAAAGTGCTTCACTCAATATGCCAGCAAATCTGGAAAACTCAGCAGTGGCCACAGGACTGGAAAAGGTCCGTTTTCATTCCAATCCCAAAGAAAGGCAATGCCAAAGAATGCTCAAACTACCGCACAATTGCACTCATCTCACACGCTAGTAAAGTAATGCTCAAAATTCTCCAAGCCAGGCTTCAACAATATGTAAACCATGAACTTCCTGATGTTCAAGCTGGTTTTAGAAAAGGCAGAGGAACCAGAGATCAAATTGCCAACATCCGCTGGATCATTGAAAAAGCAAGAGAGTTCCAGAAAAATATCTATTTCTGCTTTATTGACTATGCCAAAGCCTTGGACTGTGTGGATCACAATAAACTGTGGACAATTCTTCAAGAGATGGGAAAACAAGACCACCTGACCTGCCTCTTGAGAAACCTATATGCAGGTCAGGAAGCAACAGTTAGAACTGGACATGGAACAACAGACTGGTTCCAAATAGGAGAAGGAGTATGTCAAGGCTGTATATTGTCACCCTGCTTATTTAACTTATATGCAGAATACATCATGAGAAATGTTGGGCTGAAAGAAACACAAGCTGGAATCAAGATTGCCGGGAGAAATATCAATAACCTCAGATATGCAGATGACACCACCTTTATGGCAGAAAGTGAAGAGGAACTAAAAAGCCTCTTGATGAAAGTGAAAGAGGAGAGTGAAAAGGTTGGCTTAAAGCTCAACATTCAGAAAACGAAGATCATGGCATCTGGTCCCATCACTTCATGGCAAATAGATGGGAAAACAGTGGAAACAGTGTCAGACTTTATTTTTTTGGGCTCCAAAATCACTGCAGATGGTGATTGCAGCCATGAAATTAAAAGACGCTTACTCCTTGGAAGGAAAGTTATGACCAATCTAGATACATATTCAAAAGCAGAGACATTACTTTGCCAACAAAGGTCCGTCTAGTCAAAGCTATGGTTTTTCCAGTGGTCATGTATGGATGTGAGAGTTGGACTGTGAAGAAAGCTGAGTGCCAAAGAATTGATGCTTTTGAACTGTGGTGTTGGAGAAGACTCTTGAGAGTCCCTTGGACTGCAAGGAGATTCAACCAGTCCATTCTAAAGGAGATCAGTCCTGGGTGTTCATTGGAAGGACTGATGCTAAAGCTGAAACTCCAGTACTTTGGCCACTTCGTGCAAAGAGTTGACTCATTGGAAAAGACTCTGAGGCTGGGAGGGATTGGGGGCAGGAGGAGAAAGGGACGACAGAGGATGAGATGGCTGAATGGCATCACCGACTCAATGTACATGGGTCTTAGTGAACTCTGGGAGTTGGTGATGGACAGGGAGGCCTGGCGTGCTGCAATTCATGGGGTCGCAAAGAGTCGGACACGACTGAGAGACTGAACTGATCTGAATATATATATTAGTTGCTCAATTAAAGAAAAAGAGCTCTACTTCCCTATTGAATGAAAACAATCAGTGTTTTTTAGTTCAGACACTTTTCCTTCATGTCAAGTCTAATCTTTCAATATATGGACGTTCATGGGCAGATTATTGTAGACAGGCTAGTTGTATTGTTAGTCAAGCAATTCTTTCTCATGAATGACAGGTTTCCGTTACCGGTCCAACTACATGCCATGTCTTCAGTTCAGGAAATGTCATGAAGATCATCACTTCAGTGTCATGAAGGGCACTATTGGCATATTCTTCATGGAATTCTCAAATGAAATAAAAGCCAAAGTATATGTATGGCAGAAAGACATCCATATTCTCGTTTTCCTCCACATCTGAGCAGTTGTATGCTTGGCCTTGGGAACTGTTAGCTGCCTTTCTCCATTGACAGAGCAGCAACTGCAGTGATCCTAGCCTTCCTAGGAAACTTTTCATCAACCCCCGGATACATGGGATGGATCCAGGAGGCATATTGAGAAGCTAATGGCACAGGGTAAATGTCAAAGCAAACATAATTTGAAAGATATTAACTGAGACTAATGGAAAGCTTTCCAAGAACTTGAACATGACCAAATCATAAAGCAACCGCCAGATGTTTAAAATTACTGTTCAGCCTATTCTCCTCTTACCCGCTTCATGAAAGGGAAGTAAAGGACACTGTCTGCAAGTCTTACTGCTGTGGGCTTATGCAGGGAAAAACGAGAACTGTCTTACCTACTATTGGGGCTCAAATGTGGCAAGTTGGTGCAAACATAGTGAATAAATATGAAGATCTTAAATCGAAGGCTGGAAACATAATTTTCTTCCAGACTCAAAGCCCAGCTAATTTAAGGAAAAGTAGGTACTGCTTCCCACACTGTGAGATGTGGGGGAGCACTGAGCAAGAACTTGCCATCAAGTCTCTCCTTTAGCTTCCTGCACCAGTTTAAGACATCTTTCTATTAGGCTCTGTATTTCTGAGACTTTGGACTCCTAAGAATATCTTTGCTCTGATGGTCCCGTCATACCATGTACTCCTCTTTCATAGCTTTCCTCATGGTGTTAAAGGCAGGCATCTATCACAAGAAGAAGGCAAGTTGTGAGGAGAAAGGAGAGGAAAGAGGGAGATGCAGCTAGTAGGGGTGAGGAATGTAAGACCTTTAGAATGGAACTGAGAACCAACTCAGGTACTAGTCTTTCCTTGGTTGTCAGCTTCACTCTCAAGATATTATTTGAGAAATTATAATAAAGGCTTACAAGATTGCAATTACTTGAGGGCATGAACAATGTCTTATTTCTTATTCATGTTTCTTCTCCATCAAGGTGTGTGGAGGAATGAGTACTGTTAGTTGCAATGTGATTTTGAATACTAGGGAGAGAAATTTCAGCAAAATTTAGCTTTTGCAAACTTATGGTTACCAAAAGGGAAAGGGACGTGGGGAGGGATAAATTAGAAGTATGGGATTAACATATACAAAATACTATACATAAAATCAACAAAGAGTTTCTTTATCATATAGGGAACTGAATTAAATATCTTATAATAACTTATAATGGAAAATAATCTGAAAAAATATATGTTCACATTACTGATTCACTTTGCTGTACACCTGAAACTAAAGTGCTATTTTAAATCAGCTATACTTCAATAAATAACTTCAGTTTTGGTATTCCCACCCAAAATCTAGCCTTGCGCAATGACTTTGACTTTGAGAAGCCCTGCTAGAATCATTCTCTTCTTCACCCAGCTCTTCCTGGCTGCATTATCTGCTAACCGCATAAAGAACTCTATCTCTTTGCTTCACTAGATGTGAACTCTTTGAGGGCAAGGTCACCTCAGACTGGCCTTTTAGATGCCCCGTGCCCAATACACAGTTGACTTTCAATAACTGTTTGTAGACAATATGGCCTACACCCACATTCCAAGAATTCTTGATTCTATACCAACAACTTCATGATTGGCCTCCTATGGTGGTGAAAGTTACATGCTTTTCAGAATCTTCTGGGGTTTTTTAAATTTTATTTTATTATTTTGGTTGCACTGGATCTTCACTGCAGCTCATGGGTTCTTCCTTGTGGTATGTGGGCTTAGTTGCCCCATGACACGTGGGATCTTATTTCCCCAGCCAGGGATTGAACCCAAGTCCCCTGCTTTGAAAGATGGATTCTTAATCACTGGAACACCAGGGAAGTCTCAGAAATCTCCTGTTAATACCAGCAGTTGTGTGACAAGCTCCAGGTTGACATAGCTATGGTCTTCATGATGAAAAAAGCTTCTGTTCTGCAGAACCTCACAAAATCCCAAGGCCTAGTTCCAGCAACAGCTGCAGTTGTAGTATAAAGTGCTGGAGAATCCAAGGACCACTTCTGTTCATGACTTTAGCGGCCGTACATACAGCTTCCACCTCCTCTCTCTCCAGCAGTACAGCCTTCTTGGCTCCTTCCAGAAAATCCTGTGGGTTTTTTTTTTTTTTTTTCAAATACAGTTGGAGGTGAGGATAAGTGAGGAAATATAGGACCCATAACATGAAATCTTGGATTCTTATCCAAAATATCACTTCCAGTTGTCCAAATATACCATAGCTATCAGGTTGCAGATAACAATTTTTGGTTTCATATATGGTCACTGGTTAATGCAGAGCCAGATACTAAACAAGTCAGTACTTCTGACTCCTTTACCAAATTGATATTCCCTCTGGAAGCAAAAATCAATATGGCAAATTAAAAAGAGCATGACTTTGTAGCCACGTGAGTTTCATTTTATTTCTATTCCTTTTATGTACTAGTTGTGTGGCCTGGGACAAATTTTACCATTTCTCAATCTCAGTTTCCTCATCTGTAAAATATGAACAATAAAATTATCTACTTAATCTGAGTAGATTAGAGATGTGAAGTATCTCACACTTACTAGACACTTATTAAATAATAATCACTATATGTCATTTAATCTAACATATTGTTCATTGTAAGATGCACCTTTGTTTTACATACCCAAAAGAAAAAAAAATTGCTGCCAGTTAAACAACGTCAAATTGTTTTCTTATCACTTCTAACTCCTATCTCATACTCATGGAAGAGTGCTTTTAAACTAATCTGGATTTTTTTTTATCATAAAAATGAGTGTGTACCTATGAAAAGAAAACCACATGCAAAATGAAATGTTAAGGTATCCTTGAAAATTATTTGCATCAGTTCTTGGATAATAACCAGTTTTCAAAGATGATAAATTATGAAAATAATGTATTTTATAATTAATGCAATAAAGAGCTGTTTCATAGCTACACAATAGGGCATAGTGTTGCTTTGCAGTTCCCAGCTCCACTACTAACCATAGTGCCTTTGGCAAAGCATCGACCCTTTCAAGGCCCAGGATTGTTGCAGGATTGTATAAGATGATATTTATGCCAAACTTAGCCCAGAGTCTGGCACAGAGTAGAATTTAATAAGTTTTCCTTCCTGCCGAAGGCAAACAATGAATCTAGTCAGAAAGGGTAAAAACAAATGTATTGCTATCTGTATGAGCAATTTCACCTTCATTATCTCATTTAATACCCCCAACAATCCTGCAAAGTATCCAGCCAGGAAAACATCACACCCCTTTTCCAGATGAGTAAGTAGAGGCTCAGAGAGATCAGGTCATTTATCAAAAGTCACATAGCTAATTAGAAACTGAGCGCGGACTCAAACCCTTGTCCTCTAACTACCTATTTCAGGATTTTTCTGTTATACTTGGCTACCTTTTTTATTAATAATATTTTTATTTTTTGCTTCACTGGCTCTTCATTGCAGCAAGCGGTTTTCTCTCTAGTTGTGGCATGAAGGCTTAGTTTCCCTGAGGCATGTGGAATCTTAGTTTCCCAACCAGGGATCAAACCCTTGTCCCTTGCATTGGACGGCAGAGTCTTAACCGCTGGGCCCCCAGGGAAGTCCCGTTGACTATCTTTGTATTTACACAAAAGGTTTTCACATCCTTAAGAATAAAAACATCTCTCTGACTTTTGAACCTTTGAAGTATCTGTAGGATAAAGAGTCTGGCCAATTTGTATTCAAATCCCTATTTTACTCCCATTTTACAGATGACAGAACTGAAGCACAAGAGCTCAAAGGAACTTATCTGAGCTCACAAGGCCAACAAATACTGAATCTAGATTGTGAGGTGCCTGAGTCTGTACTGTCTGCCATTCGGCATCACTGCCTTTCCCACCTAACAGAAAAATCATACCTATTTTTCACAGTGGCCAGAATTTAAAGTCATGTAGGTAAAGCACATAGTTCAGTGGCCAGCATATAATGGGGACCCAATAAATAGCAACTATTATCACTGTAGTTAATAACAATAGTAATAGATATTAGCAGCCCTGATGCTGCTTCCTATGGGCCACAGATGTCCACCCAGTCCCGTTCCTGGCCATCCTGCATGGGGACAGTAGGCCCACACATCCTCATGGGGAGCAGAGTTCCCAATTTTGGCACCAGGGGACAGTTTTGTGGAAGACAGTTTTTCCACGGACCATGGGCAAGGGTGAGTCTTATAAGGAGTGCAAAACCTAGATCCCTCCCACATGCAATGCACAGTAGAGTTCATGCTCCAATGAGAATCTAACGCCATCTCTGATCTGACAGGAGGCGGATCTCAGGCAGTAATACAAGAGATGGGGAGCGGTTGTAAATTCAAATGAGATTTTGCTCCACTCACTTCCTTGCCCACTGACCCTGCTGTGCTAATAGAAGGGGACCGGTACTTGTCTGTGGTCCAAGGGTTTGGGAATCCCTGACACAGAGGACTACATTTCTTGGGCTTTCCCAAGTTGTCTTCTCTCTTCTCTGACTATAGGCATAGACTGAAAGTTACATATAGAAGAACAGTCAAAAGATGTCTTTAGCAATCAATAACTATTGATTAATTTTGCATTTCCATCAAGAATTAATTTTTATCATCAGCAAAAGTCTCCTGCTGAGAGCAGAGTTGTAGTATTACTCACAGTAAAGTACACTGGTGAATTCAGCTTTCCTACAGGAAACGCAAGACTTGTGACAAAGTTCTTGTGAAATCCAAACAAGGTTTCTCGATTATGACTGCGTTGGCTTGTAACCAAGGGAAGACCCATCAGCTCAACAATCTTTAGAACTGACATGTAAACAGAAGGGCAATCTGTAAATTTGTTAATGGTTCCTCTTTACTTTGACCTAAATCTAGATTCTAAGAAAATAAAAACAAAAGTGAAAACCTATCTACCTGAGATTTCAAAGTAGAAAATTGTCCCCATTCCCTTATACAGAATAAGCTTTCACTGGGTAAATTATCACTCAAAATATTCATGTGCAGGTACAAATTAAAATGAGTTTTAAATTAAAATGTTTTAGAATAGCTGTGATGTTTTCTCTCTTTACTTGTGGGATCTACAGAAGCATTCTAGAGTCTGAAATTTGATCTAAAATGTTCTGGGTACAAGTAGAAGTAGCTTTTCCTGGAAGAAATCTTAAATCTCTCAGTACTTTTTTGAATGAGATCTGTATCCCCCAAACCATTGAGCATTAGTGACATACAAGGAGACTTGACACTGAAAATATTCACAATTGGTTGTTAAACAATAACAACAAAAAGTTAGGGTATATTTGTGTGGCATGCTGCTTTTGTTCAAACTAAATTTTTCTTAAAGAAAAATATGAGATATCTATTAAAATATTAGCATATCTGGATATCAGGTTTATAAGTGATTTTTTGTAATTTTATTCTTGTGCTTTTGTATGTTTGCATTTTTTTACGTGAACATGAGTTAGTTTTCAATCTGGAAGAGGCTGATAAACGCTATTTTCCAACAAATTTCAAAAAGGAGTTATAAACCTTGGTCCGTATCATTACTTCCCAAGTTCTTTGCAAATCTGCCTCTGTTGGTATTGTGTGACCTCACTAATAAGAATCTATATCCCAGTCATGGACTCGTCGGAGGGTCATTTCCGGGTTGCAAAATCCTGATGGATAAATGTCAGACCCAGTTCAACTTTGAATGGAGAAGGGCATTATTTTTATAATAAAGAGGACAAGCAACTTTGAAAAGAAGAGGAAGGAAACAGAAGAAAAGCTGTGCAACCCAGAGAGAGTTAAGCTACTTGTTGAGTCTATGAGCAAGCATTGCACTTCAGAAAGACAGCAGCCACTTTCAGGATGGTTCACAGTGCCATTAAGAAAATCATATTTACCACAAATGCACTGTTAATGTTTTGTTTTGGTGGCAGAACTAAGGAACCCATCAAAATGCTAGAAGGCAAATACATTCCTCAAGGGTACTCTGGGAAACTGTGCAGAGCTTGGCTAACCATGATCCTGTCGATGTACAGGGTTTGGAAAGTGGGAGTCTTGGGGGATTTGGGATACAAGACTGTCAAATGGAGCTTTTAAAAGTCAGGATGCCTCGTTAGTTTATCAGCCTTACAATTCTTTTTCTTAGTAAAAGTATGCCTCAAGAGTTCTTTGTTGTTTAAATGAAATTCAAATTTAGCTAGGCATCCTGTATTTTATCTGGTAAACCTAATCCAAATAGAACAAGGGAGGAGCAATCTATGAGCATATTTTCCCACCTAAAAGGGACGAAGAACATATGAAAGAAAGAACGGGTAGTGGTAGTGGAATTGTGGGGCTGAAGGCTTCTAGAAACCAGGTGAGGCACTGGATTGTATAGAAACTCTTGCTCCCATGGAAGAAAATTAGATCTTTCTAATGCTGTTCTTCTGGTGGTTAAACCAATATTACCCCAAAAGCAGAAGGTAGAGAAACCCAGGAAAGTCCCAGGGTACGTGGTGTACAGGCAGACAGCAAAGAGAATGTGCTAAATGGCAGAGGGTAAACCTCAGAAGTATTGAAGTCGGGGCTCGAAGGGAGTGTTGGTTGGTTTTGCTTAGCTTTTCTTACAGCCAAGATTTCAGCACTTCATCCGAATAGCTTGCACCTTGGAAAATTGTTTTCCAGAAAAAAGAAACACATTGAAAAATAAATAATGCTTTCAAAAAACATAAGAGAACAGAGACACATGTTGATGCCTGGATCTATGTGACACCGAATGAATAAAAAGTGAGGAAATACCATCCTCCAGATGTTTCATCTCGGTAATAACAAAAAACACTTGCTTTGCACACAGACGTGTGGTACATTAAGGCAGTCTCAATATCCTTCTCAAGGATATTGAAAAGCTTTGGTTGAGAAATAAGAAAAATGTTCTTTTATATAGACTACAAATAACCACCGAAATATATTTTCATCCGTTTATTTTTAGCTTAAAAACAAAACTAGCCATGAAATAACTAGCTCTGTGTTTCACTAAACAAAAACACTGAAATGACCTTAATTTTTCTGCTTTGCATCCAGTACATCCCCTGCCTTTGTTCTCTGAACATCTGATTGAGGAAGTCTTGAGCTTCCCAGAAACAAAAGGTTTGAACCCCACTGACATCAGCTTGTCCCCTCGCCCCCACCCTCCCTAGTGAGTGCCCTGTACTAGAAAGTTGGAGTCTGATGGAATGTAACAGCTAAGGTTTGATGCAGGAAGCAGACCTCTGTATGCGATTCGAAACAAAGAGTCTATTATAGGGATTAGACCAGACATAATTGTGGGAGCTGGTGAAGAATTCTCTGGGAGACTTCTACTTTCGGTAGTGGCCCTGAAGTTGCTGTAGGTCAGCACAGAGAGCAATAGGCTGGACATGAAGCAGGGAGACAAATATGGCCTGGAAGCCATATTTGCTTCACACAGCCTCCAAACCTGGCAACACAAGCTACAGAAGAAGCAGACACCCTGAGCCACAAAGCTCAAACACAAAGCTCAGGACTCAAAGAACCTGAAGGAGGAGGAGAGCCACTGGGAACTAGAAATGCTACAGACCCGACCACTGTCCCACACTGCCAAGATCAACCAGCAGATCAGCAACGTCGTGTATGACCCTACGCCCACCCTCTGAACATGATGGCTGATGCTTCAATTCCACTTTCCAAATCTCCTGCAAATGACTTTTGTGTCCAACTCCACTCTAGGGCGAACAGCTCCCAACCACATAAAAGCTCCCCAGGAATGATTTCCTGTTCTGCCACTATCTAACTGGGTGAATTTATTGGGCAGAGTATACTGTCTCCCTAAACCTCTGTTTATTCACCTGTAAGGATAACATTTATTACATCATTCAAAAAGCAAACATGCCAAGAGCCCCATGTATACAAGTAAATGCAAGTTCCTGTTCTCAATCAGCTTATTTTCCCGTTGATCACATTCTCTTCACTGAAATGCTGTTTGGACTTAAACTGGTGGTGAAAGAAGACTCTAGCACTGAGAAAGAGCTCAGTCTATGTTACTTATCCTGTGACAAGTTCATTTCTAGAGTAAGCTGCGCGTCAGTGCCTCTGATGAGTTGGCCTTCCTTTGAGTTCCCTACACATGATAGAGATCTACCACTGGGCCTTCCCTGGTGGCTCAGACCGTAAAGCATCTGCCTGCAATGCAGGAGACCCGGGTTCGATTTCTGGGTCGGGAAGATCCCCTGGAGAAGGAAATGGCAATCCACTCCAGCACTCTTGCCTGGAAAATCTCATGGACGGAGGAGCCTGATATTATCTACCATTAGGGAAAGCCAACTCATCAGAGGGTTCCTAATGCCCCAGACAGTCCATTCTCGGCTTTTTAAAGGAGTGCCCACCTCTGCTTTTGTACTACGAGCAACCTAGAAAGCCTTGGCTCTCTCCTTTTAGGGTCACACTCAGAGAAGAATCTGCTAGGGAAAAGGGAAAGAGAGTGAAATCTTCCAGGCAGAAAGGTTTGGGTGTGAAAAGAAGGTATCCACTTTCCAAAAGGCTGCTGTGGTGTTGTTACTGACACCGCCACAGTCACTGCCACAGGGGACAGTTAACACAGAAAACAAAAAGTCTCCAGCCAGGGCTGGGAGAGCTCAGAGTAGAACTTCAGGGAGAGCATAACAAACACCATGCTCCTACCACGGGCCTCACTGGCAGCCGTGTTAGTACCAGAATTTCCAACTGGGCAACGACCACGTCTGTCTCCTTTCTGCTTTTTCTACAACTGCTGGTGGCAAGGTGTTGGTTGGAGGCTGTAGGTGGCTTCTCTTCAGTGGTTTGCAATATTTGGTAACTCAAAGCTTAGCTATCTGCTCTACATGGAAGAGCTGTGATTAATAATCTGTAGTCAAAGTAGGTCCCCAACTAGGCAGTACTGGGAACACAGAAGGGCTGTCTGAATAACAAGTCTGATGCTATCCTGATGCTCAGATGAACTTCAACATAAGCAGTCATACACAGGTCTGGACTATCAGGGACTTATTGTTAAGAAACACCATGTTTAAAAATATGTCTCTGTCACTTACCAGCTACAATACCCCTCTAACTTCATTTAACTGGTTACAAAAAGAAAGGCCCGGTCTTGCTCTTAACAGTCTCTGATTTTATCATTTGAATAGTCACATTCAAATTACCGCCCCCCTCTTCCCTCTCATATGTTGTCACCTCCACAAAGAAGCACTAGTTTCTGATCTATAGTCATATCTACAAATTCCGATTACTATGGGAGATAATTATACTCTGGAAATGATACAACATTTAGATGTCAAAAAAGCCATCATTCTTCGAAATAGGTGGCTGCTAACTTTCTTAAGAACTCATTTTTACAAACTCAAGTTAAAACAAATGAACACATGTTCCTCTTTTTGCTTCCTCTTTTGAGCAATTTTATGATTGAAAAAAAGACACTTTACCACAATGGAAAATACCTCATTTTTCCATTAAAATGTACACTTTTTTAAAAAAAACAGCTATCAATCCACTTCCTTGTCCGCTGGGTTAAAAGGAGCTTCTCCTAAGAAACCAAGCAAGGTTTCAACAAGAAGGTGGTAAAGCAGATGCTTGGCAAGCGTGTTCACCACCCAACACTCAGATGACCATGGCAGTGTCAACAATAGCACAAATGCAGTCAGCTGGAAAGTGAGAACAAATCATGTTATACACTGGCAATGCGGTCTCTTCTGTGCCGAATAAGCCCAGGACAGTTTCCCCACAACTGGAGGCACTGGTCCATTCAGGCCATTTCATAACCGGTGGGGTGTTCTTGGTTCATAAAGTCCAGAGGAACTGTTGTTTATTATTGCATCTTCAGTGCTATCAAGGTATCAATGTATCTGGATATGAATAAGCTATCCTTTCATGGTAAGCCAGAATTGTAATGAAGCAATCATAAATATGATCTTTATCTGGCAGTACATGACTTGTTTTTAATTCTGTCCATGATCTAGTGAAGAAACAAAGATGAGGGCACCGTCCTAAAGGAAGAGTGATGGATGAATCAACAGATAGTTTACAGTCAGTGCTCAGCTGACACTTGATGGAAAAGATGAAACTGGGATGACTGGTGAGGTGAAGGACCGATGGTTGGTTGAATTTCAAACTTTCTGCATTACCCCATCAGTTTCCATCTCTCTAGTGGAATACAGACGTCTGCATGTATCTATTCCAAAGACAAAGAACTCAATCAAATATATTGATGTTGAACATAATGTAGACCAGTAGTCTGAAGAATTGATTAAATAGTTTGCTCTTCAATGTGATTTTTTTTTTTTTTTTAGTTAGGAGTCATAATATCATCAAAGGAAGAATGAGGAAGCTATGGATAGTTCAGGAATTGGCTCCAAACACTAATTTCACTCTTACAAGTTAAGATTGTCTTATTGACAATAGGATTCTCCCTTTTACTCATCTTTCTAGAAGGTTTGTACATCTTCACAGAGACTGTAGCTAATTTCACCCCTACAGTTAGCTCAGGGTTTGAACATGTTCTCCATGTATTGTGTGTTATTCATAGACGACAGATGGGTTTTTCCTGTTCTTAATGGTTTATCTTTGAAAAGTATGCTCAGTCATTCATTCGTGTCTGACTCTCTGTAGTCCCATGGACTATAGTCCTCCAGGCTGCTCTGTCCGTGGAATTTTCCAAGCAAGAATACTGGAGAAGGTTGCCATTTCCTACTCCAGGGGATCTTCCTGACCCAGGGATCAAACCTGCAACTTGTGCCATCTCCTTTATTGGCAGATGGAATCTTTACCACTAGCACCACCTGGAAAGCCCAAAAAGCATGTGAGCTTGTACTCAGTCGTGTCCAACTCTTTGTGACCCATGGACTGTAACCCACCGGGCTCTTCTGTCCATGGAATTTCCCAGGCAAGAATACTGGAGTGGGTTGACATTTCCTACTCCAGGGGATCTTCCTGACCTAAAGACTGAACCAGCATCTCCTGAATTGGCAAGCAGATTCTTTACCACTGCACCACCTGGGAAGCCCAAAAAGTATATGGTGGATAAAATACAGTAATCTCTTAATGATCTGTTCTAAATGGACAAAAAAAAAAGATGCTCATGAGGGTCAGGTAATTTAAATTAATAGGTATCAGAAAATATTACCAATATATTCCAATTCTCTCCTTCCCTCCTTCTCTCTCCCTCTCTCTCTCCCTCTCTCACACACACACACTATAAAGGTCTAGGCAGTGGCAGTGTTTCACAGGAAAAATTATTTAAATCTCATTGACTTCTCTTGGGGAATATGCTAGTAATAATGTCTACCTAAAACGATAAACACTTAAGATGAAGAAGAGAAGCAAACAGTTGGGATAATCTTTATACTGGATTATAATTTCAATCCTAAGTAACTGGATTTGGCTGAAATTCTTTCTTTTTTGGTGTGTGTGTGTGTGTGTTTTCAAATAAACTTTAATGCATGAGATTGTGGTGAAAAAAACAGCAATACAGTAGAATCTTGTTATTGCAAAAATTTGGCACAGCTACCAGTGAAATCACATCACTTGAAACATAACCACATACAGTAAAAATAAAATTCATCTCAGTGTGCCCATAAAGAGGGTGTTAGCCCTGCTGCTCAGACTCCACACTATAAAAGGGTTCCAGCATATTTAGTGAACCCACATTAAGCCTGGTAATTCTTATCTTGCCATTAGTGTTGTGTGTTAAAACCCATGTCCCAGTAAATTGCTGTGTGGTATATGAAATGTATTAAAAGTACATGAGGTAAAGTTGTTTTTATTACATTATACTTTAACGTCGGATCATTAGTGTACCATTTTCTCATCCCTATTATGGTGATTATTTTACTCTTTATTCTTCAATAGGTCTGCCCTCGATTGCGAAGGGGGCAGGGGTAAGCAAAGGTATGCCGGCAGTTTTTTGCGATCTATCAAAGGAGTGATAGAAAAAAATAAGACTGAGATTTGTTCAGCCTCCACACACTGTACCTACTGGGGCCAAGACTCGTCAATGCCACCCGGTTGCTGGCTTTGTGCCTCATCCATTGCAATGCTCACAATCCAATAACAAGGCTCCAGCCACGGATGTACCAGCGTCCCCTGTGGATCGTTAGGCTAACAGGCGACGCAGCTGAGCCAGACTTCTCTGAGGCTCGGGGTGGTCGGAGTTTCCAAGGAGAGAGGGCGTTCACTGTTCGCCCCTAGTTATATGGCTCCACAGCCTCGCACTGTCTCCTGGCAGGAGCCGAATTCCTTCCACTGAGCACCGTATCAGTTCACCTCCGCCAGGCGCAAAGGCATATATCTGAGAACGTGTTAGGAACCCGCAGATTTTCCAAGCCTGTGTTTAAAGCATTTGTGAAGGTAAGAAGTGAGATGGCTTACATTTTTCCTTTCAGGTGTGTGCCTGGTCTAAGGTGATGGGCAGGGCCGCCCCAGGAGCCAGAGGCGAGTGGGGTTCAGGCACTCATCCTTCCCCCTGGAGGTTTGTTGGCCTGAGGCTTCTGAAATGGCAACGTGTCTCCTCCTTGGTGTGAGGGCCCTGGCGAGCTGACTTCCAAGAACTGTTACAGTGAGAAGTGGAACAGCAACACAGTTGAGGATGAGGAGAGGAAAGAGGAGAAAAGAAGTCATTACCACTTCATTTAACTAGGGTTTAAAGGAAGTTTAAGTCAGATGCTTCAAAGACCAGATGCCAGACAGAAAGTAGGCCCTTTTGGAGGCTAATGGAATCCAAACAGTGGGCTTCTTTAAGGGAAAAGTTAGGTTTTCATAGGTCCTACATGGGGTCAAGAGAGTCAAACCATTCAGTGGGAAAATAAAGCTGATTTTCTGGAGTCAGTGCTCTGAAGAGATGAACAAAAGGTATGGCTGTTGGAACATTTTTTAACAGCTTAGGATGATGCCACTGGCCTATAAAGTGTCTTTAGAGGAAAGAGGATTCTGCCAGAGGTGACTGGATCAAGTCCAGGAATCACAAGACCAAGAGGACATTGGGACACAACCATATATAAAACCCACAGAGCACGTGCTGATGCCTTTCTTGGGACTGAACTAGAAAACCTCATTTCCCTTATTGAAAATAGCCTTTTCAAGTTTTATTTCTCCAAAATGAAATCTTACTTCCTTCGAATCTGCTCCTCTCCTCAGATCAGCAAAATTTGACCTAGCATTGAAGAATACCAGAACAATTTTTCCAGGAACAACAAAAAAAAAAGATTTATATAAAAGATAGTTCTTTCAAATTCAGCGTGGATAATCCCACATCATTCATTTTTTCATTTGGCAGTTAATCACTACATGCCAAGCAATGAACTCAGTGCAGGACTTAGGTGCCATCAGTGGGCCTTCTCTTTTGCCATTTGATACCATCATATTAAATCAGGTTTGTGTGATTTCTCTGTATACTTTGTTTTCAAGAACATTATTTTTAGTGATTACAAAAAGAATATACGTTCTGTGTAAGTCAAAAGTCATA
Organism: Oryx dammah; assembly: GCF_014754425.2. Lineage (NCBI taxonomy): Eukaryota > Metazoa > Chordata > Mammalia > Artiodactyla > Bovidae > Oryx > Oryx dammah. The sequence continues at coordinate 55,901,844 of NW_024070205.1, forward strand.
GAGATACATAAAGAAAAACCCAATCCCATCTCCCTATGGTAATTCAGGTTAATAATTTGACATATAATAATTTGGTGTATATCCTTCTATTCTTTTCTCTATGCTTATATAAGCATATATTCATATATTAGAGAAGCTATATTTAGGGCAATGAGTTAATTCCATGAAGATTACTCTGTAAGTTGGTTTTTTGCTCTTTAGCTTTTTTCCATAACAGAACGTTATGAACCCATTGAAAATACTGGCTTCTCAAACTTGGTAAAAACTAATTGAATGTCAGAAAGCTTTAAATTCTTCATAGTTGTTTAGATAGATAGAAACATACTACAATAGGGTGAGGTGACACCAATAATTCTCTTCCTTCAAAATACTTCTTCTGGATCCCAGAGCTCTTCATAAGTACACACATTCCTGAAGATTGTTGAAAAAATTGCTAATGGCCTCTTGAAATTGGAATCATAGTAAACCATCACCATTATTCACAGGCATCAGACTGGAAAAACTCAAGCCTTGAAATGACAAGGGAAAGATTTGTGAGTATTGATGGTGAACAGAACTGGCCAGTGAGGATATGAGATGATGCAGGTGCCAGCATCTGAAAGAGAGAGGTAAAGGAGAAAGGATGTTAAAACTTCTAGAAGGCATCCCTTCCTATTAACTTATTCCATTTTGTTAAGTAGCCATTATTTTATTTTTTGAAAACAAGTAACTTTGAATCGGGGCTATCTTTTCGGTAACAATATTATATAAATATTAATTTGCCTAAATCCAGTCATTGTATTGTGGTTATTGAGAATAGCTTTGTTCTTAGGAAATATATGTTGAATTATATTTTTAGGGAGAGGGCAGTGTAATTGTAACTTACTCTCCAATGGTTCTGAAAGAAAAGGAAAGGAGGAAGGGAAGAAGGAAGGAGGAAAAAAACAAAGAGAAGAGCTCCTATAATGTAGACTTATTTTTTATTTGCTTCACTGCTTGATCTAAATTAAGCACCTTCATTATCACCATCAGAGGAAATATTAATATTTACCAGTAATTTTGCTGACCATGTTCATTCTTTCTTCCTGATATTCCAAGAATTCTTCTTCTAACATTTCTTATCCATTTAAAGAGATTCCTTAAGCCATCCTTTTTAAATTCTTAGTTTGTCTTTGTCTAAGAATGCCTTGATTTCTCTTTGATTTCTGAAGGATACTTTCACTGGATATTGGATTCTGGGTTGTGGTTCTTTTCTTTCAGCACTTGAAAAATGTTGTTCACTTCCTTCTAATCTCTGTAAATTCTGGTGAGATATTTGGTGCAATTCTAATTGTGTTGTTGTTTTTTTTTTTCTCTCTCTATTGATAGGGTATTGTTTCTCTCTTGCTGCTTGCAAGATTCATTTTTTTGTCTTTAGTTTTCAAGTTTGACTGTGATACGTTTTGACATGGATGTCTTTGGATTTATCATCTTTAGTATTCATTCAGCTTCTTGAATTTGTAGGTTTATATATTAATATCTTTTGTTAAATTAGAAATGTTTCTGACCCTTATTTCTTTGAGAAATTTTTAAACCCCTCTTTCTTCTCTCCTTCCAAGTCTCTGATGACACAAATGTGAAATTTTTTCTTGTTCTCCTAGGTCTCTGAGGCTCTATTCCTTTTTTTCAGTTATTCTTTTCTCTTTTTGTTCCAATTGGGCTTTATTTCTATTGTGCTTTGTTCCAGTTAGTGTATTCTTTTCTCTACCCCTTTCATGATGCTCCTTAGCTCCTCCATTGAGATTTTATTGTTTTGGTTAGTGTATTTTCAGTTCTAAAATTTCCATTTAGTTCTTAATTTTTAAAAATATTAATGAGACTTTCTATTTTTGTCAATGCTTTCTATTTTTATTTGTAACTTTTGTAAATTTTGTAATGTTTGTAATTGCTTATTGAAGCATTTTTATGAAAGTTGCTTTAAAATCCTTGTCAGATCATTCTAATATCTCCATTAGCTTGGTGTTGGCATCTATTGATTCTCTTTTTCTTTTTAGCTTTGAGTATTCAGTTTGAGATCTTTCTCATTCTTAGTATAATGAGTGATTTTTGTTCAAAACAGAGTTTGGATATTCTCTTATGAAGTTTGTTCTTATTTAAACCTATTTTGACTAACATCTTATGATACAGTTCTAGCAGGAAAAGAGTGACACCAATTTTATTACCACCAAGCAAATGTAGATCTCCAAGTTCCCACTCAAGAACCATTGACATACTGGAGGAAGGTTGGGGGAAAAAGCCCCTTGCTACTGCTGAACAAAGGTAGGAGTTACTCCTGCCCACAGATACCAGAAGGAGGTGACCATATTTTGTGATGAAAGTCCTGACCCACCAGGCCTCCTCTGATACTACCTAACCAGCTGGTGTGAGTAGAAATCTAGACTCTCCCAAGTAGTATCTACTGACACCTCAGGGGATTGGAAAGAGTCTCATTATCACCCTGTGGGGATGAGAGTCCTAGATCCAAACTCAGATTTCTCTAGCAACACTCTGGTGTAGGTGGGTTGTGGTACCTCATTATAGCTTCTGAAGGGTAGAAATCTAGGTTTTACATTTAGCCCTGGCTGGTGTGGGTGGAGTTGGAGTCACAGTTATTTTCTGTGGCCACTTGGAGTACAGCAATTATTATCAAAGTTTCCTGTCTTTCTAGACTGCTTCTTTCCTGGTCCTTTGACTAGAGAGACTAGGCTTTTGGGGGGTGCATTTCTGTATGCTCCTATTATCATTTCCAGGTTGCTGGCTTTATTTGTTTCAAGTTTGAGATATATGAAGGGGGAAAAAAAAAGAACACAAGAATTCATTACTGCACCATTCCTTGAGTTCCAAGGTCCCTAGACATCTGCCTTCTGCTCTTCACCTTTAGAGTTTTCTTATGCTTGTGTTTCCCTGTTGGCTTCCTTGGTGTCTCAGTTGGTAAAGAATCTGCCTGCAATGCAGGAGACCCAGGTCTGATTCCTGGATCAGGAAGATCCCTGGAGAAGGAAATGGCAATCCACACTAGTAGTATTGCCTGGAGAATTCCAGGGACAGAGGAGCCCTGAGGGCTACAGTCCATGTTGCAAAGAGTCGGACACAACTGAGAGAATAATGCTTTCACAACACTTTCATGTTTGTGTTATATATACATTGTTCAGAATTTTTAATTGTACTTAACAGGAGGAGTAAGGAAAAGTATATTGATTCCATTTTCTCTCAAATGGAAATTCATATTCGGTTGAGGGAATTTCTAAAATATTAAGTAAATAAGATTTATCAATAGTGGAAAAAACACTTAAATTCTGAGTGTTTTAAGCTATGTCTAAATGATATCAAGGGCTTCCGTGGTGGCTCAGATGGTAAAGAATCTGCCTGCAATGCGGGAGACCTGGGTTTGATCCCTGAGTTGGGAGGATCCTCTGGAGGAGGGCATGGCAACCCACTCCAGTATTCCTGCCTAGAGAATCCCATGGACAGAAAAGGCTGGCAGACTATAGTCCATGGGGTTGCAAAGAGTCAGACATGACTGAGCAACTAAGCAGACAGATAAATGATATCAAAATAAGCAGTCAGTTCTAAAAGTTTAGCTTATCATACTTAATAATATAAAGAAATATTTGCAACATATTCTTGTGTGAAAAAGTAGGCTACAAGATAGAATATGAATCATGATTCCAAGGACACAAATGTTGATACTTACACACATACATTCATAAAGATAAACAGATATATTAATAGATGAACAGATAGATGGATAGGTAAGTAGATAGATAGAACTGTACCTAAAGAGTTGAATGAGTGAGTAGGCTTGGAGAGTTATGGATTTTTTTTTTATTTCCATCTTTATACATTTTTAAAACCATGTAAATTAATAAGTATTATTTTTGAAATCAAATTATATTTTTTAAATCCATAATTCAAATACTTTATCTACATAATGCTTAGGTTGAATTATCAGCTAGCTAAAAAAACAGTTTCAGCATCCATAGAGAAGCATTTATTTATGATATTCTTGGAGCTCTTCTTGTATTACACATCTTTGTGAATTTAAAATAGCAAACATGGTTTGACTCAAAATTTAAATACAAAGATCAACTACTTTCCTGTTTTCAATGATAACCAAATAAAAGAATTCATTTAAAAAATCTGATTCACAGTATCAACTAAAGGTATGAAATACTTAGGAACAAATGTAACAAGAAATGTGTGAGACTTAAAGAAAACCATAAAATATACTAAATTGGGCACAAAAGACCTAAATTAATGAAGTACATATCATGTTGCTATTGATGCAACAACCTCAGTGGGTTAAAGAGGCCTACTTTCTCCATATTAGTCAATAAATTCTATATTATTCTCATTTTCAAATCTCTAGAATTTTTGGTGGAGATGTAGCTCTTATGTTAATTCTATTTTTGTCTAAAAAAAAAAAGTTTAATGAATATAGGCAACACAGTTTTTTTAAAAAAGAATTATGAGGGACTGCTTGCTGCTGCCGCTGCTGCTAAGTCGCTTGAGTCGTGGCCGACTCTGTGCAACTCCACAGACAGCAGCCCACCAGGCTCCCCCGTCCCTGGGATTCTCCAGGCAAGAACACTGGAGTGGGTTGCCATTTCCGTCTCCAATGCATGAAAGTGAAAAGTGAAAGTGAAGTCGCTCAGTCCTGTCCGACTCTTCACGACCCCATGGATTGCAGCCTACCAGGCTCCTCCATCCATGGGATTTTCCAGGCAAGAGTACTGGAGTGGGGTGCCATTGCCTTCTCCGATGAGGCACTGCTTAGTTTACCATAAATCAAAAGGTACCATAAAGATACTATAAAACTGATTTAACTAATCATCTTAGAATAAGCAAATAATTGAGTAAGACAAACATTCTAGAAGACAAAAATATAGTAATTTAATATTTTATAAAAATTAAGTCGGGGAAGAATGTAGATTAGTAAATATTGGGATGATCTAAGAAAAACAGACTCTTTCACCCTGCCCACTTTAGACTTGTAAGTAGGCTCCGTGAATGTAAGTGCTAAACAAATACGAATTTTATAATTTTACAAGAAAATATCAAGATAATTTTATGTTCTTGGGGTAAGAAGGGCTTTTTTAAGATTGCCTAAAACTCAGTAGTTATAAAGGCAATAATTGGGTTTAACTTCATAAATATTTAAAATTTCTATATGTTGAAAAACTCCAAAGGAAAGCTGAAAAAAATTTTAAAATAAAGAAAAAAGGAACTAGGAGGAAGTATTTTAATACATGTAACAAACTAAATGTAATATTCATAGAATAAGAAAATCCCCTATATTGGGGAAATAAGCAAACTACCCAAAAGAAAAATTAACAAGGCAAAGTCATAGAAGAAATATATGTGAATAATTATACTATGAAAAGATTAGTCTCCCTAGCAATGAAATAAATGTATGTTGAAAAAATGAGGTACCATTTTTCACTTATCAGACTGGAAAAAAATTTTGTAACAGTCACAGTTTGTGAGAACACCTTGAAATGGACATTTTTAGACACTGTTGTTTGTAGTGAGTGTAAATAATTACAAGTTTTTTTACAGGGAAATTTTTTAGAATTTATTAAAAGTTCAAACGCTACTCAGCAATCCCACTTAAATGCATTTTACAGAAATACCAGAATACATTTGCAAAGATTTATCTTCAAGGATATTAATTGCAACTCTATAGATAACAATAGCAACAACCAAAAAATGCTAACAAGTAGCATCTACTTATAATGACAAAATGGTTAAATTAAATTATCTTTAAAAATGATATGCAGCTGCTTAAAAATAAGGTAGCTCCTTATACACTAACCTATAAAGATGCTCACAGTGTAAAGTTAAGTAAACACAGAAAGTTGCAAAAAATACAATCCTCTGCATGATTCACATACCCTAAAGTATTCCAGTCTCTGGGATTACTCTTCTCTTTAATGTCCAAATAATTATTTCCTGTGTGTTTGAAGATGTCTTATCTTCCATTAGAGTTCATGCATGTGTGCATGCTAAGTCTCTTTAGTCGCAGCTGACTCTTTGTGACCCTATGGACAATAGCCTGCCAGGCTCCTCTCTTCATGGAATTTTCCAGGCAAGAATACTGGCGTGGATTGCCATGCTTTCCTCCAGGGGATCTTCCCTACCCAGGGATCGAATCCGGGTCTCCTGCATTGCAGGCATATTCTTTACTATCTGAGTCACCAGGGAAGCCCCTACCTATGTTTTAGTCACTCAGTTGTATGCATCTCTTTGTGACTCCATGGACTGTATCCCACCAGACTCCTCCATCTATGAGATTCTCCAGCCAAGAAAACTGGAGTGGATAGCCCTTCCCTTCTCCAGGGGATCTTCCCAACCCAGGGACTAAACCTGGGTCTCTTGCATTGCAGGTGGATTCTTTACTCTCTGAGCCAGCAGGGAAGTCCATACTAATCACTTTAAGTGTTAACAAAGTACATTCACCAATCAAAAAAAACATTTTTTTTAAAGCATTCAACTCATACTGTAAACTCCAAGTGTAAATAAATTACATTCTCCAATCAAAAGTGAAAAAACAAACAAACAAATATCCAACTACAGGCTGCCTGCAACAGACTCAGTTCAGCTTTAAAGACACACATAAGTTCAAAGTGAAAGAATAGAAAAAGATATTCCATGCAAGTGGAAACCAAAGGAGAGTAAGAGTATCTATACTTAGATAAAATAGGCTTTAACTCAAAAACTACAACAAGAGACAAAGAAGGTCATTATATATTGATAAAGCAGTCAATTCATCAAGAATATATAACAATTGTAAATATAAATGTACACGATTTCAGAGCATTTAAGCAAGAGAGTTCCAGAAAAACATCTATTTCTGCTTACTATCTATGCCAAAGCCTATGACTGTGTGGATCACAATAAACTGTGGAAAATTCTGAAGGAGATGGGGATACAAGACCACCTGACCTGCCTCTTGAGAAACCTATATGCAGGTCAGGAAGCAAAGTTAGAACTGGACATGGAACGACAGACTGGTTCCAAATAGGAAAAGGAGTATGTCAAGGCTATATATTGTCACCCTGCTTATTTAATTTATATGCAGAGTACATCATGAGAAACGCTGGGCTGGAAGAAGCACAAGCTGGAATCAAGATTGCCGATTGCCGGGAGAAATATCAATAACCTCAGATATGCAGATGACACCACCTTTATGGCAGAAAGTGAAGAGGAACTAAAAAGCCTCTTGATGAAAGTGAAAGTAGAGGGTGAAAAAGTTGGCTTAAAATTCAACATTCAGAAAACGAAGATCATGGCATCTGGTCCCATCACTTCATGGCAAATAGATGGGGAAACAGTGGAAACAGTGTCAGACTTTATTTTGGGGGGCTCCAAAATCACTGCAGATGGTGATTGCAGCCATGAAATTAAAAGATGCTTACTCCTTGGAAAGAAAGTTATGACCAACCTAGACAGCATATTCAAAAGCAGAGACATTACTTTGCCAACAAAGGTCCATCTAGTCAAGGCTATGGTTTTTCCAGTGGTCATGTATGGATGTGAGAGTTGGACTCTGAAGAAAGCTGAGTGCCGAAGAATTGATGCTTTTGAACTGTGGTGTTGGAGAAGACTCTTGAGAGTCCCTTGGACTGCAAGGAGATCCAACCAGTCCATTCTAAAGGAGATCAGTCCTGGGTGTTCTTTGGAAGGAATGATGCTAAAGCTGAAACTCCAGTACTTTGGCCCCCTCATGCAAAGAGTTGACTCATTAGAAAAGACTCTGATGCTGGGAGGGATTGGGGGGCAGGAGGAGAAGGGGATGACAGAGAATGAGATGGCTGGATGGCATCACCGACTCGATGGACGTGAGTCTGAGTGAACTCTGGGAGTTGGTGATGGACAGGGAGGCCTGGTGTGCTGCGATTCATGGGGTCGCCAAGAGTTGGACACGACTGAGCGACTGAACTGAACTGAACTGAACTGAAGTATATTAAAGAAATACTAACAAATCTGAAGGAAGAAGTAGACAGTACAATAATAGTAGGGAACTTCAATACCCCACTTTCAACAATGAGTAGATCATATACACAAAATCAATAAGTAAAAAGTGGACTTGGAGTATACTTTAGACCAAATGTCTAACGGACACATACAGAACACTCCATACAACAACTACAGAATACACATCTTTCTCAAATACACTTGAACATTCTCCAGAATAGGTCATATATTAGGTCACAATCAAACCTTAGAAAATCTGAGAAAGTTGAAATAATTCCAAGTATCTTTCCCAAACACAATAACATGAAATTAGAAATAAATAACAGGAGAAAACTAGAACACTTATGAATAGATGGAAATTAAACAAGGCAAAGTCATAGAAGAAATATATGTGAATAATTATACTATGAAAAGATTAGCCTCCCTAGCAATGAAATAAATGTATGTTGAAAAAATGAGGTACCATTTTTCACTTATCAGACTGGAAAAAAATTTTATAACAGTCACAGTTTGTGAGAACACCTTGAAATGGACATTTTTAGACACTGTTGTTTGTAGTGAGTGTAAATAATTACAAGTTTTTTACAGGGAAATTTTTTAGAATTTATTAAAAGTTCAAACGCTACTCAGCAATCCCACTTAAATGCATTTTACAGAAATACCAGAATACATTTGCAAAGATTTATCTTCAAGGATATTAATTGCAACTCTATAGATAACAATAGCAACAACCAAAAAATGCTAACAAGTAGCATCTACTTATAATGACAAAATGGTTAAACAGGCTCCCGAACAACCAATGGGTCAAAGAAAATATAAAAAGTGAATTTTTTAAATCTCAAAACAAATAAAAGTGGAAACACAACATATCAAAACTTGTGGGAAAAGCAGTTCTAAGAGGGATGTTTGTAGTGATAAATGCCCTCATTTAGAGAAAAAAAATTTTCAAGTAACTTTTCACATCAAGGAACTAAAAAAGTAAGAATAAATTAAGCCCAAAATTAGCAGAAGGAAAGATATAACAAGGATCAGAGCAGAAATAAATGAAACAGAGACCAGAAAAACAATAGAAAATATCAGTAAAATTAAGAACTTTTTTTAAATTAAATTGACAATCCTTTAGCTAACAAACATAGATAAAAACTAACAAAGATAAAAGAGAGAAGACTCAGATAAATAAAACCAAAAATGAAGAGGAGACATTACCCCTGATACCACAGAAATACAAAGATCATAAGAAGCTGCTATGGACAATCATAAACGAACAAATCAAGTAACCTAGAAAAAAATGTAGATGTATATTTAGGTTACTTCCACCTCCTGGCCATTGTAAATAGTGTTGAAATAAACATTGGGATGCATGTATCTTTTTTATTATAACTTTGCCCACATTTTAGTTGAGTTAGTTGGGTTTGTTGTTGTTGCTGTAGGAGTTTCTTACAAATACCCTGGATGTAGATCCCTTATGTATAATTTGCAAATATTTTCTCCCATTTCATATGCTCCCTTTCACTCTGCTGATTGTCTTCTTTGATGTGTGAAAGTTTTTAAGTTTAATGTAGTTCTTACCCCAAGATCAGGAACAAGACTAGTGTGCTCCTTATTCAACATAGTATTAGAAGTCCTAGCCAGAGCAATTGAGCAAGAAAAAGAAATAGAAAGCATGCGAATCAGAAATCAGTTCAGTTCAGTCACTCAGTCATGTCCGACTCTTTGAGACCCCATGGACTGCAGCATACCAGGCCTCCCTGTCCATCACCAACTCCCAGAGTTCACTCAAACTCATGTACATTGAGTCAATGATGCCATTCAACCATCTCATCCTCTGTCACCCCCTTCTCCTCCTGCCTTCAATCTTTCCCAGCATCAGGGTCTTTTCAAATAAGTCAGTTCTTCCCATCAGGTGGCCAAAGTATTGGAGTTTCAGCTTCAGCATCAATCCTTCCAATGAATACTCAAGACTGGTTTCCTTTAGAAAAGACTGGTTGTATCTCCTTGTAGTCCAGGGGACTCTCAAGAGTTTTCTCCAACACCACAGTTCAAAAGCATCAATTCTTCGGCACTCAGCTTTCTCTATAGTCTAACTTTCACATCCATACATGACCACTGAAAAAACCATAGCCTTGACTAGATGGACCTTTGTTGGCAAAGTAATGTCTCTGCTTTTGAATATGCTGTCTAGGTTGGTCATAACTTTTCTTCCAAACAGCAAGCATCTTTTAATTTCATGGCTGCAATTACCATCTGCAGTGATTTTGAAGCCCCCCAAAAATAAAGTCTCTCATTGTTTCCATTGTTTCCCCATCTATTTGCCATGAAGTGATAGGACCAGATGCCATGATCTTAGTTTTCTGAATGTTGAGCTTTAAGCCAACTTTTTCACTCTCCTCTTTCACTTTCATCGAAAGGCTCTTTAGTTCTTCTCTTTCTGCCATAGGGGTGGTGTCATCTGCATATTTGAGGTTATTGATATTTCTCCCAGCATTCTTGATTCCATCTTGTGCTTCTTCCAGCCCAGCGTTCCTCATGAATGAAGAAGTATAATTATCTCTTTTTACAGATGATATGATCTTATACAGAGACAATTGTAATTATTCCATTCAAAAACTATTTCTGTGAAGAATGCCATTCAAATTTTGATAGGGATTACTTTTAATCTGTAGGTAACTCTGGGTAGTATTAACATTTTAACACTTATTCTTCCGATCCATGAAACATTTTAACACTGTTTATTCTTCTGATCCATGAACATGAGGTAGCTTTTAATTCATTGTGCTATCTTCAGTTTCTTTCATCAAAGTCTTATTGCTTTCAGTGTTCAGATCTTTCACCTCATTGACTAAATTTTTTCTTTAAGTATTTTTTTATGTTATTGTAAATGATGTTGTTTTCTTTTTTTGAGCTACTTTGTTAGTGTTTGGAAAGCAACTGATTCTGTGTGTGGATTTCCTCTACTCCAGTCTTAAATTTTTTGATTACTATATTATTTGTTGCTTTAATTATAATTACTTTCATTTAAATTTAAGTTAGTTAAACTAACAACTTTCAGTATTTTACACATTTATTTTTAAATTTAGAATTTAAATGTGTGGCAATAGAATTAATCTGATCATATCTCTGCAATATATTCCCAAGAAATTTTTAAAAAGTCGGTAAAATCTGACAGTTTTATACCAAATAGCCAGTTTTTTATTGTAATTTAATTTTTTTAAGTTTAGTATAGTGTTGATTTTTCCTTAAATTTTAGATTTTAATACCATGTTTGAAAAGGACCCAACTCCAGATCCTACAAATAACAAATTATTAATTCTTAGAACAAAGATTAGTTCTTTACCCTTAGCAGTTCAAAATGCTATTTTTGGTGCTATGTTAGACACCAGGGGATCCATGAGCCTCAGTCCACAGAAAACCACATGAGCCTGTGTGTGCCTCTCTCAGAAGCTAGGATAAAATTCTCCAGATTGCACTTTTCCCTGGCCCCTGACACTTCAGTCACTCAGCAGAAGACTTTCTGATGTCATGTGCTTCAGAAAAGGGGCCTGCCAACCCCAACAAGGCAGGGAAAATCACAGAAGTGCTCACATTCTTGACGGGGCCTGTGGATTTAACAGCCTCTTTGTAGAAGATGTTTTATTTTTGATTCTATATCCCAGAAATTTGATTTTTCTGGAATAGAAAATATGAATGTGGGTGGGCCTACTCACTTCATACTTGCTCTTTCCCCTCTCTCCCCCCCCACCTCCCCTCACTCTACCCGCTTGTCTAATGCTCTCCATTCTTTTCCTCCAATTATTTTCTTCTCTTTGTGGGCCTTTCTCTCCCCCTATTCCCCTTAGAGCCTTTCTTTCTGACTCTTTCTCTTTTTATTCCCATAAATGGTTTCCTCTATCGTAGCCCCAGCAACTAATGGAATCACTTCGTGGCAACTCTAATTCAAGCATCAAGATGACCAAAATAAACAAGAAGCAGAATAGTCTTCCTAATTTTTCAAACATCTTAAGGATCAAAGGAGGCCAACTCTGGTAAAAATTCATCTGTTATCTTTTAATGAGTGCTTTTCACCTCCTCCAAGTTCTCACCAAAAACAAGCACAACAAATCTACAGTCTTTCTGACAACTAAGTTGAGTCTTTGAATACAGTTTCAGCATTCTCTACACTTTCAATCTCTTTCTCCCTCTGCTTTCCAACTTGGCCAAAATTATACAGTAAAATTATCTTTTCAAATATCCTATTCTGGTCCCTACCATTTAGAAACTGAGATCAAGGAATTTAATTCCTCATTTCAGAAGTAAATTTCATCCCTAATTCCAGTATGCCTTGTGCTTCTCCTTAGTTTTCATGTAAGGCAAAATGTAGGTTCTGCAGAATAGAAGGCTATGGAACCATACCTGCTGCGAAAACTTAGGCAAATTGGTCCCCTTCTTTGTGCCTTAGTTTCATTATAGATAGTTATCACCACCATCCGCAATTATTACTTCTCTCTACCCGCAATTACATGCTAGAATTTTCCTTTTCTACCTCCTTTGAAGTTAGACATAGGCATATGACTAACTTTGTCTGATGAAATGTTAGTAGAAATACCATGCATCACTTCCAAAGAAAAAGAAGCAGTTCACCAGATTGCCTTTTTCTTCTCCAGAGATCACAGAAATGTATTTCAAGTTGGGATCTCTGTTAGCCTATGTCCCTGTAAGATTTCAGTGAGTCTAGCCTCCTCTGCCACTGCATGTAGAATTTAACCCATGGCAGCATGTACATTTTAAACCATTGAGATTGGAGAGCTGTTTGCTACATATTATAACCTAACTCATCCCTTCTGATACATTCCTTGTCTAAAAAAGTGAGGATGATGATAATAATACCCAGCAACACCCAGTGGTTCTCTGAAGATCAAATGAGATGACCCACCCAACATTGTAGGCATTCTAAGTGCCCAGTGATGTTGGTTATTAGTACTTTGATGAGATTCTTAGGCAAACTGAATAGTTTATTATAAAAAGATCAATGACCTTGTCTTATAGCTAACTTTGAACAGTAGCAATAGAGGTGTAAGGAAACACCACTTAGAATCATTCACTGGAAAATATCCCTACGTTCCCTAACCCTGCCCCCTCACTAGTAACCAATTATCATTTCATGCACACTCTAGCCTGCCTATGCAACTCAGTCTCATACAGAAATATCAATATCTTCCTCCACTTCTTCACTTTCTTGGGATGTTTTCCCGAACCAATCCTGACTCATGCAGATTAACTCATATTATACAGCAAACCACTCTTTAAAATGCATATGTCCATAGTATGCACTGTATGCATATCTGCTTAGATTTACCAAAAGTGTATTTATTCACAAGTTATGAACCATGTCATCTGTTTCTCTGATGCAGTTTCTCAGTTTTCGTTTTGCAGTTTTCATATTTCTCTGACATACTCTCTAAATTATCCCGTATGAATCCTTAGCCCTTCCATCTCAAAACTTATAGTAGAGACCTTGCATTTAGTAGATGCTCTATTGATATGTTCCACTGACTGGTCTAACCTATACGAAGACCTACAGAACCAGGTAAAACCAATGAGGGCTTACTATGGATTGATCCTGAAGGTGATGGCAAGTCCTCTTTCACCTAAATTAAGATTTCTTGGAATTTGAACATGTTGTTATATTATCCAAAGGAGTGAGTGTATACATTTGCAAAACATTGCTCCAAGAGCCCTAAATGTTTGTCATTTTGCTCATCTAATTACAGTAACTTAGATGATACATGAGAATCTTGGCTACCCAAAGTGTCCATGGACCCATCTGAGTTCACCAAGGAGCGGAGGAATCATAACACACTTCCACACCACAGTCACCTCTCCCTGCAAGAATCTGTCATGTAGACAGGCCCCTGCAGGTATTTCTCGCCAAATAATAATAACTTTGAGATTTATGAGAGCAGGAAAAAGGTAGCTATGGGACAAGGCATGACTCAGTAACTTCCCATAAATCATTTGTTTGTCTGTTTGTTTGAGTCAGCAAACCAGTTCTCAACAACCCACTGCAGAGCAGATCAGGAACAAAACAGACGACAGGAATCCAGAAATAAATGCCGAGCTTGATTTCAGTCTTAGACTTCTCCTTTAAACAGGCAACGTATTTTGTTTGTGTTTGACAGCTCAGTGGTGGCTAAGCATGTGGGGCATAGAATCTCTTTCACTTCCACATTGCCTAGTTTCCCAGAAACTACACTTAGAACACTAAACCACAACAAAGAGATGCCCATTTAGCAAATTGATCCCCTTTATCACCGCAGGAGCTTCTGTATTTTCAAAATGGTTGGCAATACCTGAAAGAAAAGAAAATAATTCAAACCTTGAGCTTTCAGCCTGGAGATCGTCCCCTCTTGGACATGCATGCTCATGGGGGCTGCAAATAAACTGGAGAAATAAGAGCTATAGACAGCCTCAGCCTCAGCCTCACATGAGTCCGTCCTTCATCATGTACCCTCATAAATAAAGTTCTTATAGGAGATCGACTTCCTCACTTCTTTGGTGAGGCCCCTTCTCCAAATAACTTCCACACTTCCTTTTTTAGTTAGTGAAGAGAATTGATCCTGTGTAGAATCCCCCTCCAAGTGATCAAGTGAATGAACTCTACATGCGTTCTGTTACTGAAAGAAGTATAGACAGGAAGATAGACATGCTTTCACATTGTCCACATAAAATTTAAACTTATATCAGTTAAACTTAATTTATCCCTATAAGTAAACCTACATAACTAATAAGTAAAAATTTCCTATTTTAAGTGAAAATGGTATACAGTAATAAAAAAAAATACTGTATAATATTAACATCTATCAGATCTCTAATTAGATTTCACATTCTTAGATACTTCTCAGTCACTCTGTCTAAAATAATGTCCTCCTTCCCATTCCTTTCTGTGCCCTGAAACTACTATTTTACAAAATTTATCAGTAACTGAAATATTTTCTCTATTGGTTTATTTGTTTATTACTTTCTCCCAACCCTGGACTTTGAGCTCCATAGGCAGGAATTTTGCTTGGAACAGTCCCTAGTATGTAATAATATTAGTCCAGTATTAGTCACTCAGTTGTCTCTGACTCTCTGCAACCCTGTGGACTATAGCCTACCAGGCTCCTCTGTCCATGGAATTTCCCAGGCAAGAATACTGAAGTAGGTTGCCATTTCCTTCTCCAGGGCATCTTGCCAACCCAGGGACTGAACCGAGGTCTCCCGTATTGCAAGCACTCTTTACCATCTGAGCCACCAGGGAAGTACATACTAAGTGTTCTGTAACTGTTAGCAATTTTAGATAGAGAATGAGAGATGCTTACATACACATAGAAAATTCAAAATTGTTAGGAGAAAACTATTAACATGATCAGCTTTAGGGAACTAGTCTAAGAAATCGGAAAATAAGATGACCTTCACTTTTCATTTTACACCTTTTCGTATCATTCAGACTTTTACCATGAAGACATATTTTTCCCATAATAAAAATATTTAAAAATAAAAATATATGATGACACCAAAATTTTACGTGGCAAAAAAATACCATACACAAAATCAAAAGACAAATAATGGATTAGGAGAAAAACTAATTTTACCACGGAGAACATGATATAACTCCTAATATACATGAAGTGCCTAAAAATTAATTGGAGAAAAATAAGTTTAATGGGAAAAATGGTAAAGAACATGAACAGGCAATTCAGAGAAATGAATTTCCAAAAGTGAGGATATATTCAACTTCACAAATGGTTAGGGAAATGTAAACTAAGATAATACCATTATTTTTATTCATCAGTTTGACAAAAATTAAAAACAGTCAATATTAATGAGGATGCAAGGACATGAACTCTACCATATATTGCTGGGTACAAGGGTGGAGGAGAGGAGTCTAAATTGCCACAACCATTTTGGAAAGTAATTGTGTGGTAACTATCAAAATTTAAAATATACATGTCCTGGGACATCTCTGGTGGTCAAATAGCCAAGACTCCATGCTACCAATGGAAGAAGCCCAGGTGTGGTCCCTGGTCAGGGAACTAGATTTGACATGCTGCAGCTAAGACCCAGCACAGCCAAATAAATAAACATTTTTTTAAATATATGTCTATACATGTCCTTTGACCCAACCATCTTATTGTTTGAACTCACTGCTGTAAAATTAAAACTACATTTGTATAAGGATACCTTTTAATGCTAATGAGAGCCTAGGTTTTAATGACAAAAAAAGAAAAAACTAAAATATCATCAGTACAGAGCTGGTTGAACAAATTTCATCTGTTTCCACAATGGAAAATGTTAAGATATTAAAAAGGAATGTAGTCTTTATTGACTATAGAACTGTCTATGATATTATAAGAGAAAGGAAGTTCTCAAGTAATATAATTAATAATTCTACTTTTTTAGAAACATGTACTATTTTCTTCAAAAAATGTATACATATTCAGTGTATATATACATATATACAGATCTTCCTCAACTTACAGTGGGGTTACTCATGATAAACCTAAGTTGAAAATATCCTTAGTCAAAAATGCATTTAATACACCTAAGCTATCATGCTTTATAGTTTAGCCTAGCCTAACTTAAATGTGCTCAAAACACTTACATTAGCCTACAGTTAGACAGAATCATCTAACACAAAGTTTACTTCATAATAAAAGGTTTCATGTCTCGTAATTTATTGAATACTATAGTAGAAGTGAGAACAGAATGGTTGTGTGGGTACACGACAGCTGTCAGTGTATTGCTTGTTCACCTTTGTAGTCACGTGGCTGACTGGGAGCTGTGGTTTGAGACAGCTGTCCAGATCACCAATGAGTATCATATGCCATGCCACTAGCCATAGAAAAGATGAAAGTTAAAAATTCCAAGTACAGTTTCTACAAAGTATGTATATGGCTTTCACACCATCTTAAAGTCAAAAAATCATAAATGGCAAGTTGGGGATACATTTGAACGCTGAGAAACATATGTTTGCATGTCTGCAGGAGTCTAGAGAAAAATGGAAAATAATATACTAGATGCTGTTAACGTTGAGACATCAGACTAACAGGTTTTATTTGGAAAGAGTAAAGAAAAAAAATTCTTTTTTAACCTCCTGGAGTGATTTAACCTATTAAAATGAGTAAAGTTCATTTCCTTATTGAAAAAATAAAGGAAAACCCAAAATCACTTACAAAGGAAATAAGCTTTCCTATTAAATGCAAAATCCTTAAATCTAACTCCATGCTTCCAGTTTCCCTCGATCAAGAAAAGCCAGTCCTATTATGGACCTGGCTGTTCCTTAAGAAGGAAGATTTGTGTTGTCCAAGATTAACCTATTCCTATTCACACTGAATAATCCTGCTGTTACACTCTGAGGGGCCAAGCTCTGACCTTCACATCCACTCAACAGACCCCTGGAGGCAGCAGCAGGGCCCACACCAAACCCAGAACCGAAAGGAGATGTCATTACATAATGGCCTTCTTAGGTTACCCCCGGTTCCTGGCTCACACTGGGTGCATCAGTTCAGTTCAGTTCAGTTCAGTTCAGTTCAGTCGCTCAGTTGTGTCCAACTCTTTGCAACCCCATGAATCGCAGCATGCCAGACCTCCCTGTCCATCACCAACTCCTGGAATTCACTCAGATTCACATCCATCGAGTCAGTGATACCATCCAGCCGTCTTGTCCTCTGTTGTCCCCTTCTTCTCCTGCCCCCAATCCCTCCCAGCTTCAGAGTCTTTTCCAATGAGTCAACTCTTTGCATGAGGTGGCCAAAGTACTGGAGTTTTAGCTTTAGCATCATTCCCTCCAAAGAAATCCCAGGACTGATCTCCTTCAGAATGGACTGGTTGGATCTCCTTGCAGTCCAAGGGACTCTCAAGAATCTTCTCCAACACCACAGTTCAAAAGCATCAGTTCGTCAGTGCTCAGTTTTCTTCACAGTCCAACTCTCACATCCATACATGACCACAGGAAAAACCATAGCCTTGACTAGATGGACCTTTGTTGGCAAAGTAATGTCTCTACTTTTGAATATGCTATCTACGTTGGTCATAACTTTTCTTCCAAGAAGTAAGCATCTTTTAATTTCATGGCTGCAGTCACCATCTGCAGTGATTTTGGAGCCCAAAAAAATAAAGTCTGACACTGTTTCCACTGTTTCCCCATCTATTTGCCGTGAAGTGATGGGACCAGATGCCACGATCTTCGTTTTCTGAATGTTGAGCTTTAAGCCAACTTCTTCACTCTCTACTTTCACTTTCATCAAGAGGCTTTTTAGGTTCGATACAGGATACAGGATGCTTGGGGCTGGTGCACTGGGATGACCCAGAGAGATGATATGGGGAGGGTGGTGGGAGGGGAGTTCAGGGTTGGGAACTCATGTACACCTGTGGTAGATTCATGTCAATGTATGGCAAAACCAATACAGTATTGTAAAGTAAAAAAAAATAAAATTTAACTTAAAAAAATAAAAATAAAATAAAATTCAAAAACAAAAACAAAAAATTTTTCAAAAAAAAAAAAGAGGCTTTTTAGTTCCTCTTCACTTTCTGCCATAAAGGTGGTGTCATCTGCATATCTGAGGTGATTGATATTTCTCCCGGCAATCTTGATTCCAACTTGTGCTTCTTCCAGCCCAGCGTTTCTCATGATGTCCTCTGCATAGAAGTTACATAAGCAGGGTGACAATATACAGCCTTGATGTCCTCCTTTTCCTATTTGGAACCAGTCTGTTGTTCCATGTCCAGTTCTAACTGTTGCTTCCTGACTTGCATATAGGTTTCTCAAGAGGCAGGTCAGGCGGTCTGGTACCCTTCTTTAAGCCCCAAGCAGAGGGAAAACCTCTCCTATGAGTACTAGATCTTCTGGATATGATGTTCCAAGTCCAGAAATCTGAGTTGAGTCAAAGACATCAACCCAGAACTGCATCTGGCCATCCGTGAACTTGCTGTCAATCTCCCAGTGCTTCCACCTCCTTCTCTTCGGCACCCTATCGCTCCACAATCTCTCCAGTTAGGGGTTTATCGGTGGCTTCTTTTTTTTTTCCCTAAGGAAAGATCTCCAGAACAGAACTTCCTGAACCTGACTCCTTCCATCCTCAGGAGTCAGAGAAAGCCAGAAAGAAAGATGAAACACACAGCTGAGAGGAAATGTTGATTTGTGAGGAACAGCTGAGGAAAGCTGGGGAGAGGCTCTGCTTCAAAAGATTTGAAGGCCCAAGAGAAATGCAAAGTATTTTATGTCCCTACTACTTGGTTAATTTGATTCATCACCCAGAAAGAATTATCAGATGAAAAAAAGGACGCTATGTTATCTTTAAATTTCAGATAGACAGTGAATGAATGTTTTAGCCTAAGGATGTCCCAAAGATGGCATGGGTCCTCTATGTTTACTTACTAAATATGGCAACTCTACCCAGAAGGGAACTCTCTATCCCCTTCTTTTCTCAGGAATATCTTCATTTTCCATATCAATATTCTCCATGAAAAAATGACTCAAGCATTAAGCACAGCTCCACTCTCCCTTATCTCTCAGAAACTTTTAACTCCACTCAGTCACAGGAAAAATCCAGTCTAGTTTTGTTCTTATGTACTGCTCTATCAGGATTACAAGAGGGTTGCCTTGCTCAGATTACCCGATGACAAGAATACCAACTAATTTATGAGTCATTTCTCCTCAGCAACATGGGCAAGCATTTATTTAGAGCTGGTGTTGTAAAAAGAAAATCTCTTCCTAATCCTGAGGAACACTCATAGGAAGTGGCCATTGGCCATGCTGGAGTTTATTTGATCTCTATAAAGAACTTAATTAGATCATTTAGATGTCAAAGAAGTATGTAAGCCCTACGTTGGCCAGAAGCCAACAGAGATGTGTTTGATCAACTCACATTTTAGTCCACTATCAGCAACACATGCCAGGAGTTATTCTGTAGTGTTGGTGGTGGAGCATTGCAATGAGTCATCCCCACTTTCCAGTTGAATCTTACCATGACCAACAAAACAACACTAGGACTGGAAGCAAAGTATATCATGTCCCTACAAGTTTGTGTAAACCCTGAAGCTGCTCAAGAGAAAGGCCTTGTTCTGAGATTAAACAGGACCATGTTTGCCCATGCTTGCCCATGTTGCTGAGGAGAAATGACCTATAAATTAGCTGGTATTCTTGTCATCAGGTAATCTGAGCAAGGCAACCTTCTTGTAATCCTGAACTGACTACCACTTGGACCACTTGGATTATCTAATTGTCATTGTTCAGTTGCTAAGCCATGTCTGACTCTTGGCAACCCCATGCATGCTAGCACACCAGGCTCATTTGTCCTCCGCTATTTCCTGGAGTTTGCTCAGATTCACATCCACTGAGTCAGTGATGCCGACTATCTTATCCTCTGCTGCCCACTTCTCCTTTTGCCTTCAATCTTTCCCAGAATCAGGGTCTTTTCCAATGAACAGGCTCTTCACATCAGATGCCAAAGTATTGGAGCTTCAGCTTCAGCATCAGTCCTTCCAGTGACTATTCAGGGTTGATTTCCTTTAGGATTCACCGGTTTGAACTCCTTGCAGTCCAAGGGATTCTCAGGAGTCTTTTCCAGCACCGCAATTAGAAAGCACCATTTCTTTGGCACTCAGCCTTCTTGATGGTCTAACTCATATATCCATGACTACTGGAAAATCCATAGCTTTGACTAAACAGACCTTTGTTGGCAAAGTGATATCTCTGCTTTTTAATACACTGTCACAGCTTTCTTTCCAAGGAGCAAGCATTTTTTAATTTCATGGATGCAGTCACTGTCCATAGTGATTTTGGAGCCCAAGAAAATAAAATATGTCACTACTTCCATTTTTTATTTCCATGAACTGACGAGACCAGATGCCATGATCCTACTTTTCTGAATGTTAAGTTTCAAGCCAGCTTTTTCACTAATTAGCTAATGTTTAATTAACTAATGTCTTCCCTCAGTCCAGTGGACCTTGTTGATTTGTTGATATCTATTAATAAATTATATTCCTTTGATTAAAAAGAACATTAAAGAAATTATTAGTTGATGGAAAGAGAAGAATAGATATGAGGTGGAAAAGATGGAGAGTAGAAAAGGAAGAAAAAAAAAAAACATGTAAAATTTGAAACTCAGTAGGAAACAAAACTTGTGTAACCATGCCCACAGGCACTGTCCCGTGGCGACCTGCCCTTCCTCTGTTTTTTCATGGTTTTCCATGCCGGCCCAAAAACAAATAATTATGTCAGCTCAAATAATATGCATGATATTATTTTGTTAAAGAAATATTGATACTTAGCAAAATATCAAATGGGTATTTCTAAATTGAGGTCCTATGGGTGATTTAAAATTTTTGCTTATTCTGTGTTTTCCAAAGTTTCCATTTCCAAGTAGACATGCTACTTTTTCACGGGAAATATGTGCTATATTTTAGAGCTACTTTTGTAATGGCACTTCTCTGTCAGGTGATACGTCAAGGACCCTCCCCTCGGCGTTCCTTCCTCTGGATCTCCTTAAGAATGTCATATTTCATATCCCAGTCACTCATGGCCCGTTGCTACTTGAAAAAGCAGGGGGAAAAAAGTCACTCATTGAATTCTCACTTAGTGTGACTTAGAGAGATGTCCCAGATTCAGTGGGAGAAAGACAGAAGGAAGCTGAGGAGAAGTAACACTGGGTGATGATATTCAATCAAAGGGCTTCCCAGGTGGCACTAGCGGTGTAGAATTCACCGGCCAGTGCTGGAGATGTAAGAGACGCGGGTTCCATCCCTGGGTCGGGAAGATCCCCTGGAGAAGGAAATGGCCACCCACTCCTGCATTCTTGCCTGGAGAATTCCACAGGCAGAGGAGCCTGGTGGGCTACAGTCCATAGGGTCACAAAGAGTCGGACACGACTGAAGCGACTTAGCATGCACACAATCAAGAAGAACTTAGTACCTCATACAACTACTTTTACATCGAAATTTTGAGTTTATTAAGTGAAATGTTTAAAGCAGTAGTTAAGACCTCATAATAGGTTCAGAAACCTATTATGGCTTTGAACCCTAGCTCTACCCCTTCCTCCATGGTATGGTATGCAGTCTCTGTAAACCTCAATTTCCTTATCCAGCCAGTGGATAACAATCATACCTACATCACGAGGACTGAAGAGAACAACCATGGCAAGCAGTACCTGGCACGTAGCAAGTGCCCAGTGAATCACCATGTAGTGTCATCCTTATTTTACTGATGAGGTCAGTAGACTTGAAAAGGGTAAGTGACACTTTCTTGGAATCATTGAGACATAAGTAGAAAAGCTGAAGGTGGAAACTAGTCTCCTAATGTTATGTGCAGTCCTCTTCTTACTGCAATTCTCTAATTCACTGTGTAAAAGCAAAATTTTTAGGATACCACTAAGGCAGTTTTCCTGAGTTTAACCTAGCCATAAAAGAAGCAGTCGCTCTGGTGCCAGAAACCCGAATGGTACTTACAGGGATCTTCCATTTCACTGATAGTGTCTGGACTCAAGAGAGAAAGAAAGAGGGCAATCATCATAGTGAAGACACCCAAAAAAACCACACAGGACCTCAGTCTTCTCTGCTCCTCCTTCCCCTCAAGTGTTGTTCAGAACCAAGGCTCATCCAATGTCATTTCCTGCCACCGAGTCATCCTCATAGACAAGCGTCACTGACCATAGCCATGTTCCAAGAGCTCAGAAAAGAAAATTCTCTGACCTTCACTTTGGAATTGGCTCCATCTCATGATAAATACTTTCCAAACTCATCAAGCGACATTACAGAAAAGTTGATGTTCCCAGAGAACTTCATTTGTTATATATTTATGAAATACATCCTCTGGCCAAAACCTCAGATATGGTTCTTTTTTCAGGAGAGATGACACAGAGTTTTTCCACAAACAAAATTAACTCTTCCAGATGCTTAAGTTGAGGGTCTCGAGTCATTTTGGCTGTGCAGGATCACTGAAAACATATAGCTCCAGAAATCTGTGTAACTTCTTAACGTAAAAATTTTAATAGCATTTAGGCACTCTCCCTTATTATGCCTGCAAAAAAAAAATCCAGGAGGACGGTCTTTATCCTGCCCAGAAGAGGTCTAGGTCAGTAAAACTTAGTGCCTTCTTTCCTGAAATAGTTTTTACAACTAACTTTTAAGTTAGGCGAGGGTTTGTCAATAAACAACCCTGAGTACTTACCATGGACAAGCACTGTGCTGGGTAAGAGTTGGGAAAATCCAAATCAACCAGCACCTCCATGTGCTTAAAACTCCTAGTCCAGAAGGGATAGAAGATGTTATTTGCAGTTTCAAGCTGCATTATTTTATTTTAAAAAGATCACTGAGGGAGATACTACTTTGTCAGAGGACACTGCCAGAGACCTTATGGAGGAAGGAGCATTTGGACTGGGTGGTTTAGAAAGATTTCTGAAGAAAAGGATGCAGAATATTCATAATAGATGAAGTCACATGTGAGAGGCACGGAGGAATCAAAGCAGAGGGATGGGTCTGGGAAGGAGATAGGGACAGCATTCCAATAGGAGGAAATATGGTGAGATAGTAGAAAGAGGTGAAGCTGCTAAGAACCAACATATGATAAGCTTTTTTCCTGCTCTGCAGAAGAGTTTAGACTTCACTCTCATGCTTTCTGAAAACATGGTTCTTTGAGTGATCATAGCATGGTGACTGATAAGAATCAGCTTTTTGTTAACCTGTATCTGTAGTAGTCTCCTGAGAAACCCAGATGCAGGTCAAGAAGCAAAAGTTAGAATCAGACATGCAACAATTGACTGATTCAGAATTGAGAAAGGAGTACAAGGCTTATGTTGTCACCCTACTTACTAACTTATATGCAGAGTACATCATATGAAATGCAGGGCTCAATGAATCATAAGCTGGAATCAAGATTGTCAGGAGAAATATCAGCACAGATATTTTTGGTATCAGATACGCAGATGATACCACTCTAATGGCAGAAAATGAAGAGGAACTAGAGCCTTTTAATGACAGTGAAAGAGGAGAGTAGAAAATCTGGCTTGAAACTCAATATTAAAAAACTAATATCATGGCATCCAGTCCCACTACTCCATTGTGAATAGAAGGGGTAAAAGTGGAAGCAGTGATGTTTTATTTTCTTGGACTCCAAAATCACTGCGGACGGTGACTGCATCCATGAAATTAAAACACGCTTGCTCCTTGGAAGGAAAGCTATGACAGTGTATTAAAAAGCAGAGATATCACTTTGCCAACAAAGGTCTGTTTAGTCAAAGCTATGGATTTTCCAGTAGTCATGTATGAATATGTGAGTTGGACCATCAAGAAGGCTGAGTGCCAAAGAAATGATGCTTTCAAATTGCAGTGCTGAAGAAGACTCTTGAGAGTCCCTTGGGCTGCAAGGAGTTCAAACCAGTTAATCCTAAAAGAAATCAACCCTGAATAGTCATTGGAAGGACTGATGCTGAAGCTGAAGCTCCAATACTTTGGCTACATGATGCGAAGAGCCTGTTCATTGGAAAAAACCCTGATTCTGGGAAAGAATGAAGGCAAAAGGAGAAGTGGGCAGCAGAGGATAAGATAGTTATATAGCATCACTGACTCAGTGGACATGAATTTGAGCAAATTCTGGGAGAGAGTAGAGGACAGAGAAGCTTGGCACCCTGCAGTCCATGGGGTTGCAGAGTGGGACACAACTTAGTGACTGAACAACAGCAACAAAATCTTTAGCTCCCACCCATCCCCTACTGCTGTTCATCATAAGGACAATTCCACTAGGTCTCACCCTCAGGGGAGGAGTGCACATCCTCCCCCCACAAACAGACATCCAGCATGTAACACCCTCAAAGCCCTCTCCACTCAGGACTGCTGCTCCCCACCTTCACTGTTCCCACACAGCAGTCACTCCCCGCAGACAGGCCTGCAGCCCCTCCATCACCCCATGTCACAGAGATCTAGCTTCTTTGCTCTGCGGCTGACCACAAGCATAAGACAAAGACAAATGTGTTCTTGGTCTCCCAAATTGGAACTTGGAGCACCAATATCCTGTGTGCTGTGCTTACTCACTGTTATGTCCACCTCTTTGCGACCCCATGAACTGTAGCCTGCCAGGCTCCTCTAACCAATGGGGATTCTCCAGGCAAGAATACTGGAGTGGGTTGCCATGCCTTTCTCCAGAGGATCTTCCCAACCCAGGGATCGAACCCAGGTCTCCCACATTGCAGGTGGATTCTTTACCAGCTGAGCTATCAGGGAAGCTACAGTGATGCAAACCAAGAAGTAGAAGACAGATTTTTTTCTCTTTAGAAGTTTAATAATGACTCACTCTGTTCATCAGAGAGCAATAAAAAATTATCATGGAACTCTGAAAAGAAATACAGAATTTAAGAACAGAATCAAGGCTGGTTATATTTGTAGTCATGAGCATTTTTTCTTGAAACACTATAGTTTAGCCTTCCTCTGTTGGGATTTATTCTTGTGGCATGACAACTCTCCCTCTACCAAGAAACACAACAAAAGACCATTTGAGTAGGAAGCAGATGTGTATCTTCTGGAGCTTAACACCCCTGGCTCAAATCTGACAGTGAAAATTTACACCCCTTAAAATATACTAGACTGTGATGGCTATAACTGAGAGGCCCCCTCTGCCGCTGAGGGAGGGGGATTGCTAAAATGTTAGTAGCCAAAGGGGGCTGGTCAGGGAAGGAAGGAGACCAAGTCTTCCCTGGGAGGAAATGAACCCAGAGATTATCAGTGGATGATATAATCAAAAACTCATACAACTAGTATCCAAGTTTTATTACACTACTGAGGAAAACAGTTCATTTATATTGGATTTCCTGTCCTTTTTTTCTTAATAAGGGGAATCACATATCTATGAGTCATCATGACCGTTACAGATTTGATAGGACACTTCAGCATGATGAGGCGTGTGATTTTTTTTTAAGGATTATAAGCTACAATAATTGCATGCCTCTTCATTTATTGACAGATTAGTAAAAAGATAAGGTGATGTATTTCCCATTTTTTCATGTTTCTTAAAATAGCCTTGACTATTTCCAGTAGGCACATATCTTTGTGTAACAGTAACACACAAAAATTAATAAATAGGGAAAAGGCACTATGGGAATAGACCATAATAAAGACAAATGGAATCCATATTTCAAAAGTTGGCAAGAGCTAACAGATATGTTCTCATTTTTTTATTTGTGTAATAAAATGTTCTGTATTCAGAGTCATTTCTTTCCTTGTTATTTCTCTTGTCTTGAATAAAAGCCATAAACGCTTCAACAAACAAAGTGGATTGAATGTTCAGTTCGTGTTGCTGAAGTCTTTTTATGAAGTACTACTTAAAGAAATGGTGTAATATTGTTTTAATAAGAAGGCTCCATTTGTTTTCTAGAAAGATGACTTAACACAAAATATTCTTTGGAATATTACAACCATCAATTAATCCTTATTGAGTATTCAGTACTTAAGAGCCATACTGAAAAAAAATAAAGGGTTGCAATGAGCAGGACAAAGATGGAACTGTTTTTCAAAGGGCAGAAGTGTATTTATGAAACAAAGCAAAGAACTGAGCATTTTTGAAACTGTATCACTAAAGCAAAATTAAAACCTAACTTTTGGACAGTATTCATCAATTGGCCTTACATCCTTGCAAACAAATTTTTCTCCAACCTATACTGTGAAGTGTGATAATTAAGTCCAACTTCTGAGAAAGAGCAGGCCTTTAAAAATGTCTAGTGAATAGAAGATCCTCCACACAGTAAGTTAAAAAAACCCAGACATTAATGATGCACTCTGATCTATGACCAAAGAAAGTCCTCTTATCTGTTAACAGTAGAATCTCGATGTGGATTGGATGTTCCAGAAGTAAGATGGGCTATCAAGACCAGCTGCACTCCTCACCTGGCTTGGCCTTGGATGATCTCATATGCTTTGTCTAGGGAGCTGACCAGTGCTGACCGCTGCAGAAACTTACCCCACTAAGTACAGTGAGGCTGAAAAAACTTTATACCTGGAGACTGAACCTTTGTCTTCCTCAACGTTGTGGTCTAACTTACTGGTAATCAGCCACCAGGAGGACATATGGACAAAGTTTGAGACAAGGGGGATATCAAATCAGATAAAAAGAAGTCTCCCCAAGAGAACATGTGGAGACAGCTAGTCAATCATGTAACAAACCTAAGAAGATTGCTCTGCAGACTCGCTGAATATGATGAAAGCCAGATCAGGTCAAATAAATTTTTCCTGGGTAAGTCCCAATTCTTGCATCAGAGGGTCCATCCTCAAACTGAAAGATGTTATCAACAAACCAGTAAAGAAAAATGATCATTTGCGTTCTGTTACACACTATTGTCAAATCTAATCAATTGCCTCAGTAAGATGCATGGGCTTCCTTTGAGTTGCTAATACTCATTATTACACAATAACTTAGACTTCACAAGGTTAAATATATTTCACATAACAAAACTTTCTTAGGAAACTGAATGAACATCACTGTGTATCAGTACCCACAATAATGACTTCTTCCATATAAAATGAATCCCTATAACTTTAAACAGAAATTGGTCCAATAATAGGGTCCAAGTTCATCATGAACTCTTCCAAAACTGGTTCCCATGGGATGATAACATTTACACCGTATGTGCATTTTGTGTAGTCCCATTTCCTCTGGAGTGAGCCCAAAGTGTTCTGGATACTTTGGCTCATGGTGAAAGGATGCAAGCGTGTCCTATAGCAAAATGCTTCAACCCTTGCCTTATCCTAATGAACGCAATTAGCCACAACCATAACATCTGAATTATTAATGCTCCCTAATAGGGTGGATAAAGTGTCTCTGGAGCAAAGCTGCTTGAGTTCTGGCAAGGCTCATGCCAAATTTAATTTAAAAGTTCATCTTGAAGAGAGACAATGCTGGCATTGTGTTACATTGATTTAAACCTAAGTCTGTCCTAAGGATTTTCTTCATCCTTATCTGCAGTTAATAGAATATGAAAGAGAGAGAGAGGGAAAATATCAAGTGCTGGAAAATATCTTTCTCAGAAACTGTAGCAGACGGGTCACAACATTTTTAAACAATGATAGTAACATTTATTATATCAAAGCCATTTTATGTTTTATTTGGAACTCTGGCGCCTTTTTTTTTTTCAAGTTCCCATAACATGACAGTAATTATAGCCATCAAGATGTTCCCTAGAAGATAGCAGTCCAAAATCCAGATGCTGCTGCCGTGCGGCCCCATCGCTGGAGCTCAGAGCGTGCACATTACATCATGGTGTAGTTTATTTTAAAAGTGCTTTAAGAATGTAATGATAGTAATTGTAGACAGGGAAAATTAATGGGGAGCATTGCCGGTCTGCAAATTCCATTTATAAAACACTCCCGCTGCTCAAAAAGAGAGTGGTTTCTTGTTAACAGAGGCTTCAAAATACAATTTGGAGGATGTATTAAATAAACTCTGTGCTAAAGTCATTTTCAGCTGGGTCCTGTGTGTACATATTTCCCTCTCACTTCACCACTAGCTCACCACATGACTTTCCCTGAGAGAATACAAGATTGTGCAGAGAAGCAGAGGGTACATGTTCCTGTGCAAAAACTACCGTGGCTGTGGAGCAAGGGCAGGTTAAGTGGTAGAGCTGGTCTGGGGTCAATGAACGCATACACAGCGTGTAAAGCAAAGAGAGAGCTGACGAGGTCCACACAAGCCTCATCCCTACATCCAGCCGTGGGCCTTTAACAACACCCTGTGCCTGGGGTTGAGTGATTCAGAGGGTTCTGTATTTCCCTGATGGTACATGGTAGATAGGCAACTCAAAAGCATGCTCTCCCCTCTAGCTTTATGGTACAGGATAGATGTCCCTACTCAACACTCCTTCTTTTGTGTTCCATATGTCTATCCCCTTCCTTCCCTTCCCTTTAACAAAAATAACTTCCTTACAATTGCTTTTCAAGTCCTGTTCATGATGGAATCAGCTGTTTGAAAGGCAATCAGTTTTGTCCTGTGACGTGGTCAAGGGAATTAAAATTGTTTCTGAAGTCTCAAGGGAGAACATAAAGAAGAGACTAAAATTTGTAAGCCTCTCCTTCATTCAAATTTCAACAAAAATAAAAGAGGAAAAGGAAAGCTTCTTCATGCATCCAGAAATGAGTTTTTCTGGCTTGA
This sequence comes from Oryx dammah, assembly GCF_014754425.2. NCBI lineage: Eukaryota > Metazoa > Chordata > Mammalia > Artiodactyla > Bovidae > Oryx > Oryx dammah. Next base: position 55,930,960 of record NW_024070205.1, read on the forward strand.
TGCCACCTTGATGAAGCAGTGATTGTACCCTGAGGATGGCTACCTGGCTCATTGCATAGCAACATCACACCTAACATACAGGACCATCACTACACCTGCCCCAGCCAGAGCACACACGTGAGCATCTTGCTTGACTCTTGAGGCAGATTCGTGGACCAACTGCCTTTTTTTTTTTTTTGAAGATTTATTTATTGTAATTGGACGATAATTACTTTAGAATATTATGATGGTTTTTGCAATACATCGACATGAATCAGCCACAGGTGTACCTGTGTGAACCCTTCTCCCATCTCTCTCTCCACCCTATCCCTCTGGGTTGTCCCAGACCACTGGCTTGGGTGCCCTGCTTCATGCATTGAACTTACTGTGGTCCTGTTTTACATATGCTGACATACATGTTTCAGTGCTACCTCATCATTCCACCCTCACCTTCTCCCACAGAGTTCAAAAGTCGGTTCTTTATATATGTGTCTCTTTTGCTTCCCTGCATGTAGGATAGTCATTGCTGTCTTTCTAAATTGCATATATATATATGCATTAATATACTGTATTTGTCTTTCTCTTTCTGACTTGCTTAACTCTGTATAATAGGCTCCAGTTTCATCTAGCTCATCAGAATTGACTCAAATGTGCTCCTTTCTATAGCTGAGTAATATTTCATTGTGTGTATGTACCGCAAGTTCCTTATCCATTCATCTGCCGATGGGCATCTAGGTTGCTTCCATGTCCTAGCCATTGTAAATAGTGCTGCAAAGAACAATCAACTGCCTTCTAATGCACTAAATTGAAAATAACAAGGGGAAGGGAAGGAAAGGAAACCAGAATGAGGACTAATGGATAATAGTGCCTACTATGGACCAGTCACTTTTCAACACGTTTTAAAGTTGTTATATACTCTCTACAACAAATCTATTAGTCAGGCATTATGAACACTGGTTTATGGATCCAAAAGCTAGAGATACAAAGATAACGCAGCTAGTGTAACAGCTAATAGCCACCTAACACTTAAATGTGCTCCAGGCTCTGGTCTAAGCCCCTTCTGATGGATATACTTTTCATAATAATCCTGTGGAGGTAGAGACTAGTATTTTCTCCATTTTATAAGTGAGAGAAAATGAGGTACAAAGATGTTAAGTAATTGCCCAAGGCCACAGATTCAAACCCAAGTAGCCCAGAACCACAGTGCCTGCTCTCAAGAGTCATTCTATTCCACTCCATGTGACAAAACCACAAGCTGTCTAGGGACAGAACCCCTTCTGCCACATGAAGTGCCAAGGATACATTCTCCAAGCAGGTAAAATGGACATTTCAACAACTTTCTCCTCAAAAACATTATAGCACCCTAAGCTTTTCTACCTTAACATGTATCAATGCAGAAAGCCCAGGCACACCCAGCCCTTCATCCCCAACTCCAAATCACTACTCCTGTCCATGTTACCACAGGAAATATACCTTCTCTCTCTGTTTCCCTCAATGCTTCCCTAGTTGCTCAGTGACAGAGAATCTGCCTGCAAATGCAGGAGACACAAGTTCAATCCCTAATCTGGGAAGATCCCCTGGAGAAATGGCAACTCACTCCAGCATTCTTACTTGGAAAATCCCATGGTCAGAGGAGCCTGGAGGGCTACAGCCCATGGGGAAGCACGAGAGTTGGACAAGATTTAGCAACTGAACAACAACGCTGACCTCTGTAAAGCAGCCAGAGGCTGAGCTAATAAACTATTCTGTATTAACTGGTGTTGGTTGAGGAGGACATGAAAACAAACAGTAGTTCATTCACCTATTAATAAGAGGAGCTGAGTGTACAGTAATAAGCCAACACACCCAATTGGCCACACACTCCAATTGGCTATTTGCATTCACTCATCAGAAACTTACAGGAGCCATCTCATTCTCACTTTACAGCAAATCTGTAACAGGAAAGTGCAAAATCTGACCCCACTTTGGATTTGTTTCTTTGACGTTAATTTTTGCTTTTCATTGCTTTTGTTATTATAATCAAACATAGCAGCCTGCCTCAGGGAACTCTGCCCCTCTGCCTGAATAGTTCAACTAAAGTGCCTTTGTTCAGCTCCCAGGGAGACAATCTGACTCTGCCCACCTGTGAATGCTGCAGGAAAGAAGAAATTAACATATTCTATCCCCAAAGATGCCAGCCAAGCAAGGAGATGTTTTACAAGATAAACGACCTTTTTACTTTACTTCGTCACTGTCTCTTTCTCTCTGATTCTTCAAAAGAAACTGGCATCCAGACCCCCATATAAGACAGTTATTTCGAGACAGTCATCTGCCGCCTTCTCAGTCTGCTGTCTTTCTGAATAAAGTCACTATTCCTTGCCTCAATATCTCTCCCAATTTATTGGCCTATACAGTAAGCAGAGCGAGCTTGAACTCAGTAACAACTCCAAGAAGTGAGACTATTTATTTATTTAAAGTATAGTTGATTTACTAGGACTTTTTATGTTCATACAACATATGAGAAAGCTGGGGTACATTTGCTTGGGTAAATTACCAAGGTAATAAAATTAACACAGAGCTAAGGTCAAACACCAGATAAACTAATAGATTAATAAATATATGAACCCAAAGCTTCTATCTGCCCATCTGTACTTTTCATTCACTTGGCCAACAAACAATTCTCAAGCATGTTCTATTTGCCAGGCACCTTTAGGCACTAGTTAGAGAAGGGGTCCGTACATCTCATTTTGATAGGCAGAAGCAGAGAAGAAACAAACAAGCCTTCAGACCAAAGAGAAAAATATCAGGCAATAGTAATTACCATAGGGAGAAGTAAAATAAGATCTCAGATACTGGTGGCTATTGTCCATGAGGGTGGTGGAGTCAAGATCAGTTCAGTTTGGTTCACTCGCTCAGTCATGTCCAACTCTCTGTGACCCCATGAATCGCAGCACGCCAGGCCTCCCTGTCCATCACCACCTCCCGGAGGTCACCCAAATTCATGTCCATCGAGTCGGTGATGCCATCCAGCCACCTCATCCTCGGTCGTCCCCTTCTCCTCCTGCCCCCAATCCCTCCCAGCATCGGGGTCTTTTCCAATGAGTCAACTCTTCACATGAGGTGGCCAAAGTACTGGAGTTTCAGCCTCAGTATCAGTCCTTCCAATGAACACCCAGGACTGGTCTCCTTTAGAGTGGACTGGTTGGATCTCCTTGCAGTCCAAGGGACTCTCAAGAGTCTTCTCCAACACCACAGTTCAAAAGCATCAATTCTTCGGTGCTCAGCTTTCTTCACAGTCCAACTCTCACATCCATACATGACCACTGGAAAAACCATAGCCTTGACTAGATGGACCTTTGTTGGCCAAGTAATGTCTCTGCTTTTGAATATGCTATCTAGGTTGGTCATAACTTTCCTTCCAAGGAGTAAGCATCTTTTAATTTCATGGCTGCAATCACCATCTGCAGTGATTTTGGAGCCCAAAACTATAAAGTCTGACACTGTTAGGAACTGGCAATTAAGCTAGACAAACACTGCTAGAAGGGGCAGCTGTGTGAGTTTCCTGGGAGAGTATCTGAAGCTACAGGAAGGACTGCACAAAGTCCCTAAGAAGGAAAGGAGATTTGACCAAAAGAAAGTTAATGAGAAAGGGAACTCAGAGAAGGTGTAAATCTTATAGGGTGTGGTGATCCAGGGTAGGAAGTCTGTTGTTTGTTCTGAAGGCAGTGGAGAACCCTCAGAAGTTTTGAATCAGAGGAGTGTCACACCTCTATTTCTTTTTTATTTCTTTCTTTTTTTTTTAGACTTCTCATTTTTATTTTTATTTTTTTTTTTGACCAAAAATATTATATTTGATTCAATACTTTCTCTTCAGTTTCCCAAAAGTACACAGTTTCTAGGAAAGCAAAATTTAAAATAATAGAAAAAATGTTCATGAGTGAAATATCATAAACAAAGTGAGTCACTAGTCTCAAACATCTCCCTTTTAACATTGACATTTATCCTAATATATATATATTTTTAAATTTAGACTTCTCTCTGCCATACCAGACCTCGCTGGTGACTCAGTGGTAAAGAACTGACATGCAAATGCAGGAGATATGTATTCAATCCCTTAGTCGGGAGGATCCCCTGGAGAAGGAAATAACTACCCACTCCAGTATTCTTGCCTGGAGAATTCCATGGATAAAGCAGCCTGGTGGGCTACAGTTCATGAGGTTCTCATGAGCATAGGTCTTGAAGCCAGACTACTGACTTTGAAATCTTACCCAGACATCAACTGTATAACTTGGACAAGTAATTTTGTTGTTGCTGTTCAGTCGCTCAGTCATGTCCAGCTCTTTGTGACCCTATGGACTACAGCATACCAGGCTTCCCTGTCCTTCACCATCTCCTGAAGCCTGCTCAAACTCATATCCACTGAGTCCGTGATGCCATCCAACCATCTCATCCTCTGTTGTCCCCTTTTCCTCCTGCCTTCAATCTTTCCCAGCATCATGATCTTTTCTAACGAATCAGCTGTCTGCATTAGGTGGCTAAAGTATTGGAGCTTCAGCTTCAGCATCAGCCCTTCCAATGAATATTCAGGACTGATTTCCTTTAAGATTGACTGCTTTGATCTCCTTGCAGTCCACGGGATTCTCAAGAGTCTTCTCCAACACAATTCAAAAGCATCGATTTTTCAGTGCTCAGCCTTTTTCATGTTCCAGGTCTCACATCCACACATAACTATTGGGAAAACTATAGCTTTGACTAGACGGACCTTTGTTGGCAAAGTAATAATTTACCAGCTGTAATTTCTTCTCCATGGAATTAGGAACACTTTACTTCATAGCTTAATTTCTAGAAGTAATGGAATGAAGACCACAGTGTATTTTTAATATTACAAGTGTGTTGGTAGACGCTGAGTAGATGGTGCTGGAGGTTGCAGTGATGGCAGTAATTATTGTCACTTTCATGACAGCTGCTGCCTTCGTTGTCATAGATATTAGCTGAGCAAGTTACAAATGAGTCTCTATTTTCTCCTTTGAAAATTAAGGGAGTCACACTAGATAATTTCTAAGATAGTCTCTAAAATGACTCAAGATCCACTGAAATAAGAAAAGTCTTAAATCCAAAGGATAGAGTTACAGGACATTAGAAAGCATGCCCTGAAAATAGAGGGCAGAGAATTTTTCTGGGTATTCCTTTAAGTGCTTCCTCAAAGGCCAACTGTTCCTTCAGATGAAGTTTCTATGCCCACAACACTCCACTGAGAGTAGCCTGTCAAGACACAATTACCCTCCATGTCTCCCTGCTTCAGAGTTTTAATAAGTCTCCCAAGATAAGTTTGCTAAAGCTGTTTACTTCATGTAAGTTTATCTCTGTGATTTCTTTCCCCAATGGCCTCTCAAACTTTCACCAATCAGTTATTGTTTAGAGCAAGATAAATTTCCTTTTTCTCCCAGAAGTCAAGGGGAGTGTCTGGTGCCTGAGTTCTCTATTTGACCCATCTTCAGGTTTGTAATTTCTGAGGACATTTCCCGGTGCTCAGTCCAGCAGACCCTTGAAAGTAAAGATCAGAAAACAGAGATGGAGAACTTTCTCTGGCCCAGTCTCAAGCAGTGACTCACAACTCAATGATCTCCCTCGGGATTTTATTTCTCCATCAACAGAGTCCTTTGACGCTACTGCAACCACCTTGTCCCAGAAACTACTCATAGCAACCCAAGGACTCAACTAAAAGGTGCCTTGAGGAAGTACCTCCCAACTGGTCTCAAAGGAATTAATTTTAATATCATATGCAGATTTATTACTGCAAGAAATGAGCACTTCCTGCTTCAAAAGGAAGCATGAGCATGCCTGGGAGACTCGTCTACAGAATACTGAGAACCAATATACAGAGAAAGTCATCAGGCAAGATCCTCCAGGGAAACTCCCTTATTCTCAGGAAAGCATGTGTAGTGCTCAAGGAAATGAAAAGTCTGTAAGAACATTCTTGGGAATTTCATCACGGGGAAGTTTGCAAATGACTTCAAGAAACACTCTCCATTAGAAATGAATGGAGCCATGGTCATTTCCCATTGCATGCTGGACCATCCAGGCCAACCCTTAATGAGGTTCTGGGTCTCAAAACCTGTCACCAAAGCAAAAGCTTCCAAGGGCACAGATTACAGTATTTGCAGACATTCATAAGGACATGAGAGGGCAGGTATGTTTATTTCATATAAAGGTCATCCACAGGCTACATGTCAACAAGTTGGAGGAGATTTGTTTTTAACAATCCAGTTCCACATACCCATACATCAGCTATCTATTGGCTGCTTGATCTTTGATAACTGTTTAGCTTCTCAGTAAATAGTAATGATAATATAATACTACACTCATAACAGTACTGTTGTGAGAACTAAAGAGGATAATATGTGACCATACTTTGTAAGATATTAGTCTAACGTGTTCATTTGTGTTCATTCAAATAAAAATGTATTAACATACACAGCACCTAACTGAGATATGTTAGTATCTTATCTTAACCTGTTGAGATATGTTAGCATTTTATCTTAACCTGGTGGTTAAGATGGCAAAGAGTCTGCCTAAATGCAAGAGACCTGGGTTCTATCCCTAGGTCAGGAAGATCCCTTGGAGAAGGCAATGGCAACCCACTCCAATATTCTTGCCTGGAAAATCCAATGGATGGAGCAGCCTGGCAGGCTACACCCCATCGGGTCACAAAAAGTAGGACACTACTGAGCAACTAACACACACACAGCACCTAACTGAGATAATAACATAAGTGCTTGGAAGTTAACAGTGAATAAAATATTTCTTTTAAAACTGTCCCTATAAAGCTTGTATTCTTGAGAGAGGTTGGTGGTAGACATAAATTATAATAAATACAATATGTAATTAAATTACAGATTACAAGAAGATAAGTACTTTAGGAAAAACCACAGTGCACTGAGAGGAAATGGGAGTACCCATGAGGTGGGTAAGGCTCAGTGGTAAAGAACCTGCCTGCCAACGCAGAGATGCAGGTTTGATCCCTGGATCAGGAAGATCCCCTGGAGAAAGAAATAGCAATCCACTCCAGTACTTTTGCCTGGGAAATCCCTTGGGCAGGGGAGCCTGGCAGGCTACAGTCCATAGGGTCACAAAAGAGTTGGACACACTTAGCAACTGGTGGGCTGCTGTCTATGGGATCGCACAGAGTCAGACACGACTGAAGCGACTTAGCAGCAGCAGCAACTAAACAGCAAATGAAACAAATTGACAGTGGGAAATAGAATGGTTAAGGCAAGCTTCATTAAAAAGGTGACAGCTGAGCAAAGACCTGAGAAAACTGAGGAAGTCAGTCAGGTAGAAAACTCAAGAGGAGGTTCCCAGACATATAGGTCCAAAAAAGGAAGCACTTCTGACATTGAGAACCAACAAGGGGGCCAATGAGGTTGCAGCAGAGTGAGAGCTGGGAGGAAGGGGTACAGTAGGTGAGGAAACTGTAGAAATAAAAGTCGGAAGAGCATAAACCATGAGGACCCCTTACTATTGTAAAGATTTTGGTTGTCATTCTAAGTAAGATGGGGAACTTTGCACAGAATATCGACATGAGCTAACTATGTATTTTATAAAGATAACTGTGGCTTCTCTGTTTATAAAAGACTGTAAGGGAAGAAGCAGAGAGACAAGTTAGGAATCTATTGGATATAGATAAGAGATGTCAGTGCTTGGACCAAAAGAAAAAAAAAAAAAAACCAGCTAAGGAGATGGTGAAAAGTGCTTGGATCCTGAGTATTATTTTGCAAATAGAGCCTTCAAGATTTCTTAATGGTTTTTGGATATGGGATGTGAGAAAAAGAGGAGTAGATTTGATGTCAATATTTTTGGCCTGAGATGGGGAAAGCTGCATGACGATCTGAAGGGAATCCACTGATGAAGACTGAGAATTGGAGAGTAAAATTAAGAGTTCAACTTTGGGCGTGTAAGTTTAAAATACACGACTGACTTCCAAGTAGAGACTCTAGTAGGCAGTTTGGGTATAGGCACCTGAAGATTCAGGAAAGAGGACTGAAGTGGACATAAAAAAAAACTGGTATTCCTAAGCCTGTGTTGTATTTAAAAGCACAGAATCATATGAGCTTCCAAGCACTGGTTGTATGCAGAGATGAGAAAGGATCCAAGAATTGAGTCCAATGTTTAGAAGTCAAAGAGAAGAGGGCAAACATTCAAAGGAGACTAAGTAGGAGTAGCCAGAGAAATTTTGCCAAAACCAAGAGAGAAAGTGGTATCCAGAGATAAGGAAGTATTTCCAGTGTTAAACAGTTCTGATAGGTCATCGGATTTAACAAAATAAAAGTCACTAGTGACCTTGACAAAAGCAGTGAAGGGGGAAAGGTCTGATTGGAATGGAGAGAAAAGACCTGGAAGCAGCAAGGAGAGAAAGAGTTTGTAGGAGATTTTCTGCTAAGGAGGGCAAAGATTTGGGATGCTAGTTGGAGGAGGGAATGGAGGAGGGGGTCAAGAGTACGAATTTCTTTTTTTACCGATTTTTTTTTAATGTGGACCATTTTTGAAGTCTTTATTGAATGTGTTACAAAATTGCTTCTGTTGTATTTAAAGCCACAGAATTGTATTAGCTCCCCAGTTTTTTTGACTGCAAGTCATGTGGGCTCTTCCCTTCCCAACCAGAGATCGAACCCACACCTCCTGCACTGGAAGTTTTAACCACTGGAACACCAGGAAAGTCCTCAAAGTAGGATTTTTAATAAGTGTTAATAAACTGGTAAAAAATAATCTGGAAAAGAGAATGAATGGTGATACAGTAGAGAAAACTGTAGAAGCAACACCTTGATTTCACATGAGGTGACCATGCAGAAGTGGACACGCTGATTTCAGAGAAGACCAGAGAGCTCATTTATGGTGGGAGGCAGGAAGGCAGAGAAGGTGGGAGCAGATGGACACTCTAAGGTGGGAATCTATGAACACCACCCTCTAATTATTGCTCCTCCTCAGTTGCCATGGCCCCTGGGGATTCCCTGTTATTATGAACTTGTTTGAATTGTAACCTTAAAGCTATATTTTGATAGCAAACTCTTTCTAGGGTATCATTCCACCATAGACCTGTTTTGCTAGGGAAGGAAGGAGAAAAGTTAAGATAAGTACAAAGACTATGAAGAACTCTGGAAAGCCATCCCATAACACAACCATCCTGGATATCTAGAGTCCGGACTTTCACGGGAGAGAAGGTTGGAAAGAAACTGTTTCAATCTGTACACTCTTCTGTCAGGATCACACTGCAGACAAGAGATTCCTGAATATCTATAAGAAATACTGTTCCTACCATTGCCCGGTTCCCCAAGCGACATGTTTTTTCTGTCAGTTTTTCCTAATTGCAAATACCAGCTGAAAGTGTTAAACTAGGTCATTAGTTGTCTTAGGAAACCCCTAAATACATATTTAAATACATACATAAGATACATAAAAAGGACACGAGATTCCTTCTGAGAAACCTACTTCCTAGGGTGAAATGGGAACAAGATTATTTTTATTTCTTTCTTTCTTTCTTTCTTTTTTTTTTTTTTTTTTTGTGGAACAGAAAACTGTCACTGAGACTGGCCAAAAAAAAAACAAAAACACCCAGCATCACAAAGATCTGAATCCTTAGGGCACGTGAGCGGAGAAGGGCAGAGGCAGTACACATCGCCAGACGGCAATCTCTGGGTGGTGGTAAAGTATGTATTACATCCTAGGAATGGTGTGGGGGGAGCTGGCCGAGAGATTTATACCTGCCCTGGTGCCAAATGTCCGACTAGCAGGTCTGCACTGTAATATTATGAACCAATCTAATTAAGGAAGAATGCCCTGCACTTGGGGAAAGACCACCATCCATAATTCATCAGCTGTAAGAACTGGAAGTAACACAGCAGCAGCTCAGAAAAAGTAGGAAAAGGTAGGAAAAGAGGGCAAAGAGGGTGCTGCAAAGTCTACAATTGCCCAGAACTTGTTCAGCCTCCAGCTGTCTTTGCCTGGTCTACATGCTGTCCACACATTGGTGCCCTTAAGGTTGCTGTGGCATAGAATGCCAACCCGTTTCCTGTGCAACCTCTTTCCAAACCCTTAGGAAGCCTCCACAACCATCAGAACCTTGCTACTCAATGAAATATTATCTTTGACTCTATTATGGTAGTGAAAAATAAACATACATTACATTGACTATCTTCACCCATTTTAAGTGTACAGTTAGCTGTTAAGTAACTTGACATTGTTTAATGTCTAGAACTTTTTCATCTTGCAAAACAGAAACTCTCTCTCCATTGCACACTGATTTCCTCCCCCTCCTGCCCTAGCCCTTGGCAATCATTTTCTACTTTCAGTTTCTGTGATATTTCATGAGTGGAATCATACAGTACAGTCATTTGTGAATTGCTTATAGGACTTAGCAAAATGTTCTTGAGGTTTATCAGTGTTACAGCATGTGAGAGAATTTCCTTCTTTTTAAGGCTACATAATATTTCATTGCATGTATGTGCCACATTTTCTATAACCATTCATCCATCAGTAAGCGTTTGGTTTGCTTCCACCTTTTGGCTATTCTGAATAATGCTGCAATGAACATGGGTGTGCAAAGATCCCTTCAAGATGCAGCTTGAATTCTTCTGAGTATATACCCGGAAATGAGAATCCTGGAACACACAGCAGGTTCTATTTTTAATTTCTTGAGAAGCCCCCATGCCATTTTTCATCGTGGCTGTTCAAATTTACATTTACCAAGAGTACACAAGGGTTCCAGTTTCTCTGATTTGTGGATTTGATTTGCATTTCTCTTATGATTAGTGATCCTGAGCATCTTTGCTTATGTTTTTTGATCTTTGACATATCTTCTTTAGAGAATTATCTTTTCAAGTCCTTTGCCCATATTTTTTAAAATTTTACTGAAGAGTTGATTTACAATATTGTGTTAGTTTCAGGTGTACAGCAGAATGATTCAGTTTTATACATATATGCATGCATGCTAAGTCACTTCAGTTGTCTCCAACTTTCTGTGACCCTGTGGACTGCAGTCCATCAGGATCCTCTCTCTATAGGATTCTCCAGGCAAGAATACTAGAGTAAGTTGCCACGCCCTCCTCCAGGGGATCTACCTGACCCAGGGATTGAACCCGTGTCTCTTATGTCTCCTGCACTGGCAGGCAGATTCTTTACCACTACTGCCACCTCAGAAGCCTATATATATACATATATAACTGAATATGTATATATATAACTGAGTGTGTATATACACATTTTTTAATATTATAATAATTATAACATTACAATTTTATATTATATATATATTCTTTTTTAACATTCTCTTTCATTATAGGTTATTGCAAGATATTGAGTAGAGTTCCCTGTGCTCTACAGTGGGTCCTTGTTGGTTATCTACTTTATATATAGTAGTGTGTATGATTTAATCTGAAACTTCTGATTTATCCCTCTCCCCTTCCCCTTTGGTAACCATAAGTTTTTTTTCTATGTCTGTGAGTCAATTTCTGTTTTAGAAATAAGTTCATTTGTATCGTTTTCTTAGATTCCACTTTTAAGTGATATATGATATTGGTCTTTGGCTTACTTCACTTAGTATGATAATCTCTAGGGCCATCCATGTTGCTGTTATTTCACTGTTTTATTGCTGTATAATATGCCATTGTATATATGTGCTGCTGCTGCTGCTGCTAAGTCGCTTCAGTCGTGTCCGACTCTGTACAACCCCATAGACGGCAGCCCACCAGGCTCCCCTGTCCCTGGGATTCTCTAGGCAAGAACACTGGAGTGGGTTGCCATTTCCTTCTCCAATTCAGGAAAGTGAAAAGTGAAAGTGAAGTCACTCAGTAAGTAGCCGACTCTTCGTGACCCCATGGACTGCAGCCTTCCAGGCACCTCCGTCCATGGGATTTTCCAGGCAAGAGTACTGGAGTGGGGGGCCATTGCCTTCTCCATATATGTGCTACATCTTCTTTATCCCTATAGATGTATATTTAGGTTACTTCCATCTCCTGGCCATTGTAAATAGTGTTGAAATAAACATTGGGATGCATGTATCTTTTTTATTATAACTTTGCCCACATTTTAGTTGAGTTAGTTGGGTTTGTTGTTGTTGCTGTAGGAGTTTCTTACAAATACCCTGGATGTAGATCCCTTATGTATGATTTGCAAATATTTTCTCCCATTTCATATGCTCCCTTTCACTCTGCTGATTGTCTTCTTTGATGTGTGAAAGTTTTTAAGTTTAATATAGTTCTATTTGTTTATTTTTGCTTTTTTCTCAAAGAGACCTTTTATAAGTAAAAAACCAGTCTGTTAGAAGCTATGTCTCTAAGACCTTCTCCTCTTCTCTGGAAAAGGATTGGGGGCAATTTTTCGGTTGTTGCTAGAAGTTGATTCTACAAGTGTGATCTTTAGACTGCTTCTTCTCATATGTGTTCCAGATTTTTTATCCTTCTTAGTGTTTACAACAGAGCAGTGCCTAATCTTTTGCTTCTGACTTGAATAACAGATCTTTAATCAAACCAGATGAGCTCTTGGTAGTAGCTCATGAACAGATGCTCCCACCATGCTTTTTGCAACGGAGTAAGTTTTTCATTTATGAGCCACAGGGGTAGATGATCCAGATTATCAGACCAAGTTGTCCTTCATAAGCTGGCCCCTGGCCCCTCACTTCCATCCCCACTGGTCCTCTCTCTCCCAAGCTGATATTCTATAATGCTGCCTTTGCATATGTGGCTCCATCTGTCTGGAACATTCCTTTGCCACCTTCCTTCCACCATCATTTTTGCCTCCATTCATCTGGTAATGCCTAGATATCACTCAAGACTGACCTCAGAGCTATCTCCTCCTTTGTTCCTACAAACCCACTCTCACCCTGACCCTCTGTGTGAGCTGGCTTTCTTTTCCTGTACCCACAGCATCCTGTGCTTTCTCCTAATTGAGCATTTGCCACATTGTCTACATTATCCCTACCCACTTATTTCCCATTCTCTCCCACCATATGTGGAACGTGATGAAGGCACAAACCATCTTCATGGACTTTGCATCCTCAACACTCAGGTCGGTTCTTCATACAGAGTAGATCCCCATTCATTGTAGAATGAGTAGAATGAGAAAGACTAAGGCTTCCAGCTCACTTAAAAAAAATTTTTTTTTAATGTTAACTGGCATAATGCCAAAAATGTATGTTTTTTTTTCCCTATACATTTAAGAAACTAATAAGTTAGCATGAAGAAGAAAGATGATATTCTACCACATGTCTAAATTGGTGTGGACAGTTTATGCACAGAGAACATTTCATTCTCTCTTCTTGACCAGTGAGGGACAGCTTTTTATTCTCACTTAAAATCCAAAATACTCATGTGCAATTTCAAAATACAAAGCCCCTGAACACTGAAATTTTTTTGTAATGATTTGACCATAAGATCTGACCTGCATTTCAATTTAAAGGACAACAAAACCTGACATGAATGGAGGTGACACTATTTGTAGTCTTAACTGATTTCACTTAAGAAAAATATTCACACTTTATATTTGTTCAACAAATACTGTTTGTTAAAAAGTGTTACCCTTGGCCACACAGAAAGTGTTATGTAGTACAAGGTATATGCACTGTATTATCTTTGTAATAACTGACAAAACCCAAAAACATCTGGTCTCTAGGAGTTTAAGATTAGGACTTTGGCTGTAATTAAATACTATGCAAGAGTCCAAAGGAGCTTTGGACTCTCTTGTGATGGGAACAACTAGACAATACTTATTAAGCAACCATTGCCCAAAAGATTTAAAAAAAAAAAAAGAAGTCTTCGTTTCCCTGCCCTCTACAATTTCCTTTATTTCATTCAATCTTCGTTTATTGTACTGCTTTCATCACATGAACTGTTTCTATGGGTTACACACAGTTCTGGAGAAACTGTACTTACAGTTTGGAGAAACAGTACTTACCTCAATTTCCCAGTTTGGGATCCCAGGATCAGCAGAAATCCCTGAAACTTACTCCCAACAGTGAGCAAGTACATATCAAGGACACTTGATGGTTTGAGCACAAGGAAGTCAATGAGAACAAGAGAATCCAGAGATAAGAAAACTTTTACCCATTTTCCTAACCTTTCATGGCCTCCTAGATTCTTGGGATCTCTTTGAAAAAAAAGAAAAGAGGCCATCAATGAATGGAATTTTTACTTCTCTGGCAAACTGGGAACATTGATATAAGAAAAAAAAAAAGTGTATATCCTTGTCCATTGGAGCTGGTAGACTGAGATTTGTGTAATTAGATGGGAGAGTTTTATTCTACAGACTTACTTCCTGCACTTACCTTACTCTGCTCCCACCATGAATTCTAAGAGAGAATTCTAAGTAGGTCCCCACTGCCTGGCTCTTGATTTGATCCCTGGAAATGCCCCCAAATGAATTTTTTTAAAGTACCAACAGAGCATAAAACATGCAAGTACAATATAACCTGTGAGTGCGAAGTAGAATTTACACTTAAACAATGTATATTTATGATGTTCCTTTCCTTCCTCCATTGGGGAACAGGATCACTTCTGTATACTTAATCAGAACACATTCTAAATCACACCATGTAACAGGCCTTGTGGCAATCTATGATGGCCAAAGTATATAAAATATGATGAAGTTAAGAAGTTGCAGCTGAACTAACAATATATCCTCCTGGAAGGGAGACATTAAATAAATCTTCACTGTTTTTTGATAGCCTATTAAAGTTCCTTAAGAGCTCCAGTAGGTTTGACTACATTTTTTTTTAGTCATAATGCCTTAAACAACCTTTTGTAATCATAAATATAACAGTAAAAAAAGGAAAAAGAATTAGCAATTAAATGTGTCTCTTGCTGGGACCAGTCAATGAACAAGACCTTCCTCCAAAGGGAAGTAAAGGATTACACGAAAAGCCAGCCTATATGGGAATCTTTTTTTTTTTTTTTTTTATCCATTTGTGGGGATTTAAGGCTGAGTTTTTATTCTTGCTTGGAAAGGTGGGAGGGCAACACCTTCTGATAAAGACAGGATCATTTTTCATCAGGTAATCTCTCTAACAGAAACACTGATGGAGAAATTTTATCTCACCCTGAAGTTAAACTTAGTTTCATTTGTTTAGCAAATGGCTTAATTAAAATAATTCATAATTCTTTTATATAATAGTTTTTTTTTTAAACCTAAACATATCAATGCTAGGAATTTGGGAAGATACAATCTCAGTAACTACTGAGGAAAGAAAAGGCCGGCAAACAAGTACAAATGAATAAAATTTCATTCAACACATATTTTCTCTTATAAAATGTCACAAAAACGATTTATCTGCTAAGTACATAACCAAAGTGAAATCACTGAAAAATATTGTCCAGTCAGCTAGTTGGTGCCTCAGTCAAGTGCCTCATAATATTTTAAATTAAGTAACAGACACTTGGTAAAATCTGGAAAATTTCAAGGACAGAGGAACCTGGTGGGCTACAGTCCCTGGGGTCTCAGAAGATTTGGCATTGACATGACTTAGCAACTAAACCACCACCATGGTTAAACGAAAATAACAGATCCAAGCTTCTTTGGGGCATTAACAAAATTTTTATCACCAATTACTTTCCTTGTATTTTTTAAAAGACCACAGATAGGTATTTATTACAGCTGGATGCCACATAAGTTAATAATATACTGTGACAGCCAGAGGTGTTCAAAATACCAGCATAAGGACTTCCCTGGCAGTCCAGTGGTTAATACCTCTCCTTCCAATGCAGGGAATGCAGGTTCGATCCCTGGTCGGGGAGTTAAGATTTCACATGCTTCTTGGTCAGAAAACCAAAAACAGAAAACAGAAGCAATATTGTAACAAATTCAGCAAAAACTCTTTTAAAACAGTCCACATTAAAAAAAAAAAAAACTTAGAAAAAAATACTGCCATAGATTTAATGGTATTGAGACAAAAGTAGGGGTGAGAAAAGAGGAAGCTAGTTAAAACCTACTAAGGAAAAAACAAAAAAAAGCATTAGTCGCTCAGTCGTGTCTGACTCTTTGCAATCCCATGGACTGTAGCCTGCCAGGCTCCTCTGTTCAAGTAATTCTCCAAGAAAGAATACTAGAGTGGGTAACCATTCCCTTCTCCAAGGGATCTTTCTGACCCAGGAATCAAACTTGGGTCTCCTGCATTGCAGGCAGATTCTTTACCACCTGAGCTAACAGGGAAGGCTCTAAAGTGAAGGTCATGTCCAACTCTTTGCAATTCCATGGCCTGTAGCCCACCAGGCTTCTCTGTCCATGGAATTCTCCAGGCAAGAATACTGGAGAAGGTAGCCATTTCCTTCTCCAGGGGATCTACCTCACCCAGGGATCAAACCTGGGTCTCCTACATTGCAGGCAGATTCTTTACCATCCGAGTTACCAGGGAATAGAGAATAAACACAGATATTGCTAACCCAAAAGAATAAACGAGTCATATGAAAATGACTTAAAATTAGCAGAACTGGCCCTGACACAGCTAAGTAGGAAGACAAGGCTAGAGCTGAAGTAGTAAGTGATTCATGCCCACAGTAAAGCTCAAGCCTGGAGCAGGCAAGTCAAGGATGAGGTATGGAGGTATTGCCTACAGCAGGCTGAAATGCTGAACTTGGTCATGTTAGAGAAAAAATTCCCGCCAGAACACTGGAAACCAAGACAGCCACTGTTACTGTTCTAAAGTGGTCTAAATGACCATTCAAATCATGAAGAGCAACTGGTAGGCAGAAGTCATAACGGTGGGGAAAGAAACTAAAGAAGGGAGAATGGAAACCAACAAACAGAAACTCAACTCTTGCAGACTCATCCAAGTTCTGGTGGGTTAACTCATAAGTCCACACATGTCAAGAAACGTCTCTTTTGTACTGGCACTGCCAAGTCCTGACACATGGGATTTTGTTTTACATCCCAAATAAAGATATTAATTTATAATTTCGAAATTACAATTTTAAGCTCCAGGAGAACAAGGGATTCCCTAATGTACCCTCAGAGCCCAGGTCTTGACATAGGGTAGATTTATTGACTACAGATGAATGTTCCAATGGGCAAACGTTTATAAAGATGCACTACGTAAAATTCCATCCTCTGTGGAACTTAAAGTTTGTTTAAAGTAACCTCAAAATAGCTTCTGCTGCTGCTGCTGCTAAGTCAGTCGTGTCCTACTCTGTGTGACCCCATAGACTGCAGCCCACCAGGCTCCTCTGTCCCTGGGATTCTCCAGGCAAAAACACTGGAGTGGGCTGCCATTTCCCTCTCCAATGCATGAAAGTGAAAAGTAAAAGTGAAGTTGCTCAGTCGTGCCCGGCTCCTTCATTTACTGTCAAAGCCAATAACAATTAATGCTAAATCATCATAAAGACAGGCTGATTTTCAACCAGAATACAATACAGTTATTGACAATTTCCTAGTACTTTACTATACCCACAGTACCTTGGTACATCCAGAACTTCATATAAAAAGATAACATATTAATATCGAGAAGGATGAAATTCCACTCTAAAACTATACAGGGGGCTTCTGAACAGAATGACATGTTATCAATTATGCTTGTCTACAGAAACAAAATAATTACAAAAGGAGAGAAATAAAGGAACCAAAATAGGAATCCACAGTTTTTTCTGGTATCTTTCTTTCAAGGAAAGAGTTTGTTTTGCAAATAGAAAGTCCAAAGAGGCCCTGGAATTGACATCAGGTACCTTGTGGCTCAGTGGCAAAGAATCTGCCTGCCAGTGCCAGAGGTGCAGGAAATGCAGGTTCTATCCATGGGTTGGGAAGATCCCCTGGAGAAGGAAATGGCTACCCACTCCAGCATTCCTTCCCAGGGAAATCCCTTGGATAGAGGAGCCTGGCTGGCTACAGTCCATGGGGTCTCAAAGAGTCAGACATGACTGAGCAACTAAGCAGCAACAACCTTGGCAATAACCTGAGTAAGAAATTTATCCCTGCCCACAAGCCCAGTGACTGGCTCTCCAGCCAGAGGCACAGCCCCAGCCCTTGGCAATTGACCCACGCCACTGTAGCCATCAGTCACTTCCTTTTATTCAAAAAGGTCCATCTTTGGATGTTTACAATAAAAGTTATTCAAAGTAATTATAATTTCTGTAATTTATTGGCCCCTTTGACTTTTTCTTCTGCATAGATGTGTACAGAAGCCTTCATTTCCTCCCTTCCTCCCCCACCTGCTCTTAGCACCTCACCTCCTTGAGCCCAGCTGATACAGACCATCACCACATTCTCAGCTTTACCTCAAAGGTATTTCATGTGCTCTCTGCCCCTGTTAAGCACTCTGCTCCAGTTCTTCTCCCCATTTCAATAGGAAAAGCAGAACAGATATCCCTATAGAAAGTTGTCATCACCTCATAAGGCCCACAGCCTGAACATAAAATACTTCCGATTCCTCAGTTTTCTCTCAGCCTGAACGGATTACAAGTAGGGCACTTAACATCAAAAGCCAAGAGGGACCACACCATGGCTCTGAATGAGAAGCAGAAGCAAGAGTCATGAAGCACTTCCAAAAATTAGGAGTTTGAGGAGTCAGAAGTCTAAGTATCCTACAGAGAATGTGGGTCTGATCATCAGAATATTCCCAAATACAGAAAGCAGGAAGTTGGCCTGTGTTTAAAACGTGACTTCACAGCATACAGATTTGGATAGCACGAAGTGAAAAAAAAAAAAAATGGAGCTCAGATGGACTGCTCAGTTGTCATCTGCCTCCAAAAGAGACCCAAAATATTGCTGTGGTGCTGGAGAAGACTCTTAAGAGACCCTTGGACTGCAAGCAGATCAAACCAGTCAATCCTAAAGGAAATCAACCCTGAGTATTCATTGGAAGGACTGCTGCTGCAGTTGAAACTCCAATTCTTTGGCCACCTGATGCAAAAAGCTGACTCAGGGAAAAGACCCTGATGCTGGGAAAGACTGAGGGCAAGAGGAGAAGGGGATGACAGAGGATGAGATGGTTGGATGGCATCACTGACTCAACGGACAGGAGTTTGAGCAAACTCCGGGAGACGGTGCATGACAGGGAAGCCTGGCATGCTGCAGTACATGGGGTTGCAGAGTTAGACACAACTTAGCAACTGAACAACAACAACTCTTTAATTCACAGATGATGTAGAGCTCAGTAGTAGGAGATGTGACATTCTCTACTTCAGAGGATACTGAAATCTAGGATCTGGAAGGAGGCTTGCTACTCTCTCAGCAGTTCCCTATTAATACAAACTAGGGGACCCCAATACATTTTTTGCTTTAACAGAAGAACATCCTAAGAGCAAGCAAAATTTTGAAAAAGGTTACTTGTGAGCACCATTGATTCTCACTCCTGTCCACCATACTCAGCTATGACCTAGCATGGTACTGGGTTCTCTTTGCAGAATATAGAAGAGGGCTCAACTTTCTCTACCCCTCACTGTTCAATCAAGGGAGCACACTCTCTTTGCCAACCATCTCTAAAGCAAAGAACAAGATCAATGATCCTTTGCTTTTATAAAGCACCCTGAGTTTCAAAAGCAGTTTAACATGCTTAATCTTTTCTGCTGGGATAATTGGCCCCTTTTATCTATTTTCTCTCCCCTGGTGATTGGCAATAATTCCATTGCTTTTCATTGTGTTCAGCTCTAGATGAGATCTATACCATTTCCTAGTCTGTTCGGCTGATTACTTCTCGGTTGCATTCCCCCAGTATTATATTTAGAATCTATTCCTGCTTTAAGCAATGTGCTTTTAAATTCCTACTAGAGAATTGCAGAACCCCCAAATTCAAGACTATTTGCTGCCTTTGGTGTGAAAAAAATATATATCAATAAACTGTGTGATACCCATCTGTCCTCTTCACCCTGGTGAGTGCCAAGAGTTCCACCCACCACCCTCCCAATTTGGTGAAAGTCATGATTCTTCTTTGAGTCCCTTTTTTCCCATGAGAAGAATAAATTGGAGAAGAGGGGCAAAAAATCAAGAAATATAATCCTCCTAGGCAGATTTTCCATCTTTCATTAGACCATACCTCACAAACCGAAATGCCTACAGAGGCCACATAGATCAGTGCAAGCAAGGAGGGCTAGTAAGAAATACTGAGAGTGGCGGGGATTGTGGCAAACTGGTAAGCGCGTGCACAGCCCTCACAACATGCCCATCTGTTCAGTTCCAGGCAGTTGTTAAATAGAAATGCAGGTCTGGAGTACTCAGATCGTTAGATTTTTCACAAGGCTCCCAAAGTCAGGATATTTTAATGTGAAATTTCCCAATTTGTAAACATTGACAACTAATTAAAAACATTTCAAAACAATGTGAAGGCCAAAGAAAACATGTCCATGGACCAAATGTGGCCTGTGAGCCTTGGTGTGCAACCTGCATGATAGGCTGAAGAACTATTTAAATTCACTAAGACAGTTGGGGTACATAAAGGAGGAAAGAGAAATGGCATAGACTCCTGGCTTCAGATGGAGGTTTAACAACCTGTGGGGAGGAAAGGTAGGTCCCTAGGGAAACCCTGGGCAAGCAGCCAGTGCTGGTGGGCCCAGGCCATTTGGATTGACAATCATTTCACTTTGTCCAAGAAATAATCTCCTTAAAATAAGTTAGGAGATAGAATTGGAAGCCTTATTTAAAGAGCCTACCAGCGTGAATAGATAAATAATAAGTACACGTGCTTATTCTACAGTAAAAAGGTGCAAAAGCAAATGGGGCTGAGATTTCAGGTCCCAGTTTTACCAGGAAAGAAAGGAAAATGGTGGGAAATTGATGAGGGACATGCTGGGGGATAGGGATGTGAGATGAGGGCGAAAGCACAGTTTGCAGCATAGACCCTGGGGGGAGACAGAGCAGACCCCACGGTAGATAGTGTCAGAACCCACATCCCCCAACTCCCCACCTCCCCTCATCACTACTCGGGTTCAACCAGACAGAACTGATCAAATGAACAAAAGTCCTGAGAGTGCTTGTCTCTCTCTGAATCTGCACCCATTATGTGAACAACTGTCCACAAGAGGATCGTGGAAATACTCTTGAGGAACATTGTAATGGATCCCTAGGACACCAAAGGGTAAGGTCTTGTGCGCAGAGCTGAAAAATAATATTTGCTAATTTACAACTATTAATTAAAAGCCCCATCACCAAGACAAGCATTCTAGCATGACTTTCATATTTCCCCCCAAAGTCATTTCCAGCTCCTCCAGCAAGGGAATTGGAGGAGAATGCAGAGTAAGAACACAGTGCTTAAGCAAGTAGGCTGGGGAGCAGACGACGTCTTCAGGCTTCAGATTTGCACAAACAATCCTGCCTCCTCAGAGCTGAGACAATGCCCTGCATTCACAGAGATCTCAGGAGCTCCAATGCTCTGCCGTAGAGCAGGAAAAAAAACTAGACTTGAATTGAGAATAAATTGGTATTCACTAAATGGCACTCCTGAATTTACTGCAGCCTTCACCTTTGGAGGGAATTGCCAAGGTACTCATAAAGGAGAAATGATGAATATTCAGGATGTCTTTTGAATCCATTAGGCAACCGAGGATGAGGTCTCCATATGTAGAACTTCTGGTTCTTTCCTCAGGCTGTTAAGGAGACTGCCAAAATGGCCGTCTGCAGGAAAAAATGGACCCCAGGTCTGCCAGTGGGGAGAAAGTCTGAACGCCAAAGGTCAAGTCCATGGAAATAAACCAGGTTTAGGAGTTTTTGCAAAGGAAGAGATCTATAAATTTTGGCTTTCTGAACACAGTGAATGAGAGAGTGTGTCTGTCTGTTTGTAGGAACACTGATGAAAATGTAGTAGCAGGCTATTCATCGTACTGTCAGCCTTTGTTTCACAGGATCCGATGTTCTGCAGATCTAATTGTGTCCATCCCACACAGGAAAATCCCAGACAATCTATATCAGGGCCTCCTGTAGTTTTGTCAGCTGGGCTTACCAGAAGCAGAATTGTTTGTGCATCTCTGAAGACTGTGAACTATTTGCTCCGTAGTCTGCTTACTTAAGTCCTGAGTATTTGCTCTTATAGCTTATACAAAGAGGAACTGTGAGTTCTTTGTGCTAAAAAGAATTATAAGAAATAATTCAGCAAAGACCATCAACTCCCAGGAATACTGAATATAGGTCTATCAATCCTTAAGGAAAGGGAATTTTTGAAAAAGGAATGATACAAGTCACTTATCAGTTCCCTCACCTTTAAAATAAAGGCATGAAGTCAGATCCCAAGCAACAAACATTCAGGAAAGCCATCTGTACACCAAGCCATGGGATGGAAATAAGCACCCTTCCTTTCCTCCAGGCACTCATGCTTTAGCAAACAAGACATACGAGTATACATACTTGTATACAACAGAAATATGCACAGAAGCAAGCCTTTAATTGCATGTCAAAACAGCTACGAAGGTGCTATGTCAACTCAGACAAGTGATTCATTTTGGTAGGGGTGGTGGGAGGAGGATCAGATGGAATATGAGACAGGCTAGGAGACATTTGAACTGGGTCTTGAAGAAGAAATTCAGCCGGAGGAGAAAATTTATCAAAGGTAGAATCTCAGATGAGGGGCCCTACCAGGGTCAAAGCTAGTGGGTAAAGAAGCCCAGGGAGGAGTGGGTGACCAGGTGGAAAAAGCATCTAATTATTTTGTAGAAAACACACTACCCCTCCGGGAGATCATGTGCCTGGCCCTGTGTTCTAAATCAGGAATCAGAAAATAGAGTCGTGTATTGAAAAGTCCCTTCCAGAAATAACATTCCATGATTTTTAGAATTTTAAGTGACAGGAGAAGGTTGAACAATTCAAGAAAAGCCTTGAACTTAGTGGCCTCTATTTTTTGCTAGTTTATGATGATAAGTGAAAATGGTGATAGTCGGCAGGATTACCAACTGGGCCCCAGGTTTGCTGTTTATCACGATCGATCTTACATAACCTTCCAGTCAGGCAAGACCAGTGCCCATCCTTGAGGAATTGGGGTGTGGCCAGGTCCGAGAATGCTCCAATGTCCAGGACACAGGTTCTTCTATTGCAGTGTTCTTAATTCTCACATAAGGGAGAATTCGCTATTTCCTTCACTGATTCTTCTTCTCATGTATCATGGACAAGTCTGGGGATAGATTTACTTTTTTTAGAAAGGAGAGAATACCTTTATACGGAATCTACCTAAGTTCATTTTACTTGTACAACAAACAAATATGAATAGGATAGGTGAAAAAACTAGGTCCTGGCAGCAGGGGGCGGGGGGTTGAAATGATTATTCCAGTTACCAGAACCAGTCAAGGCAGACCCAACACCCATCTGGCCTAATTCTCCTTCTGTCCCCAAACCCACTCAAACTCACCACCCTTCAAAACATGAGCTAAATTAATATAAATACTTTCTAAAGAGACATGAGTAGCAATATCCAGTTTGTATTAGGATGAGAAATTTTAATTCATGAAGAATTAGAACACAAACAGAAATATGAATATTGTATTATAAATGTTAAACTATTATAAACATTAAAAGTCTAACATAGCATACTAAAAGCACAATTGCTGAAAAAAAGAAAGTGAGTAAATAAGACTATCAAAATTAGAAACATTTGCTGTGCAAATGACACTGTTAAGGAAATGTAAAAACAAACCACAGAGCTGAAAATATATTTTCAGAACACAAATCAGAGGAAAAAAAAACAACTTGTATCCTGAATACTTTTTAAAGGGACTTAAAAAAAAAAAAAAAACTTGTATCCTGAATACTTTTTAAAGTAACTTAAAACTTAACAATAAGAAATAAACAACCCAATTATCATTAGGGAAATGCAGGTTAAAAACACAATGAGATACCATCACAAACATAAGAGATTGGCACATATAAACACACACAAAATGAAACTCACAATTCCATATGCTGGAAGTGAATGGATAAAGTAAACTGTGGTATATCCATACAATTCGATACTACTCAACAACTAAATGAAAAAAAATTTAATTCATATAATTCCACGACTAATTTAAAATACATTTCTTTTTTAGTGAGGAAGCCAATTTCCAAATGCTGTATATTATATGATTCTACTTATGGCATTCTGGAAATGGCAAAACTATAAGGATGGGAAAGAGATCAATGATTATTAGGCAGGGGAGTGATGACAACAAAGGAGCCATACAGCAGAATTTTAGGGTACTGGAACTGTTCTTCATGGTACTTTGGAGGTGAGTAAATGACTCTATGAATTTGTCAAATCCCATAAAATATTGCAACACAAAGATAAATTTCACCATGTGAAAGTTTTCTAAAAATCTACCAGGGTATTCAGGAAAACTCAGGCATAATTAAGGCAGATTATGAAAAATAAATTTAACTATATTACAAATAAATGACAAACTTTACTTAAAAGACTAGAGAAAAAGGGAATCTAACTTAGAAACTTTGGAAAACAGTTTTTGACCCCAAAGGCAAAAAGGAACTGTATTTTAGCACTCTACTCTAGCTATTTCTCATGGGGGAGGGGGATGCCCAGGTAAACAATTCTGAAACTGCTTTACATGTATTCTCAGGTTGAACAACTAAGCAAATACATGATAACCAATGAGATTCAGATCACTCACTGTCAAGGGAAGAAGCTACAAATAACAAAAGGAAGTCCAGAATAGATCCTGTGGTACTGACTGGATCAGAACCAGAGATGTCAATATGCACACATGCTTAAACGGTGGTGCAGTGGCAAAGAATCTGTGAGCAATACAGGAGACACCAGGGGATCTTCCAGGGTCAGGGAGATTCCCTGGATTAAGAAATCGCAACCACTCCAGTATTCTTGCTGGAAAATTCCACAGACAAAGGAGATTGGAGAGCTATAGTTCATGGGTCAAAAGGAGGCGGACATGACTGAGCAACTAACATAAATAAATATAGACTTGTGATTCATGAATGAGGATATGTATATATATATTTCCAAGCTCTCTCTGTTCAGACGTACTAGAATCAGTGACATCCTAAGAGCAATAAACATCCCT
Organism: Oryx dammah; assembly: GCF_014754425.2. Classification (NCBI taxonomy): domain Eukaryota; kingdom Metazoa; phylum Chordata; class Mammalia; order Artiodactyla; family Bovidae; genus Oryx; species Oryx dammah. Next base: position 55,955,877 of record NW_024070205.1, read on the forward strand.
ACTGCCCAGATTTTGATTTCTAAATACCATTATCCACCAAAAGAACCAGGAATCCTTAGAGAAATGGCTGACTCTTAAGCTGGGTAGAGAAAATGTGAACCCAAAGTGTCTGAAAGTTCCAAAAAAGTAAAGAAGTGCTTAAAAAAATATATGAAAACAAAAGGAGGAGGGCATATCAAAAAGACACCTCAAAGAGCTCCCAATAAACAAACCTCAAACAATTTGAGCAACAAGATAACAATTGTGTTGGATTACAAGCTAAAAATAAAATAAATATCCATAAATCCATACTTGATAGACATAAATGCTTAAGTAAATAAATGAAAGAAAATAAGGACAAATCTTCCTGACAGATGAGGCCCAAGTAGTAAGGTAGAATGAATGAGAAAAATAGAAAATCATCACTAAAACATAGCAATAATTATGGCAGGTAAGATCCACTGATGCACATTAAAAATTAGTGAGAGAATAGCACAGAACTTCAAAGTACCTTTGAAAAATATTTATTAATTACTGTGGTGGTTTTAACATACATCAAAATCTTTGATACTCCTCCTTCCACGAAAGAGCTTAATTGTCCTCCCCTTGAATCCAATGGGCTGAAAATATTGACTCACTTCTAACAAATAGAGTGTGAAAAGGGAAAACTTGCAAATTTGCAGGGGAGAAACGGCAGACACAACCTTGACCAACTAATTGAGGCTAATACAACCAGCAAAAATAAAGAAAACAAGTCATGCTGATATTGTGTACCTGGTATGGTGCTTCTGGTGTATTCTTCCCAGTCATCTATAATCTCAGTCTAATCATAAGAAACATCAGATAAATGCAAGTTTAGGGGTCATCTACCAAACACTTGACCCAAAGTATCAACATCAGCAGAGACAAGGAAAGAACAAGAAGCTATCACAGATTCAAAGAGACAAAGGAGTTATGACAACTAAATGCAACATGGTAGCCTAGACTAGATCCTGGAACAGAAAATCATTATTAGACAAACTGGAAAAATTGAATAAAGTCTATAATTTAGCTACTGTTACTGTACTGATGCTAACTTCTTAATTTTGATAAAAGTACCATCATTATGTAAGATGTTAACATTAGAGGAAGCTGTATGAAGTTCATAGAAAACTCTCAATACTATCTTTCCACTTTCTTTCGTTTTTTGAGGCTCTCCGCAGCAATGAGCTCGGAGCCAGGGCTTCACCGGGCTCGCGGTCCAGGTAGGAGGAGGGTGCCAAGCGGGGAGCATAGGCGTGAGCGGTTTTCTTACCTCCAATATAGTATCATTCACCTCTGTGTGATTGCTAATTTCCTCTCCTAAGGCCAGGGTCTTTAGAGATTTCCTGCCACACCATATAGAAATGTGAAACAAAAAAGAGAACAGGGGAAATGCCTTGGAGAAGGAGGAGAAGAAAAAAACAAAGACACCCCAGCCTGGCTTGGCCGTTGTCGCACTCCATCATTCCGCTTCCCTCTCCCATCACCATATTTGCCAAGGCGCAGGTTAAGCCGCCATAGCAAAAGCGCTCACAAAAATGAAGGTTAAATAAGTTTGGACTTGATTTTTATTTTCTCATTTTGCAGTAAATTTCTTTTTGTTTTGCTTTGTCCACGCTGTGTGGCATGTGGGATTTTCGTTCCCCCACCATGGTTAAACCCATGCTCCCTGCAGGAGAAGCACAATCTTAACTACTGGACCAGTGGAGAAGTCCCCTCATTTTGCAGTTCCCAAGTGGAGAGTCCGGTGCTTACAGTGTGACTCTGCCGTCCTCCATGTGACTTCAGTCTCTGGATTGAAGTTAACTGCTCCAGCTCCCACCATCTTCCAACCACCGGGAAAGAGAAGAAAAGGAAGGAAAACTCAGGTCCCTCCCCTGGCATGTTTTATTCTATCCACATCCCATTGGCCAAAAGTAGTTCCCGTGGCCTGACCAAAGTTGCAAGAAAGCATGGAGATATAGTCTCAAACAAATGCCTGCCATCAAGCAGCAGTTCTACTAGTAAAGAACAGAAGGATTTTTTAAAAAGAGGGGACTTCTTTGGTGGCCCAGTGGTAAGGAATGTGCCTTGCAATGCAAGGAATGCAGATCCCTGGTCAAGGAACTAAGATCCCACATGTTGTGGGGCAACTAAGCCGACGTACTGCGACTAGACAAACCTGTGAACTGCAGCAGAGAGCCCATGCACTTCAATGAAGACCCAGCATAGCCAGGAAAAAAAAAAAACGAAGGAAAGGATTGGTTTGAGTGGACAAGAAGCAGCCTCTGCCACTGCCCCTCATTCAGATGCCTTTCACCAAATTGTGCCATGCACTGCTGGGGGATTTTCAGTCCCTTAAAAGGAAGGACAAAAACACAATCTTCAATCTGACAGAAGACAAATCAAATTTTATAGAAGACAATATATGATGACATCATGGGGTATGGGTTGGATATATGATGACAATATATGATGACATCATGACATGGGTTGGATTCACCTGGGGAGAATATGTGAACAACCAAAGGCAGAACATTTGGAAAAATGGTCTCCATTCTCCACTCCTTTCACTCCAACCCTTTGCACTCTGACTGTGCATCTCCTTCCATGGAGAGAAAGCATCTATTTCCACACTCTGAATTTGGACTGCCCTCGTGGCTCGCTTCATTCAGTAAAAGGCAGCGGAAGTGACACGTTAGCAGAAGTACAAGGTCCACGTCTAGGTTCTAGAAAGCCTTGCACACCCTGCTGGTTCTCTTGGAAGGCTGCCACCACCTGCTAAAGGATAGAGGAGCAAAGACAAGTCATGCCAACTGGGGCCACCCTACCCCAGCCAGCTCCCAACTGCTGACTGCAGGTAGATGGGGAGTCTAGCCAAGATCAGCAGTGCCTGACCCAGACAGCTGAGCTGCTCAGCAGACCCACAGACTCGTGAGCTAAATCAATGATTGCCGTTTAATGCCACTAAATTTGGGAGTGACTTGTTATATAATAATAGCCACCTGATAAAACTGGTAGAGCTCAGTTCTCTCTGGACAGGCTGTGCTTAGTCATTCAGTCATGTCCGACTCTTTGCAACCCATAGACTGTAACCTGCCAGGCTGCTCTGTCCACGGAATTGTCCAGGCAGGAATACTGGAGTGGGTTGTCATTTCCTTCTCCACTGGATAGGCTACTGGAAAGGAATTAGAGAGACTGCAAAACTGAAGAAACTGGAGTTGGAAAGCTGTGAGGAGAACCAGGAGTGTGAAAGGCAGAGACCAAAGGAGATGTTTCAGGATGAAGGAAGTGGTTCTCAAGCCAATGATCCTCTGTTACCATTCCTGGTACCTGCCAGTTTACCACCTATTCCAACTACTAAACTCAATTTGCTCCAATCATCTTCTTCCCAGGCCAGAGGATCATCAGCCCATGCCTGCCATCTCCAGCTCAGCCTTATCCAGCATGTATTCACATACAGCTTCTTATTGTCCTAATAGGCAATTGGTTCTTTCTAATGATTCTCTCAATAAATGGAATAATACTACAATGACAATTGGCAGGAAAGAGGAAAATGCATAAGAGGACACAGCATGGTGACAAGCACATCCTAAGCTATGTATAGGTAGCAACTGCTTTTCTCATCCAGTTCTCTTATTTTGAAATCTTTTGGGAAGGGACTCAGTATTATTAGGCATTAATACAAGTTGTTTGCTGGTTAGTCACCAAGTTGTGTCCGAATTTTTTGTGACCCCATAGACTATAGCCCACCGGGCTCCTCTATCTGTGGGATTCTCCAGGCAAGAATACTGGAGTGGGTTGCCATTTCCTTCTCCAGGGGATCTTCCCAACCCAGAGACTGAATCCACGTCTCCTGCGTTGGCAGGCAGATTCTTTACCACTGAGCCTCTAGGGAAGTCCATTAATAAAATACGGAGTCTTTTACTCATCTAGCCACATGGAGAGCCATGTAGGACTGACAACCAGCAATGAAGACTGTTTTTCTCTGGGACAGAAGGAAGGAGGAGGAGGAAGGGGTTCCAAGTGAGGATGGAAGTGGGCTTGTATTTTAAACACCTACCAGTAAGCCACTGTGCCTTTACACTCAAGGCCCACTAGTACTCAGTTATTTCATGAGCTGCACAGTAACATTTAAATCTCATCTTTCTAGTCTCTGATTGGCTAAACAGCTGTGAAACCAGATTACGCAATGATAAGAGAATCCATATACACATAAGCAATATCACAAAAGGCCGTTGTTGTTACCAAACATTCCCTTACCAAATTAGTAAACCTTTTATGCACTTGCTATTCCACAGGTTGGGAAGATCCCCTGGAAGAGGGCATGGCAACCCACTCCAGTATTCTTTCCTGGAGAATCCCATGGACCAAGGAGCCTGGCAGGCTACAGTCCACGAGGTTGCAAAGATTCAGACATGACTGAAGTGACTTAGCACACAGCTCATTAGGATGTGACAAGATGCAAAGAAAATACAGATGCACTGTAGTTGTGGACTGAACATCCTTACACCTGAGTTCTGTACAAAGACCCGTGTTGGCTGATCACACCCCTGCTCATCCCATCGTGGACGCAGCTGCACTTGCCCCTTGCTGCCCTGGCAACCCATCTGAGGACAGTCACTCCTGGCAGCCACCTGGAAAGTTTATCCCATAATATGAATTTCCCCTCTATTCATGCTGTTGGGGATGCAGTGAGCCCAAGAACATACTGAAAGCCAAGGTTTTAGAGTGGGAGCCACCCACAGTTTCTCTGGGGAGCTGGTCTCTCTCTTTCAATCTCCAAGGGATGATCCACTGTCTCCACCCACTGCCAGACTGCCCCCACATAACACTATATTACCATTCTTGCCAGTTACTGATGGGGTCTGCAGAACTGGCTGATTGATTTCTCTCTCTCTAACTCACTCTCTCTCTCTTCCTAAGTGTCTCATTCTCAGATAGATAGAAGGATACATAAATAGACAAATGGAAGATGGATGAATAGATAGATAGATAGATGCATGCATGTTCAATCACTAAGTTGTGCCTGACTCTTTGAAACCCCATGGACTGTACCCCACCAGGCTCCTCTGTCCATGGGATTTCCCAGGCAAGAATGCTGGAGTGGGTTGCCATGCCCTTCTCCAGGGGATCTTCCTTCCCCTTCTCCAATCCCCTTCTCCAGGGGACTCAGGTATTGAACTAGAGTCTCCTGCATTGGCAGGCAGATTCTTTACCACTGAGCCACCTGAAAAGCCCAAGATAGATGGATAGATAGATACCTTCATCCACATCACATTTTGGCTGAAAAAAAAAAATGTACATTTGTCTGACTTCAGGCTCTACTACAAAGCCACAGTCATCAAGACAGTATGGTACTGGCACAAAGACAGAAATATAGATCAATGGAACAAAATAGAAAGCCCAGAGATAAATCCACTCACCTATGGACACCTTATCTTCGACAAAGGAGGCAAGAATATACAATGGATTAAAGACAATCTCTTTAACAAGTGGTGCTGGAAAAACTGGTCAACCACTTGGAAAAGAATGAAACTAGATCACTTTCTAACACCATACACAAAAATAAACTCAAAATGGATTAAAGATCTAAACATAAGGTCAGAAACTATAAAACTCCTAGAGGAGAACATAGGCAAAACACTCTCCAACATACATCACAGCAGGATCCTCTATGATCCACCTCCCAGAATTCTGGAAATAAAAGCAAAAATAAACAAATGGGACCTAATTAAAATTAAAAGCTTCTGCACAACAAAGGAAACTATAAGCAAGGTGAAAATACAGCCTTCAGAATGGGAGAAAATAATATCAAATGAAGCAACTGACAAACAACTAATCTCAAAAATATACAAGCAACTCCTGAAGCTCAGTTTCAGAAAAATAAATGACCCAATCAAAAAATGGGCCAAAGAACTAAATAGACATTTCTCCAAAGAAGACATACAGATGGCTAACAAACACAAGAAAAGATGCTCAACATCACTCATTATCAGAGAAATGCAAATCAAAACCACAATGAGGTACCATTTCATGCCAGTCAGAATGGCTGCAATCCAAAAGTCTACAAGCAATAAATGCTGGAGAGGGTGTGGAGAAAAGGGAACCCTCTTACACTCCTGGTGGGAATGCAAACTAGTACAGCCACTATGGAGAACAGTGTGGAGATTCCTTAAAAAACTGGAAATAGAACTGCCTTATGACCCAGCAATCCCACTCCTGGGCATACACACCGAGGAAACCAGAACTGAAAGAGACACGTGTACCCCAATGTTCATCGCAGCACTGTTTATAATAGCCAGAACATGGAAGCAACCTAGATGTCCATCAGCAAATGAATGGATCAGAAAGCTGTGGTACATATACACAATGGAGTATTACTCAGTCATTAAAAAGAATACATTTGAATCAGTGCTAATGAGGTGGATGAAACTGGAGCCGATTATACAGAGTGAAGTAAGCCAGAAAGAAAAATACCAATACAGTATACTAGCGCATATATATGGAATTTAGAAAGATGGTAACAATAACCTTGTATGCGAGACAGCAAAAGAGACACAGATGTATAGAACAGTCTTTTGGACTCTGTGGGAGAGGGAGAGGGTGGGATGATTTGGGAGAATGCCATTGAAACATGTATAATATCATATAAGAAACGAATCACCAGTCCAGGTTTGATGCATGATACGGGATGCTTGGTGCTGGTACACTGGGATGACCCAGAGGGATGGTATGGGGCGGGAGGTGGGAGGGGGCTTCAGGATGGGGAACATGTGTATACCTGTGGCAGATTCATGTTGATGTATGCCAAAACCATTACAATATTGTAAAGTAAAAAAATAATAATAATAAATAATAAAAGAAAAAAAAATGTACACTGCTTTCTCCTTGCCTTTAGGATGGAGCCCACACTGCCTACCTGGCTTCCAGGCCCTCTGCCCTCTGTCTCACTTGCTGGTTTCTGCCCCCAATCCCTGTGTTGAGTCCACATGACCTCCATTCCATCAATGGAAGCATCCTCCAGGCAGAAACACTATCAGCTTTCCCAGACAAAACCGAAGTGATAATGGTTCTCCTCCCATGGATTCAAGTCCTACAGACATTGTGCTGCCCATCCGGAAACATGTTGCTTCCCTGGTCACTGACCAAAGGCAGCTTCACAATTTGTCCACTTATTTATTCACTTATTCAAGATGCATTCATCAGGCCCCAGTAGAGCCTGAGCCGGGGCTAGGAGCAGGGGGCTCTCATGTTCTCAAAACCATGTGTATTTCACGCCTTAAGCCATTACAGCACAATCACACAACAATATCACAGGACGAGCATCACTGTTTCCATCCAGTGGGAATGACAGGGACACAGCAATGGGGGACTTATTAGCCCCTCAAAGCCCCCAGAGATGAGACTGAACTTTCATAACACATGGCTTCTTCCTCCTTATCCTGTGCAAGACTGTATTCTTGCCCAGCAGTTTTACAAACTAAACACTAACTGATGTGAGAAGAGGGCTGGGAAACCCCTTTCTCAAAACTTGGCAAGTCAGGGCTGGTTAGGTTTTTGTCAGAGGTGGGGTAAGGTTACCTGCCTGCTGAGAGCATCAGAGAGCATCAGCACGTGGGTGGCTTGAAGATACAAACAGGAGGGTCACAGCAGCCTCTACAAGAGAACTCTCCAGAGTGAAGCTGGGTGAGGAGGATGGATGACAGCTTATGGTGGGTGCATCAGAAATTTCCAAGTGTTTCATTTCATTTCTGTTTAATGATACACTGCAGTGCTCAGTGGGAAACCAGGTAAAGCCAAACTGTATATTGCTTTTTGCTGGGTAGCACTTAGATCCTGAAGATAAGCATCTTGGCTCTAAAATATGGAGGAACAACTGGCTCATGACCACACATTTGCAGGACCCATGTTTGGGTGTTGATGTAGGGAGGAAGTCAGTAGGAGAGAAGATGGAGGCTCCAGTGAGAGGTTTTGCTAAACTCCAAACACACAAATGATCAAGTCAGAATCCATCTGCCCCTTCAAATTACAACCCTCCACCATCAACCCTACATCCCCCACACTTTTGCTGACCTAGTTACGGTTTCAATGGGGCCCTTGATTTAAATCTTCCACTTAATTTCACACATTAAAATATAGGGGAGGAGAATACTACTCAGACATTTTTTAAAAAATGAAATTTTGCCATTTGAGCAAAATTGGCTGGATGGACGTGGATGGGCACGGAGGGTGCTACTCTAAGTGAAATAAGTCAGACAGAGAAAGGCAAATACCGTATGATCTCACTTAACGTGAGTAGTCTTAAAAATACAAGTGAATATAATAAAAAAATTTTTTTAAGTATCAGACTCACAGATATAGAGAACAAACTAGTGGTTACTGGGGGAAGATAGGGGTGAGAGAGAGGGAGGTACAAACTGTTGGGTGTAAGACAGGCTCAAGGATGCACAACCTGGCGCATATAGCCAATATTTTATAATAGCTGTAAGTGGAAAGTTACCCTTCAAAATTGTATAAAAATTAAAAATAAATTTTTAAATGTTGGGGAGAGGATCCTTAATAAAGAGCAATAAGGGAAGTTGCTACTGCTTCAAAGTTTGCAAACCTGACATATATTTTACCCCATCTAATAGTCCTGTGAACTAGGTCTTAGCTTCCCCCACTTTCCAGGTGAAAAAAGATTGAGGCTTAAGTATGCACTGACTTGCTAGGGTTTTTTCACTAGGAAGTAACAGTAAGAGAGTTTCAAACACAGGGCTTCCCCACAAAGCAGTCTGCTTGAGCATCTAGTCCAGTCTCCACCCATGCAGTGATCCTGTGGGTATTATTTCAGGGGTTCTTATTCACACTACACCCCCAGAACCTATACTTGCTCCTAACCAACCCTGTTCATTCATCCGTTCATTCATTTTTGTTTGTGCTGGGTCTTCACTGGTGCACAGGCTTTCTCTAGTTGGGGCGAGTAGGGTATCGTCTACAGGTTCGCTGTGCAGGCTTCTCGCTGCAGTTGCTGTTCTTGTTGCAGAGCAGGGGCTCTGAGGCACATGGGCCTCAGTAGCTGTGGCGCTTGGCCTCCACGTGCTTGGGCTCAGCGGTAGTGGCACGCGGTCTTGGCTGACCCTCGGCTTGTGGCGTCTATCTTCCTGGAGCAAAGAATCAGCCTGTGTCCCCTGCATTGGCAGGTGGATTCTTAACCACTAGACCACCAGGGAAGTCCCCCACTCTCATTTAGAAAAATAAAGCCTTCTAGGAAAACAAAAAAGCCGCTCTCTACATTCAAAGGGAACATTTCCCAATTCTGTTCCCTAAAGTTCATTCTAATGTTTCTTCTACTTTTTGGTTTATTTTAAAGGGAAACAGCTATAGATACCACACACCCACTTCCAACAGTCAGAAAACAAACAGCTGAAGGAAAACTTCTGAGGTATTTCCCAGCTGAACAAAATCAAAAATGGGTGAGAAGGACTCAAAGGCGTTAGCCAGCCTGACATTTTCAGGGTTTTAGCAAAATTATTCATCAGAGTTTCCTCTCAAACTCCAACCTAATTTTCACCAAATTCCCTGAAGTTCCTCATTTAGTTCACTGAAATTTCTTCCACATCTTCTCCTCAGCCCCACCTCATCTTTCCTCAGTTATCACACACTTGCTCACAAGTGTTTGGCTTATTGTTTGTTGGTTTTATGGTCTAATCTAAAATATGAGTGTGTCAAGGCTGTTTTCCACTCAGGCACAAATGGATCACATCATAGCCAGGACAATTAGGCATCCAATTATATTATTCACGTTTTTTTTTTCTTGAGGCATGTTTATAATTACTATATCTCTTTCAAGTCATAACGTTGCCCTTCCTGGCTTGTGTGACCTTGAAAAGGCCTCTTGTCTTCTCTGTATATTCCAGTGAAGGGAACATCATAATAAATACCTAACAGAGTTTTTGAGGAGGGAAGATGGAATAACATAGTCTTTTGAAAACATTAAGAGCCATAAAACCTTTATTGTTTGGGTTTTGTTTTTTGAATTTATTTATTTTGGGCTGCTCTGGATATTTGCGGTGGCCCTTGGGCTTTCTCTAGTTGCAGTGAGCCGGGGCTCCTCTCTAGTTGCCCTGCATGGGCTTCTCATTGCGGTGGCTTCTCTTGTTGCGAAAGCATGGGCTCTACGTGCGAAGGCTTCAGCCGCTGTGGTACACAGGCTTAGTTGCCCTGAAGCACGTGAGACCTTCCCAATCAGGGATCAAGCCCATGTACCCTGCATTGGCAGGTGGATTCTTAACCACTAGACCACCAGGGAAGACCCTATAAAACTTTTTTTTAAGCCTCATTGTTTTATTGGTATCTATTTCCCTGTCAGTAAGATGATGCTGTTGAATAGTACTTGCCTCAAAGAATGATGGTGAGGATTAAATGACATAGTACATAGTAAGTATAAAAAAATTTAGCCAATGGCAGCCACCACAGGGTTCCCAAGTCCTAAATGACAGGTAAGGCTGTCTCTATTTTGTAGCTGAGAAAACTGAGGTTTGGAAGGTCAGGGAGATTCAGACTGCTTTTGAAGCTTTAACCTTTCACTCTTTGTAGGAACATATTTATACCCATATGACTGGTTTGGAGCAGAAAACCAGTGGTTGATAGGTACCTTTAGTAGGTTTTTGTATTTTGAAAGAAAACAGAAATTCTATTTCTATTTCTAAAATTCTACTTCTATTTTGAAAAATGGTAAACAGCAGGCCCCCAGGCCCTCTGACCAGATGGCTAAGAATCCATATAAAAATTCACTAGCACAGGGAACTTTGCTCAATGTTATGTGGCAGCCTGGGTGGGAGGGGAGTTTGGGGGAGAACAGTACATGTAAGTACCAAGTCCCTTTGCTGTACACGCGAATTGGCTCTACTCCAATACAAAATAAAAAGTTTTGAAAAAACATTTACCAGTCCAGCTGGGTTGTTTTCTCATTGACAGCCACAAATTGAGCACATATTTATGAGAAATGAAAAATTAAATAGAATGAGGAGACTAGAAGGGAGAGGATCATTGCTTCTGCTTTTAATGCTTGATTATAAACAGTTAAAGAAATAAAGGGAAAACAGTAAGAAGTTTAGTGAGAAAACACAATTTCAGACTTTCAGTACAAAGATACCAAATGAGTCACTTTCAAAGCTTTGGAAAGCTTCCACTTATTTCATAGCTTAGATTCCCAGATCTGGTGGTCCTAGCCCTCTAGTGATAGTGGGAGAGGGACAGGAAAGTCCTGAAGGCTCCACCTCATTCTGTGGTCAAGACGTTACAGCAGGTGGTGGAACTTCTTCTGGGAAGAAGAACAAAGCACCCCCAAGAAAGCCTCTTACCGACCAGCTTTAGTTTGTCTGAAAAGAAGAAAGGGAAAAAATAATTCACATCTTCAGCCAAGAACACCAGTTGGGCACACAATAATTCTAAGTCACGTCAGAGGAGATTTAAATAGCATACATCAGCTGAAAAGAATGGGGAAACCTCCAGTACACTGACTTCATTGATACCCCATTTATCAGCAATTACCGACTCCATTAAAGGCCGAGTTTACAGCAAAAAGAGAAGCAGAGCCTAAAATATGTCCCAGCAGATGGACAGAGAGTGTCGGCAATGCCGTATTTCAAAGGCATCTGCAACGTTGTTATCATTGAACGTGGAGTCAGAGAGGCAGCAAAAAAAAAAACAGCGGCCCGAGAGCCAGCAAATGATTTACTTGACCCTGGATGGGTAGAACTGACAGCAAAAACCTCATTAATTCCTCAGGTCACTCTGGAAGACATTAATTTGGTTTGGACTCACGACGAGAGGAGATTTTCCAGACATACACCAGGAATTATGAAATCTCCATGGCCGGAGAAAGTATGTCCAAATCGCTTTTTGCATAAATCAAGCTGACTTTCTGCAAAAGGATAATACGCTTAATCAAGGGAGTTATGGAACTTCTTGTGCTTATTAGACAGAAAATATAACAGTATTTTATTTGGTTATCAGTTCTGCGAGAAAGAATTTTTTTCTTCTTCTTTAAACTAAAGTCTTCTGCCAGCATGGAAGAGATCCTTCATAAGAGCTAAAAGAAACTGGACATGTAAATAATTTGTGCACATCAGGATACTTTTGCTTTGCTTTTTCTTTCTGCTTTCAAGTAGGCACCTGTATCCTGTGAGCACCTCCTCCTGGGAATCCCAGCCAGTCTGCCAGCTCAGTTCCCTCCACTCCGTCCTTCCCTTTTATCTAGAGCTTTCTCAATCCTGGACACATCCCTGTAAATAATGATCACCAGTGGCTTTATTCTGTATATTTTGGTGGACCAGGTCAAAATTAAGAAGTCTGGGATTGAGGTGACTTGAGCTGAAATTACTAAATTTCTAATCCTCACCAGCAAAACCTCTCTGTTCTTTCTCTAAATCTTTGCAAGTCTACACATAAACATGTATCGGGAGAGCTAAAGTTCTGTGGTCCCCAGGAGTCCCTTCTAATATTGTGCCATTTAGTGACTTTTAAGCTCTCTGACCATCCCACAAACCTTGCTTCTTTGTCTTGGTGTTAACCGAGAAAGAAAAAGGTATGGAATATTTTTCAGGGAGAGGGGGATAAAAAAGGTTGATTAAATCCAGAATGACCCCATGGTTGGGTTATTTACATCAATGGATCACTTCATTTGAGGGACACTGACAGCCAGATCAAGTTATTCGAAATGATCGGGAGAGAGATTGAGATGCTTCTGGACAGTGAGTTTATCCCCGAGGGTCTGATGCATAAGCTTCAAGGCCCCTTTCCTGATGATATCTCCCCTTGTAAAAGTTGCATCCATCATGTTTAAAGCAAGGTTATCTCTGGCTGAAGAGAACATGCATTAGTACGTTTTACTCATTCAACACGAAACACTCCCTATCAACAGCCGTCTGCTTCAGGGGGACGGGGAGAACAAGAATTAATCACAGGAAGAGACAACTTAAGGGAGTTGGGCTATAAAATGGAATTCATTAGTAAGTCATAAAGTATTACGGCTTCAGCTAGCCTTTCCCTTGGACTCAGCTTCCTCTGCCCTGGGACTGCACCAACTCGCTCACCTGACAGCCTAAAGCTGTCCTCACCCCTTTGACCCTCCCATTCCTCTTCCCACTGGAGGCAGAGAGAGCAGAGAGCTTGCCAGTGGGGGGCAGGACCATAAGGTCTCCAGCCACACAAACTCCTGCACAAACATTGGGTTGGAGCCTAGAAAAGTTCAATTTGGACAGTAATCTTTATATTCAAGGTCCTTTTCTCATCCTGCCTCTCAGCTTAGAACTGCATAAGCAATTCTTATACATGTCTGAGACAGAAAAATGTCCTGGTTATAAAGACAGGTTCTGGGTTTCACAGACCTAGGCTCACCAGTTCTGACACTTCTTAGCCAGGTGACCTTGAACAAGTTACTTAACATCTCAGAGCCTAAGTTTCCTGGAGACCAAAATGGAGATAATAATAGTACCCAGCAGAGGGGGAGAGTGAGATAGGAGACAAAGGAACTCTCACTGCAATTCCCTGATCCTGGCATAAGCAAGGCACGCCTGAGTAGATGATGCCTATTGTAAAAAATGTTTTCTTGCTTGTTAATGTTCAATAGTTAAAAATAACAATTTTCCTGTCTCTGTTCACTTACTTCAGTTTGATTAAAAATACACTTGCTCCTTTGCTTAGTCCTGTCTCCTAATCTTCACCAGCACATACATTTACCAGGCCCCAATAAATTTGTTTTTTGTTTTCTTTACTGCTACACTAACTGAAGGAGCTACTATTAAAAGATGGCAAAAAAAAAAAAAACTCATATTTTTCACCCCTTAATCTCATATTTGAAGGATGTTCAAATCCTTTCAGAATGAAGCAGGAGGGAAGCAGGATAGCAGAATTCTGTCTTGATTTCTTCCTTAAGTAGCCTGAAATTATTCATCTAATGACACAAGGTATACAGAGTGTTCCAGGTTAGTCTTTATTCTCCGATGATGAACTATTCAGTTCAGTTCAGTTCAGTCTCTCAGTCATGTCTGACTTTTTGTGACCCCATGAACTGCAGCACACCAGGCCTCCCTGTCCATCACCAACTCCCAGAGTTCACCCAAACTCATGTCCATCGAGTCAGTGATGACATCCAGCCATCTCATCCTCTGTCGTCCCCTTCTCCTCCTACCTCCAATCCCTCCCAGCATCAGAGTATTTTCCAATGAGTCAACTCTTCACATGAGGTGGCCAAAGTATTGGAATTTCAGCTTAGCATCAGTCCTTCCAAAGAAACACCCAGGGCTGATCTCCTTTAGAATGGACTGGTTGGATCTCCTTGCAGTCCAAGAGACTCTCAAGAGTCTTCTCCAACACCACAGTTCAAAAGCATCAATTCTTCGGCGCTCAGCTCTCTTCACAGTCCAACTCTCACATCCATACATGACCATGGGAAAAACCATAGCCTTGACTAGACAGACCTTTGTTGGCAAAGTAATGTCTCTGCTTTTGAATATGCTATCTATATTGGTCATAACTTTCCTTCCAAGGAGTAATCGTCTTTTAATTTCATAGATGCAATCACCATCTGCAGTGATTTTGGAGCCCCCCCCCAAAAAAAATAAAGTCTGACACAGTTTCCACTGTTTCCCTATCTATTTCCCATGAAGTGATGGGACCAGATGCCATGGTCTCAGTTAGGAAACAGGAAAATAATCTATGCATCTAAAATAACCTTCTCTAACTCTTGGAAATTTATGAATTCTACATCAGTGATGCCCCAATTACTACTTTCAAAAGCAGAATAACAAAACTGAAAAATCAATTAACTTCCTGATGAAGACTTAACATTAAAAGCTTAAGCAGAGAAGAATTCAAGGGCAGTTTCTTCCTCAAAGCCACCATTCAAACAGATACAATTTTTGGTATCTGTCTCTTCTGCATGAGATGGTATGGGAAGACATAACCTAAGTCAGTCCTTAATATTTTAGCACATCGCTGAGTAGTCTTAAGTAAATTGGTTAATATCTCCAAGCCTTAGTTTTTCATCTATAAAAAAATAAAATAGTCTACCCTATAGACAGAATCACTGGAGAGGGAAATGGCCACCCGCTCCAGTATTCTTGCCTGGAGAATCCCATGGACAGAGGAGCCTGGCAGGCTACAGTCTATGGAATCGCAAGTGTCAGACACAACTGAGCGACTAAGCACAGCACATAGGCAGAATCGGGCTTCCTTGGTAGCTCAGCAGGTAAAGAATCTGCCTGCAATGCAGAAGACCCAAATTTGATTCCTGGGTTGGGAAGATCTCCTGGAGAAGGGAAGAGCTACCCACTCCAGTATTCTGGCCTGAAGAATTCCATAGATAGTGTAGTCCATGGAGTCGCAAAGAGTCAGACATGAATGAGTGACTTTCACTTTCACTTTACCTTTCATAGACAGAATTAAGTAAGGCAATGCAAGCAGAGTAACTATTTCTTAATAAGGCCTTCTATAAATGACTGTGAGATGGTGGTACTGTGTGGTGTTAAAAGGTTTATTAAGAATACATGATGACTTTTCACCTGCAAAAGTGAAGTTTGGCCAGCTGTCAAACCAGGTATCACTAAAAGAATAGGAACTGCGATCTATGAAGTCATGTGCTGTGCTTAGTCACTCAGTCCTGTCCAACTTTGTGTGACCCCATGGACTGTATGTAGATCAGCAGGCTCCTCTGTCCATGGGGATTCTTCAGACAAGAATGCTGGAGTGGGTTGCCATTTCCTCCTCCAGGAGATCTTCCCAACCCGGGGATCAAACCCAGGTTTTCACACCTTGCAGGCAGATTCTTTACCATCTGAGCCACCAGGAAAGCCCAAGAATACTGGAGTGGGTAGCCTATCCCTTCTCCAGGGGATCTTCCCAACCCAGGAACTGAACTGGGGTCTCCTGCATTGCAGGCAGATTCTTTACCAGCTGAGCTACCAGGGAAGCCCTACGAAGTTATATCATGCTAATTATTCTCTTCAAATTTCAAATAAATCAGTCTATTGTTTCATAAAAATGCAAACCACTTGATCTAACTCGGAGTCCCCAACTGGTACCAGTCCATTAGGAAACAAGGCCACACAGCAGGAGGTGAGCAGTGTATTTAAACCTTCATGTGTATTTATAGCTGCTCCCCATTACTTGCATTACCATCTAAGCTCTGCCTCTTGTCTGAGCAGTGGTGGCATTAGATTCTCATAGAAGCACAAATCCTACTGCACTTGAACCATCCTGAAACCCTAACCCCCACACCAGCCCATGCAAAAATTGTCTTCCATGAAACTGGTCCCTGGTGCCAAATATGTTAGGGACCACTGGTTTGACTGATCTTTTTCATTAAAATAACTGACATTTTTATTTTTTATTTTTTTTAATATAAATTTATTTATTTTAGTTGGAGGTTAATTACTTTACAATATTGTATTGGTTTTGCCATAGATCAACATAATTTTTGAAATTCAACTAGTTCTTTTGTGGAAGTACAGAAAAAGCCTTAACTATGCCTTTTGTTTCCTAGTGTGCAAACAAGAGTATTGAAACCACTCTGTGATATTTTTCCTTCAGACCATGCTGTTGGACACCATACCTAATGCTCAGCTACACAGATTCATGACTATGGAATAGGTAAGATGGTCATTAGAACAGCAACCCAGGAATACCCAATCCTTCAGTCCTTGTAAACTAGACACAGAAAATATTGGTCCCTCCACCATATCTCCTACATTACATTTATTGTGGGTTTTCTATTTACAAAAGTAATTGTTAGAGTAAAAAACAAATGAGGAATTTATCAAAGTACAAAGCACAAAAAAAAATGACTACTATTTAAAAATATACATATAGAAAGTAACAAGTGTTGGTGAAGATGTGGAAAAAAGGGAACTGTTGTCAACTGTTGGTTCAGTTCAGTTCAGTCACTCAGTCATGTCTGACTCTTTGCAACCCCATGAATCACAGCACGCCAGGCCTCCTTGTCCATCACCAACTCCCAGAGTTCACTCAGACTCATGTCCATCGAGTCAGTAATGCCATCCAGCCATCTCATCCTCTGTCGTCCCCTTCTCCTCCTGCCCCCAATCCCTCCCAGCATCAGAGTCTTTTCCGATGAGTCGACTCTTTGCATGAGGTGGCCAAAGTACTGGAGTTTCAGCTTTAGCATCATTCCTTCCAAAGAAATCCCAGGGCTGATCTCCTTCAGAGGGGATTGGTTGGATCTCCTTGTAGTTCAAGGGACTCAAGATGTAAAACTGTGTGGCCGCTGTAGAAAACGATATGGTAGTTCCTCAAAAAAATAAAAATAAAAACTAGAATAACCATGTGATCCAGCAATCCCACTTCCAGGTATATACCCAAAATAATTGAAAGCATGATCTCAAAGAGATGGTTGCACACCCATGTTCACAAAAGTTTTATTCCTAAAGGCCAAGAAGTGGAAGCAACCCGAATATGAGGCAATCTATGAATGAATAACAGGATGTGGTGTATACACATGATGGAATATAATTCAGCCTTGAATAAAAAGAGGAAACCCTGTCACATGCACAACATAGATGCATGCTGATGCTAAGTGAAATAAGCCAGTCATGAGAGGACAAATACTGTATTGATTCCACTTACATGGGGGCACCTAGTGTAGTCAAATTCACAGACACAGAAATCAGAATGATAGTTGCCAGAGACTGCAGAAGGAGGACATGGAACAGTTGTTTAATGGGTGCAGAATTTCAGTTTTGCAAGATGAAAAAGCCCTGGAAATTGGTTGCCTGACACTGTAAATATACTTAAGACAGATCTTGCACTTAAAAATAGTTAAGATGGTAAATTTTCTGTTATGCGTCTTCTTTAACAATTAGAAAGAAAGCATCCATAGTTTATCATCATACATAGGGGGTTCCCAGGTGGCTCAGTGTTAGAGTCCACCTGCAATCCAGGAGATGTAGTTTAGATCCCTCAGTCGGGAAAATCCCCTAGAGAGGACAATGGCACCCCACTCCAGTATTCTTGCCTGGGAAATCCCACCCACAGAGGAGCCTGGCAGGTTACAGTCCACGGGGTTGCAAGAGTCAGACATGACTAAGTGACTAAACAACAACAACAATAAATCTATTAATATTTTGTTGATGCAGTTAAAATCTAGTTTTCTCACATGTCTACATGTTAACATTTTCCGATGACATTATGTATCTTTCTACAACAGTATTTTAATGGCTATGTAGACACAATGGCAACCCACTCCAGTACTCACCTGGAAAATCCCATGGACGGAGGAGCCTGGTGGGCTGCAATCCACGGGGTCGCTAAGAGTCGGGCATGACTGAGCAACTTCACTTTCACTTTTCACTTTCATGCCTTGGAGAAGGAAATGGCAACCCACTCCAGTATTCTTGCCTGGAGAATCCCAGGGACGGGGGAGCCTAGTGGGCCGCCATCCATGGGGTCGCACAGAGTCGGACACGACTGAAGTGACTTAGCAGCAGCAGCAGCAGCAGTGATCCCCTATTGATGGATATCTAAGTTACTTCCAGTTTATTGCTACTACAAATAAATCATCTTTAACCCCATTTTCCCATTATTTTAAAATTTCCTATTGTATTCCTTACCTTACGTCTTTTTTTCTTTAGCAGTAGAGATATTTTTAATGTGGCAGTTCAGATATTTTTGTTTCTAAACCCCTTTGAATCTGAGAGTATATATGTTGAAATTTCCAGAGTAGGAAGGAAAATTAAGGAGTCAATTCAATCTTTAAAAGAAGTAAAACTCTCAGCTGCAAAACAGAAATGTTTTCAGCCCAAGGATCATCAGAACTGGCCTGTCATAAATTGTCCCTTTCCCAGAGAACATCTGTAAGGAGAGCATAAAAAGCAGACACAGCAGGGGCCATTCGGCAGAGGACCAACATCCTTTGTGTACCCAGGATTGAAGAGCAGACCATCTGTACCCAGAGCACATCCTCAAGTCCTTTCCTACAGAATAGAGTTATTTACTAAAACCTTACTCCCCTTAGAAATTAACCAATAACATTGCTTTAGGGTAAGTATCATCACTCCCAAGGTATCTGTGAGAAAACTGAAAGCCAGAGAGGCTGCCATATTGAACATCGTGATTGATCACGGAGCTTGAGGCACAAAGGGGCACTTGATTTATAGGCTATCTCTGGCTCCGAATTTTCTTTATCTGTAAGGACGCCAATACTACGTACCTGAGGACGACTCTGGGGCCAGTTTCAGAGAAGTCTTTCCAATTGCCGGTTCCAATTCCCTTTTCCTCCACATGTTAAGCTAACCCAGATAATTTTAAAAAGTATTTCTAAAGGAAGAGTAAGAAGAGTATTTCAGAAAGGAGTTAAATAACTGCAATTAGAAATGCTCTATTTTAGGAGGAATTGGGGCAGCAGATCCTATTTCCATATGGCAATTGCATGTGTTTATTAACAGAAAAGATTGATGAACAGCCCTATGATCATGTAACAGTTATCTCGCTCTCCATTCCTGGGAACCAAACACAGGCTTTTCTAGCAGGCTTGTCCTCTGCCATCGTTTGTGGCCACTCTCAAAGTGTTTGTCCTCAATTCTCCTCCCAGAATGACTGTTTCTGTAATGTGAGCCCTGACCAGATGACTCACTGGGGCCATGTTAACGTTTATCTTCATCTGTTTTTAACAGTAATTAGGCCAGAGCGATTTTGGGGACAGCACATGAGTCAAATTTGCAATCACTCTCTGAGCTGGAAATCCTGGTCATTATTATTGGCCTTTTGCAACCATATTATTCACATGAACTTGGAGGGATGCAGTGTAAAGTATTTGGTCAGGCAATTAGGGATGCATTGGGTGTCTTTTATTTTAGTCAGTTCAAACACTCGCCAAAATCCATCCCTGAACTCTTTGTCCTGCTACTGCTCTGCAGATAAATCCTTAGAGACAGAAAAATCAGCCATTCACAACGGCCTTTCTTTGTAACTGCTAAATTTTGCATAAAGTTTCCAACATTCATCTGGAGGATGTGCAAGATTTGAAGGCATTTTTCAAAGGCAGAAAGGATAGGTAAACTATTAATTGTTTAATTATTATAACCGTGTGAGACAATTCCAGGCTCCAAGTCCCCACTTTCATGGGCCACACCCTTATTTTTGGCAAAATCACATTTCCCGCTGCATTAATGCCTGCACAGAGTTGCATAGCTGAGCACAGCCCTCTCCCCCAACCCTCACAGTCCCTCTTTATAATTCTCCAAATGGGACTTTTTGCTGAATATTCATTGCTGAATCCACTTCATTCCACTTTTTAAATGTGTATATATTTTTTTCATTCCACCAGATTCTCTCTCTCTGGAGCGTCACTTTTCTAAGTCACTAGGGCCTACTGAACCTAAAACACTAAAAATCGATAGCTCATCTGACCAGATTAATCCTCAACACCATGACTCAGAATAGCTATGGGGTAGAAAGGAAGTCGGACCTGGAGCCAGACTCTGGTGCTTTGCATTATAGAAGGAGCAAGTAGTAAGGAAGACGAAATGGAAGAAGACAGGGTATAGAGAAAAGGAAATGTTTACGGATTCTACAAAGGGCAGGAAGGTAGATGTGGGCTGAAGAAAACAGAAGCAATGAACAAAAATGCAAAGGACTAAATCTGTATTCCCCTCCCCCCAAAAA
The DNA here is from genome assembly GCF_014754425.2 of Oryx dammah. Taxonomy (NCBI): domain Eukaryota; kingdom Metazoa; phylum Chordata; class Mammalia; order Artiodactyla; family Bovidae; genus Oryx; species Oryx dammah. Next base: position 55,976,523 of record NW_024070205.1, read on the forward strand.
AGACCAGGACTCCCTGACCACACTGATTCAGATGTGTCTAATCCTGTGTCTCACAGGATTCCTTGTTCAGTTGCATGTGAAAATATTTCCCTGTATCACTTTAAAATTCATTTTTATCAGAGGTATATAGTGTAAGCATAGACATGTGCAAGAGTGATAAACTCCTGTGGTTCATGTTACTTCTGGGGAGCAAAAAAAGAAAGTGTTTCAAATGTATTTGTCACCATGTAACTCTTTTTTTGGCATATATTTGCTTCACAATGTTTTTTTACTTTCTGCTGTACAGCAAAGTAAATCAACTGTAGGTATAGATATATCCCTTATTTTATTGGATTTCCTTCCCATTTAGGTCACCACAGAACATTGAGTAGGTTCCCTCTGTTACACAATAGGTTGTCATTAATTATCTGTTTTACCCATAGAATCAATAATGTACATATGTCATTCCCAATCTCCCAATTCATCCCACCCTCCTCCATTCCCCCCTTGGTAACCATACATTTGTTCTCTATGTCTGTCTCTCTTAAGCCAGTGGTGGGTACATTGATAAATTTTTTTTAATATTTTTCTTTATACCTTTTTTAACACCCAAAAGATTTTATAGAAATTTCTAAATAAATAAGTAGAAGAAACTCATCACTAAAGTCCAGAACTTGAAACCTCCATCAAAGAGCACCAGGGCTGGCTTCCTGTACATATAAGTGCAGACAGACAGGGCCCACACCTAGAAGCACCCCATGCTTGGTTAACTCTGCTGTCACTTGTCACTGTCTTAAAACTCTACATAAATTTTTAACGAGAGGCCCACATTTTTATTTTCCACTGGGCTCTGCAAATCATGTAACCGGTACTAGGCAACACTTACTGGATCAGCAGAAAGACCTTTCTGTTTTAAGTTATATATGTGAGGACTAAGGCCCAGGAACTAGGAGGACCCCCTTGTCACCCTCCCTTTGGAAGAAGTATATCTCCTCCTCCACTTAGACTACATAGAAGCATCCTCCAGGGGTACTTTCCTGGTGGTCAGTAGTTAGGACTTTGCCTTCCAGTGCACGGGGTGCGGTTTAATCCCTGGTCAGGGAAAAGATCCCACATGGCTTGCAGCCAAACAACCAAAACATAAAATGGGAATGATAAATATTGTGACAAATTCAATAAAGACATTAAAAATGGTCCACATCAGGGAAGGAGGTTCAAGAAGGAGGGGACATATATGTACCTATAGCTGAATCATGTTGATGTTTGGCAGAAACCAACACAATATTGTAAAGTGATTATCTTCCAATTGAAAATAAAATAAAACTTGAGAGAGAACAAGATGGCGGAGGAGTAGGTGGACATGGAGTATATCTATCTCCATGGATACATCAGGAATACACCTTCAGACACAGAAGTGCATGCAGAGAGGGGACAAGAGTACCTGACCAGTGGAAAACAATATATAGAACTGCGCAAAACTTGGCCAGCAACAGCAGCTAAACAATAAAGAGGTTGGCCCATCAAATGCTTGCCACACTGAACTACAGAGTAGGACCCCACCCAGGGTGCCCCGTTAACTACCTGACATGCCAGTCTACAGAGTAGGACCCCAGCCAGGGAGCCCCTTATGTGCTTGACGCACCAAACAGCAGAGAAGAACCCCAGGCAAGGGAGCCCTCTAAGTGCTAGAAAGGGCAGAGCTAAGGAGAAAGCCTGGCCAAAGAGGCCTTCTGATCGCCAGCTACCAGAGGCTCGAAAAAAGACTCTGATAGGGCCATAACTCCTGTAGAGGCAGGCAGTGTCCCTGTACACTTGGCATCACCAGGGTCCCCACAAGCCAAGCAACCATGCCACCTTCATGCTCAACTCTCACTGGGGCATAGCTGCCACAGGCAAAAAAATTCTTCTGTCTATGCACCCAAGGTTGCTTTGGTCATGTCTGACTCTTTGTGACCCTGTAGACTGTGGCCTGCCAGGCTTCTGTGTCAGGGAGGGGGGTTTTCCAGGCAAGAATAATACTGGTCGCCATACCCTTCTAGAGCACTATACTTCCTGCTGCCCTAACCCCCAACTCCCATGAGTACCTGTTGCTGCCAGCGCCCCTGCAACCCAAGCAGCTGCACCACCTCCACACCTGGCCCTCACAGGGGGCAAACCCAACTCCTCCAGGGCAGACTCAGGAGCAAACCCCAGTGGACAACCCACATGTAGAGGTGGAAATAAAACCACAATTGAAACCCAGGGGGAGTGTGGCTAAGGAAGGAGACCTAAAAAAAACCTTCCCACCAGCTATACAAGCTGCAGATTAAATCCACACGATCAACTAGGCAGACTCTGTGTCTATGGAATATTCAAAATGACACTGCGAGCTCCCACAAAAGAAAATGCACCAGTTCTAATATCTGTGGACATTGGAGGCAAGAACACAGAGGAGTAGGACCAGATTAGAATCTGAGCTGCCCCAGAGCAGGTCCAGAGATCAGCACAGTGTTGGAGGGCATCCAAGGGAGATGAGGCTGTGATTCCCAGCAAGGCAAAGGACTCTGACAGCACGGACTCAAGATAAACATGTATTATTCTTACTTTTTGACTTGTTCTGTAGATTATTTTGGATTTTTTTCTTTTTATTCCTCCCCCCCACCACCTTGTTGTAGTTGTCGATTTTATTGGCACTAAGAAATCCAATTAAGCTTTTGAGCCTTTTTATTAATCTCAGTCACATTTTTTATTGTTGTCATAAACCTCTGCCTCTACCTTGGGCTTTTCCAGTTCTGTGGAGTTTTTCTCTTGTTTTCTTTTTTTTTTTTTCTTTTCTTTTCTCTTTTTTAAATTTAAATTTTTAATTTTTTAAACCTATTATTATTTTTTCTGCATTTATTCCTTTGTTTGCTTTTCCTACTGTTGTTTTCCCCTTGCAGTTAATCTTTAATGTAGATAAATATTCTTTTTTTACCTCTGTTTAACTTTCCATATCTATTCTTTTTTTCTTTTCTTTCTCACCTTTCCTCTCAACATATTTGTTAGTTTTATTTTCATTGCTTTATCCCCCAGTTGGCACCTTTCTTTAATTTTGTTTTCCAGTTTGTGCTTTAATTAGTTTTATTCTAGTAGATATAATTTTTGGTTTCCTTTGTTTGCCGGGTCAATCTATTGTACTTTATTTTTGTTGGTCTGTTTTGATTTTGCTTATGGGTGTATATGTATATGTGTATATTCAGTCACACTTTCTACTGGTGCTATAAACCTGTCTTTACATTGGGCTTTTGCAGTTCTGTGAAATATTCCTCTTTTTTTTTTTCTTTTTTCTCTCTTCTTCCATTATTTTTCTTTTCTCTTTTATATAATTTTAATTTTTTAAACCTATCATATTTTTTCTACATGTATTTCTTTGTTTGCCTTTCCTACTGTTCTTTTCCCCTTGCAGTTAATCTTTAATGTATATAGATCTTCTTCATCTACCCTATTTAACTTGGCATATCTATTCTTTCTTTCTTTTCTTTCTTTCCTTTCAACAAATTTGTTAGTTTTGTTTTCATTGGTTTATTCCCCACTCGACACCTTGCTTTAGTTTTGTTTTCCAGTTTGTGCTTTGGTTAGTTTTGTTCTTTTTTTAAATATATATTTATTTATTTTAATTGGAGGTTAATTACTTTACAATGTTGTATTGGTTTTGCCATACATCAACATGAATCCGCCACAGGTATACACGTGTTCCCCATCCTGAACCTCCTCCCTCCTCCCTCCCTGTACCATCCCTCTGGGTCATCCCAGTGCACCAGCCCCAAGCATCCAGTATCATGCCATCGAACCTGGACTGGCGATTTGTTTCATATATGATATTATACATGTTTCTATGCCATTCTCCCAAATCATCCCAACCTCTCCCTCTCCCACAGAGTCCAAAAGTTTTGTTCTTAACTGGTAAATATAATTTTTTATTTCCTTTGTTCACCTGATCAATCTACTGTACTTTATTTTTGTTGGATTGTTTTCACTTTGCTCATGTGTGTATATGTATATGTGTATATTCCATTATTTTAATTATTATTTGCCTGATTTTTTAACTGCCACTTGCCTGGGGTTCATCTTTGGTTTCTCATTTTTGGATATTTGTTTTAATCTCACTTAATGCCATAACAAACCATTTGTGGAATCTTCGTTCCTGACCAGAGATCAAGCTAAGAGCCTTTGGAGTCAGAGTACTGACTCCAAGACCCTAGACTACCAGAGAACTAACCCTGGGGAATATCAGATTGTGAGAACTCACATAAAAGAAACAACTTGAATACAAGACCCAGCATCACCCAACTTCCAGTAGCACCCTGTGTAGGATGCCTCATCTAAACAAAAACAAAGCAAAAATACAAATCCAGTCATCAGGAGACAGGATTACCACTCACTCAGCCTTGCCCATCAGAGGAAAAACAAACAACAAACAAAAACTCAGGACAAATCTCAGCCTATACAAACCTCACACAAACCACTGGACCAAACTTAGGAGGGCAGAAACCAAAAGGAAGAAAGAATTCAACCTTCTTCAAGGAAAGAATTCAACTGTCCTTGAAGCCTGGGAAAAGGAAACCTCAAACAAAATAAGTTTTTAAAAAATAATAAAAAGGCAGAGAAATACTGCACAAATGAAGAAACAAACTAGAAACACAGAAGTCCATATAAATGAAGAGGAAATAAGCAAACTACTTGGAAAAGAATTCAGAATAATGATAGTAAAGGTAATCAAAACCCTTGAAAACAAAACTGAGAAAAAAAATTCAAGAATCAATTAACAAAACCTAGAAGAATTAAAGAACATACAGAGACAAATAACACAATTACTGAAATCACAAATACTCTAGAAGGAATTAGGAGAATATCTGAAGCAGAAGAATGAATCAATGAGTTGGAAGATAAAATGGTGGAAATAACTTTTGAAGAGCAGAATAAAGTAAAAAGAATGAAAAGAACTGAGGACAGTCTCAGAGACCTCTGGGACCATATCAAATGCACCAACATTTGAATTATAGGGGTCTCAGAGGAAGAAAAGAAAAAGAAAGGGTGTGAGAAAATTTTTGAAGAGATTATAGTTGAAAATTTCCCCAACATGAAAAAAGAAATAGTCAATCAAGTTCAAGAAGCACAAAGAGTCCCACACAGGATAAACCCAATGAGAAACATGGCAAGACACATACTAATCAAACTAACAAAGACTAAACACAAAGAAAGAATATTAAAAGCAGCAAGGGAGAAGCAACAAGTAACATACAAGGGAAACCCCATATGCTTAACAGCTGATCTTTCAGCAGAAACTCTGCAGGCCAGAGGGAATGGCAGGATATATTTTAAGTACTGAAAGGGAAAAATCTACAACCAAGATTACTGTACCCAGCAAGAATCTCATTCAAAATTGATGAAGAAATAAAATCTTTTCAGACAAGCAAAAGTTAAGAGAATTTACTACCACCAAACCAGCTTTGCAACAAATGTTAAAGGGACTTACATAGTCAAGAAATACAAGAGAAGAGAAAAGATCTATAAAATAACCCCAAACAATTAAGAAAATGGCAATAGGAACATATATATCACTAATTACTTTAAATATAAATGGATTAAATGCTCCAACCAAAGACACAGACTGGCTGAACGGATACAAAAAAAAGACCCATATATATGCTGTCTACAAGAAACCCACTTCAGACCTAAAGACACATATAGACCAAAACTGAGAGGACGGAAAAATATATTCCATGCAAATGGGAAGCAAAAGAAAGCTGGAGTAGCAATCCTCATATAAGATAAAATAGACCTTAAAATAAAGAATAGTACAAGAGATAAGGAAGGACACTACATAATGATCAAGGAATCAATCCAAGAGGAAGACATAACAATTGTAAATATCTATGCACCCAACATAGGAACACCTCAATACAGAAGACAAACACTAACAGACAAAAAAGGAGAAACTGACAGTAACACAATCATAGTAGGAGACTTTAACACCCAACTCACACCAATGGACAGATCATCAAAACAGAAAATTAATAAGGAAACACAAGCCTTAAATGATACTTTAGATGAGATGGATCTCATTGATATCTTCAGGACATTCCATCCAAATGAAGAATACACTTCTTCTCAAGTGCACATGGAACATTCTCCAGATAGGCCACTTCTTGGGTCACAAATTGAACCTCAGTAAATTTAAGAAAGTGGAAATCATATCAAGCATCTTCTCTGATCACAATGTTATGAGACTAGATATCAATTACAAGAAAAAAACTGTAAGAAACACAAACACATGGAGATTAAACAACACATTTCTAAATAACCAACAGATTACTGAAGAAATCAAAAGGGAAGTCAAAAATTTTCTAGAAACAAATGACAAGGAAAACACAACAAAACCTATGGGATGCAGCAAAAGCAGTTCTAAGAGAGAAGTTTATAGCAATATAATTCTACCTCAAGAAACAAGAAAAACATCGAATAGGCTACCTAACTTTACACCTAAAACAACTGGAAAAAGAAGAACAAAAAAAGATTCATAGAAGGAAAAAAATCATAAAGATCCAAGTAGAAATAAATGAAAAAAAGAAAGAAACAATAGTAAAGATTAGTAAAGCTAAAAGCTGGTTCTTTCAGAAGATAAAAAAATTGATAAACCTTTAGCCAGACTCATCAAGAAAAAAAGAGAGAAGAATCAAATCAACAAAATTAGAAATGAAAAAGGAAATGTTACAATAGACAATGCAGAAATACAGAGGATCATAAAAGACTATTATGAACAACTATATGACAATAAAATAGATAACCTGGACGAAATGGACAGATTCTTAGAAAAGTTCAATCTTTCAAGACTGAATCAAGAAGAAATAGAAATTATGAACAACCCAATTACAAGCACTGAAATTGAAGCTGTGATCAAAAATCTCCCAAAAAACAAAAGCCCAGGTACAGATGTCTTCACAGGAAAATTCTATCCAATATTTTGAGAAGAGCTAATGCCTACCCTTCTAAAACTCTTTCAAAAAACTACAGAGAAAGGAACACTTTCAAACTCATCCACAAGGCCACCATCACCCTGATACCAAAACCAGACACAACACACACAAAAAAGAAAACTACAGGCCAATATCACTGATGAACATAGATGCAAAAATCCTCAACAAAATTTTAGCAAACAGAATTCAGCAATACATCAAAAAGCTCATACACCATAATCAAGTTGTGTTTATTCCAGGGATGCAAGCAGTCTTCAATATACGCAAATCAATCAACGTGATACACCATACTAACAAACTGAAAGATAAAAACCATATGATCATCTCAATAGATGCAGAAAAAGTCTTTAACAAAATTCCGCACCTATTTATGATTAAAACTCTTCAAAAAAAATGGGCATAGAAGGAATCTTCCTTGACATAGTAAAGACCATATATGATAAGCCTACAGCAAACATTATTCTGAATGGTGAAAAACTGAAAGCATTCTCCTAAGATCAGGAACAAGACAAGGGTGTCCATTTTCACCACTATTATTCAACATAGTTCTGGAAGTCCTACCTACAGCAATCAGAGAAGAAAAAGAAATAAAAGGAATCCAGATTGGAAAAGAAGAAGTAAAGCTCTCACTGTTTGCAGATGACATGATACTGTACATAGGAAATCCTAAAGATAGTATCAGAAAATTACTACAGCTAATCAGTGAATTTAGCAAAGTTTTAGGATACAAAAATCAATACACAGAAATCACTTGCATTTCTATATACTAACAATGAAAATCAGAAAGAGAAATTAATGTCATTAAGGAATCAATTCCATTCACCATTGCAACAAAAAGAATTAAATATTTAGGAATAAACTTACCTAAAGATACAATAGAACTGTACACAGAAAATTATAAGACACTAATGAAAGAAATCAAAGATGACAAACAGATGGACAGATATCCCATGTTCCTGGGTAAGAAGAATCAGTACTGTGAAAATGACTATACTACCAAATGTAACCTATAGATTCAATGTGATCCCTATCAAATTACCAATGACATTTTTCACAGAACTAGAACAAAAAATTTACAATTCATATGGAAACGCAAAAGACCTTGAATAGCCAAAGCCATCTTGAGAAAGAAGAATGGAGCTGGAGGAATCAACCTTCCTGACTTCAGATTATACTACAAAGCTACAGTCATCAAGACAGTATGGTAATGGCACAAAAGTAGAAATATAGGAGAAAGGAACAAAATACAAAGCCCAGAATTAAACCCATGCACCTCTGGGTACCTTATTTTTGACAAAGGAGGCAAGAATATACAATGGGGCAAAGACAGCCTCTTCAATAAATGGTGCTGGAAAAACTGGACAGCTATATGTAAAAGAATGAAATTAGAACACCATACATAAAGATAAACTCAAAATGGATTAAAGACCTAAATGTAAGACCGGAAACTATAAAACTCTTAGAGGAAAACATAGGGAGAACACTCGATGACATAAATCAAAGTAAAATCCTCTATGACCCACCTCCTAGAGTAATGGAAATAAAAACAAAAGTAAACAAGTGGGATCTGATTAAACTTAAAAGCTTTTGCACAGCAAAGGAAACTATAAGCAAGGTGAAAAGACAACCCCCAGAATGGGAGAAAATAATAACAAAAGAAGCAACTGACAAAGGATTAATTTCTAAAATATACAAGCAGCTCATACAACTCAATACCAGAAAAACAAACACACCAATCAAAAAGTGGGGAAAAGACCTAAATAGACACTTCTCCAAAGAAGACATACAGATGGCTAACAAACACATGAAAAGATGGTCAGCATCACTCATTATTAGAGAAATGCAAATCAAAACTACAATCAGATATCAGCTCACACTGGTCAGGATGGCCATCATCAAAAAGTATACAAATAATGAATACTGGAGAGGGTGTGGAGAAAAGGGAATGCTCTTGCACTGTTGGTGCAAAGGCAAATTGATACAGCCACTATGGAAGATGGTATGGAGATTCCTTTAAAAACTAGGAATAAAATCACCAGATGACCCACGATCCCACTCCTAGGCATATACCCTGAGGAAACCAAAATTGAAAAAGACACATGTATCCCATTGTTCATTGCAGCACTATTTACAATAGCTAAAACATGAAAGCAACCTAGATGTCCATCAACAGATGAATGGATAAAGAAGTTGTGGTACATATACACAATGGAATATTACTCAGCCATAAAAAGGAACACATTTGAGTCAGTTCTAATGAGGTGGATGAACCTAGAACCCATTATACAGAGCAAGGTGTCAGAAAGAGAAAGATAGATTCCGCATTCTAATGCATATATATGGAATCTAGAAAAATGATACTGAAAAATTTATTTACAGGGCAACAGTGGAGAAACAGACATAGAGAATAGACTTATGGACATGGAGAGAGGGGAGGAGAGGGTGAGATGTATGGAAAGAGTAACATGGAAACTTAGATTACCATATGTAAAACAGATAGCCAACAGGAATTTGCTGTATGGCTCAGGAAAATCAACCAGGGTCTCTGTATCAACCTAGAAGGGTGGGATGGGGCAGGAAATGGAAGAGAGCTTCAAAAGGGAGGGGATATATGTATACCTATGGCTGATTCATGTTGAGGTTTGACAGGCAAAATTCTGTAAAGCAATTATTCTTCAATAAAAAATAAATTTAAAAAAATAAAACTTAAAAATTGTCCACATCAAAAAAACATCTTAAAAGAAAAATCCTCCAGATCACACATCTTCTCTCTCCATCTTGTTCATTTTCCCTTATCTTCTCAAAAACCAAAGACAGACAGAATGCAGAGAAGCAGAGGATGGTCAGAACTGAGCGCCAGTTCTCAGGACTAGTGAGAGGAAGTGGTTCCAGACCTGCCCCACTCCCTCTTTACACCAAACAAGAGGGAAGTGGCTTCCACTTAGCTTTACTCCTCACCAGAAGTCACTCATTTTTTTTAATTTGGTTTGGATTTAATCTACCAAATAAAGACATAAGATCTCTACCTTCCAATTATTGATGAAGCATGGTTTCACTCAGAAAAAAAAAAAAGCATGCTTTTTTTAATATAGGCAATGAATTTTGTCAGAAGCTTTTTTTGCATCTATTAAGATGATCATATGATTTTCATTCTTCAGTTTGTTAATGTGATGTATCATATTGATTGATTTGCATATATCAGTAGGTGAGCTTCTATTGTGTTTAAGCACTGTTATCAGGCCCTGAAGGATACACAGATAGAAAGTTGCTGTCCCCAGCCTGCAAATGTTTACAGCCTATTGGAAAGATGGGAAAGCACATGCACAATGACAATGCAGGCTGCACACTGCTCTCCTGGAGATAGATGCTAAGTGCTACAGATGCCAAGAAGGAATACCAGCATCTGCCTGAGTGGAAGGAGGCATCATGGGAGGTTTCATGAAGGAATGGAACGGAGAAAGTATTCCAGGCAGCATAAACAGTTTACGTACAGAAACATGTAAAAAGATGTGGTGTATTTATATGGAGGACTGCTGTTATCCATTCGTAATTTCTTTATAGATCACATGTAAGGAACCATGCTCAAAAGTACCTTAAGGAGGATAATGGTAGAAGTTGAACTGGTAAGAAGAGACCAGATCATTAGGAAAAAGGTTAATTTTATTTTACTGGTAGAGGAATCAATAAGGAGTTTGAGCAGGGAAGTAACAGAATACTTGTTTGTTGGAAAGAAAACTCTGGCTTTGGAAGATAACGTCAGGGAAGATGAATAAAAGTCTTATGACCAATAAGAAGGGGGCAATTGCAATCTCCCTGCTTCTATATAGTTTGGTCAGTGATGAGAAGTAGGAAAAATATTTTAGGAGATAGAATCCACTAGACTTGGATACTGGGTAGGGGCTAAGAAAAAGGAAGAATTTAGTATAGCTTTCTAGTTTCTATTGTGAACAATGAGCAGAAGCTAGCATCATTCTCTAAGTGATGGAACCCAAGACAGGAAGTGGGTTTGGGGAGAAATATGAATTGTTCAGATTTGGTATTGTTCAGTTAGGGAAGTCTGTGGGCCTCCCAAGTGGATTTATTTTTGTCAGGCCAATCAGTATGCAAGTTGGAAGCCAAGAGAAAAATTTGAACTAGAGATAGAGAATCTGCCAGGAAAACTGAAACATGACTACCAAAACATTAAAAAAAATAACCAGGAAAGAATGACATCACAAAACAAATTTTAAGATGAAGAAAGTAATCAACAGTGGTAATGTAGGCAGATAAGGCAAGAAAAATTATAAACATAGGCAGAGAATCATTAAATTTAACAACTAGAAGGTTTTTATAATCTCAATAGAAAATTATTTGAGTAGTAAGGTTATTTTTGGATGACTTTATATATATGACTGGCATTTTTTTAAAAATCTTACCAATGTATTCATACCCTTGTTCATCCCCACTTAGTACATGAAGATTAAAGACATAATTTAGTAACTACAATAGATCTAAAATCCAGATATGTTGCAAGTTTTGTTTATCTACTCTTTCCAAACGTCACGTAGAATGCTTTACACAAACTGATGTTGACACCAAATACTTTGGATGAGATTATCAACACAAAGGGCAAAAGGCTCAACACCTCAATCTCTTATTTTGAAAACTACACATAAAGCCTCCTGGTATGCTATTTAGCTAAATGGACTTTCCAAAACAGAGCTAAAATTTCCAGTTAATTTCTAAAAGGAAAATCCCATTGGAATTGTGATTACAATTCCATTTATAGATATATGGCTTCTTCCCCAGCCACAAGCAAAAAGCCAGGACAATAGAAATTGAGATAGAAACTCTTTGGAGTTTAGTTGTTCCAAAGGAGGGGGTGCTTGTCTTTTTTTGTCTAGAGCTTCAGAGAAAGAGAAGCTATCCACATAGCAGGCTGAGTTTCGTAGCTATAATTATTATTCCCCCATAAAAATGTTCCGTCCAAGGCAAATCAAGTTCACATACATAACAGGTCTGACCCTATAACTCAACAAATTATATATAGCATGAACTCACTGAGCACCTCTACATAGTAAGTCCTGTCAGGCTTAGAAGCAAGAGCTAATTAATAGTTAATAATTAGTGGCTTTCCTTTGTTTCATCAGCAAAATCTGGAAATGAATACTGAAGACCATGCAGTGATAATGAATAAAGAGAAGGACCAAGGGAACATGAAAGACACCAGAACAAGGTCACACTCAAGAGGTCTAGTCTTTCTAGTAGGTTTATATTTGGACCAGTTTACTGAAATACTAAATAATGCCACTTACAGCATAAACCTTTCCTTCAAGCATGTAAGTTTTCTTCTCTAAGTTAGCAGCTCTAATACTTAGCTTCTTTCTCTCAGACACACAAAATAGGTTGGCCCATGACTTGAGAAGACAGTCTTTTTTAAGTTTGGTAGCTAATGAAAATACAACCAAAAAGAGCATTTTTTAGGGTTGATTCATCACATAGAAACTCAATTTAAAGAAAGCACAGAGTTTAAAATCAATTTATTTAATTTTTCTTGACTTTGAACAATTCAAACTAATCAATTCACCAATCCCATGCATACGTGGATAAATATCTTAATTCCCACCAGTCAGTACAGGGCTCAGAAAGATAATAAGTCAACACAAATGAAAAGTAAACTGGAGGTTCTCAAAATAAAGTCTAACTTTTTAAAAATTTGTATCAACCCATGGAACTAATCAATTCAAAAGTTTTAGGAAGAACTGAACCATTCAGAAGTGTTATTTGACTTTACAGGAGGTGGTAGCAGCTTTCTTTTACCAAATGCAACAGACTGTAATTTAATTACAATGAACTGACTTTCATTTCCAGCCAAGATACAGTAATAGGGACTAGATTTGCCCTCCCTCCCATATGAAACATCTAATAAAGATAACAGAAGATAAGCAGTAATTTTAAAAACATTAGATTTCATTACATTTCAGGCAATGAAAGAAAATGATCCCTGAGAGACAAGAAACAAGGTGAGCTCTACAATTGCTCAGCTCACTTCCCAGAGAGTTTCCAGGCTACCACACAGTGAGGAAAACCCACGCAGGGTATAGTGCTCTCTCCCTGTGCTGCAGAGATGGAGCTGGGAATTTGGAAAGGTCAAAACATCTAGATTTTGCTGAGGTTGGAAAACCTGGAGCTAAAGGAAATTTTAAGCATGTTAAGTAGAAACATGTATAATATGAAGTAAATACAATTCGAATTTCTAGAGATAAGAACTATGTCTGTGATTTTAAAAGTATACTCAATGAAGCTAAGAACAAATTTGTTGTTGTTCAGTCCCTAAGTCAAGTCCAAGTCTTTGTGACCCCATGGACTGCAGCATGCCAGGCTTTCCTCTCCTTCACTACCTCCTGGAGTTTGTTCAAACTCAGGTCCATTGAGCCGATGATGCCATTCAACCATCTCATTCTCTGTCACCCCCTTCTCCTCCTGCCCTCAATCTTTGCCAGCATCAGGATCTTTTCAAATGAGTCGGCTCTTCTCATCAAGTGGCCAAAGGATTGAAGCTTCAGCTTCAGCAACAGTCCTTCCAATATTCAGGGTTGATTTCCTTTAGGATTGACTGGTTTGATCTCCTTGCTGTCCAAAGGACTCTCAAGGGTCTTCTCCAGCACCACAGTTTGAAAGCATCAGTTCTTCAGTGCTTAGCCTTCTTTATGGTCCAATATCCATACATGACTGTTGAAAAAACCATAGCAATGACTAGAGGGACCTTTATCTACAAAGTGATGTCTCTGCTTTTATATACACTGTCTAGTTTTGTCATAGCTTTTCTTCCAAGGAGCGAGTGTCTTTTAATTTTGTGGCTGCAGTCACCATCTGCAGTGATTTTTGAGCCCAAGAAAATAAAATCTGTCACTGTTTCCACTTTTTCCCTATTTGCCATGAAATGATGGGACCAGATGACATGATCTTCGTTTTTTGAATATTGAATTTTAAGCCAGCTTTTTCATTCTCCTCTTTCACCCTTACCAAAAGGCTCTATAGTTTCTCTTTGGGCTTCCCTGGTGGCTCAGCTGGTAAAGAATCCATCTGCAATGCAGCAGACCTGGGTTCGATCCCTGGGTTAGGAAGATCCTCTGGAGAAGGGAAAGGCTATCCACACCAGTATTCTGTCCTGGAGAATTCCATGGACTGTATAGTCCCTGGAGTTGCAAAGAGTCGGACACGACTGAGCGACTTTCATTTAATTCCTCTTCACTTTCTGCCATTAGAGTGGTATCATCTGCATCTCTAAGGTTCCTGATATTTCTCCTGGCCATCTTGATTCCAGCTTGTGTTCATCCAATCCAGCATTTTGCATGATGTACTCTGAATATAAGTTAAATAAGCAGGGTGACAATATATAGCCTTGACGTACTCCTGTCTCAATTTTGAACCAATCCATTGTTCCTTGTCTGCTTCTAACTGTTGCTGCTTGACCTGAATACAAGTTTCTCAGGAAGCAGCTAAGGTGGTCTGGTATTCCCATCTCTTTGAGAATTTTCCACAGCTTGTTGTGATCCTCTCAGTCAAAGGTTTTAGTGTGGTCAATGAAGCAGAGTAGATGTTTTTCTGGAATTCCCTAGGTTTTACTGTGACCCAGTGGGTGTTTGCAATCTGATCTCTAGTTCCTCTGCCCTTTCTAAATCCAGCTTGTACATTTGGAAGTTCTCAGTTCATATACTGTTGAAGCCTGGCTTGAAAGATTTTTAACATTACCTTACTAGCATATGAAATGAATAAAATTGTATGATAGTTTGAACACTTTTTGGCATTGCCCTTCTTTGGGATTGGAATAAAAATACGTTTTCCAGTCTGTCCACTGCTGAGTTTTTCAAATTTGCTGTCATATTGAGTGCAGCACTTTAACAGCATCACCTTTTAGGATGTGAAATAGCTCAGCTGGAATTTCATCACCTCCTCTAGCTTTGTTCGTAGTAATACTTCCTAAGGCCCACTTGACTTCACACTCCAGGATGTCTGGCTCTAGGTGAGTGAGCAGACCACCGTGGTTATCTGGGTCATTCAGACCTTTTCTGTACAGTTCTGCTGTGTATTCTTGCCACTTCTTCTTAATCTCTTCTGCTTTTGTTAAGTCCTTGCCATTTCTGTCCTTTATTGTGCAATGCAATGTTGTTAACTACAGGTAAAATATTGTGCAGAAGATCTCTAGAATTCAATCCTTTTACATAACTAAATCTTCACACCCACTAAACAACAATTCTCTATGTCCCCTCTCTCCAGCCCTTGGCAATTACCTTCCTACTCTCTGCTTCTGTGTGTTTAACTATTTTAGATACCTCATGTAAGTGGAATCATGAAATATTTGTCCTTCTGTGCTAGCTTGTTTTGTTCAGCATAATGTTCTCAAAGTTCATCCATGTTGTTGCATATGGCAGGATTTCCTATTTTAAGGCTGAATAATATTTCGTTGTATGTATATCCACCCCCCAAGGGAAATGCAAAACAAAACTACAATGAGCTATCACCTTATACCTATCAGGATAGGGTTTTAGTCTGTTTGGGTTGCTATAACAAAGTACAGTAGACTGGGTGGCTCATAAACAAGAGAAATTTATTTCCTACAGATTTGGAGACCAAGAAGTTCATGATCAAGGTGATGAGAGACATGCTGTCTGGTGACTGTCCACTTTCTGGTTTACAGACAGCCACCTTTTAATTGCATCCTCACAAGGGAGAAAAGAGTAAGTTACCATGTCTACTCCTTTTCTAAGGAGAGCATTACTGTAACCCCATCCTTTCTTCATATAATTTTACTCATGTATTTATTTATTTTTGGCTGTGCTGGGTCTCCATTGCTGCACAGGCTTTTCTCTAATTGTGGATAGTGGGGGCTACTTTCTACTTGTGCTGCCAGGCTTCTCCTTGCCTTGGCTTCTCTTGCTGCAGAGCTCTAGGGTGCCTGGGCTTCCCTAGGCACGGCATGTGGACTCAGCAGTTTCAACTCCCAGGCTGAAACTCCAGTACTTTGGCCACCTCATGCGAAGAGTTGACTCATTGGAAAAGACTCTGATGCTGGGAGGGATTAGGGGTAGAAGGAGAAGGGGACGACAGAGGATGAGATGGCTGGATGGCATCACTGACTCAATGGACATGAGTCTGAGTGAACTCCAGGAGTTGGTGATGGACAGGGAGGCCTGGCGTGCTGCGATTCATGGAATCGCAAAGAGTCGGACATGACTGAGAGACTGTACTGAATTGAACTGATGGGCTTATTCACTCCACTGCATGTGGGATCTTCCCAGACTAGGATCAAACCCATGTCTCCAGCATTGGCAGGCAGATTCTTTACCACTGAGCCACCAGGGAAGTCTTGTAATCCCATTCTTGAGAGCTCCACCCTCATGAGAACATTACCTCACATAGACCCTACCTCTAAATACCATCACACTGGGATTTAATCTTCAACATGTGAATTTTGGGAAAGCACAAACATTCAGTGCAATTTTTTAATATATTCCTACCAACAGTGTACAAGGGTTCCAATTTCTTCATATCTTCACTAATATTTGTCACTGTCTATTCTGTTTTGTTTTTTTGATAATGGCCATCATACCAGGTGTGAAGTAATAACTCATTGTGGTTTTGGTTTGCATTTGCCTGATAATTGGTGATATTAAGCATTTTTAAATATGCTTGTTGACCATTTGCCTATCTTCTATGGAGAAACATCTATTCAATGAGATATCACTTCATACCTATTATAAAAACTCTAGACAATTAGACAATAAGTTGGTTGAGAATGTGGAGAAATTGGAAGTCTTGTATACTGTTGGTAGAATGTGAAAAGATGCAGCCACTATGGAAAACGGAATGAGAGTTCCTCAAAAAATTAAAAATAAAACCACCTTATGATCCAGCAATCCCAGTTAAGGATTTTTACCCAGAAAAATTGAAATCAGAATCTTGAAGAGATATTAATATTTGAACTTACATGTTCATTGCAGCATCACTCACAATAGTCAAGATATGGAAACAGCCTAAAAGTCCATCAATAGATGGGAGATACAGAAAATGTGGAGATACATTTTTTCAGACTTTCTATGTCTTTATTCTACATTCATGCTGCACCGATAGTTTGTCTAGGCATTAAAGTCTGTGTAGGTGTTTCTCACTATGCTTTGACTTCCAGTTTGCTTTTGAGAAGCCTATTGCCAAGATTGTCAGTCCTCTGAATATGACTTGATTTTCTCCAATGCACCCCTTTCTCCTCCTTTTTATTCTCCTCTGTCAAAGTTTTTAAGATCTTCTGAGTTCCCAATACACATTATTTCACCATAATGTTCTTGGTATGTGTCTTTCTTCTATGCACTCAAAGGTCCCTTTTAATTTGGTAATTCATGTCCTTTAGTTAGGGTTTCTCTGATAGCTCCAACAGAAAAGAATCTGCCTCCAATGCATTATTTCTTAGATAATTTCCTCTCTTCTGTTTTCTCTGATCTTTCTTTTTGGAAGTCCTATTAGTTCCTGGCCTGGTCATTTAATTTTCTTATTTTCTTGCTCACATTTTCTAAATATTTACTTTTTGTTTAATTTTGTAGATTTCTTCCAACTTATTTTCCAACCCTTGTATTTCACTACCTTATTTTACTTTTTAATTTACAAGTTCTCATGTTCTCTGAATATTCCTTTCTAAGTAGAATATCATTCTTTCTTCATAATGTCTTTTTATATATTTCTGTAGAGGTAATAATTATTGGGGAGAGATGTATTTTTAATTGTGCTTCAGTTGCTTGCATTATCTTTCCTTCTTCTGAGTTCCATTTCCCTGTGTTGTTATTATTTAACTGTGGTCTCTGTTTTTGAAACGGAGCAGAATCCTATGGTTCTTGCCCCCAGTACTTCTTCTGCTTGCCTCTTGTCTGTGGGAAAACGTTAGCCAAAAGACAAGTTTAATCAGAGAAGAGAGAAAATGCAGAAACAAAAGGAAACAGTCGAAGGAGACCAAATAATAATGTAGTCTCTTAGCAAAGTCAAGGACCCTTAGTTCCTCCTCAAGGGCTATAGGTAATATTCTGAGCCATATCCTGTGGACCTGTCTTATAAACACTGAAGCCCCACCAGGTGGAGAAGTTAACCACATGATGACCGGACTGTAGCCATGACATAAGCTGCCCCAATTCCAAGAACTGGCCTCAAAGAAATGGAACCGACTGACTCTGGAACTGAAGACTAAGTGTACCTAAAACAACCAAGGTGACGCTGGTCAGACCACCAGTGGCCAATTTCTAGATGACTGTCAGAGCTGACTGGGCTGTTTCTGCATGTAGCTCTCTCCCTCAATCTATAAAAGCTCTTGCCCCCAAATGTCAGGGAGTTGTGGTTGGGAGGGGAATAGTCAGCCTTGGGACAGGTGCCCACTGGTCCCCTCACCCCCGCTGGTTGCCAGCATTCACCAACCTGACCTCTACTGATTTGGAGTGGCAAGCAGCCAGACTCCACTTTCTGTTACTGGGTTTGGTAACATTATCACCTTAGAGGCTTTCCTCAAATGCCTGGTGATCCTTGATCATACATTCCTATATTAAAGATTAATATTATTCAGAAGCATTTTTTTAAGTCAATCAGTTTTCCTAACTAAACATATTTTTTTTATTCCCATCAGTGATATATGGTAATTTTTTTCTTTTTGGCCACACCGTGTGGCCAGGGATTGAACCTACACCCTCTGCAATGGAAGCAGTCTTCACCACTGGACCACCAGGGAAGTCCCAGAAGCACTTTTTTTTTTTTTTCAGTGAAAGTCTTCTTCTCAGTTATGAGCTTCATTGTGAGTGAAGACCTGCTCATTTCCTTGGGGACCCCTAATAGTATCTTTAGATTCTTTTTTCCTAGCTAAAGGAAACTTTAGCAAGTTTCCTCAAGGACAGATCACCCAGGAAGGCATAACCCTGACTATTCAACATTCCAAGAGGAAAGGAAGCTGGGGATATCCGTGGTTGGTCTGTAAGCCTCTACTTAATCCTCCTGTTTTCTGGTCAAGCCCTACCCTGCTGTGCCTGGTACTTTGAATCCAGGGCCTCTCTCTTTTGCCTCCTGGAGGTGGACTTCCAATGCTCTAGAGGTTATGGGAGAGGCGGGAGCCTGGCTGCCCACATTGGTGAAGAGGCTCTGGCCCTGCAACTGGGAATTCTTCCCAAGGTTCTTCAGCTAACTTTTTAACAGTCCTTCCTACCTATATGTATTTAACTTTCAACTTTCTCTAAAGCACAGTCATTTACCACTGGTAAATGACTCTAACACCTGTTTTTTTATATTTTCTTTATTCTTGTAGGTTTATGACATTTTTATTTCTTTCTTATCACTTTAGTGGGATTTGGTAGTGATGCGGGAAGTCATATTTAACCAGAAGTTAAGTGAAGCGTTAGTCACTCAGTCATGTCCAACTCTTTGCAACCGCATGGACTGTAGCCCACCAGGCTTCTCTGTCCATGGAATTCTCCAGGCAAGAATACTGGAGTGGGTAACATTCCCTCCTCCAGGGGATCTTCCTGACCCAGGGATCGAACCCATGTCTTTTACGTCTCCAGCACTGGCAAGCAGGTTCTTTACCACTAGTGCCACCTGGGAAGCCCAGAGCAGACAAAGGTCTGCAGGGAATAATTCTGGATGTGGCAGATGTGGTGGGCTTGCCCGGCTCCATGTCCACACAACCCTCTTCCTTCTTCATCTGTGGCTACCTGGCCTCCTCCCCGAGACTGCTCTCTGACCAAGAAGGGTTTAAAAAACTCCAGCTCAGCATCAAGCCAGGCTTCCTGTGACTCACCTGTCCCCAGATACAAGAAAAGGAATTCTTCCCAGGCCCTTTCTCAAGAGCAGTGCTGATAACAGTCTCCACTTTTAACCTGCCTCACATCCTGGTCTGTGGAAATCTAGATCAAGGCTGTATTTCCTCAGAAGCCAAAGTGCGGCTTCTCCCCAGTGCCTGCCCCTCGGTGAGCAGTCAGCTTCTCAGATCCGACTTGTTCCTGGGCAGCCTGGCCCTGTGTTAGACACCAACTACCCCCAAACTTCCTTAATCAACTTGCTAATATATGAAAGTTTCTCTTCAGAAATATATTGCTTGACATCAGCCACTTAAACCTGTGAACAAACTCATCCGATCTTTTCCTGAGGACAGCATTTGATAGAGAAGAGAAGAGACAGCTCAGGGACTTAGGGATTGAAAGAAAGGAAAAGAAACCCGAAGACTTCCCCTTTCTCCACTTTACAGTTCTAAGGCCACCCTCTCCTTCCTCACACATGCCCCTTTCTTGAGAATCAACCCTTAACTAAGCTTTGCTGAATTGTTGTGGTTGCCCTTCTCTACTTTATGATCTCTTAGCTTGTAGTATTCTTGTTTCTCCACAGATGTCTCAATTTAGAGCTTAATGCCCTTGAAGACAGGGTGACCAGCTTTCTCACTTTATATAGTTCCTATCCCAGGATACTACCAACATTTGTCGATCTGATTCTCTAACCCATGGTTCAGAAGTCATTCTGTCACAAATTCTACACGGAAAGACTTTTCTGAAATTTTTTTGGAGAGTATACAGTGCTGCCTTAGTTTCAGGTGTCCAGCAAAGTGAGTCAGTTATAAATATACATACACCCCTCTTTTTTAGAATCTTTTCCCATATAGGCCATTGCAGAGAACTGAGTAGAGTCCCTTGTGCTATACAATAGGTTCTTATTAGTAATCTATTTTATAGATAGTAGTGTGTTTAGGAAAAGGTAATGGCACCCCACTCCAGTACTCTTGCCTGGAAAATCCCATGGACGGAGGAGCCTGGTAGACTGCAGTCCATGGGGTCGCACAGAGTCGGACACAACTGAGCGACTTAGCAGCAGCAGTGTGTTTACATCTATCCCAATCTTCCAATTGATTCCTCTCCCTCCCTTTACCCCTTGGTAACCATGTTTGCTTTCTATATCTGTAACTCCTATTTCTGACTCTAGATAAGTTAAACTACAATTTGAAAAGATACATGCGCCCCAGTGTTGATGGTAGGACTGTTTTCAACAGCCAGGTCAGGGAAGAAAGAAAAGCGTTTTAAAGGTGAGCCCTTCATGTCCTCCGGCTCTGGGGGGTGTAGTGACGGGATGTCTCTCTCCCCTTATGTCAAGGAAGGCACAATTGCTTCCTTTACATCGGCAACTCTTAGCCTCAGTTTCTTTACTTTTTAAATGGGTTTATAATAATGCCTAATTCAGGGGGAATGTTGGGGACTAAAAGAGATAAGGTGCTCAAAATGCCCAGCACGTGCCTGGAGTGTATCTGATGCCCAGCAGTTGTTAGTGACTCAGAGAGCAAGAAGAGAGCTGCCAGTGCAAGCGCCCCCACAAAGCTGAGGGAAAAATTCTGTATTCCAGGCACCCAGCTCAGTGGAGAATGAGGACCGTTTACTCCCGACATGATCCGCCAGCCCATTTCCAGCCTGTAAAAGCCTTAAGGGACAATCTGCCTGGAGCCACGGGCGCTCCCCCGACCTAAACAAGCAGGCTGAGCCCCTGCAGGACCGCAGTGCCAGGCCGTATTTCAGCAGGCCTCCCGACCTCTGAGTAAATAAATGTGTGCAACAGATACAATAAACATTTTCTCAGGCCTGAAATCATATCTGCAGACTCCTCAGCCCCTTCTGTGCGGGGCAGACTGTAATTACGGGATATGTTAAATTTTCTTTATAGCTGGTCCTGATGGTTGTGAAGTGACCACACCAGACCGAACAGCATCCCTGCTCTCCTCTGCTACCACGGGTAATGAAAACCAGATGCTCGTCTGAAGTTAATCACCCCTGCGGCTCTCACCCCAAGTCAAGTAGGGGTCCCTGTTTGCTTGGAGAAGACATGTAAAGTGGTGATAAGCAGGGAGTGACCTGTAGCCTGCCGTGGGGGCTGCCACTCCAGCGTGAGATAAGTCATTTGACACCCCCAGAGGTGACTTCGGAGAGAAATGAGCAACTGACAAAAACCAAGACTTAACCCAGTACACCAAGTGTCTTTGGGTAACCGAGCCCTCCCCCAAGGTACTTCTAGAGATATAGCAATTTGGATAGTAATAGACATCTTTGCTGAGAATCTACAGATATTGTTCCGCTTGTCGACAGTTATCTCAGAATTCCCGACCAAAAGGCTCCTCCATGTGGAGGCAGTTTTCCTCACTTTGCTCAGAGATATTCACACCATATATATAATTACTCCTGTTGGCACTGAACATTGTAAATCTTAGAGTCAGAACTGATAAATATTTATAGCATAGTTATAGTTATTAAAAGGAAGTATCAACACAAAGGTTCTGATTGAAGGTGTGAGATGGGACTCCGGAATATGCCCTTTTGATGATTTTGTGTGTGTGCGCATGCACACACACACTCAGTAGTGTCCAACTCTTTGTGACCCCACAAGGACTGTAGCCCACCATGCTCCTCTGTCCATGGGATTTCCCAGGCAAGGATATCGGAGTGGGTTGCCATTCTGATACAGAGGCAGAGGTTTTTGAAATGTGTTTTTAAAACCATGTGTTCACTCCAGAGTCAAGGCAATGTAGCAACACAGAGTGAAGAGGTATATTTCTCTCACCAGTCTTAGAACCATAAAGGCTGCAAGAAGAGTCACCTCTCTGTCTGTCATGAGCAGGGCCTCATATCCTTCTCTAAAAGGTAGGAGAGGACGTTTCTGATTTATTTCTATGAAATAGTTTTAGGGGAGCAGCGATTTTCAGGAGAAATGAGCTGAGTGTTCTGACAAACTACATGTAATTTTAAAAGTCATATGTTTTCAAGTGCTCAACTCAGAAACTTCTCTTCAAAATATCTGTTCTTTCTCAAGAATGCACTGGTTTTCTTTCATGTCCACCTCACATTGACAATGTTCATACTGAGTTACTCTCAGTTACTACATACATTTGATTTGCTTGATACAGTATTTACTTTTCCATTTGGTGGACACTTCCTTTTTTATAGCTATCTTGATTTGATTGTATAAAACATCAGACATCAGTGGGAAGGATATTCAGGCAAAAATATGATCCTTAGTATTAGATCCAGACAACTCAGGAAACTTTCCATTGAGTGCCATTTTCTAAGCACTGTTCTAATATGAAATATTATATTTAATGTAATTACTTCTCTTATAGTAATGGTTTCAACAGTAACAGTGGCTTGTCCCTAAAAGGCCAGTCTAGTTTCTTTCTGGGGCTTCCCTGGTAGCTCAGCTGGTAAAGAATCCACCTGCAATGTAGGAGACCCCAGTTCAATTCCTGGGTCAGGAAGATCCCCTGGAGAAGCAATAGACTAACCATTCCAGTATTCTTGGGCTTCCGTGGTGGCTCAGATGGTAAAGAATCCACATACAATGCGGGAGACCTGGGTTTGATCCCCTGGAGGAGGACATGGCAACCCACTCCAGTGTTCTTGCCTGGAAAATCCCATGGACAGAGGAGCCTGAAGGTTACAGTCCACGGGGTCGAAAAGAATTGGATGTGACTGAGCAACTAAGCATAGCACAGCACAGTCTCTTTCTGAGTTTAAAAATATTATTTGTAAGAACTTCAAACTATACAATGAAGAATTAAGTACAAAGTAAAACTTGACCACAAATAGATTAGAAGTAAATTTGAAGTAAGAATCAGGCATTTCTATTACACGTATTACTTGGTAGAAAAAAAAAAAAAAAAACAGAAACTTTTTCAATTTAATTGGGACATTTCAGTGCCACCATCAAAATGTCTCCCTTAAAAAAAAAAAGAAGAAGAAGAGGCAGCTTATTTGGAATTGGGGGGAAATTTCTCCCTCAAAAAATTGCCTCTTCATACAGATGAAAATTCACCCTCTAATATTCCATCTCTCCCATACTGGGACTCCCTATCTCCCTATGTCCTTGATGTTACATACTAGATATTTTATTTATTTATTATTTGTTTACTCACTGCTGTGTCTCTAGCACCTAAGATAGACCTGATACATAATAGTTGCTCAATAAACTTCTGCTGAATATCAAATAATCTTACTCAGATTATGTTTCTGCTCTGAAGGCTTTGCCCATTTCCATTACGCTTGATCATGGCTGAGCAGAAAATAACTTCCTTCCTTTGTGCTTCTATCTCTGTATCTTGTCCAGGCTCCCAGAGTTACATTTTTCGTGCAATTGCAATATACTGATTTGGCTCAGGAGCACAAGTTCCTTGAGAGCAGGAACAAGGCCATTTGTGTATTTATTCCCAATCTCCATCTTCTTACCTGTTTCCTGATCCTAGTAGTACAGTCAGAAACAGATTGAAGAGAATAGACCATAAATAATAAGACTGCTGTTGGAAAAGTACCAGAGCAGAGAAATAGGTACAAAAATATACATACATACATACATATATATATATATTAGTCTGATATGGTAGATGACTTGTGGTGAATGTGTGACAGATGGCAGCTGGGACAAATTTCTAGGGTGCTTGAGTTTCCCTGGGTCTCAATTATCAAGCCTCTCTCTTCACTTCTCTCTAAAAGTCTTCATCAAATGGCCACCAGGCAACAGAAAACATGATTAAGTTGGGTTTGTCAAGATTCATTACACTTAAAAGCTAAGGAGTATCAGACTTCCCTGGTGGTGCAGTGGATAGGAATTCACCTGCTGATGAAGGAGACATGGGTTCAAGCTGTGGTCCAGGAAGATCCCACATGCCAGGGAGCAACTAAGCCCATGCACCCTAACTATTGAGCATGTGCTCTAGGGTTCACGAGCTGTAACTACTGAGCCTGTGTGCCACAGCTACTGAAGCTGGAGCGTCTAGAGTCTGTGCTCTGCAACAAGAGAAGCCGCTGCAATGAGAAGCCCGCACACCACAGCAAAGAGTAGTCCCTGCTCCCACAACTAGAGAAAGCCTGTGCACAGCAACAAAGATCCAGGGCAACCAAACATACAAATAATAATAAATAAATAAATTTTTAAAAGCTAAGGAGTGTCAAGGATCGACTGAGTTCACCCACTGAATTCCCTATACAGAGCCCTCTATACAATGAGAATGACTGCTGGGGATTTCCCTGGCAGTCCAGTGGTTAAGACTTCACCTTTCCAATTTAAGGAGAGCAGGTTCAATGCCTGGTCAGGAAGCTAAGATTCCCACACATCTCTCAGCCATAAATGTAATAATGTAACAGAAACAATATTGTAACAAATTCAATACAAACTTTAAAAATGGTCCACATTTTTTAAAAAGTGAAAGAAAAAGAATGACTGCTAACTGTATATGGGTTCACCATCCTCCATTCCTCTTCGAAAAATGAGTTAAAATATAACTGAGCAAAGTATATGAAACTCCCATCCGGTGCCTTGCACTTTGGTGAATGATGATTTCATATACGAGTGTTCACTGAATTCAAAAGTATCTGTGGTCTATGCTATTCTTTCTAGACTTCCGTGCATGTGTGCATGCTAAGTCGCTTCAGTCGGGTCCAACTTGTTGTGAACCTATGGACTGTAGCCCTCCGAGCTCGTCTGTTCATGGGATTCTCCAGGCAAGAACACTGGAGTGGGTTGCCATGCCTTCCTCCAAAGGGATCCACAACCCAGGTACTGAACACGTGTCTCTTATGTCTCCTGCACTGGCAGGCAGGTGCTTTACCACTAGCACCAGGAAGCCTAGGACCTCCTAGTGGAGGCTTTTCTTTTTGCCTAAGAAAGTGGTGCAAGCTTATTATTCACAGGCTACTTTGCATCATTTCTTAACTTCCAACTTCCAAGACTTTAAAAAAAGGTTTTCTTAGAGTGGTTTTGAGCTCACAGAAAAACTGAAAGTAAGATACAGAGATTTCCCTCATTGCCCCTGCCTCCATGCCACATTGTTATTCCTCTTACATTACTCATCAAAGTCAAGTACTTCTTCAGAGTCAAGTCCAACTCATTGTGAACCTATGGACTGTAGCCCGCCAGGCTCCTCTGTTCATGGGATTCTCCAGGCAAGAATACTAGAGTGGGTTGCCATGCTCTCCTCGCCAGGGGATCTTCCCAACCCAGGGATTGAACTCATACCTCCTGGGGATCCTGCACTGCAGGCAGATTCTTTACCACTGAACCACCAGGGAAGCCCCAAATATATATATATATATATATATATATATATATATATACTCTCTGTCTTGAGCCTCCTTTCCACCCTCCCATCTCACCCCTGTAGGTCATCATACAGCACCTAGCTAAGCTCCCTATGTTATACAGGTGTCACTTCACACCAGTCAGAATGGCCATCATCAAAAAATCTACAAACAATAAATGCTGGAGAGGGTGTAGAGAAAAGGGTTGCACTACTGATAAGAATGTAAATTGATAAAGCCACTCTGGAGGACAGTACGGAGTTTCCTTTAAAAAAAAAAAAAAACAAAAACAAAACTAGAGCTATTGTATGACCTAGGAAGCCCACTACAGGGCATAATTCAAAAAGACACATGTACCCAGCCTGATGTTCATTGTAGCACTCTTTACAATAGCCAGGACATGGAAGCAACCTAGATGTCCCTACATTTTTGTACACTAGTCCTGTGTAATGTGGTACAGGTTCACTGAAAGCAGGACATTTAGCCATCCCTCTCAAGAGAAAAAACTACAGGCCACTCCATTGGTGGGGCAGTGTTTTGCACAGCCATGACAAAGACAGTGCTCTGTACTGGCCATAGCTGAAACTGATTCCATCCTATTATCTCGGAGGGAACTGTTCAACCTTTCCGGGCCTGTAGAGAGCATTCTAGTCTTGCCCGTGACTTCAGTGTTGAGTGTGAAACAATCTGAGTTCCCAGAACATTAGGAACACCTGCCTTCCGACGCAACGCAACCATTAATCAAAACCAAATGTACTAGATCCTGGGACTGTGTGTCATGCCCATCCACGCTCCATTCCTCTGCCTCACGAGGGATGATTGAGAGCTGATTACAAGATCTGTTTGAGGCTGCTGCTAAAAACGTTTGAAAAACATCATCCCCTCACTTCACAAGACGGATTATATTGGGCAACATGAAGTCATGATTACATTGCACTAATTTTAGCAAAGTCAGACGTCTTTATGAAAGCATTGCTCATGCCTGTCAACCACTGCTGATTAAGTCAAAGTTCACACAACTCTGTCCAAAAGAAGAAACAGCCAACAACCTCCTGTCTCTGTGAACAAGCTGCTGTTCCACCAAGAGTAAAACCAAGCCTGAGGCAGACAGGCGCGTTCATTTCTAGATCCCACAAGCTCCGCTGCCTCTACCCAACACTGTCCCGCTATCTCCTGGCTTCTCAGGAACCCACGGAAGGTGGGCCATGGTGCTGCCGAGCTCTGTCCCCAGTCTCACCAGCCTCTTCAACAAGCTCCTGGTATTAAGGACCCAGGATGATAATACTTACCTCCCTCATTGTCCTGCTCTCTCCCAAATTGGAGTGGGTCTTATTCCTACTCTCTGGTCTGCTTTAAATTACCATGTAATCCTGAAAAATGTGCTGTAATGTTCCAAGACAGCAATACCCCCGGAGCTCTTTAGAGTCTCAGTGGTAGTCGGATTGTTTGGGGGTTGGTTTACTTGGTTGCTTGGTTGGTTGTTTTTTTTTTTTTTTCCCCTTTGTTATTTACTGAAGGCTTTGAGCCTCTGAGAAGTGTCTTTTTTTAATATTTTTCATTTATTTATTTATTCTTTTCTGGCTGTACCAGGGCTTAGCGGCAGCTCGGGGGATCTTCAGTCTTTGCTGTGGCATGCAGGATATTTTAATTGCAGTATATGGGATCTTTCAACCCCAAGGACTGTAGCCTGCCAGGCTCCTCTTTCCATGGGATTCTTCATACAAGAATACTGAAGGGGGGCCATACCATCTTCCAGGGGATCTTCCCAACCCAGGAACTGAACCCAGGTCTCCTGCCTTACAGTCAGATTCTTTACCATTTGAGCCACTAAAGCTGAAGCTCCAATACTTTGGCCATTAGTTGGGAAGAGCCGACTGAGTGAAAAAAGACCCTGATGCTGGGAAAGATTGAGGGCAGGAGAAGAAGTGGGCAACAGAGGAGGAGATGGTTGGATGACATCCTTGACTCAATGGACCTGAGTTTGAGCAAACTCTGGGAGATAGTGAAGGACAGAGAAGCCTGGTGTGCTGCAGTTCATGGGGCTGCAAAGAGTCAGACATGACTTAGTGACTGAACAACAATAACATTTTGGGATCTAGTTCCCTGACCAGGGTTGGAACTTGTACCCCTTGCATTGCAAGCATGGAGTCTTAGCCACTGGACCACCAGGGAAGTCCCAAAACTTCTTAAGAAGTTTCTAATGGGATTCTGACCCACTCTATTTCTTACTCTTCTGATTCTTACTCTTAATTGTTTTACCATGAAGAGGCTCAAATTCTAACGCTTTGCATTTTATTATGGCTTCCATATCTAGCCCTCGAGTAATTTACAAACAACACTTAAGGCTACTGACGCAATGAGGAACTGGGCCCTGAAGGTATTTGATTCAGTGGAAAAATGGGAGCCCAGACTTTCATTTTCCCTCCCCACTGATGAGAACCACATTTTCACTCCTTCTAATTTTTCAGATCTCTTAAAAGCTAAAAGAACACTAGTGACTGGTATGCAGCCCAAATTTGTGTTAACTGAGAGAAACTGGGGTTAAGACTATATTCAAATCTAACTTTGCCATTTACTGCAAGACCTTGATCAATGTCCCTTAATTTACTTGAGCCTCAGTTTCCTCATCTCTAAAATGGGAGTGATCATAACAACGACTTCTCAGGTTTATGTGAAGTTCAGCTAAGTGAATTGACATGACGCTTCTTTGCACAATGCTAAATCAGTGCTGTCTGTGGGAATGAGGGGAGCCTTTAAAAGCCTGATTTTAACCTCACTTGTCAAGGTATTGGCATGAAAAGCGTTATTTTAGGGACATTAAGACAGGAATGGCTCCTAAAATGTATTATGTTCTTTCAGTCAATCTGAAGCACTTGCTAAGAAATGAATCTAGAGCCAGTCTTTCAAGCCACAAGGATTATGTGTACATACAACACCCGTCACATGCCGAGGCATAAGCTGGATTTTCTGTGGGAGTCACTGCAGGAGGAAACAGCTCCAGATGTCAAGAATTTAATATCTTCTTAAAGCCAGGCCAATTCTTCAAGCGAGAATACGGGAGTGGGCAGCCATTCCCAAACCCAGGGACTGAACTCCTGTCTCCTGCATTGCAGGTGGATTTTTTGTACCATCTGATCCACCAGGGAAGCCCTCAGTCAACCCAATTAATTATTTAATAAACTGACCCTTACTAGAACATCCTACATGCCCAGCTCTGCCAAGGTTCATCAAGAGAGGCTTTCCTGCTGCACAGGGATCTGACATCTGAATCATTTAATGACTGCCCTACCTTGAAAAATGAGGGAGAGGGGTTATTATAAGGCCAGTAATAAGAAAAGGCAGGAGTCTTACTGGACCTGAGGAAACAGGCTTCACCAGAACTAGACTGGAATGTCAGTCATCACCTCAGGAGCTCTCAGGACAGGACTGTCGCACGTTCCGGAGCACCGGAGCTTGCTGGCTCAGTTAGTGAGATTCTGTCAGTGGGACTAGCTGTTCTTTCGGCCTCCGACCCTCACTGCATGACCACCTGAGGGGCCCTGCCTGTCCCAGTAAACACTCAGCAAGGAGAATCCGAAAGGCCTTTGTAATTGTGAGGACACACATTCGGGCAAGAGTTCCTCTAGCCAGCCTTCCTCTAAGGCCTCGACTACCTGGGTCAATCCCACTCATGTTTCAATCCACCAGAGCCAAAGGGTCGCATGGCCTGGAGTTCCCCTGTTTAGAAAAGTCCAGATCTGTTTTCCTTGACAAGGACTGTGGATGAGTTTCTTTGTTCCAGAAAAGGCTGCCAGTCTGGAAAATACCATAATAGCCCCCTTTAGAAAATGACTTTTCTCCCTCTGTCTCTCTCTCTCTCACTCTACCCCAACCCCACACTTAGAAAAATAATCCAATGGACTGAAATAATTGAGGAACAATTTACAGGAGAGAAAGGGAAGAAGCTGTACCTTGAAGGGCAGGATGACAATGGATAGACCAAAAGATGGAGACATTCTAGGTGGATAGATGGGGCTGAGCAGTGAAAGGCTTCCCAAAATGCACTTCTAGGTTAGCACATAATTCTCTTAGGTATAATAGCCAGGACTCACTGACTTTTCTCTGAAGTTGGAAATAAAACAGCAAAAGGAAGATGGACCACTTTTTATTCCGTGAAGTGGCAACACTCTCTCTCTAGTGCTAGACTCTAGTACATATATATTAATAAAGTTAAGGGTGTTTTCTTAACTCTTCCACACTCAAAATTAGGCTTTTTAAATTCTAGTGGTGCTTTTTCTCCCTTCCAAGGGCTTGGCCTAGGTACAATTCCTAAGAATAGTATTATAATAATGAACAACAATAGATAACATCTATAGCAACCTTAGTGCTGCTTCTACATTAAGTTCTTTACGTGTATCATCTCGTGTCATCTTCTTTATAAAATAATGTATTGTAAAACAAAACTCTACCAAGCTAATAATTATCAGGAGGAGAAACACTTCCCCCAAGAAGTAATATTTACACTGGATTTTTAAATACCATGTAGGAGTTCTCCTGGTAATCAAGTCTGGGAATGACATTCCAGGCAGCAGGATTGGCATCAAAGACATAGGAACAAGGATGGAATGTTCCAGAAAAAGCAAGTGGTTCACCAAGGTTAGATGATAGGGTCCTTGTGGAAAGCGGTAGGGATGGGAATGAACAGGGTAAAAGAAACCAAACTGTGGGGAGCTTTGGATGTAGAGATTTTATCAAAATGAAGCAGAAATCCACTGAAGTGCTTTAACAAATGTGCATCTTTGAAAGATCATTTGGGGGTGGCGTGCAGCATGGACTGATGGAGCAAGGAAACTGGAGGGAGGAACAGCCAGCTAGGAGACTATCTCTATAGCTATCCACCTGAGATATGGATGAGGAACAGAACTGAGCCAGTGATGGAGGAGACAGAGGGCCAGACTCGGTCAAGAGATGCGTTAAGAGGAGGGTGTAGTCCCTGCCCTCCATGGCTAAGACCCAAAGAGAAAAGGAAAAGCTAGCAAACAAATGCCAATGGCACCTATCTGTAGATGGGTGAGGCCAAGCAGACAGCAGATGAAGGGGGTGGTGGGCAGGTTCAGAATGCAGGGAGGGGGGCCTTTCAACTGGGGAGGGACAAGCAAAGCTTCCAGAAGGAATGATGGTTGAGCTTCATACCAACAAATGAGTAGGACTCTAACAGGCAGAACTACTGTGACGTGCTCTCCAGGACAAAACAGCGAAAGCAAAGATTTTAAAAATGGAAAGTGTGGGGCTGCCTGGGGAGATGGGAGTGGAACAGACGAACACATAGAGGCCAGCCTCACCACGTTGCTCCAGCCATCAGAGTCTTCGAGCGGGATGCTGTCAGCTTCCCCACTCTCCTGCAAGACCCTCAGTGATAACCCTCGTCCTGGCAGGGGTAAAAGAAATTACACATTGTCTTCATAACAGAAAACCCCAGGTAATGGTTTGGACATGATCATGGACCTGGAATAGCATTCTCTCAGTGATGCCCAGGGCATGGCAGTGGGATAGACTCTTCATCAAGGAGTTTCTCTTATAAATCTGTTGGGCTTTTTTAAGCCTGTTCTAGCTACACTCCACTCCTAGTTTTCTCTGGAACAAATGGCCCTGCATGTGGTTCAGTGCTTTATTGTCTTGAGAGTTCTTCTCAGACTGTTGCAAGAACAAAGAGAACAACATATGGATACCAAGAGGGGAAGGAGGATTGGGATGAATTCCAACACTGGCATTGACATGTCTATACTGCTGCTGTTTTTCAGTCACCCAGTCATGTCCAACACTTTGCAACCCCATGGACTGCAGCAAGCCAGCTCTCCCTGTGCCTCACCATCTACCAGAGTTTGCCCAAGTTCATGTCCAAGTTCACTGGTGATGCCATCCAGCCATCTCATCCTCTGATGCCCTCTTCTCCTTCTGCCCCCAATCTTTCCCAGCATCAGAGACTTTTCTAATGAGTCAGCTGTTTCCATCAGATGACCAAAATACTGGAGCTTCAGCTTCAGCATCACTCCTTCAAACAAGTATTCAGGGCTGATTTCCCTTAAGATTGACTGCCTTGATTGCTTTGCTGCCCAAGGGACTTTCAGGAGTCTTCTCCAGCACCACAGTTTGAAGGCATCAATTTTTTGGCCCTCAGCTTTCTTTACAGTCCAGCTCTCAAAACTGTACATGAACACTGGGAAGACCATAGCCTTGACTATAAGGACCTCCCTTTGTCAGCAGAGTAATGTCTCTGCTTTTCAAAACACTGTCGAAGCTTGTCATAGCTTTTCTGCCAAGAAGCAATCATCTTCTGATTTCATGGCTGCAGTCACTGTAGTGATTTTGGAGCCCAAAAAAAGGAAACCTGTCACTACTTCCACCTTTTCCCCTTCTACTTGCGATGACATAATGGGGCCAGATGCCATGATCTTAGTTTTTTAATATTTAGTTTTAAACTGGCTTTTTCACTCTCCTCTTTGACCCTCATCAAGAGGCTCTTTAGTTCCTCTTCGATTTCTGCCATGAGAGTGGTATCATCTGCATATATAAGGTTGTTGATGCTTTCCCCACCTGTCTTGATTCCAGCATCTAACTCATCCAGCCTGGCATTTCTCATGATGTGCTCAGAATATAGGTTAAACAAACAGGGTGACAACAGACAGCCCTGTCGCACTCCATTCTCAATCTTGAACCAATTAGTTGTCCCATACAAGGTTCTAAGTGTTGCTTCCTGACCCACAGATAGGTTTCTCAGGAAACAGGTAAGGTGGTCTGGTAGTCCCATCTCTTTAAGGGCTTTCACAGTTTGTTATGATCTACAAGGTCAACTAAACATTCAAAAATTAAGTTCATGGCACCTGGTCCTATCACTTCATGGCAAATAGATGGGGAAACAATGGAAACAGTAACGGATTTTATTTTCTTGGGCTCCAAAATCACTGCAGATGGTGACTGCAACCATGAAATTAAAAAACAGTTGCTCCTTGGAAGAAAAGCTATGACCAATCTAGACAGCATATTAGAAAGCAGAGACATTACTTTGCCAACAAAGGTCCATCTAGTCAAAGCTATAGTTTTCCAGTAGTCATGTATGGATGTGAGAGTTGGACCATAAAGAAGGCTGAACACCAAAGAATTGATGCTTTTGAACTGTGGTGTTGGAGAAGACTCTTGAGAGTACCTTGGAGAGCAAGGAGATCCAACCAGTCCATCTTAAAGTAAATCAATCCTGAATGCTCATGAGAAGGACTGATGCTAAAACTGAAGGTCCAATACTTTGGCCACCTGATGCAAAGAGCTGACTCATTAGAAAAGACCCTAATGCTGAAGGCAGAAGGAGAAGGGGGCAAAAGAGGATGAGATGGTTGGATGGCATCACTGGCTCAATGGAAATGAGTTTGAGCAAGTTCCAGGAGTTGGTGAAGGACAAGGAAGTCTAGTATGCTGCAGTCCATGGGGTCACAAAGAGTGGAACACAACTGAGCAACCGAACAACAACAAAGTCAAAGGCTTTAGTGTAGCCCATTAAACAGAGGTAGATGTTCTGGATTTCCCTTGCTTTTGCTCTGATCTAGCAAATGTTGGCAATTTGATCTCTGGTTCCTCTGCCTTTTCTAAACCCAGCATTGGCATCTGAAAGCTCTTGGTTCACATAATACTAAAGCCTAGCCTTCAAGACTTTAAGCATGACTGTACTAGCATGGGAGATGAGAGCAACTGTCCAATGGTTCCATCAGTTCAGTTCAGTTGCTCAGTTGTGTACAACTCTTTGCAACCCCATGGACTGCAGCATGCCAGGCCTCCCTGTCCATCACCAACTCGCAGAGCTTACTCAAACTCATGTCCATTGAGTCAGTGATGCATTCCAACCATCTCATCCTCTGTTGTCCCCTGCTCCTGCCACCTTCAGTCTTTCCCAGCATCACCATCTTTTCTAACGAGTCAGTTCTTTGCATCAGGTGGCCAAAGTATTGGACTTTCAGCTTCAGAATCAGTCGTCCTTTCTGGGCTGATTTCCTTTAGGATGGACTGGTTGGATCTCCTTGTGAAAGGTTGTTGCTGAACCACAAAAGATACTGGGATTCTTGGCCTCCGGAGGAGAAGAATTCAACCCAGGGCCAGAGACAAGGCTTGATTGCTCAGAGCTTTTGTGTAATAGAGCTTTATTAAAGTATAAAAGGGACAGAAAAAGCTTCTGACATAGACATCAGAAGGGGGCAGAAAGAGTACCCCCTCACTAGTGTTAGCAATGGAGTTACATACTTTTAATTAATTATTACAGTGAATCAAAAGAATGTCTGCAGGTTGTAAAGACCTTACTAGACCCACTCCCATAATTTACATTTTAAAATAACAGTATAGGCCAGAAGGTTTTTCCAGAAACTGTCCTTAAGCAGGATACATTATTGTTATATAATCCTAAGGAATGTAGAGGAAATCCTTTCCTTCTCCTTGAGAATTCCAGACCCCTCTCTACTTGAGGACCCCTGAACTTCTTATCAACCTGTCTAGGAATTGACTTTCTCACTTGCAGTCCAAGAGACACTCTCAAGAGTCTTCTCCAACACCACAGTTAAAAAGTATCAATTCTTCATCACTCAGCTTTCTTTATAGTCCAACTCTCACATCCACACATGACTACTGGAAAAACCATAGCTTTGACTAGACAGACCTTTGCTGGCAAAGTAATGTCTCTGCTTTTAAATATGCTGTCTAGGTTGATCATAGCTTTTCTTCCAAGGAACAAGCATCTTTTAATTTCATGGCTGCAGTCACCATCTGCAGTGATTTTGGAGCTCGAAAAAATTAAGTCTCTCACTGTTTCCATTGTTTCCCCATCTATTTGCCATGAAGTGATAGGACTGGATGCCATGATCTTAGTTTTCTGAATGTTGAGTTTTAAGCCAAACTTTCACTCTCCTTTTTCACTTTCATCAAGAGGCTCTTTAGTTCTTCTTCACTTTCTGCCTTAAGGGTTGTGTCATCTGCATATCTGAAGTTATTAATATTTATATTTCTCCTGGAAATCTTGATTCCAGTTTGTGCTTCATCCAGCCCAGTATTCCACATGATGTACTCTGCATAGAAGTTAAATAAGCAGGGTGACAATATACAGCCTTGATGTACTCCTTTCCCAATTTGCAACCAGTATGTTGTTGCATGTCCAGTTCTAACTGTTGCTTCTTGACCTGCATACAGATTTCCCAGGAGGCAGGTCAGGCAGTCTGGTATTCCCATCTCTTGAAGAATTTTCCACTGTTTGTTGTGATCCACACAGTCAAGGTGTTTGGTGTAGTCAATAAAGCAAAAGTAGATGTTTTTCTGGAATTCTCTTGCTTTTTTGATGATCCAACAGATGTTGGCAATTTGATCTCTGGTTTCTCTGACTTCTCTAAATCCAACACCCTTTCTAAGTCCAATGGTTAGCACATACTTGAGTACCACCCTTCTTGGGAATTGGGATGAGGGTTGACCTTTTCCAATCCTGTGGCCACTGCTGGGTCTTGCAGTCCAGATTTGGCCAGATTTGCTGACATATTAAATGCAATCCCCTTCGCAGATCACTGCCTTGTCATGGTGAAGGGACTTGTGTAACTCGGTGAAGTTATGAGCTGTGCCATGTAGGGTCACCCAAGACTGACACGTCATAGCAGAGATTTCTGACAAACATGATCCACTAGAGGAGGGAATGGCAAACCACCCCAGTATGCTTGCAGTGATAACCTCATGAACTGTATAAAAGGATAAAAAGATATATATATATATACACTACTGTGTGTAAAATCGATTACTAATGAGAATCTACTGTATAGCACAGGGAACTCTACTCAGTAACGTGGGGTGACCTAAATGAGAAGGAAATCCAAAAAGGAAGGGGTATATGTATTATGTATAGCTGATTCGCTTTGCTGTACAGCAGAAACTAACACAGCCTTGTGAAGCAACTGTACTTCAATTTAAAAACAAAACAATAGAAACAACATGACTAATCCAATTTTAGTGATATTCTTAAATTAATGTTTTATGAACTAAAATGTAGCCATGAAAATTATTGTCAAAGAATTTTTAATGACACAGAAAAATAAATGTTCATGATTTAATACTCAAAAAAAGATACGGTTTAGCTCAATGTCTCCTGCTCGGAGGCAGCTTGGGGCTCCCTGCCTCCTGGCTCCCTGGACTTCCCCAACTGGAGTATGAGGTCTGCAAACTGAAGCCTAATATTACCTCCTTCCTCCCTCTCTTGACTCACAGGCAGCCCCCCCAAAAGCTGTTCATCAGTCAATCAAGCATTTATTCTTTAATTCTCAGATGTATATGATCTGAAAAAAAAATAAAGAACAAAATAACCCAAGGACGTCAGAGGGAGAGAAATGTGGGGAACAGATGCTGACACTTGTTGTTATCCCGTTTTATCTTTGAAAAATGCATAAAACATGAATAACTAGGGAGAAAGAGTTCCTGCTTCTGGTAAAATCAAAAAAGGGATTTTTTTTTCCCATTGGGCTGGAACTTCTTACATTTTAAGATGTTTTGCTACTCAACACTCTTTGTGAAGTTAGAGAATCCTAGAGCAGGAATTGAACTTTAGAAGTCACTTCCTCTCGTTTCTGGTCTTTACCTGGGTAAACGGGCATCTCGGCTACAAAAGTCCTTTTTCCCTTTCCACTCAGTTTACAAATTCCCCTGCTGTGCCATGCTCACCTGGTTGAAACTTCCAGAGAGTCAAAGGGATTTTTTTTGCTGTTCTGTCACTCAGTCGTGTCCAGCTCTTTGGGACACCATGGACTGCAGCACACCAGGCTTCCCTGTGCCTCACTGTGTCCCAGAGCTTGCTCAAACTCATATCCATTGAGTCAGTGATGCCATCCAACCATCTCATCCTTTGTCGTCCCCTTCTCCTCAAGCCCTCAAACTTTCCCAGCATCAGAGACTTTTCCAGTGAGTCAGCTCTTCTCATCACGTGGCCAAAGTACTGGAGTTTCAGCTTCAGCATCAGTCCTTCCAATGAATATGCATAACTAATTTCCTTTACGATGGACTGGTTTGATCTCCTTGCAGTCCAAGGGACTCTCAAGAGTCTTCTCCAACACCACAGTTCAAAAGCATCAATCCCTCAGTGCTCAGCCTTCTTTATGGTCCAACTCTCACATCCATACATGACTACTGGAAAAACCATAGCTTTGACTAAACGGACCTTTGTTGGCAAAGTAATGTCTCTGCTTTTTAATGTGCTATCTAGGTTCGTCATAGCTTTTCTTGCAAGGAGCAAGCGTTTTTTAATTTCATGGTTGCAGTCACCATCTGCAGTGATTTTGGAGCCCAAGAAAATAGACTGTCACTGTTTTCATTGTTTCATCTATTTGCCATGCAGTGACGGGACTGGATGCCACGATCTTAGTTTTCTGAATGTTGAACTCTAAGCCAACTTTTTCACTCTCCTCTTTCACTTTCATCAAAAGGCTCTTTAGTTCCTCTTTGCTTTCTGCCATAAGACTAGTGTCATTTGCATATCTAAGGTTATTGATATTGATATTTCTCCCTGCAATCTTGATTCCAGCTTGTGCTTCATCCAGCCCAGCATTCCACATGATGTACTCTGCACAGAAGTTAAATAAACAGGGTGACAATATACAGCCCTTCTGTATTTCTTTCCCAATTTGGAACGAGTCCGTTGTTCTATGTCCAGATCTGACGGTTGTTCTTGACCTGCATACAGGTTTCTCAGGAGACA
Organism: Oryx dammah; assembly: GCF_014754425.2. Classification (NCBI taxonomy): domain Eukaryota; kingdom Metazoa; phylum Chordata; class Mammalia; order Artiodactyla; family Bovidae; genus Oryx; species Oryx dammah. The sequence continues at coordinate 56,014,334 of NW_024070205.1, forward strand.
GGTCAGGTGGCCTGGTATTTCCATCTCTTGAAGAATTTTCCACAGTTTGCTGTGATCCACACAGTCAAAGGCTTTAGCATAGTCAATGAAGCAGAAGTAGATGTTTTTCTGGAATTCTCTTGCTTTTTCTATGATCCAGTGAATGTTGGCAATGTGATATCTTTTATGTTATTACAAGATATTAAATACAGCTCCCTATGCCATACAATAGGCCCTTGTTGCTTATCTATTTTATATATAATAGTGTGTTTTTTAATCCCAAATTCCTAATTTATCCCCTTACTGACATTCATTTTTTTAATGAGGGAATATTGACACCATAGACTCATTTGAAAATTTTTGTGTTTCACCTATTTGCTTTACTCATTTATTGAGTAACTCATCAACTGATTTTTTTTTGTTTGTTTGTTTTATCATTACCTAAGTGCAAATGTATTTATTTCAGCATTTTCACCTCTCTGAATATTTTTCTCAACCTTTGGGTGAGTATGACACTGTACTGGTAGCACTCAAAGATTTAAATCTTTCCATTCTGAAGATAATGGGCAAAACAAAGTAAAGAAATGTTCCTTGGTTTCTATAAAAATCTCTTTGAAATATATTTTTCTTGAAAATCATACCTATTTTCTAATTCATTTTTATCACTGGTCATTTACTTTTCTTGATGTAAATGAACTATTTTATTCATTCACAAAAAATTATAAAATGCTTGCTAGATACCAGATACTGTGCTTCATGCTAAGGACACAAAGATACAAAGAACCCTTATTCAGTAGGGACACAAGTGAGTAAACAAGTGATTATAGCACAACAGAGAGAAGCACGAGATAAAACAGCTAATTCGTGCTGGAGGAGACGACACCCAAGCAATTCAAATTAAAGAAAGTCATTATAGCCAGGCAAAGGAGAACCAGACACAAAGAACATCCTGTGCAAAGTCCCTGTGTCAGAAGGGACACAGAGCAACCAAGGGGAAAAGATGGCCAGCCAATAAGGCTGAAATGTAGAAGACCCAAGAACAGCACCACAGAGGTGTTCAGAGGACATGTGAAGTGTGTGGTGAGAGGAGCTAAATCAGACTGAGAATGAAGTTTGTGGTAAATGATTTTAGCTTAAGTAACAGAAATATTAAAAAAAAAAAAACAAAAAACCTAAGATCATGGCATCCAGCCCCATTACTTCATGGCAAATAGAAGGGGGAAAAGTGGAAAATGACAGATTTCCTCTTTTGGGGCTCTAAAATCACTGCAGATGGTAACTGCAGCCATGAAATCAAAAAACGATTGCTTCTTGTCAGGAAAGCCATGACAAACCTGGACAGTGTGTTGAAAAGCAGAGACATTACTCTGTTGACAAAGGTCCTTATAGTCAAGGCTATGGTCTTCCCAGTAGTCATGTTCGGTTATAAGAGCTGAACCAAAAAGAAGTGTGAAGTGAAGTGAAATCACTCAGTCGTGTCCAACTCTTTGTGACCCATGGACTGTAGCCTATCAGGCTTCTCCATCCATGGGATTTTTCAGGCAAGAGTACCAGAGTGGGTTGCCATTTCCTTCTCCAGTAAAGAAGCGTGAGTGCCGAAGAACTGATACCTTCGAACTGTGGTGCTGGACTCTTGAAAGTTCCCTCAGACAGCAAGGAGAATCAAATCAGTCAATCTTAAAGGAAATCAACCCTTCAATACTCATTGGAAGGACTGATGCTGAAGCTAAAGCTCCAGCAGTTTGGTCATCTGAAGCAAACAGTCGACTCATTGGAAAAGTCCCTGATGATGGGAAAGATTGAGGGCAGAAGGAGAAGAGAGCATCAGAAGATGAGACGGTTGGATGGCATCACCGATGCAATGGACATGAACTTGGTCAAGCTCTGGGAGATAGTGAGGGACAGGGAGGACTAGCAGTCCATGGGGTCACAAAGGGTCAGACACGACTGGGCGACTGAAAAACAACAGAAATATATAAACACAGCAATATTTGTGTATCATTCTTTACTTTTCAAAGATGTTTACAACAAGCTCTTCATTCATTTTATTACTATGCCTGATTTAAACAAGAGGAAATAGAGATCTGAGTTTTCAAAAATAGTAGGTGACTCACAGACCTAGAAAAACAAACTTGTAGTTACCAAAGGGGATAGCAGGGGGTGGAGAGAAATTAGGAGTTTTGGATTAACATATATACTGTACTATATATAAAACAGATCAACAATAAGGATGTGCTATTAGCACAGAGAACTATATACAATATCTTGTAATGACCTATAATGGAAAAGAATCTGAATATATATGTATGCATGTATATATATGTGTGTGTGTAATATATATATATATGTTTATGTGTATGTCTGTAATATATATATTTATATTTATTTATATATATATAGGCTTCCCTGGTGGCTCAAATGGTAAAGAATCCACCTGCAATGCAGGAGACCTGGGTTTGTTCCCTGGGTTGGGAAGCTCACCTATGGAATGAAATGGCTACCCACCCCAGTATTCTTGCCTGGAAAATCCCATGGACAGAACAGCCTGGCAGGCTACAGTCCATGGGGTCACAAAGAGCTGGACATGACTGAAAGAATAAGCACAATGTATACATAAACATATATATTTCAATCACTTTGCCTTACACCTGGAACTAATACAACATTGTAAATTAACTATACTTAAATTTTTAAAATGGATGAAAAAGTTCAGTTCACTTCAGTTCAGTCACTCAGTCGTGTCCAACACTTTGCAAGCCCATGGACTGCAGCATGCCCGGCCTCCCTGTCCATCACCAACTCCCAGAGTTTACTCAAACTCATGTCCATTGAGTTGGTGGTGCCAACCAACCATCTCATCCTCTGTCGTCCCCTTCTCCTCCTGCCTTCAATCTTTCCCAGCATCATGGTCTTTTCAAATGAGTCAGCTCTTTGCATCAGGTGGCCAAAGTATTGGAGTTTCAGCTTCAACATCAGTCCTTCCAATGAACACCCAGGACTGATCTCCTTTCGGATGGACTGGTTGGATCTCCTTGCAGTCCAAGGGACTCTCAAGAGTCTTCTCCAACACCACAGTTCAAAAGCATCAATCCCTCAGTGCTCAGCTTTCTTTATAGTCCAACTCTCACATCCACACATGACCACTGGAAAAACCATAGCCTTGACTAGACGAATCTTTGTTGGCAAAATAATGTCTCTGCTTTTTAATATGCTGTCTAGGTTGGTCATAACTTTCCTTCCAAGGAGTAAGCATCTTTTTATTTCAGGCTGCAGTCACCATCTGCAGTGATTTTGGAGCCCCCCAAAAATGAAGTCTGACATTGTTTCCACTGTTTCTCCATCTATTTGCCATGAAGTGATGGGACTGGCTTCCATGATCTTAGTTTTCTTAAGGTTGAGTTTCAAGCCAACATTTTTACTTTCCTCTTTCACTTTCATCAAGAAGCTCTTTAGTTCTCTTTCTGCCATAGGGGTGGTGTCATCTGCATATCTGAGGTGACTGATATTTCTACCTGCAATCTTGATTCCAGCTTGTGCTTCATCCAGCCCAGCGTTTCTCATGATACACTCTGCATATACGTTAAATAAGCAGGGTGACAACATACAGCCTTGACGCACTCCTTTTCCTATTTGGAACCAGTCTGTTGTTCCATGTCCAGTTCTAACTGTTGCTTCCCGACCTGCATATAGGTTTCTCAAGAGGCAGGTCAGGTGGTCTGGTATTCCCATCTCTTTCAGAATTTTCCACAGTTTATTGTGATCCACACAGTCAAAGGCTTTGGCATAGTCAATAAAGCAGAAATAGATGTTTTTCTAGAACTCTTGCTTTTTCCATGATCCAGCGGATGTTGGCCATTAGATCTCTGGTTCCTCTGCCTTTCCTAAAACCAGCTTGAACACCTGGAAGTTCATGGGTCACATATTGTTGAAGCCTGGCTTGGAGAATTTTGAGCATTACTTTGCTAGCATGTGAGATGCGTGCAATTGTGCAGTAGTTTGAGCATTCTTTAGCATTGCCTTTGTTAGGGATTGGAATGAAAACTGACCTTTTCCAGTCCTGTGGTTGAAAAAGTAGCAGGTGACAGAATTGGGAGTCACACTCGGGTCTTGGAAGTTTAGGTTTCCTGCTCTCTGCTCTCCCTGACACTGCCTTTCTATTTATCATTTAAAGAAATAAAATATGACTATTATGGAGCAGAGCACTGTAATATGTTCAGTGCAGGGGGTGGGAGATGAATAGAAAGATGAATAAACCTTCAAGAAGTTTCTAGGTAGAGAGAAGGAGAATCACATAATCATACACAAAGAGAAGGGTCATCTTTTGTTGTTGTTGCTGTTGTTGTTGCTTGGCAAAACTAAGTGCACCCAATACGTGAAGCAGACAGTGACTGATACAGGAGTCCAGGGAGGGAAACATCACCACACCATGGGTGTCACATGAAGGATGGGCTTGGTCTGAGTATCACTGATGGAAAGCAAGGCCTTGGAGCTCAGGAGTGGAGGTCAAGCAAGAAAAAGGAAAAACATGAACTTTATGTGAGAGTGATCAGAAGTCAGAGTGGTAAGAGTCAGCTGGAGATGGCTTTGAGTCCCCACTCTGTCCCTTTTGGATGACTTTGGGTCATTCACTTCCAGACCATGTAAGCATTGGATGAGATTTCGCACATAAACATTCGACATGATACCTGGAATACACCAGTCCTCAGTAAATGGTGGAGATGCTGGTGGTGGTGGTGACATCACTGTTAATGTCATCACCATCAACCCTGCCCTCTCAGACACCACAGATTGGGTCCCTCAGGACTCCCACCCTCTCCCAGCCACCCCCCAGGGGCTGATCTACAAGCCTCTTAGGAAGACTTGATTCTCTTCACTCCTCTTCTCCCTTCTAAAGTCACAGTGCCTGCCTCTCACAATAACCATTTCCACAAACCTGCCTTTCCTTCAGGATCTCCCTGTTTTCTTGAAGATTCTGTAGGATTGACACCCCCAGAATGGACAGGCCTTCCCCCCAAGGATCTGGAGAGTGCCTACTACCACCCTCAGTAGCCCCTGGGCAGGTAGGAGTCCAAGCAGGGAGGGCGGGCCGGAGAGGCGGCCCTAGGACTTGGCTGCTCTCCCCTGGAGCTCCTCTCCTGGTCTGCTATTACTTACTGCATAACTCTGGACTGCGTTATTAGCAGCCGAAGCTGTAGGGGACCCAGCTGCCATGAAACAGACACAAAAACAAAGAATGTGAAGCCAAGAATGAAGGGCTACAGCTGAAATCTGTGAAGGAGGCAATGTTTCTATTTGGAGCTTAAGCGCCTCACCAGCAGGCCTCCACACAACACCTCCTCCCCCACCCTGTGCTCCCTCAGCCTCCTCCAGTCCTCCACAAGTTGTCAATTAACCCCCTGAAAGGAGGGCCAGGTGTGCCAAAGAGGGCTTTGGCTGGGAGTCAGGACCCTGGAGTCCAGGTTGGATTCTGCCAGTGATGAGCTGTGGGAACTTAGGCAAAGGATTGGATTTTTCTGAGCCTTCATTTGAAAATGACTAGACTAGTGGGTCCTCCAGCTTTAAACCTGTTACTGACCTCTTTTCTTAGCACATATTTATATAGATACACACACACACTCACTTATCATTGAATCACATTATTTTCAAGTCTCATAACAGTTATCCAGCAGTCAGTTTGATGTTAAGAGCAAAGGAATTCTTGCATTAATTCTATGGACACAGGTTACTTTCTCTAAGATATAAAATCTGATTCAAAATGATAAAAAAAAATGTAAGTTTTAAAAATAAAAATATGTAGAGAATATGAATGGAATATTTACATAAGAAAATGTGTAGATAGGAAACACAATTTGGAAATATATCCTCTTTATGAGTAAAACTGCAAGTGCCAATTAAAGTAGCATTAATATGTTAAGATATATTGTAAATTCTTATTAATCAAGACAGAAGCTTCTGCAGCAAAAACAGAAAAAAATGGATCAGTGCAACAGAGAGAGAACTCAAAAACTGGTGTGCATGTGAATATGTAGGTGGGTAGGTATACACTTGACATGTGATAAAGGTATCAACACAAACCAATGAGGAATGACAGATGACTTAGTAGAGGGTTTTGTAGAAATCAACTCCCGTATGAGCAGACATAAACAGCCAGTTCACAAAAGTAACACAAATGTCCAACAAGCACTTGAAAAAATGCTCCAACTTACCAATAATCACAGAAATCAGACCGAAACAACCTGATACAACCTGGTACCTTTTACAGTCACCAGAAAGCAAAAACAGCTGGTGAGAGTATAAACTGGCACTGCCATCCTAGAACCTGCCAGAGTTTAGCAAAACAAAATGCTTATTTTTCTGACCCAGTGGGTCCACTCCTAGGTATAAATCCCAGAGAAGTTATCCCACAAGTTCATAAGTGTGCACACATTATAATGCTTTCCATGACTTTGTTCAGAGTCACAGGCAGTTGGAGGCAAACTGTTTTGATCACTAAGAGAATGAATATATTATGTGTAGGAAGTGCATGCTGTGGCATCCTATGCAGTAATAAACTAAAAAGCAAGAGTAAATGTCTAAAATATATAAAAAGTCAGAAATAAAATGAGAATTATAACACAATTCCATTGATGTAAAAGAAAAAATATATCAAATGCATTCACAAAACTACTTTACAAGAACGTATATCGCAGCACATATTGGAATGGTTCACACATATTGGAATGGTTCCACAACAAACTGTGGAAAATTCTTGAAGAGATGGGAATACCAGACCACCTTACTGGCCTCCTGAGAAATCTATATGCAGGTCAGGAAGCAACAGTTAGAACCAGACATGGAACAACAGACTGGTTCCAAATAGGAAAAGGAGTGCGTCAAGGCTGTATGTTGTCACCCTGCTTATTTATCTTATATGCAGAGTACCCCATGTGAAACGTACATCAATACATCTGGGCTGGATGAAACACAAGCTGGAATCAAGATTGCCAGGAGAAATATCAATAAACCTCACATATGCAAATGACACCAGCATTATGGCAAAAAATGAAAAGGAACTAAAGACCCTCTTGGTGAAAGTGAAAGAGGAGAGTGAAAAAGTTGGCTTAGAACTCAACATTTGAAAAACTAAAATCATGGCATCCAGTCCCATCACTTCATGGCAAATAGATGGGGAAACAATGAAAACAGTGACAGACTTTATTTTCTTGGGCTCCAAAATCACTACAGATGGTGACTGCAGCCATGAAATTAAAAGATGCTTACTCCTTGGAAGAAAAGCTATGACCAACCTACACAGCATATTAGAAAGCAGAGACATTACTTGGCCAACAAGTGCCCATTTAGTCAAAGCTATGTAGTCATGTATGGATGTGAGAGTTGGACTATAAAGAAAGCTGAGCACTGAGGGATTGATGCTTTTGAACTGTGGTGTTAGAGAAGACTCTTGAGAGTCCCTTGGACCACAAGGAGATCCAACCCGTCCATCCGAAGAGAAATCAGTCCTGAATATTGATTGGAAGGACTGATGCTGAAGCTGAAATTCCAATACTTTGGCCACCTGATGTGAAGAAATGACTCATTAGAAAAGATCATGATGCTGGGAAAGATTGAAGGTGGGAGGAGAAGGGGACAACAGAGGATGAGATGGTTGGATGGCATCACTGACTCAAAGGACATGAATTTGAGTAAGCTCCAGGAATTGGTGATGGACACTGAAGCCTGGCATGCTGCAGTCCATGGGGTCACAAAGAGTCGGACACAACTGAGCAACTGACCTGAACTGAATTGGAATGATTTCCTCCCAAACCATAATTCAAAAAGATACATGTACTCCAATTTCATTGCAGCATTATTTACAATAACTAGTACATAAGTGAAAGAAAGTGAAGTCATTCAGCCATGTGCAACTCTTTGCGATCCCATGGACTGTAGCCTACCAGGCTCCTCTGTCCATGGGATTCTCCAGGCAATAGTCCTGGAGTGGATTGCTATTTCCTTCTCCAGGGGATCTTCCCAACCCAGGGCTCTAACCCGGGTCTCCCTCATTGTAGACAGACGTTTTACCGTCTGAGCCACCAGGGAAGCCAGTACATAGAAGCAACCTAAACGTCTTTGTATACCTGCTTTATAGCACAGGGAACTCAGCTCGGTGCTCTGTGATGACCTAGAAAGCATGGATGGAGGCTTGGGGAGTGAGAGAGAGGCTCAAGAGGGAAGGGATATATATATATATATATATCCACACACACATACAGTTGAATCGATTCACTTTGTTGTACAGCAAAAACTGACACAACGGTGTAAAGCCATTATACTCCAATAAAAAATTTAAAATATAAAAGAATGGTTTTCTACCAAAGATTTATCAGTGAGTATCCAGTTGAGAAAATAGAAATCTCCAAGCAGAAAAGGACTTAATGTAGGGATTGAGGTACTTTCAAAACTATTCAGGATTTCCTTGGTGGTCCATTGATTAAGACACCACACTTCCAATGCATGGGGTGCAGGTTTGATCCCTAAACAGGGAAAGGGAACTAAGATCCTGCATGTCCTGTGGCCCCTCCAAAAAAAGTTTTTAATTTTAATAAAAACTTTAAAAAAATATGTTGCCTGGCGTGCCTCAGTCCATAGGGTTGCAAAGATTTGGACACGACTGAGTGACTGAACTCTATTGAACTGAAAGGCAAGCATCTCCAATGAACATCCAGTAAAATTATCCTAGGCTTAAGGGGTCATGCTTTGGTCTAATAATTGTAAATCTACCATAGCAGGTCTTTCAATATATACCAGTTCCTATTATATACAGTGTCTACTATCTACTTTTTTAGAACCAAATATCATTTGCACACCTTGCCACATGCTCCACCCTCCATCCTCTACATTCTTCGCAATGAGCTTTACAAGGAACGTGTTAGATAATTGGAACTCTGGTCATGCGTGAATAAACCTGTGACTCTGAAATGTGTTGTTCAATTTTATCAATTTTTGCAAGTGTCAAAGGTTACATCACCTCCCACAGGGGAAGGAAGAAATTCTGATCCCTGTCAAATATGTCCGTGGGGAAGCTTATTGCAATAAAATTTTAGACCAGAAAAAAAAAAATATATGTTGTATACAGTTTAAGTTTTTTAAAAAGAAAACTATTGGAAAGGCTAGAGGAGTGAAGGGCAGGGAAGACCATTGCCAGTTCCCAAGTTCACCACCAGACTTCATGAAAAAAACAGGAGGTTGATACTGTAACCCACAAGGACTAAAGGAAATGCCAATGGTTACAGCTGCATGAACACCAAGGCAGGCGATTTATGGGACAAGTCCTGAAGTCACTGCAAGATCTCACATCAGCCAAACCTCACACATCTGCTTGCCACTACAGAGGAAAAAAAATAGCCTTCTAATTCTAGTGAGGGCGTCTCCCACTAGTGAAATATAAACGGAACACCCTTCTGATAAGGGAATCTGGAACATGTAAGTTTTTAGCTTAGTGATGCTGGGAACACCTGAAAGGAAGTTCGAATGGGGCTGAAGACCAGCAGACATTCTTTTGACTGCTCAGGACCCATCCACCCCCTTCTGTATTTAACTTCCAAACAACAATAGTATCAGAAGCACACTTTCTGCCTAATGTGATGCAAGAGCTAACTCTTGTACAAATAAGAAGGCATTCACCCTCTTCCCAAAAATGTTCCCAAGTGTAACATCATCACCGTAACCATGATCTGGTTCAATCACAGTTCCTCTTCAACAATATGTAATCAATCTAAAGACATGTACTTAATCAACCACAGCATATTTATATAAAACAGTAAGGGGAAAGAAGAAGGGAAATGGAAATTCTGTATTGTTTAAGATATATAAATAAAGACATACATATAAGCCTAAGACAAGGAAATATGAATAGATGCTACAGCCATCATTTTTATATCCAAGATCATAATGTTTTAACTGTACTGCAGTAACCTTTCCATAATCTCTTTGCCCTTCAGCTACCGCTTTAGGCTATGGTTCTAGATCTAGTGCTTCTGTGCTAAGTCATTTCAGCCTTGTCTGACTCTATGCCACCCTATGGACTGTAGCCTGCCAGATTCCTCTCTCCTTGGGATTCTCCAGGCAAGAATATTGGAGTGGGTTTCCATGCCGTCCTCCAGGGGATCTTCCTGACCCAGGGATCAAACCCATGTCTCCTGCAGCTCCTGCATTTCAGGCAGATTCTTTACTGCTGAGCCACTAAAGAATGGGGAAACCCCTCTTGATCTAGTACACTGACCCAAAACTGTATTCCTAAATGGTCTGAACTATTATTAGTGGCCCTGCCTGTGTTGGGCTGCTATAATCTTTTTTTAAATTTATTTTTTAACTGGAGGAAAATTGTTTTGCAATGTTGTGTTGGGTTTCTGCCATACAACAACACAAACCAGTTATACTCTTTCATCAGATTTTTCTGGCATGAAAGTACAACACTGCCAGGCAAACCTAGCTGCTGGATTCCACATATATGCTTTCCAATCCTGATTTGAAGTAGCAGCCTTATTTGAGAGTTGATTATTTTTGACAATACTGGAACCCGCTTCTGTGTCTCTTGATTCAGTGACATGAGAACAAAATGTGAAACTTCTGTTTCATTGTAATGTCCCCTAAAGAAAGTTCTTCTCCTTTGGGAACTAAGATCACTGAGCCAACAGAGACTAAAGATTCGGACACGTGAAGCAAATTTTTGCAAGAGGAATAGTGATCATTAAAAATAATAATAACCTGCAGGAGAAGGCACTGGTGACCCACTCCAGTACTCTTGCCTGGAAAATCCCATGGATGGAGGAGCCTGGTGGGCTGCAGTCCGTGGGGGTGGCAAAGGGTCGGACATGACTGAGCAACTTCACTTTCACTTTTCACTTTCATGCATCGGAGAAGGCAATGGCAAGCCACTTCAGTGTTCTTGCCTGGAGAATCCCAGGGACAAGGGAGCCTGGTGGGCTGCCGTCTATGGGGTCGCACAGAGTCGGACACGACTGATGCGACGCAGCAGCAGCAGCAGCAGCAGCAGCAGCCTGAAAGGGAGAGGAGTTTGAGGAGAATGGATACATGTATAAGTATGGCTGAGTCCCTTCACCGTTCACATGAAACTATCACAACATTGCTAACTGGCTATGCCCCAATACAAAATAAAAAGCTTTAAAAATAAATAATTAAATGGATGATAATAATAAAAAGGACCTACTGTACAGCACATGGAACTCTACTCAATGCTATATGGCAACTTGGATGGCAAGCAGGTTTGGAGGAGAATGTATGCATGTATATGTATGACTGAGTCCCTTCACCGCTCACCTGTAACTATCACAACATTGTTAATCGGTGGTACCCAATACAAAATAAAAAGTTTAATAAAAGTAATAATAGTGCAGGAATTTCCATAGTCCAGTGGTAAAGATTCTGCCTTGCAATCAAGGGGACTTGGGTTTGATCCCTGGTCGAAGAACTAAGATCCCACAAGTTGCAGGGCAACTAAGCCCATGCACCATAGCTAGAGAAAGCTCATGCACTGCAACGAAGACCCAGCACAGTCAAAAACAAAAATAATAGTGCAAGAAGCCACCACTCCTTTTTCCTACTCTTAGCCCCCAGTCAAGTATAATCTGGCTATGGGAGAAGATGCATCACAAATTGGTCACTTGTTCAAAGTATATGATGTATTTGAGAGTTCTCCACCCATCCAAGTTTTGTGCTTCCTGCTGGGCACAATAACTAGTATTCACTAAGCCAGGCACCATTCTATAAAACCAGACCCTTCTATGGGAGGAAATACAAAAAAAGACAAATGAGTCTTATGGGCATGAAAGTACTATCACACTTTTTTGTTGTACAATTAGTTACTGGGTCAAACAATACAGGATGGAATGCCATATGGTGAATAAGGCATTTGCTGAGTTCACAGATGGTGAAGCAAAAGCATTACAAGCAGGAAAACCAAATTCATATCAGGGATAAATGCCTATTCCTTTAAGGACAAAATGCTACACTCTTTTTGATATAACTGGTCCGATATAATAAACCTGCCACTGAGGAATGGTATCATGTCAGGCTTAGACAGCTTCTGCCATGAATAAGCTGGTATCCAGCAGTGGTCTAAGCCTTGGTGAGGAGAAGCTTATGTTGCTGAGCTAATGCAAAACCTCCAATGCTGGCAACTTTATCCATGAGTCCATTGAGCAAAAACTGGAGCATTTTGGGAAAAGATGCTGCATGACATCCACAAAAAGGGTCACCTTGTCCTCTTGAGTCTTCTATACAGTAGGTACCCTTTAGTTAGCATTTACAAGAGGCACAAATATCTTCTCATTCTATCTGGAGAATTTTGATGATCCACTCTCATACATACCCTTTCTCCATATTCCTGTGTCATCAATTAATTCCTCCAAGACCTGGGCCAAAAGACTAATGTCTGCCCATGAAGGGCATATATTCATACCTGTAGACAGCCTTTCATCTATCCAAAGTAAGCCACAAGATGTATCATTTGAGGTTATACTCACTGGGAAGATCTGTCTTACATGTCTTACGTGTCTTTACTAATCTTTCAGAACCAATGCTGAGTGTGACTATAACTCTACAACAATCCATTCCCAGATGGTGCTAGCCTATATTTAAATAAAGCTTAATTTTGCTTTCTCAGTCAACTGATCTTGAAGAATTTCCCATGAGTTCATATAAATGGATCCAGAGAGAAGTAAAAACGCAGCAGGAGGAGCTATGATGGCAGTCTGAGTCAGCTGTTCATACAATATACTTGTTGCCTTAGTTACTTTTTGAACTTTTTGATCTACTTCAAGTATATTATAGAGTCCTGCAGCATATGCCCAACTTTTTATTTAGGGTGTCAGATAACACCAAGTTCATGCTGAGTGGCTCAAGTTACTTGCCCACTGGTAATGTCATGATCAGAAGTGGAATCTTTATCCATGACCCACTATCAAGACAAGACCTGTTTCTCAAAAGAAAAATAACATTTGTTTGAGGGTATGTGGCACTACTCCCAAAATCCTAGGGATCTGTATTTAAGTTCTCTTATTGTGGCTTCTCTTACTGTGGCTTGCCAGAGACTCCATACAGCGTCACTACCCATCGGACCTCAACTACCACTGAGTCTTCTAAATCATAAAACTTGAGTTGGAAGAGGAATTTGTACTGAAGCCTGGACTAACTATAGAGACTTCTCATATACTATAACTCCCTAAAATTTACAGCATTATAGGTTACTCAGTAAATAGGTCACAAACGTGCAATCAAATGGGGTGTGTTTTATCTCTCAACGTCCAAGAGGCAGGACACAGCCTTTAAAAGAATGACATAGCCATAGGACATGAAATAAACTGATTAGAACTGAATGGGTCCAAATCAGTAGATGAGTTGCCTTCCACTGGACTTTGAACTTCAGTATATGCTCATCATAACAGTTCAATAAGCTAAGTGACATACCGACCAACACTATGACAGTCCTGAGGCTGACCAAATAAAATAAAAAAGTGGACAGCAACCCAATTCCTGTAAATCCTCACCTTTTCCCAGAAATAGCTGGAATAATCCTCCCATTCATTAGCCAACGAAATTACCCAGCCCATGAAAACTAACCACACCATATTTAGGGTCCTCTCACCTTCCAACATGGCCCACACACTGTCTGTAGAGTGCTTTCCTCCCTAAATAAATCTACTTCTTACTTATCAAAATAAATGAGTAAAAATAAACTTCAGAAAGACCTGCCATGTGTTCTGCCTTTATCTTAATTTTAGGGGTACAAGGTATGAAGAATTTCCTTTTTTCATTATGAAGGTGATTTCTTGACCTGCTCTGGATCTCTGGGCTCAGAATCTTCAAGTGTCAGCCTTCAGAATATTTATGGATTTATCTCTCACTCTCTTATGTATGTAATGCACTACGCACCCACACTCACTCACCAGGATGCCATTAATATAGTGAACAGGTGTGATAGCCAGATGGGGAAATAGGCAATATCCTTGCAGACCACATGATGCCTGAAAGACCCCACTCACTTACAACAATTTCTGCTGTGTTTACTACATAAAATAGAGAGAGACTTTTGGAAAAGATGGAGTAGAAGCACTTATCTCTATTTTTCCCCCAAGTTACAACTGAAGATCCAGGATATTGTAGAATTAAAAATATGTAAAAAGATTCTAAAAGATGAAGAAGAGAAGGAAGACTGTCTAAGCACCTTAGTAACTGTGTAACAGTATAGTGGCATGTTCCTAGGTGTTCACCTTGCTTGGAATATGCCAGTTTAGAGTTGAAGAAGTCAAGGTACAGACCCAAAATGTCTCCAGTGAAAGCCTGCTCTCTAGCTAAAGAACCAAGGAAGTAGCAGCCTCATAAGGCAGAAAACTTTTAGACAATAAGTGTTCTCTTTTTCTTAATTGGGGCGCAGTTGTTTTACAATGTTTTGTTGGCTTCTGCTATATGACAACATGAATCAGCCATAAGTAGACCTATAACTCCTCCGTTTTGGATCTCCATCTCACCCCAACCCCATCCCACCCATCTAGGTCACCATAGGACACTGAGCTGAGCTCCCTGTGCAAGCATTAGCAATCTGTTTTATACATGGTAGTGTATATGCTTCCCTGGTGGCTCAGAGGTTAAAGCGTCTGCCTGCAATGCGGGAGACCTGGGTTCGATCCCTGGGTCGGGAAGATCTCCTGGAGAAGGAAATGGCAACCCACTCCAGTATTCTTGCCTGGAGAATCCCATGGACAGTGGAGCCTGGTGGGCTACAGTCCACGGGGTCGCAAAGAGTTGGACACGACTGAGCGGCTTCAGTTACTCACTCAGTGTATATATGTCAGTTCCAATCTCCCAATTCATCCCACCCCCCTTACCCCCACCATGCCCACACCTCTGTTCTCTACATCTGTGTCTCTATTCCTGCCCTGCAAATAGGTTCAGCTGTACCATTTTTCTAGATTCCACGTGTACACATTAGTATACGATATCTGTTGTTCTCTTTCTGACTCTCTCTGTATGACAGTTTCTAGGTTCAACCACGGTCTCAACAAAGGAACCAATTTCATTCCTTTTATGGCTGAGTAATATTCCACTGTGAAAAAAGTAATAATAATAATTTTTATTCTCCAGTTAAACACCACGTAATCAGAAGGAGCCTGGCCACTCCCCAGGCCAGCAAAGGCTGTGTGGAAAGACTAGTTCACAGGAACAAAGCTACAGTGAAGTGTCCACCAGGATGGGGACAGAGAATGGCACATAGGGAGCCAGGACTCATCCCCAGCCTGCTATATTCTATGGTACCTATAGTGGCCACGAGGGGACCTGGAACTACCATCCTCATCCAGCAGTAACAAGGAACCTCTGCCTTTGGATATCAATGGATACTGGGCAGAGAATCCAGATTTTTACATACACCTGGTAGTAACAAGGTGGTGCCTTCTCTTTTCCTGCTGAAACTGTGCCAGAAGAAACCAGTTCAAACAGAAACTTTACATAATGTCCACAGTCTCATGATAACTAAAACGTCCAGGTTTCAGTTGAAAATCACTCATCCTAGCAAGAAACAGGAAGATCTTAAGCTAAATGAACAAAGTTAATTTGAGTTTAACTATCTGACAAATATTTCAAAGCAGCTACTGTAAAAATGCCTCAGTGAGCATTTGCAAGCATGCTTAAAACAAATGGAAAAAATAGAAAGATTCAACAAAGGAACAGAAGATGTAAGGAAGAACCAAACGGAAACTTTAAAATGGAAAAATGCAATAATGGAAATAAAAAACTCATTGAATGAGCTCAACAGTGGAATGAAAGGGACAAAGGAAAGAATCAATGAACTGGAACAAAATAAATTACCCAATTTGAACGGGGTAAATGTAAAATTAAAAGAGCCTCAGAGACCTATGAGACTATAACAAAAGGTTTAACATGCATGTCACTATAGTCACAAAAAGAAGGGGGAAAGAGCAAGGATGAAAAAGTATTCAAAAAAATAATGGCTAAGAAATGTGCAAATTTGGCAAGAAATATAAACTAGACCATCAAGACGCTGAATGTTCACCAAAAAGAATAAATCAAAGCAATCCATGCCAAGACACAGAGCAATTAAACTTCTGAAAACTAAAGGCAAAGAAAAAATCTTGAAAACAGCCACAGCAAAATGATACCTTTCTTTGGGGGGAAAAACAATTTTAATGACAATGAATTTCATAACAAAAATGATACAAGTCACAAATAAATGGTGTAATATTTTCCAGGAGTTGAAAAAAAGAGTACTCAACCCAGAATCTTACAACCAGTAAAAATATCCTTCAGGAAGGAAGGAAACATCAAGACAATCTCAGATGAAGGAAAACTAATTTTTCACTAGTTGGCCAACACTAGAAGTGTATCTAAAGGAAATTCTCTAAACAGAAAAAAGAAAAAGATAAGGAACTTTGGAAAATCAGGAAGAAAGAACAGTAAAAATATGAGTAAATGTAATATACTTTTCTCCTTTTCCTCCTCCAGCATAATCTAAATTATGTTGATTGCTGAAGTGAAAAATTTAACACTGTTATTCCATGGGTCAAATAGCCAACTTGGGGTTGACTACCAAGTATGCCTATTTTAATTACTAAATATATATTCCAAAACTAGAGAAGTAGCCACTGGGGCCATTGTGAAATAGACTTAAGTCAAAATTCCATTTATCACACAACCATAGTGGGTTTTGAGGTATTCAGGGATTGGTGTCAACTCAGAGTCAGATATTCAGCGATTTCCGAAAGTCAGGGTATTTCTCTTTCCCCAGTATGTGTGTGTGTGTGCTCAGTTGCTCAGTCATGTCCAACTTTTTGCAACCCTATGGACTGTAGCCTGCCTTACTCCCCTGTCCATGGGGTTTCCCAGGCAAGAATACTGGAGTGGTTTCCATTTCCTTCTCCAGGGCATCTTCCCGGCCCAGGGATCAAACCCATGTCTGCTGCAACTCCTGCATCGCCAGGTAGATTCTGTACCACTGAGCCACCTGGGAAGCCCCCTCCCAGTACATAGTCACCTAGTAAATGATTAAGTGACTCTTTGGAGAAAAAATATTTGCAATACATACTTTGTGTCAGAGCCATGACATTCTTTTCCCAGAGGATCTGCCCTAATTTCATTCAAGGGATTCTAGGTCCATAAACTTGTTCAAGAATAAGAATTGACTAAAGGACCATAAATCCCCATTGTGAGGACTCAGATCAAGACCTAGAATACTTCTGTTTATGCATATCAAATAAGACTTTCATAGCTTTCCATCTATTGATTCTTGGAGAATCAAAATCAATTAAATATCAAAGATTTCTGAAGGTCAATCATGATTACCACTTCAATCTTGATTCCCATGTTGGTAATCTGCTCATTTGGTCTCTGGTTGTCAGTGTTGTTTTTTGACCACTGCTATCCTAGCAAAAGATCATTTCAATAGCAGCATCACCAGCCTTCATTCTCAACTTTCACAGGAAAGTCACTACAGAGTTTTTAAAGAATGTCAATGCTCGTCTCACAAAATTGTTTTTTCGTGCCTTCCTGAGACAAGTATCATTTGGACTCTTTCCAAGGACCTGATGAGGGGGTGGATAAGTGAGTCCTAGCATCTCAATTTATTTATTGTGGGACAGAGTTAAATTCAGGCTTCAAACAGTACTAGTTAACTTCTGCTACATAATTACTCTCTCAAAAACAGTGGATTCAAACCACAGTATTATTTCTGTGATTCCCTGGGCTTGTTGGGCAGTTCTTGGAGTTGAAGACTGAACGACCTAGGATAACCTCATTCGCATATCCAAAGATTTGTCTGAGATTGTTGAGACTTTTCTTCAAGTCTTCAAGTGATCATTCATCCACCAGCACCTAGCCTAAGCTTGTTAAAGGCAGAATGTTTCCAAGTAGCAAGGACTTTTCGAGCCTATGATTAGATCATGTTTGGTAATGTCTCACTGGCCAAAGTAAGCTACATTGCCAAGTCCAGGTTCAAGAAGTGAAGAAATAGTAAAGTCCTTTTGATGGAATAAGTTGCAAAGTCCCATCACAAAAGGACAAGTATACAGTAGTTAAAGGAATTATTGAGTAAATTTTGCAAACAAAGTATCACAGAGTCAACCAACAGAGAGAACTGTAGAGCCATTCCTAGTTGTTGAAATTAACACACACGGAAGCCATAATCTTTCGACAGTGCAGCCATATCAATAACTGTGACACATCCCATGACTGTTTCTCTCTCTCTTGAAACTGGGGATCAGGGAGTATAAGCTATCTCTTCCCAATCAGACATGTACTGCTCCCCCTGGAGTATACTGGGCTATGACAGGCTGGTAATGAGGATTTGTAGAAACAAGTCTCAAGGAAAACTAGGATCTGCTTATAAGAGAACTGCTCCAGGTAAGATTATCACAGGCTTTTTCAACAAGAGAAAACTAGCTCCCTCAGACAGGGAGGGAAGACCTGCTGGGAAGAGAGTGTCAATTAGATGTGGGGCTTTAAGGTAACCAGATTCATCCAACCTTTACCACATATTCCCAACCTACTCTTTATGGTCCCTCTCTTTGCAAAGCAATGTCAAAATTGTCACATAGGACATAGCAAGGCTATGAATTCCACCTATAATGTAATTCTATGAGATGCAGGATCAAAGTGTGGATCTGACTTTTACACATTAGCCCTGTAGCCACAATATCTAATAGGTTATTTTAACTCAGTCATCTAAATTCCCTGGTTCCCTAACTGTGCTTTAATCAGATATTTAAACTCTCTATAATAGTCATAAGGCATTGTCCCAACTCATAGTCCCAACTGACTGCAACAGTCACTTGGTCTCCCAAAGTCTTTTCTTCAACAGAAAACTTGATGTTGGCAACAACAGGTGATCATTTAAGTAATGTTTTCGGTTATGCCATAGATTATAAATATCTATGTCACTGCCAATCATGACATCACTGCTTTCAAATATTAAGTAGACCATATAATGAATCCCAGCTTTCCATATATGAAGATATATATTTCCTGCAGCCGCTACTTATACCAAATATTTTATCAGTTAATATTTGGTCAGGAAAACACTAGCACACTACGTATTTCAATCAAGAAAGGACTTAACAGAGAAAATGCTGTGTTAAACATTGATAGAGTTGATGAGGAGAACAAGTCAAAGAAGGATGCTCTACCTCTCAGAGAAGTAGGAAGTTTCTGTTAGCCAAGTCAGTACCTGCAGGAAATCACTGTTGAAGTTCACAGCTGATGCAGTAAAATGTTGTAAAATCCCATCTGTCTAAATCCTGATATCTGCATGCCAGGGACGGAGGGAAGTTAATGACACCTGCATCTATTTTTCCTTCCAAATCTTTAATAAGTGCTCTTCATTGGCAAAATATAAAGTGGAACCCTACTATCAAGAGACTCTGCAAATTTTTGTTCCCAGGATACTTGGGGAGAGCAGACAGGAAGGTAGAATGTTGAGACTGAGTAGGAGTAGAAATTGAAAAAGAAGGGGGGAAATGGAGTAAATTGAAACAGTAAAGCGGCCCTGTATGGATGATGACAATGTGCCTTGAATTAAGGAATATAAATTAGTCAATTCTCTGCACCTGAGGTCTGGTGGGAAAAAAACAAGGACAAAGAAATAAAGAAGCTCATTCACTGCATATAGATAGAGTTCTCTGGGAAGATAATGTGTATATTCATATCAAAGTATGAGAAGGAGAGGATATATCTATACATATAGTTGATTCACTTTGTTGTACAGCAGAAACCTTACTTCATACCTTCTTCTTTCTTACTTAAAAGGAATTATGCAAAGCAAAAAGAATACTTTGTGCATAATAAAACAACATACAAATAAAGTATAGTTTATCCTTGATATTCCCAAGAGCTACATCCTAAGAATTTTGAGTATTCCAGATTTGTGAATTCATTTACTTTTCCCTTAAATTTAGTCAGTTTTTAAAATATTTTGAGGCTCTGTAGATTATATATACCTTTAGAATTGTTCTATTTCCCTGATGGATTGACATTTTACCATCATCAGCTATCCCTCTTTGGCTACAGTAACACTTCTGGGCTTTATATTTACTTTGTCCATTGCTATTAGCATAGCTATTTTGGTCTACTTTAGATTTTACATCATATCTTTTTCCATCATTTTATTTTCAAAATTTCTGTATCTTTGTATTTAAGGTCTATTTCCTGTAGGCATAATATACTTGTTTTTGGTTTTTAATCTAATCTGTTATCTTAGTCTCTCGCTGCTACTGCTAAGTCACTTCAGTCCTGTCCGAATCTGTGCGACCCCATAGACAGCAGCCCACCAGGCTCCACCATCCCTGGGATTCTCCAGGCAAGAACACTGGAGTAGGTGGCCATTTTCTTCTCCAATGCATGAAAGTGAAAAGTGAAAGTAAAGTCGCTCAGTTGTGTCTGACTATTCACGACCCCACAGACTGCAGCCTACCAGGCTCCTCCATCCATGGGAGTTCCCAGGCAAGAGTACTGGAGTGGGTTGCCATGGCCTTCTCCTTAGTCTCTTAAGAATGGTATTTAGTTCCAGGCTTCCCTGGTGGCTCAGATGGTAAAGAGTCTGCCTGCAATGCAGGAGACCCCAGTTTGATCCCTGGGTCAGGAAGATCCCCTGGAGAAGGAAATGGCTTACTGAACTTAAAGAATTCTTTCCAGTATTCTTACCTGGAAAATCCCATTGACGAAGGAGCGTGGAGGGCTACAGTCCATGCGGTCGCAAAGAGTCAGAGATGACTGAGCGACTAACACACACAGAGCTATGTGATATTCTTAAAAGACACAAGCATAAGAACCAAAATGACAGTAACCTCTAATGCTCTAACTGAATCCCAGTCCCACTTCCAAAAGAAACACAAATCATCTAAATTTGGCCATGAAAAGGAAAGCCCAGGGGACATTGCCTAAAACATGGCAAGACAAAATAACTAACCACCATTTACACAGTGAAGACATTTCCCAAGTGAACCTAGATCAGGGCAAGTGGGAAGCTGTTATACAGCACAGGAAGCTCAGCTCGGTACTCTGTGATGACCTAGAGGGATGGGATGGGGTGGGATAAGAGGGATGCTGAAGGAGAGGAGATTATATATATATATATATATATACACATAGCTGATTCATTTTGTTGTACAGCAGAAACTAACACAAAATTGTAAAACAATTATAC
This sequence comes from Oryx dammah, assembly GCF_014754425.2. Lineage (NCBI taxonomy): Eukaryota > Metazoa > Chordata > Mammalia > Artiodactyla > Bovidae > Oryx > Oryx dammah. The sequence goes on from NW_024070205.1 coordinate 56,035,521, forward strand.
TCTAATAAAAAAAAAATTTTTTTTTAAGAAGTCTAAGGAGAGTAGACTTTGGCCACTCTCTTTAGATTCTTGGGCTAGATTGGCCTTAGAAATCATCTTGTTCATTTGTTAGTTTTTCCCAAACGTTTTTGTTTACATATTTGAAATGAGTGAGATTCAACTGGCCTGCATAAATCTTACCAGAAGGCTCAAAATGTAAGTATGTAACAGAGGTGATAAGGGGCCTTCACCTTTGCTCCTTTCTCCATCTGTCTAGAAGCTGAGGAGTTTCAGGAGGCTAGTGTAAGAACAACTGCTCTGATCCAATCCTCACTTCTTATACAAGAAACTCTTGAGCTTTGAAGTGCATGTGGTTTGTTCATGAACCCACAGGTACCCACTAGCAATACTGAAGCGAGGCCCTAGTTCTTTCCTGACTCACAGTCCAGTGATGTCTCCATGATATCTGGAATTCTCAAACTGGAAGACGTATGCTCCCAGTGGTGCCCAGTGAGCAGTATGTCAGAGCAATGAGAAGCCTCAAGATAAACAAAGTGCATCCTGGAACATCAGCTTCCTTTAGAAATTTGATGTAGATTTGGACTAAAACAAATTCAGCTAAAGAGTGCAGATTGTGCCCAAAATTATAAGAAAAAACACACAATTTAAATGAAATATTGAGCCTTCTGAGTCATGATTGATTTAAATTCAAATTCTTCTGGAAGTACATATTCATTCCCTTTACTCTAACAGAAGTGAAAGTGAAAGAACTACTCGGTCTTATTGCGACCCCGTGGATATATAGCTCTTTAGACTCCTCTGTCTGTGGAATTCCCCAGACAAGAACACTAGAATGAATAGCCATTCCCTGCTCCAGAAAGACCTTGTCAACCCAGGGGTCAAACCCCAGTCTTCTGCATTGCAGGATGATTCTTTACCGTCTGAACCACCAGGGAACTTCGGCTAAGAACTCTGCTAAGCACTGCTCTGCACTATGCTGCTCTCCTGCCCTCAGTATTATTACCAGCTGTGTACCTTTAGGCAGGTTGCTTAACCTTCTGTGCCTCTATAACTTCACCTGTAAAATGGAGATAAAAGTAGTCCCCACATCTTGGAATTGTTGCTTAGAACAGTATCTGGCACATTGTAAACTGCCCAGTATATATAATTGTCATGTGAAATAATGCATTTGAATGTGTTTGGTAAACTTTAAAACATCTTCAATAAATAAAGCATCATTATTACCATAGTTGGCTCAATAACTAAGATATAGTCATAGGTCATAAAATTAATAGGGACAGAATATTTACTCTTTATAAAACCCTGACAGTTGTTCTGTTTAGGGAATTTAAAAGAGCTGCCCAAATAGAATCCCAGGAGGAGAAAACTGCCTCAGAAGAAAGATGACCCTTGGATAAACAACCATAAACAGATTTCAGTATCATCATTAGAGCAACAAATCATCCTTCAAAAACGCCAGCTGACAGCTCTGTGATCCAGTACTGATGGGAAAGTAAACCCTGCTGGGGTGAAATAATTGAGGGAAATATGGCCAGATTAGATGTCATCCGATGAGTTTACATTCTATAATAATTTAAACAGTCATTGAGTCTCCCAATCCTGCTTTATCCAGCTCTGCAATGCTTACTATTTTGTGGCTGCTCAGGGTTTCTCTCCCTCTGCCCTAACTCCTGGCCCAGGGTTTGTTTAGATAAACTGGATTTCCTGGGTGTGATTTGAAATAAATTAGCCCTGTGAATGCCTGCTTCCCCCTCCCCCAGGTTCCCACTGGTTTCTTGTACATACTGCTTTATTCTAAGTGCTAAGAGCATTTTTAAATAGCAACTCAGCTGCACCAAGAGAAAAGAACTAATCATTCCTTTGTTGGCCCAACCAACCAGGAAGAATTGATTCAACTACCAGACTGCACTATGTGCCTTGTTGCAGCACAGAAAGCTAAGAAATAGTCCTAGTGTTTGAGTCAGAGCAAAAGTGGCAGCCTTGAGAAGGGCCAGAACATAAGGTTGTCTCCATGGCATTTTGTAGTCCATTCCAGCCTGGCCACCAGCAGCCCATTCCCTCTGTTGCTATCTGGATTCATTCACAAAATTCCATATTTTCATATGAAATTTGAAAATCATACTTATGATTTTGCATTTGTTCTTTATCATTCCTTTTTGTCCTTTTCCCATCTGCTTATATGAGGGGGGAAAAGGGCGGGGGGAAGAGAACTAAGAAATTAATTTCATGAAATGAGAATGTACTGTGCAGCATAGTGGAGAGCGCAAAAGAAGGGGAGTGGTCATTGACTCGAGAATGTGACAGCCTCTGGGTGTTTCAGATCTAAAGTAGACAGGGGGAAGATAGTTACTTTGAGACATTAGTCTGCCATCTTCTCGGTCAGCCAGTTTTCCAAATAAAGTTGTATTCTATATTCCTTGACTCAAAATAAATAAGTAAGGTGGAGAAGAGGGAGTTTTATTTTACAGCATTCAAATGTCATCTTTCTTCTTGATCTGTGCAGCAAGAATCTTCTTCTGAAAGACTGTCCAAGTTTACCAAGTGTTTGATGTTAATATTGGGCTTTCAAATCTGGGTGATTCATTCAGTATTTTCACTGCTACTGAGGACAACAAAATGTAAAAATTTAAAGGGAACCTGGAGATTATAAAATTCAATATCATTTTGCAGATGAGAGAACAAATGCCACAGAGGTAGTTATTCACCTAAGGTCATATACAGGTTGGTGGCCAAGCCAAGATCAGAAGCTTCAAGGACTCTTCATTCCCCACTACAAGGAATTTTCAAAATGACATGTGCCCTGAGTCCATGCATTCTGACCTTGCCCTGATGAAGCTCAGACTCAGAAAAGCCCTGTCAGGGACAAAGAAAACACTGCTTCTATGGGCATCAGTTCAGTTCAGTTCAGTCCAGTCACTCAGTCGTGTCTGAGTCTTTGCGACCCCGTGAATCACAGCATGCCAGGCCTCCCTGTCCATCACCAACTCCCAGAGTTCACTCAGACTCACATCCATCGAGTCAGTGATGCCATCCAGCCATCTCATCCTCTGTCGTCCCCTTTTCCTCCTGCCCTCGATCCCTCCCAGCATCAGAGTCTTTTCCAATGAGTCAACTCTTCACATGAGGTAGCCAAAGTACTGGAGTTTTGGCTTTAGCATCCATCCTTCCAATGAACACCCAGGACTGATCTCCTTCAGAATGGACTGGTTGGATCTCCTTGCAGTCCAAGGGACTCTCAAGAGTCTTCTCCAACACCACAGTTCAAAAGCATCAATTCTTTGGCACTCAACTTTCTTCACAGTCCAACTCTCACATCCACACATGACTACTGGAAAAACCATAGCCTTGACCAGATGGACCTTTGTTGGCAAAGTAATGTCTCTGCTTTTGAATATGCTATCTAGGTTGGTCATAACTTTCCTTTCAAGGAGTAAGCGTCTTTTAATTTCATGGCTGCAATCACCATCTGCAGTGATTCTGGAGCCCAAAAAATACAGTCTGACACTGTTTCCACTGTTTCCCCATCTATTTCCCATGAAGTGATGGGACCAGATGCCATGATCTTCGTTTTCTGAATGTTGAGCTTTAAGCCAACTTTTTCACTCTTCTCTTTCACTTTCATCAAGAGGCTTTTGAGTTCCTCTTCACTTTCTGCCATAAGTATGGTGTCATCTGCATATTTGAGGTTATTGATATTTCTTCTGGCAATCTTGATTCCAGCTTGTGCTTCTTCAAGCCCAGCATTTCTCATGATGTACTCTGCATAGAAGTTAAATAAGCAGGGTGACAATATACAGCCTTGCTGTACTCCTTTTCTGATTTGGAACCAGTCTGTTGTTCAATGTCCAGTTCTAACTGTTGCTTCATAGATCTATGTATATATATGTTCTATACAACAAGGGTCTCCCCTTTGATCCAGAAAATTTTCACTTCAAGAAATATATAATAGTTTAGCAATTAACAATATGGACTTTGTATTATTAAAAAAGACATCCAAAGTGTATATACAACACCAACCTTTAAGTTACAAAGAAAGAGATTTGAAGAATGTGTATCAATTATGAGCAATATTTATTTCTGATTAATTGGATCATGAAAGATGTTTTCCTCTTTGTGATTTTCTATGCTATGAGCTTTTTTCAAGTTGTACTTATATGCAGATTACATCAAGTGAAATGCCAAGATGGATGAAACACAAGCTGGAATCAAGATTACAGGGGGAAATATCAATAACCTCAGATATGCAGATGACACCACATTTATGGCAGAAAGCAAAGAGGAACTAAAGAACCTCTTGATGAAAGTGAAGGAGGAGAGTGAAAAAGTTGACTGAAAGTTCAACATTCAGAAAACTAAGACCATGGCATCTGGTCCCATCACTTCATGGCAGATAGATAGGGAAACAATGGAAACAGTGACAGACTTTATTTTCTTGGGCTACAAAATCACTGCAGATGGTGACTGCAGACATGAAATTAAAAGATACTTGCTCTGTGGGAAAAAATCTAAGGCCAACCAAGACAGCATATTGAAAAGCAGAGACATTACTTTGCTGACAAAGGTCCATTTAGTCAAAGCTATGGTTTTTCCAGTAATCATGTATGGATGTGAGAGTTGGACCATAAAGAAAGCTAAGCACCAAAGAATTGATGTTTTTGAACTCTGGTGTTGGAGAAGACTCTTGAGAGTCCCTTGGACTTCAAAGAGATCAAATCAGTCAATCCTAAAGGAAATCAGTCTTGAATATTCATTCACTGGTAGGACTGATGCTGAAGCTGAAACTCCAATACTTTGGCCACCTGATGCAAAAATTGACTCAATGGAAAAGACCCTGATGCTGGGAAAGACTGAAGGCAGGAGGAGAAGGGGACAACAGAGGATGAGATGGTTGGATGGCATCACTGACTCAACGGACATGAATTTGAGCTAGCTCCAGGAGTTGGTGATGAGCAGGGAAGCCTGGCATGCTGCAGTCCATGGGGTCGCAAAGAGTCGGACATGACTGAGCGACCAAACTGAACTGAACTGATCTATGTACACAGATTGTGCTATGATATTAATTTTGTAATTGGTAAAAAATATTACTTGAACCAGATATTTCAACGACCACTTTTTCATTTACACTCCCAGACAACCCCTCTACAGAGTGCTTCACTGAAGCTATTTTTCTAGCTCTATCACCATCAAACTGCAGGTCCACTCCAATACCTTGCCCCTAGAGGCTACACCTTGTTCCCTATATCTCCTCCAAAAGGCATGTTCTCAGGATCCAGCGAGTTCCTACCATGAAGGGTGTGATCACCAGAAAGGCCAGTGTTTTTAGTCCTCAGAGTTCCAGCACCTGGTAGAAGATAAAACCACAGAGCTAACCTCTCCTGGCAATCCCACAGACCATCAACCTGAATGGTTCCTTTGCTTGATGTCCCAAATGAATGGTCAGGTTTGGCCTTCTCCTGTACTTGATGCAATCAGCTTCTTCAGTTGGGTCAGGGTCCCCAGTTTACAGTTCCCTTCCTAGTTCCAGCTTCCTCTAGTGGTTCATCAAATCCAGGGGTTGAGAACCTAGCATACTTTGAGTCTCTATCCACTGGAGCCACAACATACAGAAGCAACCGAAGTTGAGGTTCTTCAGGGGAAGCTCTTGGGAAGAGACACACGTCCTCCAACCCCAGAAACATGGCAGAAAACTAGTAACAACTTAAGATTGTATGTTTAAAGAAATACTTAGCAAGGATGGATGAGATTTAAATGAATAAATTCCATTCCACTATAGATACAGACAAACCGTGGATTCTTCTAGAGCTTGTTGGCACTTTGTGTCTCCTGGAGATGTCATCATATGAGATTAAACTTTACTAATTTAGCAGGAATCACATGAGGACAATGAATCACCCAGTAGGAGTACTACTTCTAGCCCCTTATCACCTCAGTAATTTCAGGAATTCATAAAAGAGATTTAAACATAATTTTAGGTACTCATATCTCTGAAGTTGTTTCTGGGGAATCTTCAAAGTAAGAAAGTAAGCTCAAGAAGAAAATCAAATCAGAGCTCTTAGGCAAGCTGATTTCCCTTAAGCCCCAGTCTTCTATTTAAAAAAGAAAGAAAGAAACTTAAAAATAAAAGGTTTCCCTCCAGAGTGAAAGACAGAACTCTTAGATGGGGTTCATGGGACAGAGGGATGGAGAAAGAGCGGTGGAAAAGGAACATCACCAGCCCACCTTGTGGGAGAGGAGACCATAGCTTTAGTTTTGTCCATTAAAATCATGTAAGCAAACAAATTTTTGGCAGAAAATTAAATGATGCAAACAGATGTAGATAGCAGTATCTTAATGCCCAAAGAAATTTGTCTTAAAATATAATGATATAAAATAGAAAAAACAACCTTGCTCCTGAGCATCTGTTTTTATATTAAGAGAAACTGTCAGAGGCAAGAGTGTAAGATTGCTTTTGGAGCTGCACGAATCTAAATCGAGCAGAACAGGTATGAGGGGATGGTTCCAAGGCTCAGGGTCCAATGGTCAGACCAAGAAAAAAGACAACAACTCAGCAAGCAGCTTTGCCAGCAGCTGCAGCAGCATGTGGCAGGACCTGGTTGCAGGTTTTGGGGGATCATCCACTTCTTAGGGACCAGAATACCCAAGGCAGGCCTGTTCCAGGTCATTGACTAGGGCCTGGGGATTCTGTCACCGAATCCAATTTCCTTGTGGCATATTTGTTAGCACATTCCACAGTTTCAAAAAATCAGACAATACAGGGAGAGAAAGGCACTCAGGGCCAAGAACCAGAATTGAATTTCCAATAAAAACATCAACACTACAGAAACCTCTATTCCCTATAGCTCCTCCATGCAAACCATACCCTGATGACTGATGGGTGGTTTTGAGGATGAGACTGAAGACAGTAAGATCACTTAACCAAGAAAGCCTATGCACAAAAGACTGAGATAAATACAGTTGACATTGCTTGTTAGAAAACTAGAGACTCATAGAACCCCTCAGATATAGAATTAAACACAATTAGGGCAACAAAACTACCTCCAGACTCTACTTGGTAAAGAAGCTGAGATTTCCAATCCAACTCTCAGTTCAAGGTTCTCAGATATCTGCCATCATGTTGGCCATAGACTTTAACTTGCCAAGGTGGGAGACCCAGATTATCAAGGGAAATTCCCTAATTCTATAAAAACCAAGATCATGATGCTAAGTGAAATGTCACTATGATTAGTCACAAAGTATGAATCACGAAATAAAGTAGTTTGGCTGTCTTTCTATTATATGTAAACACAGATATCGAAATGAGTGTTATTCTTCAACATGTGGTCTCTCTGAAGCTAAACTCCCCTAATGTTTTTGGATCTCTGCTCAGAGTCTTGCGCATACATTTACAAATATCTTAAGGAAAAGTAAATGTCTCTCTTATGAGGGTTCATTTGCTTTTTTATTTGTTTATTAATAACCAAAGCACAGGCTTATCTAGTGAGTAAAGTAGACATTCATTTGAAACACAATGTTGGGTCAAAAATGAGATGGGACAACAAAGCTAGAAGAATCTGTGCACTTCGACTCTAATGCAAGGAAAATATAAGAGCAGAAACAGAATGTTGAGATTGATCTTATTCATGATTTATCAGTAAATTCAGAAGGTAGGTTTACTTGTGGTTAGGCTTTCTGTTTTTTCCCTCCCTGGCCTCCCAACATGGAGCCAGGTAACTTATATCTGTAGAGACCTTTCATGTGCATCATTCAATTTAATTCTTTTTGATATTTGTTTTTCCAGTTTATTGAGAAATAATTAACATACATCTCTGTATAAGTTTAAGGCATACAGCATGATGGTTTGATTGACATATATTGTAAATGAGGACCACAATAGTTTTAGCTAACATCCATCTTCTCATACAGTTGCAATAAAAAGAAAAGAAAGAAAGAAAGAAAATGCTCCCTACAGTAAGAATTATTAGGATTTATTCTCTTAACAACTTTCTTATGCCTTGTACAACAGAACTAAGTATAGTCATCATGAAACATGAAAGTGAAAGTGAAAGTCGCTCAGTCGTCTCCAACTCTTTGCGAGCCCATGGGCTATACAGTCCATGGAAGTCTCCAGGCCAGAATACTGGAGTGGGTAGCCTTTCCCTTCTCCAGGGGATCTTCCCAACCCAGATCGAACCCAGGTCTCTCTCACTGTGGGACCAGCTGAGCCACAATGGAAGCCCAAGAATACTCGAGTGGGTAGCCTATTCCTTCTCCAGCTGATCTTCCCGACCCACGAACTGAACCAGGGTCTCCTGCATTGCAGGTGGATTCTTTACCAACTGAGCTATCAGGGAAGCATAGTCATCATGTTGTACATTAAATCCTTATACTTATTTATCTTATAAGTGGAATTTTGGACCTTTTGACCACCTTCCTCCAGTTCCCCTTCCCACAACCCTTCACCTCAGATAACCACAAATCTGATCTCTTTTTCTGTGAGTTTGGTTGTTTTTTGCTTTGTTTCTGTTTTGCTTTTATGTGTGTGTTCGTATATTCCGCAGATAAGTGAGATAGTATAGTATTTGTCATTTTCTGTTTGATTTATTTCACTTAGCAAAATGCCTTCAAGATCCACCCACCTACATGAGGGTCCCTTCCCCCAAATCCTTCTATCAACTCGCCACTCGCCTAGAATTTTCACTGGACACCATCTTAGAATCACTGGCTTTTAAGGCTTCTGTCCACCAATTCTGCTTTTCACCCACTCTTGTTTTTCGCCTGTTCCTGAGAGATCCCCATTTAGGGGCACTGATATGATTGGCCTACTTGGTTTGGGGCAAGAACCAGAATTTACCTCAGTGTTGTCAAAAATGTCCTGCAAAAGTAGAAAAAACAACCCCACAGTGGAAAAAAATCACACCAGTGTTGCAGGAGATAGAGCCTAAGTGAGAAGGAGCATGAGAGAACTTTCTGGATTGATGGCAATATTCTAAACCTTGATAGGGGTTTGGGTTAATTAGGTGTATGGATATATCAAAAAAAAAAAAAAAACCACTTCACTGAATAGTACCACTTATAGTGCAAAATTCACCCTCCACTTAAAAAAGGACTCTAAATAAACACTGGACTCCAGTTAATGAATGCATAATGAAGTAAACCTAACTGATGAAATGTATTACTTTGTAACGTATCAGAAAATAAGGTGGGCAGCCAGAAAGGCAATGATGGAAAAATCCATAAACAATATAATGGTGAAGAGGGTGTATAGGGAAGGAAACCCTCCTACACTGTTGGTAGCATAAACTGGTACAGCCACTATGAAAAACAGAGTGGAGGGTCCTTCAAAAACTACAATTAGAGCTACCATATGACCCTGTAATCCCACTCCTGGGCATATAACAGGAAACAAAACATGGTCCAAAAGGATACATGCACTCTAATGTTCATTGCAGCATTGTTCACAGTAGCCAAGACATGGAAAGAACCTAAATGTCCGTTGACCAGGAATGGATAGTATATGGTACATATGTATAATGGAATGTTATTCAGCCATTAAAGAGGATGAAATAATCTATTTGCACAAACATGAATGGCCATATTGCCAACATTTCAGTTCAGTTCAGTCACTCAGTCATGTCCGACTCTTTGGAACCCCATGGACTGCATCACTCCAGCCTCCCTGTCCATCGCCAACTCATGGAGTTTACTCAGACTCCTGTCCATCGAGTTAGTGATGCCATCCAACCATCTGATCTTCTGCCATCCCCTTTTCCTCCCTCCTTCAAGCTTTCCCAGCATTGGGGTCTTTTCAAATGAGTCGGTTCTTCACATCAGGTGGCCAAAGGATTGGAGTTTCAGCTTCAGCATCAGTCTTTCCAATGAATATTCAGGACTAATTTCCTTTAGGATGCACTGGATGGATCTCCTTGCAGTCCAAGGGACTCTCAAGAGTCTTCTCCAACACCACAGTTCAAAAGCATCAATTCTTCAGCGCTCAGCTTTCTTTATAGTCCAACTCTCACATCCATACATGACTACTGGAAAAACCATAGCTTTGACTAAATGGACCTTTGTCAGCAAAGTAATGTCTCTGCTTTTTAATATGCTGTCTAGGTTGGTCATAAGTTTTCTTCCAAGGAGCAAGAGTCTCTTAATTTCATGGCTGCAGTTACCATCTGCAGTGATTTTGTAGCCCAAGAAAATAAAGTCTGTCACTGTTTGCACTGTTTCCCCATCTATTTGCCACGAAGTGATGGAACCAAATACCATGATCTTAATTTTCTGAATGTTGAGTTTTAAGCCAGCTTTTTCACTCTCCTCTTTCACTTTCATCAAGAGGCTCTTTAATTCTTCTTCGCTTTCTGCCACAAGGGTGATGTCATCTGCATATCTGAGGTTATTGATATTTCTCCCAGCAATCTTGATTCCAGCTTGTGCTTCATCCAGCCCAGTATTTCTCACGATGTACTCTGCATAGCAGTTAAATAAGCAGGGTGACAATATACAGCCTTGACGGACTCCTTTCCAAATTTGCAACCAGTCTGTTGTTCCATGTCCAGTTCTAACTGTTGTTTCCTGACCTGCATACAGATTTCTCAAGACTCAGGTCAGGTGGTCTGGTATTCCTATCTCTTGAAGAATTTTCCACAGTTCGTTGTGGTCCACACAATCAAAGGCTTTGGCATAGACAATAAAGCAGAAGTAGATATTTTTCTGGAACTCTTGCTTTTTCCATGATCCAGCAGATGTTCGCAATTTGATCTCTGGTTCCTCTGCCTTTTCTAAATCCAGCTTGAACATCTGGAGGTTCATGGTTCACTGTTGAAGCTTGGCTTGGAGAATTTTGAGCTTTACTTTACTGATGTGTGAGATGAGTGCAATTGTGCGGTAGTTTAAGCATTCTTTGGCATCGCCTTTCTATGGGATTGGAATGAAAACTGACATTTCCAGTCCTGTGGCCACTGCCGAGTTTTCCAAATTTGCTGGCATATTGAGTGCAGCACTTTCACAGCATCATCTTCCAGGATTTGAAATAGCTCAACTGGAATTCCATCACCTCCACTAGCTTTGTTCGTAGTGATGCTTCCTAAGGCCCACTTGATTTCGCATTCCAGAATTTCTAGCTCTAGGTGAGTGATTTGAGTAATGCTCAAAATTCTCCATTGTAATTATCTGGGTCATGAAGATCTTTTCTGTACAGTTCTTCTGTGTATTCTTGCCCCCTCTTCTTAATATCTTCTGCTTCTGTTAGGTCCATACCATTTCTGTCCTTTATTGCGCCCATCTTTGCATGAAACATTCCCTGGTATCTCTAATTTTCTTGAAGAGATCTAGACTTTCCCATTCTATTGTTTTCCTCAATTTCTTTGCATTGATCACTGTCTTATCTCTCCTTGCTATTCTTTGGAGCTCTGCATTCAAATGGGTATATCTTTCCTTTTCTCCTTTGCCTTTAGATTCTCTTCTTTTCTCATCTATTTGTAAGGCGTCCTCAGACAACCAATTTGCCTTTTGGCATTTATTTTTCTTGGGGATTGTCTTGATCACCCCCTCCTGTACAATGTCATAAACCTCCATCCATAGTTCCTCAGGCACTCTGTCTATCAGACCTAATCCCTTGAATCTATTTGTCACTTCCACTGTATAATCATAAGGGATTTGATTTAGGTCATACCTGAATGGTCTAGTGGGTTTCCCTACTTCCTTAAATTTAAGTCTGAGTTTGGCAATAAGGAGTTCATGATCTGAGCCACAGTCAGCTCCTGGTCTTGTTTTTGCTGACTGTATAGAGCTTCTCCATCTTTGGCTGCAAAGCATATAATCAACCTGATTTCAGTAATGACCATCTGGTGATGTCTATGTGTAGAGTCTTCTCTTGTGTTGTTGGATGAGGGTCTTTGCTACAACCAATATGTTCTTTTGGCAAAACCCTATTAGGCTTTGCCCTGCTTCATTCTGTACTCCAAGGTCAAATTTGCCTGTTACTTCAGGTATTTCTTAACTCCCTACTTTTGCATTCCAGTCCCCTATGATGAAAAAGATATCTTTTGGGGGTGTTAGTTCTTCATAGAACCATTCAACCTCAGCTTCTTCAGCATTACTGGTTGGGATATGGACTTGGATTACTGTGATATTGAATGGTTTGCCTTGGAAACAAACAGAGATCATTCCGTCATTTTTGAGATCACATCCAAGTACTGCATTTCAGACTCTTTTGTTGACTATGACGGCTACTCCATTTCTTCTAAGGGATTCTTGCCCACAGTAATTATGGTCATCTGAGTTAAATTTACCCATTCTAGTCCATTTTAGTTAGCTGATTCCTAAAATGTCAATGTTCACTCTTGCCATCTCCTGTTTGACTACCTCCAATTTGCCTTGATTCATGGACCTAACATTTCAGGTTCCTATGCAATATTGCTCTTCTCACATGCTAGTAAAGTAATGCTCAAAATTCTCCAAGCCAGGCTTCAGCAATATGTGAACCATGAACTTCCAGATGTTTAAGCTGGTTTTAGAAAAGGCAGAGGAACCAGAGATCAAATTGTGAACATCTACTGGATCATTGAAAAAGCAAGAGAGTTTGAGAAAAACATTTATTGACTATGCCAAAGCCTTTGACTGTGTGGATCACAATAAGCTATGGAAAATTCTGAAACAGATGGGAATCCCAGACCACCTGACCTGCCTCTTGAGAAACCTATATGCAGGTCAGGAAGCAACAGTTAGAACTGAACATGGAACAACAGACTGGTTCCAAATAGGAAAAAGAGTACGTCAAGGCTGTATATTGTCATGCTGCTTATTTAACTTATATGCAGAGTACATTATGAGAAACGCTGGGCTGGAAGAAGCACAGGCTAGAATTAAGATTGCCGGGAGAAATATCAGTCACCTCAGATATGCAGATGACACCACCCTTATGGCAGAAAGTGAAGAGGAACTAAAAAGCCTCTTGATGAAAGTGAAAGAGGAGAGTAGAAAAAGTTGGCTTCAAGCTCAGTATTCAGAAAACTAAGATCATGGCATCCAGTCCCATCACTTCATGGCAAATAGATAGAGAAACAGTGGAAACAGTGTCAGACTTTATTTTGGGGGGGCTCCAAAATCACGGCAGATGGTGACTGCAGCCATGAAATTAAAAGGCACTTACTCTTTGGGGCTTCCCTGGTGGCTCAGAGGTTAAAGCATCTGCCTACAATGCAGGAGACCTGGGTTCGATCCCTGGGTTGGGAAGATACCCTGGAGAAGGAAATGGCAACCCACTCCAGTATTCTTGCCTGGAGAATCCCATGGACTGAGGAGCCTGGTGGGTTACAGTCCACAGGGTCACAAAGAGTCCGACACGACTGAGCAACTTCACTCACTCACTCACTCACTCTTTGGAAGGGAAGTTATGACCAACCTAGATACCATATTCAAAAGCAGAGATATTATTTTGCCAACAAAGGTCCGTCTAGTCAAGGCTATGGTTTTTCCAGTGGTCATGTATGGATGTGAGAGTTGGACTGTGAAGAAGGCTGAGCGCCGAAGAATTGATGCTTTTGAACTGTGGTGTTGGAGAAGACTCTTGAGAGTCCCTTGGACTGCAAGGAGATCCAACCAGACCATTCTAAAGGAGATCAGTCCTGGGTGTTCTTTGGAAAGACTGATGCTGAAGCTGAAACTCCAATACTTTGACTGCCTGATGCGAAGAGTTGACTCATGGGAAAAGACCTTGATGCAGGGAAGGATTGGGGGCAGGAGAAGGGGATGACAGAGGATGAGATGGCTGGATGGCATCACTGACTCGATAGATATGAGTTTGAGTAAACTCCAGGAGTTGGTGATGGACAGGGAGACCTGGCATGCTGCAATTCATGGGGTTGCAAAGACTCAGACACGAATGAGCGATAGAACTGAACTGATGCAATATTACCCTTACAACACCAGATTTTACTTCCATCACCAGTCACATCCACAACTGGGTGTTGTTTTTGCTTTGGCTCTGTCTCTTCATTCTTTCTGGAGTTATTTCTCCACTGATCTCCAGCAGCATTTTGGACACCTACCAACTTGGGGAGTTCTTCTTTCAGTGTCCTATCTTTGCTTTTTCATGCTGTTCATGGGGTTCTCAAGGCAAGAATACTGAAGTGGTTTGCCATTCCCTTCTCCAGTGGACCATGTTTCATCAGAACTCTCTACCGTGACCCGTCCGTCTTGGGTGGCCCTACACGGCATGGCTCATAGTTTCATTGAGTTAGACAAGGCTGTGGTTCATGTGATCAGATTGGTTAGTTTCCTGTGATTGTGGTTTTCAATCTGTCTGCCCTCTGATAGGGGGCTTCCCTTGTGGCTCAGCTGGTAAAGAATCCGCCTGCAATGTGTGAGACTTGTTCGATCCCTGGGTTGGGAGGATCCCCTGGAGAAGGCAAAGGCTAACCACTCCAGTGTTTTGGCCTAGAGAATTCCATAGACTGTATAGTCCATGGAGTAGCAAAGAGTCAGACATGACTAGAGGCTTGTGGAAGCTTCCTGATGAGAGAGACTGACTGAAACTGGGTCTTGTTCTGATGGGCTGGGCCATGTCCAGTAAATCTTTAATCCAATTTTCTGTTGATGAGTGGGGCTGTATTCCCTCCCTCTTATTTACCTGGGGCCAAACTATGGTTGAACTATGGAATGAGGTTCGTGACATTGTACAGGAGACAGGGATCAAGACCATCCCCATGGAAAAGAAATGCAAAAAAGCAAAATGGCTGTCTGGGGAAGCCTTACAAATAGCTGTGAAAAGAAGAGAAGAAGTGCAAAGCCAAGGAGAAAAGGAAAGATATAAGCATCTGAATGCAGAGTTCCAAAGAATAGCAAAAAGAGATAAGAAAGCCTTCTTCAGCAATCAACGCAAAGAAATAGAGGGAAAGAACAGAATGGGAAATACTAGAGATCTCTTCAAGAAAATTAGAGATACCAAGGGAACATTTCATGCAAAGATGGGCTCGATAAAGGACAGAAATGGTATGGACCTAACAGAAGCAGAAGATATTAAGAAGAGGTGGCAAGAATACACAGAAGAGTTGTACAAAAAAGATCTTCATGACCCAGATAATCACAGTGGTGTGATCACTCACCTAGAGCCAGACATCCTGCAATGTGAAGTCAAGTGGGCCTTAGAAAGCATCACTACAAACAAAGCTAGTGGAGGTGATGGAATTTCAGTTGAGCTATTTCAAATCCTGAAAGATGATGCTGTGACAGTGCTGCACTCAATATGCCAGCAAATTTGGAAAACTCAGCAGTGGCCACAGGACTGGAAAAGGTCAGTTTTCATTCCAGTCCCAAAGAAAGGCAATGCGAAAGAATGCTCAAAGTACCGCACAATTGCACTCATCTCACATGTTAGCAAAGTAATGTTCAAAATTCTCCAAGCCCAGCTTCAGCAGTTCGTGAACCATGAACTTCCTGATGTTCAAGCTGGTTTTAGGAAAGGCAGAGGAACCAGAGATCAAATTGCCGATATCCACTGGACCATGGAAAAAGCAAGAGAGTTCCAGAAAAATATCTATTTCTGCTTTATTGACTATGCCAAAGCCTTTGATTGTGTGGATCACAATAAACTGTGGAAAATTCTTCAAGAGATGGGAATACCAGACCACCTGACCTGCCACTTGAGAAATCTGTATGCAGGCCAGGAAGCAACAGTTAGAACTGGACATTGAACAACAGACTGGTCCCAAATAGGAAAAGGAGTCCGTCAAGGCTGTATATTGTTACCCTGCTTATTTAACTTATATGCCGAGTACATCTTGAGAAATGCTGGGCTGGAAGAAACGCAAGCTGGAATCAAGATTGCCGGGAGAAATATCAGTCACCTCAGATATGCAGATGACACCACCCTTATGGCAGAAACTGAAGAGGAAAGCTAAAAGCCTCTTGATGAAAGTAAAAGAGGAGAGTGAAAAAGTTGGCTTAAAGCTCAACATTCAGAAGACGAAGATCATGGCATCTGGTCCCATCACTTCATGGCAAATAGATGGGGAAACAGTGTCAGACTTTATTTTGGGGGGCTCCAAAATCACTGCAGATGGTGATTGCAGCCATGAAATTAAAAGACGCCTACTCCTTGGAAGAAAAGTTATGACCAACCTAGATAGCATATTCAAAAGCAGAGACATTACTTTGCCGACTAAGGTCCGTCTAGTCAAGGCTATGGTTTTTCCAGTAGTCATGTATGGATGTGAGAGTTGGACTGTGAAGAAGGCTGAGTGCCAAAAAATTAATGCTTTTGAACTGTGGTGTTGGAAAAGACTCTTGAGAGTCCCTTGGACTGCAAGGAGATCCAACCAGTCCATTCTGAAGGAGATCAGCCCTGGGATTTCTTTGGAGGGAATGATGCTAAAGCTGAAACTCCAGTACTTTGGCCACCTCATGTGAAGAGTTGACTCATTGGAAAAGACTCTGATGCTGGGAGCAATTGGGGGCAGGAGGAGAAGGGGACGACAGAGGATGAGATGGCTGGATGGCATCACTGACTCGATGGACGTGAGTCTGAGTGAACTCTGGGAGCTAGTGATGGACAGGGAGGCCTGGTGCCTGTGATTCATGGGGTCTCAAAGAATCGGACACAACTGAGCGATTGAACTGAACTGAACTGAACTGAAACTATCATTGGGCTTCCCTGGTGGCTCAGAGGTTAAAGCGTCTGCCTGGAATGCGAGAGACCCAGGTTCTATCCCTGGGTCAGGAAGATCCCCTGGAGAAGGAAATGGCAACCCACTCCAGTACTCTTGCCTGGAGAATCCCATGGAAGGAGAGCCTGGCAGGCTGTTGCAAAGAGTCGGCCATGACTGAGCGACTTGGCTTTAAATTATGGGTGGAGGTAATGAAGATAACAGCGACCTCCTTCAAAAGATCCCATGCATGTTCTGCTACACTCAGGGCCCCAGCCCTGCAGCAGGCCACCACCAGCCCACACCTCTGCCAGAGACTCCTGGACACTTACAGGCAAGTCTGGGTCAGTCTCTTGTGGGATCACTGCTCCTTTCTCCTGGGTCCTGGTGCTCACAAAGTTCTGTTTGTGCCCGCCAAGAGTTTGTTTCCCCGTCCTATGTAAGTTCTGGTCGCTCTATGGTGGGGTTAATGGATACCTCCTTCAAGAGGGCTTATGCCGTACCCGGGTCTGCACCACCCAGAGCCCCTGCCCCTGTGGCAGACCACTGCTGACCCGTACCTCCACAGGAGACACTCAAACACAAGAGACTGTCATCCTGAGTGAAGTCAGTGAGGCAGAGGAGAAATATATGACATTCCTTATATGTGGAATCTAAAAACAAATGATACAAATGAACTCATGAAACAGAAAGAGACTCACAGACTTAAAGAACAAACTTACGGTTGCTGAGGGGAAGCGTCTGTGGAAGGAATAGTTAGGGAGTTCGGAATGGGCAGGTACACGCTGCTGTATTTAAAATGGATAACCAACAAGGAACTACTGTATAGCCCATGGAATTCTGCTCCATGCTATGCAGCAGCCTGGATGGGAGGGGAGTGTGGTGGAGAATGGATACATGTATACAAATGGCTGAGTCCCTTCATTGTTCACCTGAGACTATCACAACATCGTTTGTTAATTGGCTATACCCCAGCACAAAGTAAAGAGTTTTAAAAAAATAAGGTGGAGTTTTGGATGAATGGAGACAGAGAGAGGTGGATTGACATATGATAAATAAATACAGCGCAAATTAACTGTATAATCTTTGTGGTGTTTATTGTAAGACTCTTTCAACTTATGTTTGGAAGTTTTTTATAATAAATTATGGGGAGGGGTGGGAAATGACCTACAAAAAGTGTTTTTTCAGGGTCTTAATACCTATACATACTTTGTTTCAGAAAGTAATGCCCATGCCACAAGACAAATCTAATTATTTTCTGTAAACATAATAATGATACCCTGAATTTCCAGTAAAATCTCTTCACTGGATACTCCAATGTGTGGACACTATCTTCAAAATTCTGAGCACAATATTTCAAACAGAACATTTTTTATTTTTTAATCAATAACTGCTATACAATAGTCCTTAACTAATTCCAAAAAATAAATTATTGAAACCCCTATGGTATGAAAATTGAAGAATTTAAAATCTTATTTTAAAAAATAGTGTTAAGAGGCAGAGATTCCAAAAGAGCCTTTAAAAAATCCTTTCGTATATAAATCAACTATTTGCTTGCTTGCTCAGTTGCATCCGATTCTTTGCTACCCTATAGAGGGTAAACCTCCAGGCTCCGCTCTCCATGAGGTTTCCCAGGTGAAAGTACTGGAGTGGGCTGCCGTTTCCTCCTCCAGAGGATCTGCATGACCCAGGGATTAAAGCCATGTCTCCTGCATCTCCACTGGCTTTGGCAGGTGGATTCTTTACCCCTGAGCCACCTGGGAAGCCCCAACCAACTACACTTCTATATGAAAAAAAGAAAAGAAACAAATTTTCCTAAATATTTTCATATTTAAAAAAACACAAAAACAGCAAAGTAAGTAAATTATTTTTAATATTTCAAAATAATAATTATTACAGAAAAATTAGACCATTCGGATATGACCTAAATCAAATCCCTTATGATTATACAGTGGAAGTAATAGATTCAAGGGATTAGATCTGATAGACAGAGTGCCTGAAGAACTATGGATGGAGGTTTGTGACATTGTACAGGAGGGATGATCAAGACAACCCCCAAGAAAAAGAAATGCAAAAAGGCAAATTGGTTGTCTGAGGAAGGCTTAAAAACAGCTGAGAAAAGAAGAGAAGCTAAAGGCAAAGGAGAAAAGGAAAGATATACCCATTTGAGTGCAGAGCTCCAAAGAATAGCAAGGAGAGACCTTTTTTTAAAAAAAAACGCCTTCCTAAGTGATCAATGCAAAGAAATAGAGGAAATAGAAATGCAAAGAAATAGAGGAAAACAATAGAATGGGAAAGTCTAGAGATCTCTTCAAGAAAATTAGAGATACCACGGGAATGTTTCATGCAAAGATGGGCACAATAAGGGACAGAAATGGTATGGACCTAACAGAAGCCTATAAAGAAGAGGTGGCAAGAATACACAGAAGAACTGTACAAAAAAGATCTTCACGACCCAGATAATTACGATGGTGTGATCACTCACCTAGAGCCAGACATTCTGGAATGTAAACTCAAGTGGACCTTAGGAAGCATCACTACCAACAAAGCTAGCAGAGGTGATAGAATTCTAGTTGGGCTATTTCAGATCCTAAAAGATGATGTTGTTAAAGGGCTGCATTCAATATGTCAGCAAATTTGGAAAACTTAGCAGTGGCCACAGGACTGGAAAAAGTCAGTTTTCAATCCAATCCCCCCAAAAAAGCAATGTCAAAGAATGTTCAAACTACCGCACAACTGCATTAATCTCACATGCTAGCAAAGTAATGCTCAAAATTTGCCAAGCCAGGCTTCAACAGTACGTGAACTGAGGACTTCCAGGTGTTCAAACTGAATTTAGAAAAGGCAGAGGAACCAGAGATAAATGGCCAATATTCATTGGATCATAGAAAAAGCAAGGGAATTACAGAAAAACATCTACTTCTTTTTTGTTGACTACCCCAAAGCCTTTGACTGTGTGGATCACAACAAACTGTGAAAAATTCTTCAATACCAAACCACCTTACCTGCCACCTGAGAAATCTATATACAGATTAAAAAGGAACAGTTAGAACCAGACAAGGAACAATGTACTGGTTCCAAATTGGGAAAGCAGTATGCCAAGGTTGTATATTGTCACCCTGCCTATTTAACTTCTATGCAGATTACATCATACGAAATGCCAGGATGGATGAAGCACAAGCTGGAATCAAGACTGCAGGGAGAAATATCAATAACTTCAGACACACAGATGACATCACTCCTATGGCAGAAAGCAAAGAGGAACTAAGAAGCCTCTTGATGAATGTGAAAGAGGACAGTGAAAAAGCTGGCTTAAAACTCAACATTCAGAAAACTAAGATCATGGCATCAAGTCCCATCACTTCATGGCAAATAGATGGGGAAACAATGGAAACACTGATAGCCTTTATTTTCCTGGACTTCAAAATCATTGCAGATGGTGACTGAAGCCATGAAATTAAAAGATGCTTGCTCCTTGGAAGAAAAGCTATGACCAACCTAGACAGCATATTAAAAAGCAGAGACATTACTTTGCCAACGAGGGTCCATTTAGTCAAAACTATGGTTTTTCCAGTAGTCATGTATGGATGTGAGAGTTGGACCATAAAAAAAGCTGAGCTCTGAAGAATTGATGCTTTCGAACTGTGGTGTTGGAGAAGACTCTTGAGAGTCCCTTGGACTGCAAGGAGATCCAATCAGTGCATCCTAAAGGAAATCGGTCCTGAATATTCATTCACTGGAAGGACTGATGTTGAAGCTGAAGCTCCAATACTTTGGCCACCAGATGCAAAGAACTGACTTATTGAAAAAGACCCTGATGCTGGCAAAGATTAAAGACAGGAGGAGAAGGGGACGACAGAGGATGAGATGGTTGGATGGCATCACCAACTCGATGTACATGAGTTTGAGCAAGCTCAGGGTGATGGACAGGGAAGCATAGCATGCTGCAGTCAACGGGGTCACAAAGAGTCGGACACGACTGAGCAACTGAACTGACTGAACTGGACAGCAAAATTAAATATTTGCCATCCCTGTCTCACTAGACCATGGTTTCTCAACATCACCAGTTTTAGCATTTAGGGCCAGAGAAATCTTATATGCATAGAGTTGTCCTGTGCCATGTAGGTTGTTTAGCAATATCCTTGGCCTCTACCCACTAGATACCAGTAATACTTGTTTCAGTCATGACAACCAATGACTCTAGACGTTCTCAGAGATTCCCAAATATCCCCAAGGCAGAAATTGCCCCTGGTTGAGAACTGCTGTTCCAGATTCTTTTCTTGATAATTCTTTTTCAGTATCTCAATGAGTTGCATACAGATGCATTTTGCTTTTTCCTGGATAAATCACACATCAAGAGGAACTTATTCTGTACATTTTTAAATCAATTTACATACCTAATGTTACTGCATTTATAAAGAAAATTTAAGTTTTGTGTGTGTGTGTGTTTTCAGCAAGTGGACTTCTGCTATATTATTTACATTTGCATTAAAAATATATATATGTCTTAGAGACCTACCCATGCTAATACAAACAGGCTAATTGCACTTCAACTGCTATATACAACAGATATTTAGTATTTACTGGTAGGATATATATAAGAAGGAAATGGCAGGCCACTCCAGTATTCTTGCCTGGAAAATCCCATGAACAGAGGAGCCTGGAGGGCTATAGTCCATGGGGTCACAAAGAGCCAAACACGGCTTCGTGACTAAACAACAAGGACAAAACCTTGTTTTCTTTGGAATCCTAACTCTCTAATTACAGTCATTAAAATCTGCCTGCAACGAAGGAGATGTAGATTCAATCCCTGGGTCAGGAAGATCCCCTGGAGAAGGAAATGGCAACCCAGTCTAGTATTCTTGCCTGGAAAAATCCCATGGACAGAGGAGCCTGGTGGGCTACAGTCCATGGAGTCTCAGAGTCAGAAAAGACTTAGCAACTAAACAACAACAATATATTAGTTTATTCTGTCCTTCCCTGTTGATGGGTGTTTTGTTTGTTGCCCGTTTTTCAACACTGTAAACAACACTGCAGTGAACATCCCTTGTACATGTTTTATTCCTTTATTATTACCTTAGTCATACATGTGTTTTCCAAGGGAGAAGCAGAATACTAAGTTACAGAGTAAGATCACTTAAAACTCTAATGGACACTGCCTAATTCTTTTCCAAAGTTGCTCTACAATTTTACTTCCATTGACAGTATTAGAATGCCCAAATATTTCTGTTGTCCATATTTGAAAGGAAACAGAGATTGAAAAGGAGTTCTTGAGTTGAGCCATGTTGAAAATATAGCCAGTGTGAACTCAGTAATGGGTTTCCCTGATGGCTCAGACAGTAAATAATCTCCCTGCAATGCGGGAGACCCAGGTTTGATACCTGGGTCAGGAAAATTCCCTGGAGAAGGGAATGGCAACCCACTCCAGTATTCTTGCCTGGAGAATTCTATGGACAGAGGAGCCTGGTGGGCAACAGTCCATGGAGTCACAAAGAGTTGGACACAACTAAGCTACTAACACTTTCACTCAATCTTAGGAAAGTCCCTTGAAATCTTTCAACGTACTGCCTATTGTCAGTGTACTAGTTGACAACTGAAGGTGTTTTTGGCTGACTATGACAAGGATAAGGATATAGTAAACAAAATCGTTCCTCAGTTCCAGCCTGTCTGAGCCCACAGCACCTTCACGCTTTGCAATTAAATTTTGGTGACTTGGCAGGTAAAGAAGGTGGGGTGAATGTGCGACCTGGAATACCAAGGAAAGTTGGGACTACTCTGGGCTCCAAGGTTGCCTTGGAGCTCTGAGATATCTTGAAGAAAAGTGTGGAGGGAAGCCAGTCTTCTTGCCTTTCATTGATCTGTGGTTGGCCAAAACAAAAATAGGACTGGAAAATAAATGCAGAATTACAGAAACATCTGTCAGCTTTATCCAGGATGGGAAACCAGTTAGCTTAAGTCTTCTGTCTGGAGTAAGTATTCAGAGTTCTCATTTTCCTCTGCCTGGTTCTCCTGGCAGCAACTCAGGAACTGTAAAATTCAGATACTCTTGAGACTATGATTCTACTCATTAAGTACTTACTGAGAACTTATTCTGTTCCAGGCACTGGCATCTGTACTGGGAAATCAAAGGTGAACAACAGACACTCCAGCCCTCATAGAACTTATTGTCTGATGGGGAGGAAAGGGCATGGTGGTGTGAGGTTGATGCAGTGCAACCATCTGGGTTCCGTGAATAAGAGAGGCTTTTCTCCTGGGATGCAGGAGGGCAGTGTTTCCTGTGCCTGAGAGCCTGAGTAATTTGAATATTTCTATTCAGTGTTTCTGAGAATTTATTGGGGTTGATTCCTTGTAAGTGTCAATGGGGGCCACTGAGCCTTGCAGAGGAAGGCAGCTGGGTTAGGAGGAGATTCAATCCTTCTCCCAGCAAGATAGTCAGTGACACTATCTCAGAGTCTAGAGAAGATGTTGCAAAGGTGGTTTGGGGGCTCTCAGGGCTCTTGGGGACATGAAAAGACCCAAAGGGCATTTCTGGCTGGGGTAATATCCAGAGGTGCCCCAGAGTGGACACTGAAGGGAAATTTCCTATATTATTACATCATTGCTAGAGATATAAGTTCTGCTGAAAGAGCTATAACACTTCCTAGGTCAGAACAGGTGTCCCAGGGATTCTCCTGCCAATACCCGAAGTGACCCTGCACCGCACAGGGCAGCCAAAGGAGAACACTGCCCAGGAAAGTCCCTGAGTCCATGGGGACAGCGTGGACAGTCAGGCCCTTTGGTAGCTATAAATTTGGATTCAATGAAGAATATGGGGTCAACTCTCCACTTACACTATTTTTTCCCCCAGTGTTCTATTCAATAATGTGTCTAGGTTGGTTTTTGCAGGTCTTACCAAAATTGTAAAAAGCTCAGAATTGTGTGTGAGTCACTTGAACTGAGAATAATTAGAAAAATTTAGGAGAGTTGATTTGGGGGACAGAAAAGAGCAATCATGACAGATGCAAATGCAGGCTTAGGAGGAACCTTTGCCATGAAGTTACTCTGTGCAGGGAAAAGTCTTTATAAACCTGAGTCTCTGGGTGTTGCATGTGTGTGTGTGTGTGAGATGGAAGGGGCTTAAAAACGTCTCAGCAGAGAACAGACTATTTCAGTAAGTGCTTAGTCATTCAGTTTTGTCCAACTCTTTGCAATCCCATGGACTGTAGTCCCCCAGGCTCCCCTGTCCATGGGGATTCTTCAGGCAAGAATACTGGAGTAGGTTGTCATTTCCTTCTCTGGGAGATCTTCCCAACCCAAGGACTGAACTCAGGTCTCCAGCATCACAGGCAGATTCTTTACCATCTGAGCCAAGGATTAGTAGGAAAGCTTTCTGTCTCAAGCTCCAGGATTACTAGGTTCCTTCTAGTGCAAAGAGGCTGGCAGTAAAACATGGAACCATAAAATCAGAAAGACATGGGGCTTTGGGGCGAAGAACTTGATGCAGAATAAGTGCCTCTTGCTGTGTGGATTATCCAAGACAAAGCAAAATGAACCTATAGCAACTCACTGAAATACTGGGAAAGAATTATCGAGAAAAAGGATCTGGCACAGTGGATCTCAATCAGGGGCAACTTCTGCTTTGGGGACATTTGGAGACGTCTGGAGACATTTTGGTTGTCACGACTATGACAAGCATTATTGGCATCTAGTGGGCAGAGGCCAGGGATGTTGCTAAACACCCTCCATTGCACAGGACAACTCCATACAAGTCAGAATTCTCTGGCCCCAAACACTTATATTGGAGAGGCTGAGAAACCGTGGTCTAGTGAGAAAGGGATGGTAAATATTTAATTTTGCTGTACTAAAGCATATTTTGAAAGATTAAAAAATTAAATTGTGTATTTACTCGTCTGTTTTGTGTTGTGTTAAGTATGAAAGTATTTAGGAATAGTTCTTTTCTATTTTTTTTATATAGGAGTATACCCACCTGCCAATGCAAGAGACATAAGAGATGCAGGTTCTATCCCTGAGTCAGGAAGATCCCTTGAAGAAGGAAATGGCAACCCACTCCAGTATCCTTGCCTGGAGAATCCCAAGGACAGAAGAGCCTGGTGACTATAGTCCCTGGGGTCAAAAGGAGTCAGACACAACTGAGCACGCATGCACATAGCTAATAGACACAGGAAAGGTTTTTTTAGGTTCTTTTGGAATCTCTCTCAACACTATTTTTTAAATAAGATTTTAAATTCCTCATTTTTCACACCATCGGGGTTTCAAGAATTTCTTTTTTGCCATTGGTGAAGGACTGTTATATAACCACAGTGGTGATCTCAGAGTTGAGGGCAAAGAAGAAGAGAGAGGAATGAGAGAACTGAGCTATTGGTCAAGAGAAATTGTAGTCTTGTGTGTAATATTTTAATTTTTGCAAAGAGAAAATGTGCATGCAAATACCTTGCAAAATTAAAAATTAAATTTAAAGAGAGGGAAGGAAAAGCTCTAGTGGTTCAACCTCTGCAAGGGCAGGAAGGCTTTAGATGAAACTACCGGAAAACAGCAACCCTTAGAACTGGTGCGATGATCTGGGACAGGACTGTCCCTGTATGTGGGCAAAAAGGCATGGCTTTATTAAAGTCATTGTGAATGCTCTCAATGTAAAAATACAAATCTTTCACTTAGAGAATTCTTTGCTGGGAAGGGAGGCTAGGTATCAGGTGGAAAGTGGAACCGGATAACCTATAGCATGTAATTCCTAGAAAGCAGCCTAATCACCCGATACATAATGACAGCAGCCACACTCTACCAAGTGTTCACGTGTGCCAGTCACAGTGCTAAGTACTTTACATGCAGCTTCTCAGTCCATTATCATAACAGTGCAGGTGTGTATAGGTATTTTCATTCTACAAGTGAGGAAACCAGGTTCAGAATAAGTAGTGAGCTGAGATGTAAAGACAGGTCTGTCTTATATCCAAGCCCACTTTCTTTTTGTTATTGGAATATAATTACTTTACAATGTCGTGTTAGTTTCTGCTGTACAACAATGTGAATCAACCATGTGTATGTATGTGCGCCCCTCAAGAGCCTCCCTCCCACCCTCTAATTCTACCCCCACTAAGTCATCAGCAAGCACCAAGCTGAGCTACCTTGCTACACAGCAGGCTTCCACTAGCTATCTATTTTACACATGGCAGTGAATACCTGTAAATGATACTCTCCCAATTCATCCCACCCTCCCCTTTCCCTCTGGGTCCGCATGTCCATTCTCTGTCTGCGTCTCTATTCCTGCCCTGTTAATAGGTTCATCTGGACCACTTTTCTCACTCTCTTAAGCACGATGCTATACTACACCAGAAATTGGGGGCCCTGCCCACTTGAAGTGGGTTAGGGTTTTATAATTAACACAGAGATGCATGGCCCTTTTCTAAAATGCTTCCCAGAGCTCCAAATAGCCCTATGGCTTACTAGGCACCATGGAATCGTTTCTCCATGTCCAATAAAACGAAGTTGCCTTTAAAGAACATTTTTCTGGATCTGACATTCCTCAAATGCTGTCCCAGGAGCTGTGTGATAATGGAGTTTCATTGTCATTTGAAAGAAGTTGGAGGAAAAGGGAAATGAGTCCCAGGCGGGGCAGATCTGAATGGTGTAGCAGAGGAAACGCTGTCCCCATGAACACAAGCAGCTGGGTGTCTGGATGTATCATAAAATTTTATTGTGAAATGCACAGATGATGGGCCAGCTGCAAAGCATCAGGAGTGTTTATCATGATCTCCCAGCACATTCTGGCTGTGCTCCCCTTTGACACTGTTTTTTGTGGGCTTAACCTAATTGAGATGAAGACATCAAAATGACTTCAAGGTGTAGCCCTTCTGGGAGGCCCACCGTAGGCTTCCCTCTCTGAAGGTCTTTGTACCATTTGTCATGATGGGCTGGACCACTAGTGGGGAATAAATAGTATTAACACGAGAAGATGGCATGACCCGGAGTCAGTTTACCGAACTTTGCCTGGACATCTTTATATTATCAACTTCATCAGTTATCAAGCTCACAGGGAGGCCATCTTATTGGCCGGACATGGTCAATGAACAAGATCACCAAGTGCTACCACGCTACAAAACTATGCATACGTGTGTTTGTGTTTTAGTGAATGAGACAATCTACAGCCTAAAAACAGTTTTATCCTCTCCCTTTCTCTCCAGCCATCCCCCGTACCTGGGCTTCTGTAAGCAATTCTATCTTTGGTAATAATTCCTTCATTTAGATTAAACTTTGCCTTTTCCCTTAAAGTCACGACATTCTCAACCAGGATTCCTCCTCTAAAACACAGAACACAGAAAATGTTTTGAATGACTCTTGTTTTCTCTCTCAAGGATAATACATAACTAGTACCATTCTAGATACATAGGAAAGATGTTAAGTTGTTACATACAAAGCTTGCATTATGCATTAAGACTTAATTTATTTACTGTACTCCAGTAGAGAGACACTTACTTACACCTAAAAACTTATACAGCTATAGGATTAAGCCATAAAATCTTATAATGGAAATGCCTCTTACAAGTTGTCAAGTGCTATGGTTACCAGGGGGAAAGAGTGAGGGGGAGGGATAGCTCGGGAGTTTGGGATTGACATGTACACATTTCTGTATATAAAATAGCCAACAAACATATTTAATATATATATAAATATATATATAAATAACCAACAGGGGCTACTGTATAGCTCAGAGAACTCTGCTCAATATTCTGTAATAACCTAAAAGGAAAAAGAATTTGAAAAAGAATAGATACATGTATATGTATAAATAAATCACCTATTGTACACCTGAAACTATCACAACACTGTAATCAACTATCCTCCAATACAAACTAAAATTCTTTAACCAAAAAATAAACTCATTAGTAGAAGAGAAAAAAACAAGTTGCCAACTGCAACAGCCCTTTCTTATTCATTAATTCCTAATGATATCCTGAAAAGTGACCAACTAACCTCTACCTGAACCACTCAGTCATCAGAGGCAGCAAACATTTTTTATGGAGAACTCTCACTACCAGAGCTTTCCAGGTGACTCAGTGGTAAAGAATCTGCCTGCCAAAGCAGGAGGTGGGTTTAATTCCTGGGTCAGGAAGATCCCCTGAAAGAGGAAATGGTAACCCACTCCAGTACATTCTTGCCTGGAGAATCCCATGGACAGAGGAGCCTGATGGGCTACAGTCCCATAGGGCCACAAAGAGTAGGACACGGCTGAGCACCCATGTACTCACTGCCAGAAATTATTCCTCTGAATGTGGAAGGAAAGGACCAGATTGTGCAGAGTCTTGAAAGCTAAATCATTCAAGACATTTGGGCTCCATCTCGTAGGTAGTAGCCCATTAATTCCCCTGCTCTCTTCAGGGCCAGCACAATCCCAAACACGTTCTCCTCCGATTCTGCCAAATCCTATTATGTTATTTCAAGGAGCAGCATCCTCAGAACTGCTGACAAGTTCAGAAAGCCAATGCAGAACCACCAGGTAGATGCTATCAGTAGGTAATGCCATTCATCTCTCTCACGGGAATTTGCTTGGCAGGGTAGACAGTGCCTGGAGGAATGCCATCCCTGCCTGTAAGCTACCAAGATTCCCCTGTACCTCCTGGGACAGCTTGAAAACAGCCCATCAAGATGTCTTATCTGGTTTTTCCACATCAAGTCTGGGCTGAGGTTTTGGGCGTCAAGTTGCAGACTGAAGGGAGATTTATGGTCCTGTTATCAGCTCTAGACAGTGAGAGGCTGTGATCATATGGCAGGGAAACAATTGCCCTGCAGGGAAGACCACAAGTAGGGCTGCTGGTCACACCTGGAATCACCTGAGCTCATGCAGTCCCCGTGAGCAGGGGCACTGGGCTGAGTGCTGGAAATAGAAACGTCCTACAGGTCCTGGGAAAACAGCTCCACCCACTCTAATGCTATGAGTACTATCACTTACGAGCTCAGACAGTATTGCCCACAACTAAATCCAGTCACATATTTCGCTCATAAATCATTTCAGCAGCATATAAAATAGAAAGCCTATCACAGCTGTTTGTGGGTAAGGAGGTCATGATAAATGGAGAGGGAATGAGAGGACACCTTGGGGGCTTACTCATGCCCACGCTCACACCATGGAAGGGGCAGGCTGTAGGCTTGTGCCGGTAAACTCCCACCCTCCAAGGACAAAAATGAGATTTAACAAGACTACCTCTACAAGTCAGGCATGGGCAAGAGGCATAGGCAGAAATAAATCCCATTGTCATAGAGACCATAGGTCTTCTCCAGCTCAAAGTTTCTACAACTGTGGACCTTCACCTCCTCTTCTCACAAATCTTCCTCCTCCTCAACCATATATACATATACATTCACATAAATACACACACACACACACATATATATATATATATATATATCTCCCATGTGTGTATGTGCTCAGTCATGTCCAACTCTGCAACTCCACGGACTATAGCCCACCAGGTTCCTCTGTCCATGGGATTCTCCAGGCAAGAATACTGTAGTGGGTTGCCATTTCCTTCTCCAGGGGAATCTTCCTGACCCAGGGACTGAACCCATGTCTCTTGCGTCTCCTGCACTGGCAGGTGGATTCTTTACCACTAGCGCCGGCTATGTATCTGTGTATATTTCCTGCAGGTGTTGGCATTTTTTTAAATACATATCCTCCTCATATCATCATATACCACGTGTTATAAACTCCTAAAAGACAGCATCTATATACATAATTTCATAAATGTAATTATGTGTATGATGAGCTACCAGCTTCCCCATTCTTGGTTGCACCCTCGCATTGCTGTATCTTGAACACACAACCCTGCCACCTTCCTTGTTGATGCCACGAGTGGAGTGCCCTAAGAGAGAACCTCTCTAGTCCCCTCCCCCAACCACAGCTCTCTCCCAGCTTTCAGGCATGGGGAGAAAAGAAGAGAGTAAAATCCCAACCCTAAGCACCAGGGAGAAGCATCTAGCTACTCCAGCCTTCTGCTCAGTCTGCCAGCAAAGAGTTTAGATTTGCCAAAGAGATCCTCTTCCAGTAGGCATGAGGCTAAAGTCGCCACTCACTCCCCTTAGCCTGCCGCACAGATACCATCTGCTGAGTCAGGGCCTGGGCTAAACCTGAGCAGGTGACCCCAGGGGAAATGGCTCTAGTGTGCCCATGAGCAGCTGTCTTCTTCAGAGCCTTGCTCAAAGCACAGTCTCTCCAGAGATCCTTCCCTGGTTTATCCTTAGCAATTGAGTAGGAGCTGGACTGCACTCAACAAATATTTACTGAGTGCCTCCAACATAGAGAACATGATGTCAAGCAGCCATTTCAATTCTGTTCAATTCAACTAACATTTATTTGAAAGTTTTTATTAGTAAGAGGTGGAGTATAATGGGCTCTGAGCCATCCTGTCTGGTTCACATTCAGAGTCACCATCTCTTTCTTTGGATATTTTAAAGTTATATGAGTTAATATCTCCAAAATAGTTAAAGCCATGCCCAACACAAAATAAGCACTCAGTGCATCTTGATCATTATTAAGGTTATACAGTAGGTACTTGGCAAACCCGTGGGGAAGTCAGGATCAGTAAGTTGTCTTCCAGCCCCCAAGGAAGATACAATCTATGGAACAGAAGACCCAGAGGCACTTCAACACAGTTTTGTTGCAATCAGCCATGACACCATGATAGACCCTAAGCACTTCACAGGTACTCTGTCACATTGTAAACAATGTTTAAAAGTAGGTCAAACAGAGAAAGACAAATTTTATGTGGTATCACATAATATGGATACATGATATTATGTAGAATCTAAAATATGATACATGAAATTATTTATAAAACAGAAAGAGATTTGCAAACATGGAAAACAAACTTATAGTTACCAAAGGGGAAAGGGGATGGAAGGCATTAGGCATTTGGAAATAACCTGCACACACTACTATATATAAAATAGAAAACAACAAGCACTTAATGTGTAGTGCAAGAAACTATATTTGATATCTTGTAATAATGTAAATGAAAAAGAATCTGAAAAATAATATATACGTGTGTATATGTATACATGTATACAACGGAATCACTTTGCTGTATACCTGAAATTAACAGATTATAAATCAACTATACTTAAATTTAAAAAAATAGAATGCTTGACACATATAAGTACTCTAACATCTATGTTCCCAGGTTAAATCATTGAGCTGAGTGGAAAGACAAATTGTGTAGAGCAGGGAGTAATGCCAAGCTTACACCAAAGAAAAATCACTTATTACTAAAAAACATAGGAAATTTATTTCACAAGTGTATAAGAAAGTGCTACTGGGCCACAAGTAGTTCTGTCCAAACAGTAAGGGTACTCAGAGAAACTTTTGTCTGCTAATAACATCACTCAACTAAAATGAATAAGGCATAAGAATGTTTATTATCTTGCATAACAAAAAGTCTGGAGGAGGGTGGTTCAGAGATTGGTTCAGAAGCTCAATTACATCATTCCATCTTCAAACCTAAGCCTTTGACTTAATCTTTAAGCATCTATCCCCATGGATGCAGAATGGCTGCCATAGTTCCAATCTTCAAAGGTAAATATGATAATGGTCAGCAAAGAATTTCCCACGAACCTCTTTTTTTCTGAAGTCGCATGTCCCTGAAATCCCATTTGCCAATATTGAATCACATGGTCAGGCCCTAGCTGCAAGAAAATCTGAGAAAGCAAGTGTCTGACTATTTTAGCTTCTGTGACGGGAGATAAGATGGACTAGAAAAGTGTGTAGCCAAGAACATCTGCATAGTGAAAATGTGAACTGTCTGGAAACTGTGGATGCTTATTCAAATGATGTGAGTTCTTATTGTCCTAAAGTAGTAATTGTGTATTAGTTATTATTAGCTCATTGGGTCTGGCCTTAAAAAGGTTTAATCCCTGCAAGTGTGCAGCCAAATATTCTAGTCCTTCAAAATGGATTACCAACGTGGAAAGGCTGAGCACTAGTTCAGTACATGTTAGTAAATGGTACTCATGCAAATGAAATGTTATGGGGTGGGGGGAGGACTGGTGAAGCCAGGAGTTCTTTATATATCTGTATAGACTTCACTCATTTCCATAAATAATTTTTGAACATCTGCTCTGTATCTGGCACCATTTAGAGCAGTAAATAAGACTAAGTCTCTGCCCTCATGTAATTTAAACCTAGTGGGTGTGATCACATCACCTTTTGTCCCCAAGACCCCTAGATCATATCATCCTAGGTTTGCAGAAGTTGTTATTAAACCTGTTATTCTGTGACCCTTCTTCTGGTACTAGTCCTTACACTCTGCAATTTGGCAATTCTGTCTATTGTCTGTGAATATTCTTACACTCATAAAAGTGCCTTTCTCCATCAAGTCTGCCAACTTTGAAGAATAAGGAAAGCAGGACTTCCATTAATTTGGGGGCCCCTAAAGTACAGGCTATTCATCTTATTTACAGTGGCAATTTGGCAGAGCAAAAAAAGGGCAGACTAATGCATTCAGCCCAGGTCTGTTACTTCTCAGCCATATAACATTGGGCAAGTCACTTTTCAAGACTGTATTTCTCAAAATGGGCAAGTTAACAGGGCTTGTGTTGCTATACAATGCTATAACAATGCTAAATCCTGGTACCAAGCTTAGACAAAATAAGGGTGCAATGGCTGGCATAGTGTAGACACTCATTAGATGGGAGGCCAGTAATCATCTTCCCTGCTACTTGACCTTCTATTCTCATCTGCCACTTGTCAAACAAAACTCACCCCCAGCAGCAGGTGGCCAGGCCAGTCAATTAATGCCCGCAGATGGCACGCTGATCTGCTAATTGCTCCAAGGCCTCCAGAATCTAAATTGGTGTGGTTGCTCAACTGCCAAGGACATCAGGTTTTCCTCTCTCCATCCTGCTGGCCACAGCCCCACTCCTGAGAATTCCGATGAAAACTCTGATTCTCTGGGGACACGTCAGCAGTTTGTGTTGTTAAAAATAACTCATTTGGACCCTGATCTGACATTTATGAGGAAACAGAAGACACTTAGTGCCATCTTTGACTTCTTTATGTCCACCACCATAAAAAAAAATTTTTTTCAAAAATGATGGGGCTTTTGCCATTCCTCCCATGATTCAGCTTTTCAACACCCAGACTATTCCCTGACTGGGTAGGAGATGAACAGAGGGCCTGAGAAGAGACCCGGGATCTCAAGGAAATGTCAAGTTCAATTATTTATTCAAAGTGGCAGAGCATTGTGTATACTCACTGCCATGAAGCGATCAATTTTTAAAAGAACTGTGTATTTCTACATGTATAAATAGATGCTATTTTTTTCCAAATAATCAACTTAGTCTCCCAGCAATTCAAAAAGAAAAAAAATACATCTGCTTTTGTAAGCTCTCTCACCACAGATGTCCTTCCTGAGTTTTAAACCACGGCATGGGTATGAACTTCCTGCTAGGAAGTATGGGCAGCTCAGCATTTGTTGAGGAAGAACCTCAGCATATATTTTTTCCTTGCCATTTTACAAACATGGCTTGTTACCCATACATCAAAGCATCAGCATGTGCTCAGCACATCCTCTCCTGTGCACTTAATGTATGGTAATGCAACCGAAAGGATAGAGAACCGAAGGAGAGAGAGGAAACAGATGGAGAAAGAAAGCTCCCCTTTTACAGCCCAAATGGGTACATGTCTATGGAAAGATGTCTTCTTAAATAAGAGTAGGAGAAAGACTCTGGGCAAAAACCAAGCAAAAGGAGCCAAGTTCTTCTCATTGCCATTTGAGACACTCATATGAAGAAGGTTCTTGGGAATTCATCGTTTCGTGTCAAATTTCAGAAACAAACTGCAGCTCTGCTACTTGTATTGGTCAGTTCAGGCTGCCCTAACAAAATACCACAGACTGGGTGGTTTAAAAAACAGGAGTTTATTTCCTCTCAATTCTGGAGGCTGGCAGTTCAAGATCAAGATGCCAGCCAATTTGATTTATAATGAGAACTCTCTTTCTGGCTTGTAGATGACCACCTTCTCATATATCCTTATATGTCAATGAGAGAGAGACAGAGAAACAGAGAGAGTTGGAGTTGCTCTCCAGATATAGTCCATGAGGGTGAGGGCTTCAACATATGAATTTTAGGAGGATGTAATCAGTCCACATCATTGCTAAAGAACTCAGTCTTTCTGAAGCTCCCTTACCACACCCTAGATCTCTAGATGTAGGCATCCTTAGCACACACTGGCTGCTACAAAATATGGTGACCCAAGGATGCTAGCTCACTAGAAGCCCTCAGCTTAAGTTCTAACCTTCTCTGTGATCATAGGCCTTGTTTGTAAAAAGTCTTGTCAATATTCAAATTTATATTTAAAAGGAATTGTTGCTTTATTACAGGATTCCTTAGATAATGCATGTTCTACAAATTATTAAGAGAAACAGGAATATCTGGGTGGGAAGAGTTTGGGTTTCCTGACCTTTGGAAAGTTATTAGAGATGAAGGAAGTCCCATGTTCACTGCAGCATTATTTATAGTATCTAAGATATGGAATTGATGCTTTTGAACTGTGGTGTTGGAGAAAACTCTTAAGAGTCCCTTGGACTGCAAGGAGATCCAACCAGTCCATTCTGAAGGAGATCAGCCCTGGGATTTCTTTGGAGGGAATGATGCTGAAGCTGAAACTCCAGTACTTTGGCCACCTCATGCAAAGAATTGACTCATTGGAAAAGACTCTGATGCTGGGAGCAATTGGGGGCAGGAGAAGAAGGGGACAACCAAAGATGAGATGGCTGGATGGCATCACTGACTCGATGGACGTGAGTCTGAGTGAACTCCGGGAGCTAGTGATGGACAGGGAGGCCTGGCGTGCTGCGATTCATGGGGTCGCAAAGAGTCGGACACAACTGAGCAACTGAACTGAACTGAACTGAAGATGTGGAAACAGCCTAAGTGTCCATCAAGAGACAAATGGATAAGGAATGTGTGGTACATGTTTACAATGGATATTGTATATAACTCAGCCATACAGAAGAATGAAATCAAGCAATTTGGGACAACATGAATGGACCCGGAGAGCATTGTGCTAAGTGAAATAAGTCAGAGAAATATAGTATGTGATATGGGTAAAGAGACTCAGCAGGTACAAACTTCCAATCATAAAACAAATAAGTCCTGGGGATGTAATAAAAAATGTACAGCATGTTGGCATAATTAATAATACTCTACCACATACTCCAAAATTTCTAAGAGAGCAGACTTCAAAGTTCTCATCACAAGAAAAAGAATTTCTACTTATGTTTGATGACAAATGTTAAGTAGACTTATTGTGGTGATCATTTTGCAATATATACAAACATGGAAGCATTATATTATACACCTTAAATTAATATTTTATGTCAATTATATCTCAATTTTTAAAAAGAAAATATTTCCAGGACTTCCCTGGCAGTCCAGTGAGGAAGACTCTGCCCTTTTGATAGATTGCGGGCTCAATCCCTGGTCAAGGAACTAAGAGCCCACATGCCATGCCTTGCAGCCAAGAAGATATATTTTTTAAAAAAGAATATATTTTCGGTAAAAATAGAAACAGTAGTAAATTATCACAGACAAGATGAGGGTAAGAAGACAAAATGAGTAAATGGCAGTGTAACATTCTGGATTAGATCCTGAAGCATTAAGAAAAAGGGATATTTGTGGAAAAAGTGCAACTTGAATAAAGTATGTACTTCTATCAAAAAAAAAAGAAGTGAAGATAAGGAAGGATTAAAATCATAACAGAGGACAATGGTAGATGGACTTTGAGTTGTGCCCAAACATTGTAGCAGAGAAGGCAATGGCACCCCACTCCAGTACTCTTGTGGAAAATCCCATGGATGGAGGAGCCTGGTAGGCTGCAGTCCGTGGGGTCGCTAGGAGTCGGACACGACTGAGCAACTTCACTTTCACTTTTCACTTTCATGCATTGGAGAAGGAAATGGCAACCCACTCCAGTGTTCTTTCCTGGAGAATCCCAGGGATGGGGGAGCCTGGTGGGCTGCCGTCTGTGGGGTCGCACAGAGTCGGACACAACTGAAGCGACTTAGCAGCGGCAGCAGCAACCATTGTAGAATGTCTATATTACTAAAACAAGGCAACATGCTCCTCAATATTATTATTATTATTAGTGCTATCCTGTATGGCTCCATTTTTCTCAAAGAAAAACATATGGTATATTTCATACATATATTCATTTAATATATAACTTCATAATTCTAAAAATGATAGTGCCCCAAGGCTACGGATAAGAAAAAGTCAGGGTTCTGTCTCTGAGATGCCATACACATCCTATTTAATTGGGGTCGAAAGAGTTGGACATGACTGAGCGACTGAACTGAATATTTATTAAGCAGCTGCCACAGACCAAAGCTCACCTAGGCTCTGACAGAGCCAAGGCTTAGGAGAGTAGATCATTTCTCAGATATCTCCCTCGTTCCATCCCACACCTCGTGGGTCCTGAGACCGTGCCTGGCAACAGCATCGAACTACATGAGTGCCCATCTTTGTCTGGAGCAGGGAGAGGGCAAAGCTCACAGGTCAACAGAGATGTCAATCAGAGGAAATGATGGTGGTGGTGACTCTGAAGAGCCCACAAGTTTCCCTACCAACCTCAGGCTATTCTCCTCATTTTCCTTCTCTTCTTGATTCCTTCCCTCTCTTCTCTTCTGTGTCTTACTTGATTACACCTGAAAGGGCGTGGGTCTCCCTCCTAAAGATTCACTATGTACATCAGTGAGAAATCTTACAATAAAAAAGCTTATTTAACCCCATATTTCCCAAATGTATTTCTTCTCTGAGGCAGTGCATAGCCTTTCGGATAGCTTCTAGGATTTGGTGACTAGCATCCAAAGGATTGAGCCAACTCAGTAAGTTGCCCTAATTATAACTCTGAAGATGATGGTCTTTGCCTGCAATCCTCTCTTCTCTCACCTTCCTAGGTGCTTCTGCTCACTTTGGGCATCCACCACGTGTCAACCTTTCCCCCAACTCTACCCCTTGCTACTTCCTCACGACCTGACACACAGAGGACCACCAACTTCTACATGCTCCAGACAGAACTTGATCCTCCAAGCCAGAACTTCCAACTGGAAACACTAAGGAATACTTATCCTTAAGAAATGATTAAAGAGAGAAAGAAAGCGTGTAGTTATATGTTTACATAGTAAATTCCTCTTAGATGTTTACAAGATGCATTATTAAAGGCTCTGAGAAGTCCTATAATAGAGCAACTTGACCTAACCCCTTCTCTTCCCCAGATGCATCTGACCTCATTCTCCCTTTTTAATTACACCTAACAATGGTGGAAGGATCTATGACTCCACAGAATATGCTTTGATAACCTCTACTGCAGACTGAACTCCCATCAAGTACCCCCATTTGGTGTCTCATTCTGTCAGGATCCAGTTAGATAATTGAACTAAGATTGACGTGTTCAACTAATAATAACAGCACACTGTTTGGTACTAGTTCCTATTCCCCAAAATACTGTGAGTAGCATCATCCACATTTTACAAATGAAGAGGCTGAGGCTTAAAAAAAAGGAAGGAACTTTCTCAAGTCTCACCCAACTAGGAGATATCAAGCTGGGATTTGAACCCAGGTCTACTAACGGCTTCTTTTTGCTAGCCACTTTGTCAATAGGGGGTTAAGATGCTCACTTTCTAGAGCTGTTTACATTTTAACGTCAAAGAGAAAAAAATACTTTAATCCCAGAATAATGAAATGAATCCCTACTAGCAGGAATCCTGGAAGACTTTTTTTTTTTTCCAGTGTCTCCCCTTGGGCAAAGTTCAGCGAGGCATGCTTGCAGCCCATTACAGATGTTTGAGTTCTGTAAACTCAGGGTTCTTCAGTTGTGATGCAAACCCACTTCATGGATAGTGTCTACCTGGGTCACTCCATGGTGTTGGCAGGACAAAGGAAACCAGTTCTTGCTATGCCATGAGAGCTAGGAGGAAGCCAGAGGAGAAGGAATTTGGGAGTGCAGCTCTTCCTTTTTATCATCCAGATCATAGTTTCCCTCTTCCTATAGGCTCAAGGAAAGTTCTGCCTGTTTGGGTAAGAGAACCAATCATTAAGATAGCCACGTATTTATATGTAGTCACAGTTATGGAGTGGGGCTGTAGAAAAGTAACTCTGAATAGTCTGACCCGTGCAGCCCACAACCTTTACCATCTAACAAATTTGGCTTATGGTTTTATTCCTGGGGACAAACTGAGACCTAGTGCCATCACACACAGAAACTTTTTCTAACAAAAGGAGTATATTGATATAACGCTAGCTGTATCAAGTCCAAAATTAATGCCTTTCAAAAACAAGTGTCTTACTGGATATTTTCTGAAGATCATAATCCTAAGAAAAGAAAGAAAGCAAGTGAAGTCAGTCAGTCGTGTCTGACTCTTTGCGACCCCATGGACTGTAGCCCACCAGGCTCCTTCATCCATGGAATTTTCTAGGCAAGAGTACTGGAGTGGGTTGCCATTTCCTTCTCCAGGGGATCTTTCCCGACCCAAGGATTGAACCCAGGTCTCCCGCATTGCAGGCAGACACTTTACCATCTGAGCCACCAGGGAATACTAAGAAAGTGGTACCCGTTTTCAGTATGTACTTTCTCCCAAATGGATAGCAAATTCACCCAAGTCCCCAGGTCAGAATCTGGGGTGACTTTTCAATTGAAGAGATTTTCCTGGGTGGCATCCCTTGTAATGTATTATAAATATAAATGCATAGTCTGTAACAATGATCTAGTCTGCAATGAAGCAGAAATGGAATGTTCCTCAGCCACCTGATGGTCATCTCATTAGGCTCCAATCCAGTTCTGTTTGTACTTCTCCATCACCTTTATTTGTTTAAGAGGCCTGACAAGGCAAACACTCCTGATGTGATGTTTACATTGCAGCTTTCACTGGAGCTTATTAAACTCATCGTTACTTCATATAAGCTGCAGATATGTGACTAGGGCCAGTGAGTGTTGACAGTAAGTAACAGACACCCTGTCACAAGGTTACATGTTTATACACTCCATTGGATGCCTGCTGGATTTTGTTCCTGTAAAACTATCACAGATAATGAAGCTACTATCAGATAAGAGACTATAATAAATGACCACAATTAGGTCTCTGGTTAATGAAAACACTTGGTGGTCTCTCCAGCCTGACTTGGACAAATCCCAGGCAGGCAAAAAAAAAAAAAAAAAGGAATCAAAAATCAGATTTAAATGAGATTGATTTAATAGGATACCATTTGATTTTCAAAAGGAACCAGAGAGAAAAGAAATTGAGT
Source organism: Oryx dammah (assembly GCF_014754425.2). Lineage (NCBI taxonomy): Eukaryota > Metazoa > Chordata > Mammalia > Artiodactyla > Bovidae > Oryx > Oryx dammah. The sequence goes on from NW_024070205.1 coordinate 56,074,427, forward strand.
TTTTATCTTCCCTCCTGACCCTCTTTCCTTCCTTCTCTTACCCTTCCTCCCATCTCAAAAGTAATAATCACATTCTGAAATCAGATTCCTACAAAATTCTAAGTCCCTTGGCATGCCTCCTCCCCAAATGGCCCCATGATATCTAGACCAAGGGAAAGCAGGACTGGACCTTGAAGTTTGGGGGAGCTTCTCCAGATGGAAGGGCCTGTCTTGGGTTGTTATTGCACCCAAAAGGAAAAGCAGGGAAGAGACAAAATCACCAAGGGTTCTTGGCACAAACTTCAATATAGCCGATGGTCAAGTCCATTTGGCAGCTTGCAAGGCGCGACGGTCGTCACTTCTCTAAAGGGTTTTTGTTGCCCCAGCCTGCTCTCATCACACAGCAGCAAAATGATAGCACAGAATTTAAGTGCTCTGATGAAAAGGCCTTTAAAAGATATTTATTTTCTTGTACGTTATAGTCATTTCCAGGATGACTTACTGATTTACAGCAAGCTTTTAATATATACGTATCACTTAAGAATGTGCTGAAAGAACATGTGTAGGGCCCTTTTCGAGACCTTAAAAGATGACACCAGCAATGTGGAAACTGACTGGTCGGAAAACAAGCACCCCAGTGTGCTGCGCAGTTATTTTTCATGGTGACAACGATTTTGTTTATGTCATGTCACGCCAGTCTGTCCCAGATATCTCTCTCCTTCGTCTCCCTGATATTTCCCCCACATCCCTCTCCCCACTCACCCCAACACTCTAACCATCCACTCAGCCTCCTTGAATCACAACTACATTTTTAAAATTTGGCTAGAGGAGAAATGCTTTTCTGTGAAGTATTTGCTCCAGCAGGGCAAGAGGGAGTTCTATTTTCGTTTGATTGAATATTTTCTATTAATAGTTTTAGGGGAAATTACCCTGAATGGTAGAGTGATCCCCCCTAGGAATAAATGTTTTGGAAGTTGGGGGTGGGGGTGCATGGTGATTGATGGAGCTTTTTGTATATCCCTGTTGCCAGAAGACCTCATAAACTCAGGAAAGCTGCCCAGGCATCAATCTGTTTACCTTTTCACGACTTTAAAGGTGATTTATTTGACCTTTGAAAACTGGGATCCTACCTCTTGCTGGAAACAGGGCACATTTCAGAGTAAACGGTGACTGTCAAGATGGTAAAGCCTCCAGTTGGAGGTCCTTTATCACATTTGTCTTGTCCTAATCTGAATGGGAAGCGTCTGCTGGATTCTTAGTACAAACATATTTGAGGGACATTGTCTAAATATACAGAGATAAGTGTGTGTTTATGCACCATATGTACATATAGTTTCCATAACGATTTTTAAAACTATTTATAAATGCCTCGATATCAGGTAAACAAGAGGTAGCATGGATAGAGAAAAAGCCTGGAATTTGAGATAGGATCTGAGTCCTTCGTGGGCTGGGTTACCCTAATTATATAACTTAGCATCTTGTAAGGGAGAACTCTGGAGTCAAACCACCTGCACTGAATTCCCAGTTTGACTTACTCACCATGTAATCATGGGCAAGATATTTAATCTCTCTGTGCCTTGATGCTATTATCTGTAAAACGGAATAATAACAGTGCCTATATCTCATAAGGTTGATGTGAGGATTCAATAGGTTGAAGCATGTAGATAGCTTACAATACTGTTTGGCACATAGAAAACAATAAATGTTTGTTATTACTATCCTCAGTAAAGAGAGCAAAATAATTATACCTACAAGGAATTTAAAATGGAGAAAATAACAACAGACATATTAAGTACCTTGCACAATGTAACAGGCTGTGTAGATGCCACTAGCCCATTGAACTGCAGACAAGTCAGTAAAGCGCCATTCATATCGCTAGTTCTGAATGCTGTAACTTTTTTTACTCAAACCATAAAAGCAGTAAGGCTGATCATTTGTATCTTCATTTTACATATTAAAAAAGTGAAGGCCAAAAGACATTGAAATGACTTACTAAAGATCACACAGCTCTTCAGAATATATGGGCATCCTAATTAAAATTCGATAGTATTATAGTGTTGATTCATTCGGTAAAAATGAATGGGTAACAGCTATTGGCTCCTCAGGTTCGTGAGGTCCACTTCTCTTCTGGTTCCTAGAACCAGTTTCCCTTCAGAGGGACCCAACCAGCAGAGGAAATGGTTCCCAGAACAGAAAGAATGTCATTAGCAAGGTCAATGTCATTAGCAAGCTGAGATTCAATGATCAAGGGAGGAAATGAGCAAAAGCATCCAACTGTACAGACTGGAATTGCTTTACCAACTGTACTCCTGATTTTGCTTCTAGGGTACACCAGAAAGTATATCTGGTATCAGTAAGATTTCTATTTTAAAACACTATATGGCTTTTTAGAACTCAATCCATCCATAGAAGAATGAACAACTGCAATGTGAATCTAGTCTAAGACAGAATAAGGAATTGAGTTACCTTCCACTGATGACTTCAGAAGTCTTCCCAACAACTGGCCAGCAGAAGAGGGTGTGGCTACCTGAGTGCTGGGGGAACATTTACATCACTAGTACTATGAGACCATCACACATTTTCAAACCTCATTGGAGCTTGCGGTATGACACTTTGGGAGGAAATTTCGTGGGAGTCCCAGAAATTCTAAGAGAGGACTCCAGAGATAGCTGACTGATATGGTCTAGAAACCTAACCTGTATTAGAAAGTGCATGACAACGCACTCCAGTGTTCTTGCCTGGAGAATCCCATGGGCAGAGGGATGTGGCAGGCTATCGTCCATAGAGTTGCAAAGAGTAGGACACAACCGAAGCGACCTAGCACGCACGCACGCAGAAACCCATATTCAACAGCCTTCTGAGGAACCTGAAGACAGGTCAGCCAAAGCTGTGCTTTCCTGGCAATGAGCAGCTGCACCCTAGAAACTTCTAGAAAGCCACCCATTCTGGGAAAAGACCCACCTGCCCCAACACTCCCAGAGCCTCCCCAGCAGAAACTGGGTTCAGCAGAAACTGCTCATGGCCATGTACTTCCTATGGTCGCTGAGTCCCAACCTCCTCTGCATCTCAGAAGCATCGGCATTAACAGGTGTCATGACAAGATGCCCATCGTCAACCCTGCACACGCCCAGCTCAGACCCCTGTGAACTGAGAAGGCTCTGGAGCTGCCCACCATCTTCTGCGATGACAGTTCATAATTTATTACCCACAGCATTTCTCTTCAGGACGTGACCACTGCCTGTGTTGGAAGGGGACAGCTGAAGGCCCATTAATCTTCACCCTGGTGGGGAAGAGACTGATGGCAATTTAATTTAACTGGATGTGTGAGGTAGATATAAAAGACCACAAGGTAAAAGTGACAAGATTATTAACTGCACCCAGAGCCGTCTGTTTACCAAGCTGCCTCAGTAAATGGAAGCAGGTTGGTGAAACGTGGACCAAGGTTCAAGCAAGGTTTACAGAGGGGAGTTTCTGGCAGATGTGGGTAATGGCAAGCCTCCACATTTCCAGGGAGAAAGCAAAGGACTTTTGTGGTTAGAAGAGGAACTTGGGCTTCAACCAGCTTAGCAAGCAGGCTAAAGTTTAAAAGGTCAGGGCAAATTCAGAAATATTTCTCTCCCACACCCACAAAAAGGAAACGGTTGAACTTAATCACCAAGGTCCCCCTTCAAGTCCTCCCCTGACCGACCTCCCATTCCAGCTAACTCAATTTTTCCTCCTGTCCAGGTTGTTTTGAAAGGCTGAGCTACAGCTCCTTGCTTGAGAGAAGCACGTCTTCTCCCACCACCTCCGTCCACCTGTGGAAGGAACGACTACCTCAGGCGCTCTCTGAGGGGCTTTCTCATCACCAGCCCACTGTCCTCCCAAAAGACAAAACGTCAGGTAAAGGTGTGTGAATTCCTCTCTGTCAGCATCCACCATGGGTTCCCTCTGGAAGACATTTTATAGGTGTCTACCTTCCCACACTGGAATCTAAGACACCCCAGAATCTAAAAGCACTGCCCCCAAATACAGACCACAGTAAGAGCAGAAAGCCTTTGTTCTCCCAAGTCCTGGTCGGGCTCAGGTTCTGCGCATAGACACGTAACGAGGAGCTTTTGAACCCTCCTCACTGTCCCAGCTTTAGGCCTGAACTGACCCTGGTCCTAGTTTCCTTGAGGCCCTGCCCTCTGTCCCACCTCCAGGCCCAAACTGACTATGCCAAAGTATCCATTAGCAGAACCACAGAGGTGGCCCCCAAAAAGGACAACATTCGTACTGAAAAACCAACAGGTAGGGACTTCCCTGCTGGTCCAGGGGCTAAGAGTCCTCGCTCCAAAGGCAGGGGGCCTGGGTTCAGTCCCTGGTCAGGGAACCAGATCCCACATGTAGCAACTAAGAGTTCTCATGCCGCAACTAAAGACTCGACACAGCCAAATAAATAAATATTTTTAAAAAGCAATAGATGTTTAATGCTATCTGGTTTACAAAGCACTCATCTAAAACATGATTCTCACATAGCCCTGGATGTGGGCAGGGCAAGCATTCCCTTCTCCATTTTATAGATGACAAAACTGAGTCTCAGAGATGTTTGGTTTACTAAGGTCATAAGAAGATACTAGAATACTTCTACTTTCACTTTAGTATATATATGGATATACACTTATACACACACACTTACATGTGTATAAGTGACTATTCCTCTGAGCAGACACTATTGCCCAGATGCTCAAAAGTCGTTGTTCCCTCTTTCCTTATTCACAGAACAAGAATTTTGTTTGGCACTGGCTGGAGATGCCTTCGTCTCCAGAAGTAGATCCAGCTTCTGGTCTGAGGATGTAACTGAGCCCCATTTCTGACCCAGGAGATGAAAGAAAGCTGCTAGACACTTTCCAGAAACACTTTTCTTCCTGATAAGAGAGGGACATCATGAGAGGGAGCTCTCCTGCCCCTACATTGCCCATTTTCTCTGCTTTTGAACATAGACAGGTGTGGGCAAAATGATTAGAGCAGCTGCAACTTTTTTGTGACCATGAGGAAGAAGGCCAAGCACTGCAAAGAGATGACAACCCAGAACCCTGATGTCTTTAAGCTACTAAAACAGCCTCAGTGAGTGCATATCACCACACTTCTAATATAAGACATTTTTTAGCTATTTTGTTGACTGGAGCTAAAAGCATTCCCAGCTAATATGCTCCCTGACCAGATGATGAGAAACTCAGAAACTCAGACCATATTTATGTTTGAGTCTTCTTTGCAATCTAGTCCAGAAATAATCACTTAACAATGCTTGCTAGGATAAAGAAAAGAAGGAAGAAAAGAGTATACTCCAAAGAGACATACTTTGATGTGATGAACTTAACAAGACCAATGAAACAGAACTTTGAATTTGTACTCGGAGATAACCACTTGGTTCTACATTAATATTACTATCACTATCAGTATTATTCTGCCTTCTTTCCCAGAACAGTTCTCACTATTTCCATACACCTTGACAATTAAAATTATGTTTTTTTCATAAATTGAAAGTAAGTTATGCAGTTCTGCAATGAAGATGATTTTCCTACTTAAAAGTAGAATCACGAAAAGGTATATTTCAAGGCAGTGAAGGAAAGATAATTATTCAATAAGTGATAATAATCTAATAATTATTTGAAAAGAAAATAAAATTCCTGGTAAAACATACCAAATTAAATTTCAGAGGAATGACAGTCCACTATATTACAAAGTAAAGAATTACTGAATCCATAAAAATATCTGAAGAACACATCAATAAATGTTTATCTATAATGTCAACTTTGTAAGAATTTTGTAAGGCAGAACATAAAGGGAAAAAATGCTTGAGTACATAAAAATTTACATTTTCTGAATATAAAAAACTACCATTTAAAAATTAAGAGAAGTGATACTGCAAAAATATTTGCATTCAGAAAGTTACTGTCTTAATCTACATAGGAATTTTAAAAGCATTCATGAAAGAAAAGAAACCCAAACAAAATATGTACAGAGGGCATTAACCCAAAGATGTTTAAGGGAAAAATACCAATAATCCATAAACATATTCAAATATAAAAACTCACTGGTAACAAAAGATATTCAAATTGAAATGAGATCCACTTTGCCATTTTTTGCCTACCATATTGGCAAAAATGTTTTTCATTTTAGCAAGTGTTTGAAAGAGGTTAGAAAATCATGCTACCCATAAGCTTCTATTGGTACCAGAAAACAGAAAACAAGACTTTACAGAAAAAAGGAAAGAAAAAACCAGTAAACCTTTGATTCATAGTATTATTCTAAAAATTTATCCTAAGGATATATATCTAAGATGAATACAAAGCTTTGCATAAATATGCTTAGTGGGGCATTATGTGTAAGAATTAAAATAGGAGTTTTTAAATTAAACTTAAATTGGAACATAAATGGGTGTGAAATTCTAGCATATCCATGAGTGTTGTCACAGAGCAAATATTGTTACAAAGACATGCTCCCCACAATTATTAAGGAAAACAAACAAAGTAAGCCTATCATGGAATCAGATAAGCGTCTTGTTATAAAATAGAAGTTGTAATAAGATAATGGCAGTTTGTAATTATTTTTTTGTCTATTCTGAAATTTCCAAATTTTTCTGTGAATTTTATGTATGATAAACAAAAGCAGTTATTTCTACATGAGAGAAATACTCAAGACTTCTCTTGTTCCTACATCAGAAGCCCAGGAGTGTGCTGTTTCCAGCAGCAATTCAAGTCATACACCTTAGCTCCTCCTCACTTTACAGTATGTGCACAGGCATGAAGATGGAACATTAACAAAATAATTCATATGATCAATAATAATTTTTTAACAAATTCTGTTCATGAAATGGCAAATTTTTCATATCCATAACCCTTTATAGAGACATGACCTCATACTGCATGGGCCAAAAAGTTCATTAAACTCAAACAAACTTTGGGCCAACCCAATATAACCATCCATGAACCTTCTGAGGGACAGATGGGCAAACTGAGACCCATAGTGTCTAAGTGATTGGTCCAAGAAGGAAGTCATAACTGCTAGGTTTCTGACTTCACTGCACAATTTCACCCCTCTCTCAAGACTAAGTCTGAAGCATGCACTTGTGAGTCCTGTTGACTCAAGCACAGTGACCCTGAGAACCCTAAACCTGAGGGCCGACTCTGGCCACTGTACAGCCTCAATTCCCAGCTCTGTTGGGCCCCTGAAGGCTTCTCCTGCGTCCTGTTTGCCTCTGCTTGAAGCTACACACCCGTCCCGCCCCCTCCTATGAAAGGGTGAACACTTGAAGCAGCATCCATAGAGAGCACAGGATGCGGCTGGGTTGAGGACAGTATGACACAAAGCCTCATGGAAGAGCCAAGCCAGGCAGGGGGTCATAGCGCAGCCAGAACTGACAAACTGATCCCTCTCTGCCGTTTCATCACCTGGGAGTCCTTCTGCTTCAGGCTATGCCAGGGACCAGCGAGGGGACCTGAAAATACAGCTATTACATGCTCAATCAATATTTCTTCTCTGATTGATGTCTAATTATACAGGATGATCTTACAAACCCCTTTTGACAGAAAATAAAACATGTTCATAATATACATCTATTTTTGTTCCATCTACTATCAGGACAGAGACAGCTGAACTCTAAGCCCCCGGTTTTAATCACATGCCCCAGGTAAACTACACACCGTTTCCCCACGTTACCCACCCAGTCAATAGTGCCTGGCATCCTCTGGGGCCCAGAGCCAAGGCTGCCCCCCTGAAGCCATCATTGTCCTGCCTGCATCCCCACAGCCCACTCAGATTCGCACACTCACTACATACACTCCCATGGCACTTACTGACTGTGTTACAATCTGCTGTCTGCTCACACGTCTCGTTCACTGTGCTCTGAGCACCGTGTCTAATTCATCTCATTTCCTGCACCTGATGCAGAGGCTGGTACACTATCACTGCAGTGGTCCTCCAGTGAGGTAGTTGCTCCTCCTCGGTTCTTTCAGGAATCCCAAAGAAAACTCCAGCAATAGGACCTCACAGCCAATGACGGGGAAGAATGAGAAATCATAGACATTCCTGCTTCAAGATGGAGAACGTCACTGCAAAAAGATGAATGAGTATATGCATACATGCATGCATACATACATCTATGCGCAGGCTGAGTCACTTCAGTCATGTCCAACTCTTTGTGAACCCATGAGCTGTAGCCCACCAGGCCCCTCTGTCCATGGGATTTTCCCAGGCAAGAATACAGGAGTGGGTGGCCATGCCCTCCTCCAGGGGATCTTCCCGATCCAGGGATCGAATCCAGGTCTCCTGCATTGCAGGTGGGATTATTTTCCACTGAGCCACCTGGGAAGCTCCACATACATCTATATGTATGTGTGTTAGCTGCTCAGTTGTGTCTGACTCCATGCAACCCCATGGACTGTAACCCGTCGGGCTCCTCTGTCCATGGAATTCTGCAGGCAAGAATACTGGAGTGGGTTGCCATTCCCTCCTCCACATACATCTATGCATACACATAAATATATGCATACATACACAGATGCATACATACACTTTTATACCTGTATATCTGTAGTCTGAGAAGAACCAAAGACAAAAAGAAGAGAAATGACACAAGAGAAATGACACAATCTGTTCATGAAACATGGTGCAAGAGCTGGGAAGGAGCAAGATAACCCAGGTAGGCTATCCATAAAATTATACTTAACTGTGATGCAACTTCCACTAGAATAAGTTGAATTATTCCAATTTTTGAAGCATTATATGAACCAACCCACAAAAGGTAATTCCTGGTGGTGGCAAAGATCTGTTGAATGCATTGAATGGTGGCCACAGCACAGCCAAGTAAGCAGAGGAGGAGTCAAACAGCCTTTATTCAAACCCCTTCTTTCACACAGGGGAGAACTGAAACCCAGAGGGGAGAAGAGATATACTTTGAGGAATGTTTCCCATTAGCTGAAGAGCTAGGTCTAGAATCCAAGTCATTACACAAGGGAATTCCTCCCTTGAAAAAAAGCAATATGGCAAATTAGAAAAAAAAAATAGAAATTTCAGAGAACGAGGCTTTATATGTATCTAGTGTATATTGATGGGGAGTATGCATTTTGGGAATATTAGACACTTTGAAGGACTTCCCAGGTGGCTCAGTGGTAAAGAATCTGCCTGCCAAGCAGGATGTGATTTCAATCCCTGGGTCAAGAAGATAAATCCTGGAGAAGGAAATGGCAATCAATTGCAGTATTCTTGCCTGGAGAATCCCATGGACAGAGGAGCCTGGCATGCTACAGTCTATAGGGTTCCAAAGAGTTGGACATGACTGAAGCGACTTAGCATACGTACACACACACATACACTTCAGAAGCACTTATTTTGTTGCTGCTGAAGCTTTTTTATCTGGCATGTACAGTAAAGGAAAAAAGGAGCAAATTTTAAAAGGAGAAGGAAAATAGCACATAGCCTCCCTCTCGCTCTCCCTCTCCCTGCCTTGCACCCAGCCTCTCTGCTCCAGGGGGTCTGAGCTCTGATGACTTGTCACAACCACTAGACTGCAGGGCAAAAAATCAAATCACTTCCCTCCAACTCTGAGAGCAGAGGTGTGTCTGTGTTGCCCTTTCCTCTGTCTTCTTCCTAGAATCTCCGCTTTGACCTTAGAGACTAAGTGATCTCTTTTCTCTGCCTTGAATGAAATCCTGAGACCCTGGGCTTACCCCTAAGCCTTGGAATCCACCCCTCATCACCTCCTCCCTCCCTTTTGGAAGCCTCCAAACCTTTTACAATCTCTGACCCTTTGGACTACAAGGCCTAAAGTCCTAACTGGGCTCTTTCCCAAACCTCTCCAAGTCTCAACGGCACATAAAGGCCTTCCTAGAGATCTCAGCATATCATCCAAACACCTAAATTGGAAATAAGAGGCAAGGGGGGAAAAAAGTGGTCAGCGCTGAGAAGTATTGTTCAAGCCGGTTTTTTACACATCTGGATTATTGCAATATATAAAGAATTACTGAAGAAGAAACCAAATTATCCCTGGGGTGCTGTTAAGAGCAGTTGCTTTTAAGTAGTTGATTTCATTATTATTTTCATACTCAAATAGAGATCTACATGTTTCATCTTAAACACCAAGCTGGAGAGATCAAGCCCATATATCAATTTCAGCTTCACCACAAAAGGTGGTGTGAGTTTAGGGAAGTTACTTTACTTCTCCCAGAATCCAGTTTCCTTAACTGAAAGAATGAAAATAACATATACCTCCTGTACATTACTTCCTATGATTAAATTAGTTATGGTACAAAGACCTGGCACATAGTAGGTACTCGATTAAAAGCTAGGTCTCCCCTTCAATCTTCCTCTTCTACAAAT